>NC_069505.1:540924968-542149968 GCF_027579735.1 Bombina bombina | reverse complement strand
TGTTCAATGGACCTCATTGTTTTAACTGTAGAGTGTCTGAATAAGGAAATCGATGAGCAAAATGTCAAATTGTCTGAAATGGAAAATAGCTTGAGAAAAAGCTTACCAACAGCTGAGCTGGAGAAAATATTGCAGGACACCAATACGAAGATTGCCGAGTTGAAGAGGACAATAGAGGAGAGAAAACGTACAAAATTCGCCCGGGATGAATCGGACTACTCCACCGGTAAAGTGTATAGATGGCGCTATGACCCAGAGGGCGCCCAATGGAGATACATGCCGCGCATCAGAAGACGTCAGAGCCATGGGCCGACGCAGAGCGGCAGTAGTACAGAGTCACAGGATTCATCGCCAGGGGAGTCAGATCCAGACAGAGACGGGGCGGACGCAAACACCGGAGGCAACTTAAAAGAAATAAAGAAGAAGTCTACACGGCAACTACGCTCAAGGCGAGGACACTAAATGGGGACCACCATGATGATGAACAGGATGAGATCCGGATACCGGGGGTAAGCAATGATGCTGAAACTGGCGTGTTAACATCTACCCCACTAGAGACATATAAAAATAACGTTATCAATATTTCCAAACATGAACTCTCTAAGTCTGAATTAGAATTGTTAAACAAAGGTCTATCATTTTGCCCAGTAAAAAATTGTAACTTCTTTCAGCTGCAAAAAGACCTGTACAGATTCACAAGAACTTTGAAGTTAAAGACTTTGAATTGGGCTGAGAATGTAAATATAAATAATGAGAATCCAACAATCCATTTAAAACAACTTGGGCTAAGAAAGAAAAGTAAATATAATCCTATTGTAAATAACCATAGTATAGGGACGTTTACAACTCTAGTTCAGAGGGATATTTCAAAATTACAAACAAAAGCCGAGAAATATAGAAAAAATGGGAATAATTATAAACAGATGGGTACTAACATGACAGTTGATCATCATTTAGCTTTAAAGAATTTGCAAGGACACCCTGAAATTATTTTAAAAAGAGCGGACAAGGGAGGAGCAACAGTGGTGTTAGATAAAAATGCTTATATTGATGAAATTAAGAACCAATTGAACAATGAGGCAGTGTATAAAAAACTTAACTATAATCCTGTTTTTAAATTACAAAAAGAAATTAATATGATTATTTCAAAAGCAGAAAATAAAGGGATAATAGGTAAGGATGTTGTATCTTTCCTGCAGGTGGATAGTCCATATACACCTGTGATGTATGTTCTACCCAAAGTACACAAGGATGTAAAAAAAAAACCAGGGCGCCCTATCGTTGCAAGCACTAATTCAGTGTTTACAAATATTTCAATATTTCTGGATAAGATCTTACGCCCTTATGTTGAACGCTCCAGCTCCTTTATTAAAGATACAAACAACTTTTTATGTAAATTAGACTCTCTAGACCTCCCTAGCAGTAAATTTATTATGTTTAGTTTAGATATGGAGAGTCTCTACACTAATATAAAACATTCAAGTGGCATTGATGCTGTAGAAAATGTATTAAGGAATGACAATCAATATACTTCTGCACAAATTGATTTTTTTGTCCAGCTTCTTACAATTATATTATGTGGTAATTACTTTCTCTTCCAGGACGACTATTTCCTCCAACTTCAAGGTACTGCCATGGGTTCCAACGTCGCCCCAAATTATGCGAATATCTTTATGAACCTCTATGAGGAAAAGTATGTTTTTTCTAACGAATTATTTGTTCAATATGGCGCCACCTGGTGGCGGTATATTGACGATATCTTCGGGATCTGGTGGGGCGACGTTGGAACCCTTGAAAGGTTTGTGAATGATTTAAATTCATCATCAAGGTATATAAAATTGAAATTGACTTGGAGTGAGGAGGTTATTGACTTCCTGGACATGAGAGTAATTAAATCAGACAATCAATTTAAAACTGATCTATTTAAGAAAAAAACTGACCGAAACAGTCTATTGCGCTTTGAAAGTGCACATCCACCTTCACTCCTGAAATCTCTACCTCACAGTCAAATGTTGCGAGTGCGCAAAATTGTCTCAGATGAGAAAATATTGAATAAGAGACTGACAGAGATGGGAGAGAGATTCCTGGAAAGGGGTTACCCTATAAGCCTTATAACGAAAGAAATTGAAACTGTAAAGTCAATTCCAAGACTAAATTTATTGCACCCTAAGGATAGAGTAAAGAAAGAAGATAGCCAGAAGGATAGACTTATTTTCATAACAGAATATAATGCACAAAGCAATGAAATACAGCGCATTATTAGAAAGTATTGGAATATTTTGTCTGACTGTAATCCATCTGTGATAGAATTCCAGAGCCCCCCTATGTCTGCCTTTAAAAGGAGTACTAACATCCAAAATAAATTGGTTAGAGCTGACATTGGCCCTAGCATTAAAAATAGACCCAGTTATATTACTACAAAAAATACCGGCTGCTATCCCTGTCTAGGGTGTTCATGTTGTAGCAACATGAGCAAAGGGTCAATTTTTTATCACCCTCATACTGGCAAAAAGTATAATATAAAAGGTTACTTTACATGCTTAACTACCTTCATAATATATATGATCAAATGTCCATGTGGGGGGGTCTACATAGGGGAGTCTACCAGGTCCGCCAAGGAAAGAATAATTGAACATAAGAGCAACATTAGGACCGGTAATGTAAAAGCCCCTCTAGCTGCCCATTTTATAAAAGCTAACCACTCTATAAGTCAATTGAAATTTCAAATAATTGATAAAGTAGACATTCCACGTAGAGGAGGGGATAGAGAAGTTCTGTTAAAACAGAAAGAAGCATATTGGATATATGAATTGGAGTGTCTAGAACCCAAGGGGTTAAATAAGGACTGGGACCTTACTGTATTTTTATGATAAATACTGCTGAGATGAAAATTACAATTTATTGCTGTTGTTCTATGATAAAGTGAATGTTGGTTAAGAAATTATCAATTTAATTAATTATGGTTACTCTGCTGCTATGTATACATAATGAGAAATGTATAAATGTGAGTTAAATTAATGAATAAGTTAATGTGTTGGATAAGAAAGGGTTAATTACACTTGAGGGCCACCTAGTGGTATACATGTATATAAGTCACTTGATGGTTTGTATCAGGTATGGCATGAATAAGGGAGACTAATCCCGAAACGTTGCCTTTTTTACCTCCTTAATAAACGATAATAATATTTGCTGTCACCTGCCTGCTTTTCCTTTGATTTGTGAACTGGGGACCTGGGCAGTGGTCCTTAGGTGGCGTGCAACATTTAAGCCTGTGAGTGCTGAAAAGTTCTATTCAAATATCGTACCCACTATCACAGGAAGAAACTCTTAATAGCCGAATTTGCTGTGTTTATGACCCAGGAGGCGGGACAGGACAATCGAGGCCTGTAGTGGCGGCAATTTTACAGGCAAGCGCACCCCCCGGGAGACCGGGGTAATTAGCCAGAGCAGAGCGCGTTTAACGCAAAAGTATTACATAACTTGTCAAACCTATTCTACTATCTGATACGGACAAGACAAGTGGAAATCGGTGACTCAATACGCATCTGGAACCATGAGGCCCACTAACTCATCCGACAATACGGATTGGGGCTTGGCAAAATTGGAAAAACTGCTGCAGTCTTTAATAGATAAAGCACCTTCAGAGCGGGATCTCCAGAACCTGATCGATAAAATTACCCCAGAGCAACAGTATGCAACATCCTTACAGCATCAGAACAGGGGTGAACCAGGTGAGACATGCCGGGGAGAAAAGAACGCACAACCTACAGTCCTCTTAGACGAAGAGAACAAGCGCTCAGGAAACACAGTCAGGGAACCGCTTTTACTAATGCTGCCAGACTCTGAGCATATCAGCAAAGAAGATTTAGCCGCATGGATTATCAAGTTACTCACCTCTTTGGTACAGTGGGCGCAGAGGAGCGGGGATACTCGGCCGAGTATTCTAAGATGGCGCCTATGAAGTTACCAGGTGCCCAGACTCCTTCCTTAAAGGGGATCACGGTAATCATTAAAGTCAGAGGGGGAGGATCACTTTCTCTTACAGCTGTGTCTACAGACAGTACTGGCATTCTAGGCTGGCCCTTTTGGATGGAACGGCTCTTTAACAGCTTTAATCCAGACGGCAACCTAATCAGTACCCAGGGGGCCAGGGCCCTGGAAATATCGCTGGACCTCTTGGGGAACAAGTACTTACAAAAAACGCCACCAGCCGACACTCCAGAAAAACACTTAGGTCTCCGAAACTGGCCTAATCTATTACACCCGGGGATTCTTTTCTACACGAGTGTTGGGGATCTGCTTTACTCACAGGCAGATGGAGTACACGGAAGACAGGTATTTAAGGTACCATAAAGCTCCAACGGATATTACAGACTCTGTACTGTGGAGTCCTTTGCAAACTGTTTAGACTACCGAGTATAGGTTTTTCACACTGTTTTGTTTGAAGTTTAAGATGTCACTACTATAGTTAATATTATTATTAAGAAATTTAAATGTACTCGGTATTATCTCTTATACTCACGGGTCTCAACACAGGGGGCATAATGCAAGTAAAGTATATCATTCTAAAGTATCATTCTGCTACTGCTAAATATATATTGAGCTCTTGTAACTTCAGTTTCCAAATAACCTATTTATACTACTGCATGCATTGGCTGTTTCCTGTTAATACCATGTTTACTGTGGATAATATATCGCTTTGTTTGCGTTCTTATATTGGGGGGCTTTTGAGGGGGGACCCCCGTGACAACAAATTTATGCACAAATTACACAACCGATGTTGCCACTCTTGATGGGTTTGTAATGTAGGCTATTTTTACTTGATACGGGCTTCTCCCTTGGGGCTAGCGGCCGGAGCCTTGGGGAGATAATAATAATGGAAGACTCTGCATAGCTTACATCAACCTATTCTACATAGACAATTCTCTGCCTGATATAACTTACAGTAGTTTGGAAAACATCTGCACACATCTATCCTTTAAGGAACCTGAAACTAAGCTCCCTTTGATTTAGTGCCATTACCCAATTTTGCAGACACAGTATACCCACTCAAGTATAGAGAAATTTGCCTGAAGAGGTATAACTTTATGCTAGTGGAATCTTGTACTCCCCTGTTTTAGTTAGAAAATGTATAGGCCACCACCAATTTAATTTACATTGTTTCATATTTGTTGCGTGTCTCTAGCTCTGGTGTATGCATCCTACCATATGTATACTATCACCAGTTTAACATAATTCAGTTCAGTGATGCACTTGTGTTTTTTATATAATGTTAACCCCTGATTGCAATAAAGCTCATTAATAGGGTCCAAGAGTGACCTAGTTGTAAGTTCAGGGGATAAAAAGCGAGGAAAGAACTTATTTTTTATTTGGGTACAATAGTACAATCAAATATGCTGTGAATATTTGAAGCTTTGTTTTTCCAAAGATAACATGTATATTTGTGATCTTATTTGTACCTTGCAAACTTGTGTATGTATAATCTTTTCTTTTCTTATCCTCAATAAAAATACAAATATAAAAAAAAAAAAAAGTACAATACACTAGCTAATAAAATTATTTAATAAACATATTGCATAAACAAAAAAAAACAAAAACAAAAATACATTTAAAAGTGTTACACTCATAATAACACTGCTAACCAAAAACTCTGTGGTCTCGCTATCCTGACGTTATATTCAATTGCGCTCATGCGATTGCATTGGCTTTAAACTTGTAATTAGAGGGCTACGTTATCGGACGTGCACAAACACCAGCGATAAAGCCAATATCACTCGCGTGTAAATGTTAGCATGCCACTCCTAATTTTGGCCTGTGTGTTTGAACTAACTTGTAATAACTTCTCAATAAAAAAAAAACTAAGTCAACAAATGTTTATTTGGAATTTCATATTTTAGTTAAATTACTGATACACAATTTTAAGCCCATGGCCTCTAGTTATCAAAGTCTGGCGGACCTGATCCGACAGTGCAGATCAGGTCCACCAGACTTCGCTGAATACGGCGAGCAATACGCTCGCCGTATTCAGCATTGCACCAGCAGCTCACAAGAGCTGCTGGTGCAACGCCGCCCCCTGCTGACTTGCGGCCAATCGGCCGCCAACAGAGGGGTGTCAATCAACCCGATCGTACTAGATCGGGTTGTATTGTGGCGATGTGTATCCGCCTGCTCAGAGCAGGCGGACAGGTTATGGAGCGGCGGTCTTTGTGACCGCTGCTTCATAACTGCTGTTTCTGGCGAGCCTGTAGGCTCGCCAGAAACACAGGGCATCAAGCTCCATACGGAGCTTGATACATATGCCCTCATATCTCTTCCATGTTTTAACCGCTTAACAACATGACATACTCTGTACATTGCATGTAATTAAGGGGGATTTATACCATTAATAGCGTGCATCTTGCCACTATGGTTGCCAGCTATGCTTCATAAATATTCTGGACGACCTGTAGGTGATTGGATACAGGACGTAGCTGGGTTCACACAATGGAGCCAATTCATCAAGAGTCTGGCGGACATGATCCACTGAAGTGATCATGTCCACCAGACATCGATAAATGCATACACTGTCGGCATTTATCATTGCACAAGAAGTTCTGATGAACTGATTGTGTAATGCCGCCCCTTGCAGATTCACGGCCAATCGGCCACTAGCAGTGGGTGTCAATCAACCTGATCGTATGAGATCGGGCAGATTGATGTCCGCAGCACAAGAGACAGCAGACGAGTTAAGGAGCAGCAGTCTTAAGAGACATTCTTAAAGGGAAATTCCAGCCAAATTTGAAATCCATATGAATGCATTTCAATTTTGAATAGAATAATTTTTGTAATATACACGTATTGGAAAAAATGCTTCTAATAAAAACTATAGCTGTTTTAAATGTGTATTTAAGTATGCACCGTGCACCAGCATTTAAAAAACAGCACTTGCTCAGAGAGCCTATGGTGCTTGTACATCTGGTAATAGCTCAATTTGTTAACTACTGACATGATACAAACCCCACTGGTGGACTGAGCAGCTGCAGTTATTAAATTACTGGTGCACTGAGAATATCGAACTATGCATCACGTGCACATGCAGAGAAAATTGTCAACATTAAAACAGTGATAGCTTTTACTGTAAGCATTTTTGCCAATATTTGTATATTGGAAATATGTTTCTGTTCAAAGATGTAATTAATCTATGTGCAGTTAAATTTTGACCGAAATGTCCCATTAACTCATGTTTCCGGTGAGCCTAAAGGCTCACATGGAAACGGGTATACGGCCCCATTTGGGCCATGATAAATCGGCCCCAATGTCCCCACAAAAGCTCAACCTTAGGCCCCATCCTTGATCCCACCACATATATTTTTCATAACTAAGCAGTCATGTATCCCCTTGGTTGCCAGTAACACATGTACAGAGCAGTGATGTGACCCCCTTGGCTACTAGAGGTACAGACCCAGCAATGATTGAACACCCTCATGGTTCCCTGTAACACATATAAAAGAAAATGCACTTCTTTTTGAGCCATATTTCTAATGCATAAATTCCTAGAAGGCTTTATATTTAGCTGAAAGAGGTCTTTAAAAATACTGGACATTAAAGTGTCCAGTATTTTTGTACAGATATTACTGGACAGCCTGCTAATATACTGGACTGTCCGGTAGAATACTGGAAACCTGGCAACCCTACTTGCCACCAGTGGAGAGATGTGCTTTTACTGCAAGCCTCCCTCCAGGAGCCATTTGGCTATAGCGCAATCTCGTTGCAGGCGGTGAGAACCATGCTAGTTAACGCCTTAGTTTGAAAATGAAAGCCAATTAAGGATTGAGCTAACCAGGCTTACGAGCAGTCGCATTCAGCAGTGACTTCGGCCATTTTCTGTTTAGGGAGTCACATTAAAGGGCCATGATACCCAAATGTTGAAACACTTGAAAGTGATCCAGCATAGCTGTAAAAAGCTGAGTAGAAAATATCACCTGAACATCTCTATGAAAAAAAGAAAGATATTTTACCTCAAAAGTTCCTCAGTAGCCACATCCCATTGTAAAGGACTTCTAAGCAGCAAATCAGTGTGTCTATCCCGGGACAGCTAAGAGGTTGACCCCATGCACTCTCATGTTATTTCCCTATTCAGTTTAAGGAAGTTTACTATGAAATCTCATGAAAGTTAAATCAAATCTCATGAGATCACAGTAAAAGAGGTCATGACCTCAGCACTGCTGATGCTGATTGGCTGCTGTTCATTTCTTAATTTATTTTTTTTACCTGCAGCTGAGCAACAGCTGAATATAACTTTTTACACAGAACTTACTCTGCTGAGCTGAGGAGATTGTGAGGTAAAATATCTTCCTTTTTTACATGGAGATGCTCAGATGATATTTTCCTGTCAGCTTTTTACAGTTATACTGCATCAGTTTCAAGTGATTTAGCATATGAGTATTATGTCCCTTTAACATTGCCCTCAGAGCCCACTGTGTTATTAAAGAGCTGTGCAGACCTGCTGGGGAGCTGTAATGCTTGATTGAAGATTCCAGAGTCCTGCCATAAACCTGGAGTGGGCACTTGAAGCACTGAGACCGGCTGTGAGAACAAAGTGCGGCGACCATCTTGCCCAGCCCTAATTCATTTTACTCTTTCTCACAGCTCACATTTTAACAGCAGTATTCCAGCTCTGCAAGCAACTTTTTGTGTTTAATAGTTTTTATTGAGGTTTTGCTAATAAAGCAATATACAATAATTGCCATATAACAGTAATGACAAGTGTTCAATTGTACAATAGTTTTTGGTATATACAAAGGAAGAAATACAATGTATAACAATAGATAGGCTACAGAAATCTCTATGTCATAGTTAGAATATCTTAAATGATTGACTAATTAGATGGCAACTTGTGGACCATTTGTTGATGAAGATGAAAAACATATGATAGTCCCATTGGCGGACACTTTTGGGCACCATGAAACCTAACATAAATATAGATTGTGTTACATTCACATATAGTTGACAATTTTTCAATAATACAATACATGTAATTGTGGTAAAAAGGCTAAACTGAAACCTCGTTTTAGGTGTTATAAGACCCTCTAATACTACAATGGGCCACTTTTGGACCCAGACAGTCTAGTATGATATCAAGAGGGAATAGAATGATAAATACGGTCACTCTTGGACCTCTGTTAGCTTGAAATATAGTATATTATAGATTGAAAACTTAGACATGAGCTTCGGATATTGAATAACAGCTCATAACGCACAATGGGAAAGGGGCTAGATCATGGTATATGTAGAAAGAAAATTCATAAAACATAAAAGTATATAAAAGTACATGCATACCCATCTCAAAAAATGTTAGAAAGTATGCTAACTGGCTCAGGGCTCAAATATGTTAGGTAAGACAACCCTAGTAACCATTTGATTAGTAACTTAACTAGAACTCCCTAGTTTGGAGTAACTATATTAGAACATAGGGGTGCCTGATCAAGATGAAATCCATAAAAAAAAAATCCCGAGTATTGAGATTGTGGAGATAATGTTGTGGTAGATATAAATACATATACATCTGAGTAATAATAACTTTATCAAACAACTTAGTGGCATTTACTGGAAGTATAGAATATCATTAAAGTGAACATATATAAATAATAGTTGCCAAGGTTAGCTTTATATAATTGACTGCCATTAACTCCTATATCCCTATATCATATTATAGGGGGTCTGACACCTAGAAATATGAATATGTTGATGATCAGACTAAAGTTCCCATGATCTTTCTGTGTGTTAAAATAATCCCTTGAATATAGTAATTCTAAAATAATAGCTCGCTATCTCAATAGAGAAGCTATCTACATTGAGTGAGCTTAACTGTCTCGGCCACTGACAGCCCAGTCCCCAACAACACAGAAAGATAAGGGAAATAAGAAGAGGACAGGAATACATACAGTTAAATATGTGCTGAATTTCAATATGATTGTGATAAATAGTGACACAATTCAATAATGATATGTGTAGACCCACCCATGACAACTGAAAGGGAGTGATTACTAATATTGATTAATTTACATATGCCCAGTGAGTAGACATTGTTAAAAGTTTAGCAAGAGAATACATTTTAAGATTTCTATTTGTGTGTAAGAGCAGATTCTATACCTTTAAACCTGCAAAATAATCTATAACCTTTACCATATCAAAGGTTGGATGTATATAACAATGAGACGTGATAAAACATGATCTCCACAAATGTTACTATCAATGAAACAATGCTAATATAACTAGTAGATGTAAAAGTTTAGCACGAAGTCCTTAACAAACTTAAAAAGAGAAAACACATGGAAGCAATAATTGTTAGCAAGATATCTGGAACCAAAAGCAGGGGAAGCATCTATAGATGCTATTATCCCACGTTCTTCACTTTGGGAGTTATCCAATTCCCCTCTTAGCTTGATATTCTTTTGATCCCAGTTGGATTTCATCTGACCTGTGTGTAATTATAATGAGTGCTAAGTTAGTGAGTCCAGAGAACGGTTCAGGAGCGTGATTTCGGATGACCTAAACGTAGGATGAGAATTAGCAATTATGTAGATTTTGTGTGACTTGGCTCTCAGTATGAACAACCAGAGGTGGGATCTCCAGTCCTCGCATCGGGAAGCCTGCCACACAATCCCAGTGAGGAATTAGAATTGATAACAAACTACTCAAAATAAACCGATTTAAAATGGGATATTGAGATCACAAGTGGATAAGTGAAAAAGTAATTGGTTTGAAAATGAATAATTTAAAGTGAATAAGTGTGTTAGTAGCAATGTATTATAAATAAATCAATCTTTGATGGTATTACATGTGAATAAATTAATTAATTAATTAAGTGTATGCAAGTGAAACTCATTGGAAATAATGTGTTGCAGACAAAGTGAAAAAAAATGTGGCTTTACAATAACTTTGATATCTATATAATTTGTTTGGGAATAAATAATTTGTGGTTGAACAATACAAATTGCAAAACGTGTACTATTAAATAATACAGTTTAACAAATAGGGATTTCAGAGTCACAATCCATACATCACAATCACATAAAAAAAGATCTAAAGCTGCAGCTATGGTGAAGCATACTCTTATGGATAATTTTAGTAACACTGTTGCAGTATCTCCTACTGCTTCTGCAGAGAGGATATCGCCATCCTCAAGCCCTGAACCTCAATTTTCCACTGAGGATATCATTAAAGATTTCCAAGTAACATACTAGACTTCTGTCTCACCAACATTTATCCCTAATTAGCTGAGACCTCTGCTTGAAACTCATCATGTCTCTTTTACTGAAAAACTTAAATCCTCCATAGCGGAATTAAGGAAAGATCTTACTTCTACAAATGAGAGACTTGATACTCTAGAGCGCAAACAAAAAGATATTGTGGTTAAAGAATCAAACTTTCTAAGATACACTTAGTCCTTAACAACAAGCTTTCTGACCTGGAAGACAAAATGGCGGACATTGAAACTAGGTCTCTCCGTAACAACCTAAAGCTTAGGGGAATTTCCGAAGAGATCCCCATAGTAGACCATATTTAATTCTCACAGGATTACTTTAACAATTTAGCTGCCCCACAAAACAACAAAGAAAATGTAATAGAGCAAACTCATAGATCTGCAAGACCTAGAAACCTTTCTTCTAATCAACCAAGTGATGTAATTGTTCAGTTACAATTTTACACCTATAAGGAACGTCTACAAAAATCAATTTTACGTAAACCTGTTCTTCCAGAGAAATTTGCTAATCCTAAACTATTTGCAGACTTAGCTCCATGCAAGCTGCAACAAAAGAGAATCTTTGTGGATATTACTAGAATACTGAGGAACAACAATTTCCAGTAGATATGGAGCTTTCCTACTAAGTTAATTATTTTTAAGGATAATCAAGTGTACACTATTTCTAATACAACAGAAGGGACCAATTTGTTAAAATCTTGGAACTTACAATCAGGTAAATCTAAATCTTATATTTTAGTGTGGTTTATATTTGATTGTTTCCTGATTATTTCATTGTTCAGTGGTACATCCTTTGTCTTACATTATTTGCATCCTAAACTATTAGCTCTTGTCAATATTTTTTTAAGTTTGTTCTTCCTCTCTCCTCTGAGATGATGGGGCAAGAGGAAGGGAAAGAGGAGCGCATTCCCCCTCCCCCTACCTACTTTCTTTCCCCATTTTTGTTTGGAAAAGGGAAAGAATAAAAATAAAAAATAAGTTATTTGCATGTGTATCTCATGATGTCAGTGGATTAAATACGCCCACAAAGTGCAGCCACATGCTCACTGGAGCTCCACCTCCTTTGAAATGTCCCTACTATCCAGTGGTTGAATCAGCTCCATTACATAAAGTCGACAAGAGTAGCTATTCTAATACATAGGGATCTTGCATAAAAGCAGGTCTTGTTGAAGGCTGATACCCAGGGACGTTATCTTATTTTAATTTGAAAGCTAAAAGGAGTCCCTTACACTCTTGCTTCTTATTACAGTCACAATTCTAAACAAATTAAACATTTTAAAATGTTTGCAGGTGTGTTAGATAGTGTTAAACAAGTACTATAGAGGGTTAGAGTTAATACAAAGATTCTACACTCAGACTCTTAGCTAATCCCAGATGGTGATATAACCTCAAAAAAGCTATCACCAAATATAGAAGAGGAGAAAGAGTGGTTGGGATAGCGCTATGCAGCTGCGAGTCTTATATAGGGAAAATGATTAAATCTCAGTTTAGATCTCTGTATATGAGGGTGTCCCTATTTGCGATTTTTATTTTGGTATGTGAAGTTCCCCAGTTGTCTGGATTATATACGTTGGGTGATAGAATATTTACTATGTTTTTTTTAAAAAACAGTCTGATTTGGGTCGTATAACCTGGATGATAAGGTTTTACTATATTTTTAGAATATTTTTAGAAATATTCTTGTGTCCTATATTTTTCATATATATATCTCCTATAAATGTTTTTATAAGAAATGATACATAAAAAATCAAAGATGATGCATAAAAAGAAAAGGGGAGCAGGTGCTTTAAGATATATGTGTTTTATTCCTATACAGATAGGGTACTTATCATAAAATAGTAAACAATAAAATCTAACATATAAAATCTAACATATAAAATCTAACAAATAGATGCCGGCATCTCGATTTCTAAAAAACAGTTTCAGTTTGAAATTTGTACTTGTTTTATTCTTTTCCTCTCAGTATTACTGCTAGTTTGGGACTATATTCGTAGTTTTAGGAAAGCAGCTCTGATTGGCAACACCTGATAAACAATAGTAGGTTTCTATTACTTGACACACATGTATCGTATATTTGGTGGTTACAGTTACAATTTTCCAGTGTAAATCTATTTATACAATATATAAGCTAGGTTAATGTGAATGCCACGTATTTTTGCTTATACACCGATATTCCAGGTCTATGGTGGTTATTTACAGCAGTAAATTGTAGAAAGTGGATTTATCTGTCATATATACGTATATACGTGTTTAAGCAGATTGTCTCTTGTTATAAAAACCTTTATATATTGTCCATCTTCTGGATCTCCTCCGTTAAAGTTGTGACCGGCCGGTCCTTTGGTGAAGTAGTTCCGTAAGTTTTCCTCTGTTTAGGTTAAAAATTCCGGGTTCTTCCGGTGTTTCCTGATCCAATTGTGAATTTTCTCCTTGTGTCTGTGTAGCCCTTGAGCCAGGTGATTGAGGCTGGAACGGTTACTGGATCCTTGGATAGGAATTGCACATATGGAGTCTGTCCCTAGAAACTGGGATATGGCTCGATGTACCTATCCTAGCCAGCCCGAACGTCAGAGACACCTCTCACCTGCCGGGCTCTGTATTTGGATCTCCTGTGACTGTCAGCAATCTCTACGCGTTTCAGCCTGGGGCCTTTATCAAGATGCTTGTGTGCTGTGCAGTCTGGATTTAAATATTGTCTCCATCTTCCTGATTGGATCTTGTTCTTGACCAATCCCTATTGTTTATTTGTTGTTCCTCCTCCTGGCAGGTTGTCTCGTATTCCTTAATGTTGTTAATAAAAGGTTATCTATCATTTATACATCCTAACCTGTTGCTATTGAATTTATTAATTTATAATTGCATGTGTCTTGTTATTTATCGTGAAAATAGAGATATAGATGAAAATACAAATGTAAATAGAAATAAGAACACCATTCTCAAGCCTATGCTCCATTCTTCCTTAAATGTTTTTTTGAATTGTTTTTTTGTAATGCTTTTTTTGGAGGGGGGTTTTTATTCTTAATCAACTTAGATCTTTTAATATCATTTATTTCTTCATATTCCTATGTTTTACATCGAAGTATATATTATGGTCTCAAACGTGTAGTTTTGTGTTCTCGCTTTGCGAGAGGTAATAGTCCTGGATATTATGTAATTTGTCAAGTAATAGTTTATAAATTTTATACAGATAACTGCCTATATTCCAGTCATATATAGACCCTTTTCTAATATTATAAAATACGTTTCCTAAATTTTAAAAGTGTGAGTTTTATTAGACCATTATTTATCTATGTATTTAACATCTTGATTCTCTTGATTTTCAGAGAAAAAAGAAAAAAAGAAAAAAAAATTTTATTCTTATTTATACGCATGGGTTTGTTCCATGTTTTAAACAAGTGTTAGTTAATATTTGTTAGTGTTACAACAATTTTAAACTAATTACACCTACTCTAAGCCCCCTAATAAAATAACAAAGACCCCCAAAATAAAAAATGCCCTACCCTATTCTAAATTACTAAAGTTCAAAGCTCTTTTACCTTACCAGCCCTGAACAGGGCCCTTTGCGGGGCATGCCCCAAAGAATTCAGCTCTTTTGCCTGTAAAAAAAAACATACAATACCCCCCCCCAACATTACAACCCACCACCCACATACCCCTAATCTAACCTAAACCCCCCTTAAATAAACCTAACACTAAGCCCCTGAAGATCATCCTACCTTGTCTTCACCTCACCAGGTATCACCGATCCGTCCTGGCTCCAAAATCTTCATCCAACTCAAGCGGGGGCTAGACATCCATGATCCGGTGGCTGAAGAGGTCCAGAAGAGGCTCCAAAGTCTTCATCCTATCCGGGAAGAAGAGTAGATCCGGACCGGCAACCATCATCTTCCAAGCGGCATCTTCTATCTTCATCCGATGAGGACCGGCTCCATCCTGAAGACCTCCGACGCGGACCCATCTTCATCCGGCGACGTCCAACTGAAGAATGAAGGTTCCTTTAAGGGACATCATCCAAGATGGCGTCCCTCGAATTCCGATTGGCTGATAGGATTCTATCAGCCAATCGGAATTAAGGTAGGAATATTCTGATTGGCTGATGGAATCAGCCAATCAGAATCAAGTTCAATCCGATTGGCTGATCCAATCAGCCAATCAGATTGAGCTCGCATTCTATTGGCTGATCGGAACAGCCAATAGAATGCGAGCTCAATCTGATTGGCTGATTGGATCAGCCAGTCGGATTGAACTTGATTCTGATTGGCTGATTCCATCAGTTAATCAGAATATTCCTACCTTAATTCCGATTGGCTGATAGAATCCTATCAGCCAATCGGAATTCGAGGGACGCCATCTTGGATGATGTCCCTTAAAGGAACCTTCATTCTTCAGTTGGACGTCGCCGGATGAAGATGGGTCAGCATCGGAGGTCTTCAGGATGGAGCCGGTCCTCATCGGATGAAGATAGAAGATGCCGCTTGGAAGATGATGGTTGCCGGTCCGGATCTACTCTTCTTCCCGGATAGGATGAAGACTTTGGAGCCTCTTCTGGACCTCTTCAGCCACCGGATGATGGATGTCTAGCCCCCGCTTGGGTTGGATGAAGATTTTGGAGCCAGGACGGATCGGTGATACCTGGTGAGGTGAAGACAAGGTAGGATGATCTTCAGGGGCTTAGTGTTAGGTTTATTTAAGGGGGGTTTGGGTTAGATTAGGGGTATGTGGGTGGTGGGTTGTAATGTTGGGGGGGGGGTATTGTATGTTTTTTTTTACAGGCAAAAGAGCTGAATTCTTTGGGGCATGCCCCGCAAAGGGCCCTGTTCAGGGCTGGTAAGGTAAAAGAGCTTTGAACTTTAGTAATTTAGAATAGGGTAGGGCATTTTTTATTTTGGGGGTCTTTGTTATTTTATTAGGGGGCTTAGAGTAGGTGTAATTAGTTTAAAATTGTTGTAATATTTTTCTTATGTTTGTAAATATTTTTTTATTTTTTGTAACTTAGTTCTTTTTTATTTTTTGTACTTTAGTTAGTTTATTTCATTGTAGTTATTTGTACATATTGTATTTAATTAATTTATTGATAGTGTAGTGTTAGGTTTAATTGTAGGTAATTGTAGGTATTTTATTTAATTAATTTAATGATAGTGTAGTGTTAGGTTTAATTGTAACTTAGGTTAGGATTTATTTTACAGGTAATTTTGTAATTATTTTAACAAGGTAGCTATTAAATAGTTCTTAACTATTTAATAGCTATTGTACCTGGTTAAAATAATTACAAAGTTGCCTGTAAAATAAATATTAATCCTAAAATAGCTACAATGTAATTATAATTTATATTGTAGCTATATTAGGATTTATTTTACAGGTAAGTATTTAGCTTTAAATAGGAATAATTTATTTAATAAGAGTTAATTAATTTCGTTAGATTAAAATTATATTTAACTTAGGGGGGTGTTAGTGTTAGGGTTAGACTTAGCTTTAGGGGTTAATCCATTTATTAGAATAGCGATGAGCTCCGGTCAGCAGATTAGGGGTTAATAATTGAAGTTAGGTGTCGACGATGTTAGGGAGGGCAGATTAGGGGTTAATACTATTTATTATAGGGTTAGTGAGGCGGATTAGGGGTTAATAACTTTATTATAGTAGCGGTGCGGTCCGCTCGGCAGATTAGGGGTTAATAAGTGTAGGCAGGTGGAGGTGACGTTGGGGGCGGCAGATTAGGGGTTAATAAATATAATATAGGGGTCGGCGGTGTTAGGGGCAGCAGATTAGGGGTACATAGCTATAATGTAGGTGGCGGCGCTTTGCGGTCGGCAGATTAGGGGTTAATTATTGTAGGTAGCTGGCGGCGACGTTGTGGGGGGCAGGTTAGGGGTTAATAAATATAATACAGGGGTCGGCGGTGTTAGGGGCAGCAGATTAGGGGTACATAGGGATAATTTAGCTGGCGGCGCTTTGCGGTCGGCAGATTAGGGGTTAAAAAAAATAAATCGAGTGGCAGCGATGTGGGGGGACCTCGGTTTAGGGGTACATAGGTAGTTTATAGGTGTTAGTGTACTTTAGAGTACAGTAGTTAAGAGCTTTATGAACCGGCGTTAGCCCAGAAAGCTCTTAACTACTGACTTTTTTCCTGCGGCTGGAGTTTTGTCGTTAGATGTCTAACGCTCACTTCAGACACGACTCTAAATACCGGAGTTAGAAAAATCCCATTGAAAAGATAGGATACGCAATTTACGTAAGGGGATCTGCGGTATGGAAAAGTCGCGGCTGAAAAGTGAGCGTTAGACCCTATTTTGAGTGACTCCAAATACCGGAGGTAGCCTAAAACCAGCGTTAGGAGCCTCTAACGCTGGTTTTCACGGCTACCGCCAAACTCCAAATCTAGACCTTAGTCTGCAAAGGTCAAACATTCTGTATTTGTATACATTAACTTGTCTGAAACTTTATCATAGATATTGAGATGTTTATTTTTACAGGATACATATCTAAAGATTGTAATTTTTTGCTTTCTTTATTGACTTTCGAAAAGATCCATGGACTCAAAACAGGATATAAATGTATTACTTTAGCCAACCATGAATACTTACATTATTTGTTATTATATACACATATTTAGCATATAGATTATTAAAAAAAAAAATTAAGACCTAAAGTCACCATCTTAATGTTGATTATTTTTCAATCCTTTTTTTTTGGTTACACTGTGTGTTAGGTCCAAAAGCGACCTTTCATTTTGTAGAAGGAGGTCTGGATTAGAAAGAAAATGCTCTTTTTGTTTAATATTTGTTCTTTGTCATCCATCCATGCCTTTACTTTATATGATCAATGTATGAAATTTTATGTTTCCTTTGATATGAATGGAACAAAAAATAGAAAAACTCAATCCAAATCATTTATAAAAAAAAAATAAAAAATGACAATGTACATGGTAGGTTGGCTGTCGTTAAGGAGATACAAATTCCAGAGGTTAATCTTTCTATAAAATCTGAATTTTCCATAATTGTAAGAAAGGGGGAAACAGCACGATTAATCTTAAATCTTCCATACATTTTTTGCCAGGCAATGACAGGTTTTATAAATACAAACTTATTTGTAATGAAGTCTTAAAGGTCTTTATAATTTATATGAACAAGTGCCTTTAATAAATAATAAACTGTCATACCATTTTCAATAATTGCAATAATTATGTTCTGTGATCCATTCTATTATAAATTTTCTCAATCAGATTTTATAATTCAATATCTGACAAATCCAAGTCTCCCAAACGAGGGCCAGATTACGAGTGGAGGGCAAACTGTCGTACATGAGCGATATCGGGTTTATTGTGTCTGTTTGCGTGCAAAAGAAGTAGCGTGCTTATTATAAGTTAAAAGTAAATGCGTTCAATTGAGTGCAATTAAATTTAACGTGCATTGGGTTAGCATGACCCCAGAGCTCTGGTTACCAGTTATGCTTGAATAAAAAAAAATCTCAAACTTACATGTAAAAGTACAGTTACACTAATAATAACACAATCGAATAAAACATTTTTTTTTAAATTGCACAATAAAGTTATAAAGGCTCAAAGATATGAGATATCAGATGTTAGAAAAGAAAAGGCTGCAAAGGGCTTTAACTTCGACATAAATACATATACAGTACATGTCTAAATATGTATGTATATGCACCTACACCGCAAACTCAACTTAATAAACTTAATACATTGTAGAACTCGTTCTGCCGCTTTGTGCTACAATGTAACTACAGGACCCACCATTGTGACATGCTAAAAGAACTAAATTGTCTGTCGCTGGAATCCAGACGCACCCTCCATCTTTCCTGCCTTATGTTTAAGAGCTTTACTGGGAAGCTCCCACCCTTCTAGATTGTAAGCTCCTATGGGAATAGGGCCCTCAATCCCTCCTCTATGAGTTTTTAAATGTTGTCCTGTCTCTTACAAGTCTTATATTGTTTTTATTTAAATGAATTGTATCCATGGACAGCGCTGCAGAATATGTTGGCGCTTCATAAATAAAGTATAATAATAATAATAATAATAATAATACCTGAGCAGAATGCTCTCCTGGGCTATTCCCACCTCCTATAACCTCCGATCCAGTACCAGCCCATTATTTAGCTTGCCTCAATACAAAAAGAAAGCAGCTCGATCCTCCTTTTCCTACAGAGCACCACAATTATGGAACGACCTCCCACACACTTTCAAACCTTCCCCAAGCCTAATATCCTTTAAGAGATCCCTCTCTACATATCTCAAAACAGAATGTACCTTTCATGGTTGATTATATATTTCCTACCTGTTCTATGTTAAATTTCTGCATATATTGTGTATTATTATTGTTTTTGTATTTTATTGTACCCTATTATATCAATGTAATGTTTTGTGGACCCAGGACATACGTGAAAACGAGAGAAATCTTAATGTATCCTTCCTGGTAACATATTTTATAAATTTATATATATATATATATATACATACAGTGCTCAGCATAAATGAGTACACCCCTTTTGAAAATTAAGATTTTAATCAATATCTCAATGAACACAAGAACAATTTCCAGGATTTTGACAAAACTGAGTTTTATAGAACATTTGTTTGGCTCATTACATGAAAGTAAGATTAATAATATAACTTAGATTACAAAATGTTCAGGTCTACTCAAAGTTGGTGATGCACAAATTAATTACACCCCACAACAAAAACTACTACATCTAGTATTTTGTATGACCTCCATGATTTGTAAGGACAGCACCAAGTCTTCTAGGCATGGATTGAACAAGTTGGCAGCATATTGCAACATCTATCTTTTTTCATTCTTCAAGAAAGACCTCTTTTAGAGCCTGTATGCTGGATGGAGAGTGATGCTCAACTTGTCTCTTCAGAATTCTCCATAGGTCTTCGATTGGGTTCAGATTAGGAGAGAAACTTGGCCACTGCATCACTTTCACCCTGTTCTTCTTCAGATATGCAACATGCAACAGTGGCCTTAGATGTGTGTATTGGATCATTGTCATGTTGGAAAACTGCATGACGACCAAGGGAACGGAGTGATGGTTGCATCTTCTCTTTCAATGTACACTCCTCAGAACCTAGGGCAGCGAAGAAGGTATCTGTGAATTCATGATACCATCAATGAAATGCAGCTCCACAGAAGGTCACCACCATGTTTGACTGTAGACACCATGCATTTTTCATTGTATTCCTCACCTTTGCAACGCCATACAGTTTTGAAGATATCAGTTCCAAAAAAAATTATCTTGATCTCATCACTCCAGAGTACAGAGTCCCCGTAGTCTTCTTTTTTCAGCATGGGTCTTGGCAAATTCTAGGTGGGCTTTTTTGTGCATGGGCTTTAGGAGAGGCTTCCTTCGTGGACAACACCCATGCATGCCATTCCTCTACAGCGTATGCCGTATTGTGTCACGGGAAACAATCACCCCAGTTTGGCTTTCTACTTCTTTAGCTAACTGCAGTGAACTTGCATGGTGATTTTCTTCAACCCTTCTCATCAGAAGACACTCCTGTCGAGGTGTTAACTTCCGTGGATGGCCTGGACAGCTCTATGAGATGGTTGCAGTTCCATCTTTTTACATTTTTGTATCACTTTTGCTACAGTATTCTGACTGATAAGTAAAGCTTTGATTATCTTCTTGTAGCCTTCACTTTTCTTGTGTTTCTCAGGCCTTGTGACATTTATCTTCCACTTGTGACATTTATCTTCCATGTGGTGCCATTGCTGACAGCATGACATGGGAAGTGGTTTTCCTTTGTAAGTAACGCATTTGTGGGAGTATTTTGTAGAATAGTGTCCCATAGAATATGTTGTTTCTGAAAGGTAAGTAAAGGTTTTCTGACAAATTTGTTGGGGTGTACACATTTATGCTGAGCACTGTATATACAGTATGTATATATATGTTTATATGTGTGTACATATATATGTATGTATTTATATGTGTATATATGTATTCAGAGATATATATATACACATACAAACACACACACATATATATATATATATATATATATATATATATATATATATATATATGTGTGTGTGTGTTTGTGTGTCTATATATGTGTACATATGTATTTAAGTGCATTAGAGTCCTTTGCAGTCAAGTAGAGGAAAACATGTAAAAGCATATATATGCAATATTCATATTTAAAAAAGATTTTAACTATGCATTTGTATTTGTAAATATTTCACATTCCGAAGTTCTGCACTTATCAGAATAAGTGATGTCGCGAACCTAAAAATTTCGGTTCGCGAACGGCGGACTCGAACTTCCGCGACTGTTCACGAACCGGTCGAACCGCCATTGACTTCAATAGGCAGGCAAACTTAAAAACCAACAGGGACTCTTTCTGGCCACAATAGTGATGGAAAAGTTGTTTCAAGGGGACTAACACCTGGACTGTGGCATGCCGGAGGGGGATCCATGGCAAAACTCCCACGGAAAATTACATAGTTGATGCAGAGTCTGGTTTTAAGCCATAAAGGGCATAAATCACCTAACATTCCTAAATTGTTTGGAATAACGTGCTTTAAAACATCAGGTATGATGTTGTATCGATCAGGTAGTGTAAGGGTTACGCCCGCTTCACAGTGACAGACCAAACTCCCCGTGTAACGCACCGCAAACAACCGCAAACAGTCCATTTGCACAACCACGAGATAGATAGATTTGATAGATAGATACATAGATTACATAGATCAATAGATGCAATATACATATGATAGATACAAATTACATAGATCAATAGATGCAATATACATTTGATAGATACGAATTACATAGATCAATAGATGCAATATATATTTGATAGATACGAATTACATAGATCAATAGATGCAATATACATTTGATAGATACGAATTACATAGATCAATAGATGCAATATACATTTGATAGATACAAATTACATAGATCAATAGATGCAATATACATTTGATAGATACGAATTACATAGATCAATAGATGCAATATACATTTGATAGATACGAATTACATAGATCAATAGATGCAATATACATTTGATAGATACGAATTACATAGATCAACAGATGCAATATACATTTGATAGATACGAATTACATAGATCAATAGATGCAATATACATTTGATAGATACGAATTACATAGATCAATAGACGCAATATACATTTGATAGATACGATTTACATAGATCAATAGATGAAATATACATTTGATAGATACAAATTACATAGATCAATAGATGCAATATATATTTGATAGATACGATTGATAGTTAGATAGATTTGATAGATAAATAGATAGATTTGATAGCTATATAATTTCCCAGACAGAGAATTACAAGAAGTGCGGTCTGGGACCCATGGTAAGGTTCCCAGAGGCAGTTGCGGCACCAGGGTACGTGTATATGGCATGGATTTTTGGAACCGGGAGATGGAAAAAGATGCTTGGTCGGTCCTCCTGCTTCAAATTTGGGGCACTGCGCGTGCAATCTATTGTGCCACCAGATATGAGTGGTGTGTTAAGTAGTATTATTCTTAGCAGTTTAATACCTGTTACTCCCCCTATCGGGGGAGGTGTATATGGCATGGATTTTAGGAACCGGGAGATGGAAAAAGATGCTTGGTCGGTCCTCCTAATTCAAATTTAGCCGAAACACAAGTAGCTGTCACAAAACAGTCCGGCCACGAGATAGATAGATTTGATAGATAGATACATAGATTACATAGATCAATAGATGCAATATACATTTGATATATGCAAATTACATAGATCAATAGATGCAATATACATTTGATAGATACGAATTACATAGATCAATAGATGCAATATACATAGATACGAAATACATAGATGAATAGATGCAATATACATTTGATAGATACAAATTACATAGATCAATAGATGCAATATACATTTGATAGATACGAATTACATAGATCAATAGATGCAATTTACATTTGATAGATATGAATTACATAGATCAATAGATGCAATATACATTTGATAGATACAAATTACATAGATCAATAGATGCAATATATATTTGATAAATATGAATTACATAGATCAATAGATGCAATATACATTTGATAGATACGAATTACATAGATCAATAGATGCAATACACATTTGATAGATACGAATTACATAGATCAACAGATGCAATATACATTTGATAGATATGAATTACTTAGATCAATAGATGCAATATACATTTGATAGATACGAATTACATAGATCAATAGATGCAATATACATAGATACGAAATACATAGATCAATAGATGCAATATACATGTGATAGATACAAATTACATAGATCAATAGATGCAATATACATTTGATAGATACGAATTACATAGATCAATAGATGCAATTTACATTTGATAGATACGAATTACATAGATCAATAGATGCAATATACATTTGATAGATACGAATTACATAGATCAATAGATGCAATATATATTTGATAGATACGAATTACATAGATCAATAGATGCAATATATATTTGATAGATACAAATTACATAGATCAATAGATGCAATATACATTTGATAGATACGAATTACATAGATCAATAGATGCAATATACATTTGATAGATACGAATTACATAGATCAACAGATGCAATATACATTTGATAGATATGAATTACATAGATCAATAGATGCAATATACATTTGATAGATACGAATTACATAGATCAATAGATGCAATATACATTTGATAGATACGATTTACATAAATCAATAGATGCAATATACATTTGATAGATACGAATTACATAGATCAATAGATGCAATATATATTTGATAGATACGATTGATAGTTAGATAGATTTGATAGATAAATAGATAGATTTGATAGATATATAATTTCCCAGACAGAGAATTACAAGACGTGCGGTCTGGGACCCATGGTAAGGTTCCCAGAGGCAGTTGCAGCGCCAGGGGACGTGTATATGGCATGGATTTTCGGAACTGGGAGATGGTAAAAGATGCTTGGTCGGTCCTCCTGCTTCAAATTTTGGGCACTGCGCGTGCACTCTCTAGTGCCACCAGATATGAGTGGTGTGTTAAGTAGGACTATTCTTATCAGTTTAATACCTGTTACTCCCCCTATCGGGGGAGGTGTATATGGCATCGATTTTAGGAACCGGGATATGGAAAAAGATGCTTGGTCGGTCCTCCTACTTCAAATTTAGCCAAAACATAAGTGGCTGTCACAAAATAGTCCGGCCACGAGATAGATAGATTTGATAGATAGATACATAGATTACATAGATCAATAGATGCAATATACATTTGATAGATACAAATTACATAGATCAATAGATGCAATATACATTTGATAGATACGAATTACATAGATCAATAGATGCAATACACATTTGATAGATACGAATTACATAGATCAATAGATGCAATATATATTTGATAGATACGATTGATAGTTAGATAGATTTGATAGATAAATAGATAGATTTGATAGATATATAATTTCCCAGACAGAGAATTACAAGACGTGCGGTCTGGGACCCATGGTAAGGTTCCCAGAGGCAGTTGCGGCGCCAGGGGACGTGTATATTGCATGGATTTTCTGAACCGGGAGATGGAAAAAGATGCTTGGTCGGAACTCCTGCTTCAAATTTGGGGCACTGCGCGTGCAATCTATTGTGCCACCAGATATGAGTGGTGTGTTAAGTAGTACTATTCTTAGCAGTTTAATACCTGTTACTCCCCCTATCGGGGGAGGTGCATATGGCATGGATATTAGGAACCGGGAGATGTAAAAAGATGCTTGGTCGGTCTTCCTACTTCAAATTTGGCTGAAACCCAAGTGGCTGTCACAAAACAGACCTGCCACGAGACAGATAGATTTGATAGATGATAGATAGATAGATAGATAGATAGATAGATAGATAGATAGATAGATAGATAGATAGATTACATAGATCAATAGATGCAATATACATTTTATAGATACAAATTACATAGATCAATAGATGCAATATACATTTGATAGATACGAATTACATAGATCAATAGATGCAATATACATAGATACCAATTACATAGATCAATAGATGCAATATACATTTGATAGATACAAATTACATAGATCAATAGATGCAATATACATTTGATAGATACGAATTACATAGATCAATAGATGCAATTTACATTTGATAGATACGAATTACATAGATCAATAGATGCAATATACATTTGATAGATACGAATTACATAGATCAATAGATGCAATAAACATTTGATATATACAAATTACATAGATCAATAGATGCAATATACATTTGATAGATACGAATTACATAGATCAATAGATGCAATATACATAGGTACGAAATACATAGATGAATAGATGCAATATACATTTGATAGATACAAATTACATAGATCAATAGATGCAATATACATTTGATATATACAAATTACATAGATCAATAGATGCAATATACATTTGATAGATACGAATTACATAGATCAATAGATGCAATATACATAGATACGAAATACATAGATGAATAGATGCAATATACATTTGATAGATACAAATTACATAGATCAATAGATGCAATATACATTTGATAGATACGAATTACATAGATCAATAGATGCAATTTACATTTGATAGATATGAATTACATAGATCAATAGATGCAATATACATTTGATAGATACAAATTACATAGATCAATAGATGCAATATATATTTGATAAATATGAATTACATAGATCAATAGATGCAATATACATTTGATAGATACGAATTACATAGATCAATAGATGCAATACACATTTGATAGATACGAATTACATAGATCAACAGATGCAATATACATTTGATAGATATGAATTACATAGATCAATATATGCAATATACATTTGATAGATACGAATTACATAGATCAATAGATGCAATATACATAGATACGAAATACATAGATCAATAGATGCAATATACATGTGATAGATACAAATTACATAGATCAATAGATGCAATATACATTTGATAGATACGAATTACATAGATCAATAGATGCAATATATATTTGATAGATACGATTGATAGTTAGATAGATTTGATAGATAAATAGATAGATTTGATAGATATATAATTTCCCAGACAGAGAATTACAAGACGTGCGGTCTGGGACCCATGGTAAGGTTCCCAGAGGCAGTTGCGGCGCCAGGGGACGTGTATATTGCATGGATTTTCTGAACCGGGAGATGGAAAAAGATGCTTGGTCGGAACTCCTGCTTCAAATTTGGGGCACTGCGCGTGCAATCTATTGTGCCACCAGATATGAGTGGTGTGTTAAGTAGTACTATTCTTAGCAGTTTAATACCTGTTACTCCCCCTATCGGGGGAGGTGCATATGGCATGGATATTAGGAACCGGGAGATGTAAAAAGATGCTTGGTCGGTCTTCCTACTTCAAATTTGGCTGAAACCCAAGTGGCTGTCACAAAACAGACCTGCCACGAGACAGATAGATTTGATAGATGATAGATAGATAGATAGATAGATAGATAGATAGATTACATAGATCAATAGATGCAATATACATTTTATAGATACAAATTACATAGATCAATAGATGCAATATACATTTGATAGATACGAATTACATAGATCAATAGATGCAATATACATAGATACCAATTACATAGATCAATAGATGCAATATACATTTGATAGATACAAATTACATAGATCAATAGATGCAATATACATTTGATAGATACGAATTACATAGATCAATAGATGCAATTTACATTTGATAGATACGAATTACATAGATCAATAGATGCAATATACATTTGATAGATACGAATTACATAGATCAATAGATGCAATAAACATTTGATATATACAAATTACATAGATCAATAGATGCAATATACATTTGATAGATACGAATTACATAGATCAATAGATGCAATATACATAGGTACGAAATACATAGATGAATAGATGCAATATACATTTGATAGATACAAATTACATAGATCAATAGATGCAATATACATTTGATATATACAAATTACATAGATCAATAGATGCAATATACATTTGATAGATACGAATTACATAGATCAATAGATGCAATATACATAGATACGAAATACATAGATGAATAGATGCAATATACATTTGATAGATACAAATTACATAGATCAATAGATGCAATATACATTTGATAGATACGAATTACATAGATCAATAGATGCAATTTACATTTGATAGATATGAATTACATAGATCAATAGATGCAATATACATTTGATAGATACAAATTACATAGATCAATAGATGCAATATATATTTGATAAATATGAATTACATAGATCAATAGATGCAATATACATTTGATAGATACGAATTACATAGATCAATAGATGCAATACACATTTGATAGATACGAATTACATAGATCAACAGATGCAATATACATTTGATAGATATGAATTACATAGATCAATATATGCAATATACATTTGATAGATACGAATTACATAGATCAATAGATGCAATATACATAGATACGAAATACATAGATCAATAGATGCAATATACATGTGATAGATACAAATTACATAGATCAATAGATGCAATATACATTTGATAGATACGAATTACATAGATCAATAGATGCAATTTACATTTGATAGATACGAATTACATAGATCAATAGATGCAATATACATTTGATAGATACAAATTACATAGATCAATAGATGCAATATATATTTGATAGATACGAATTACATAGATCAATAGATGCAATATATATTTGATAGATACAAATTACATAGATCAATAGATGCAATATACATTTGATAGATACGAATTACATAGATCAATAGATGCAATATACATTTGATAGATACGAATTACATAGATCAACAGATGCAATATACATTTGATAGATATGAATTACATAGATCAATAGATGCAATATACATTTGATAGATACGAATTACATAGATCAATAGATGCAATATACATTTGATAGATACGATTTACAATAAATCAATAGATGCAATATACATTTGATAGATACGAATTACATAGATCAATAGATGCAATATATATTTGATAGATACGATTGATAGTTAGATAGATTTGATAGATAAATAGATAGATTTGATAGATATATAATTTCCCAGACAGAGAATTACAAGACGTGCGGTCTGGGACCCATGGTAAGGTTCCCAGAGGCAGTTGCAGCACCAGGGGATGTGTATATGGCATGGATTTTCGGAACTGGGAGATGGTAAAAGATGCTTGGTCGGTCCTCCTGCTTCAAATTTTGGGCACTGCGCGTGCACTCTCTAGTGCCACCAGATATGAGTGGTGTGTTAAGTAGGACTATTCTTATCAGTTTAATACCTGTCACTCCCCCTATCGGGGGAGGTGTATATGGCATCGATTTTAGGAACCGGGAGATGGAAAAAGATGCTTGGTCGGTCCTCCTACTTCAAATTTAGCCAAAACATAAGTGGCTGTCACAAAATAGTCCGGCCACGAGATAGATAGATTTGATAGATAGATACATAGATTACATAGATCAATAGATGCAATATACATTTGATAGATACAAATTACATAGATCAATAGATGCAATATACATTTGATAGATACGAATTACATAGATCAATAGATGCAATACACATTTGATAGATACGAATTACATAGATCAATAGATGCAATATATATTTGATAGATACGATTGATAGTTAGATAGATTTGATAGATAAATAGATAGATTTGATAGATATATAATTTCCCAGACAGAGAATTACAAGACGTGCGGTCTGGGACCCATGGTAAGGTTCCCAGAGGCAGTTGCGGCGCCAGGGGACGTGTATATTGCATGGATTTTCTGAACCGGGAGATGGAAAAAGATGCTTGGTCGGAACTCCTGCTTCAAATTTGGGGCACTGCGCGTGCAATCTATTGTGCCACCAGATATGAGTGGTGTGTTAAGTAGTACTATTCTTAGCAGTTTAATACCTGTTACTCCCCCTATCGGGGGAGGTGTATATGGCATGGATATTAGGAACCGGGAGATGTAAAAAGATGCTTGGTCGGTCTTCCTACTTCAAATTTGGCTGAAACCCAAGTGGCTGTCACAAAACAGACCTGCCACGAGACAGATAGATTTGATAGATGATAGATAGATAGATAGATAGATAGATAGATAGATAGATAGATTACATGGATCAATAGATGCAATATACATTTTATAGATACAAATTACATAGATCAATAGATGCAATATACATTTGATAGATACGAATTACATAGATCAATAGATGCAATATACATAGATACCAATTACATAGATCAATAGATGCAATATACATTTGATAGATACAAATTACATAGATCAATAGATGCAATATACATTTGATAGATACGAATTACATAGATCAATAGATGCAATTTACATTTGATAGATACCAATTACATAGATCAATAGATGCAATATACATTTGATAGATACGAATTACATAGATCAATAGATGCAATATACATTTGATAGATACGAATTACATAGATCAATAGATGCAATATACATTTGATAGATACGAATTACATAGATCAATAGATGCAATATACATTTGATAGATACGAATTACATAGATCAATAGATGCAATAAACATTTGATAGATACGAATTACATAGATCAATAGATGCAATATACATTTGATAGATACGAATTACATAGATCAATAGATTCAATATACTTTTGATAGATACGAATTACATAGATCAACAGATGCAATATACATTTGATAGATACGATTTACATAGATCAATAGATGCAATATACATTTGATAGATACAAATTACATAGATCAATAGATGCAATATACATTTGATAGATACGATTTACATAGATCAATAGATGCAATATACATTTGATAGATACGAATTACATAGATCAATAGATGCAATATATATTTAATAGATACTATTGATAGTTAGATAGATTTGATAGATAAATAGATAGATTTGATAGATATATAATTTCCCAGACAAAGAATTACAAGACGTGCGGTCTGAGACCCATGGTAAGGTTCCCAGAGGCAGTTGCGGCGCCAGGGGACGTGTATATTGCATGGATTTTCGGAACCGGGAGATGGAAAAAGATGCTTGGTCGGTCCTCCTGCTTCAAATTTGGGGCACTGCGCGTGCAATCTATTGTGCCACCAGATATGAGTGGTGTGTTAAGTAGTACTATTTTTAGCAGTTTAATACCTGTTACTCCCCCTATCGGGGGACGTGTATATGGCATGGATTTTAGGAACCGGGAGATGGAAAAAGATGTTTGGTCGGTCCTCCTACTTCAAATTTGGCCGAAACACAAGTGGCTGTCACAAAACAGTCCCACCACGAGATAGATAGATTTGATAGATAGATACATAGATTACAAAGATCAATAGATGCAATATACATTGGATAGATACAAATTACATAGATCAATAGATGCAATATACATTTGATAGATACAAATTACATAGATCAATAGATGCAATATACATATGATAGATACGAATTAAATAGATCAATAGATGCAATATACATTTGATAGATACTAATTACATAGATCAATAGATGCAATATACATTTGATAGATACGAATTACATAGATCAATAGATGCAATATACATTTGATAGATACGAATTACATAGATTAATAGATGAAATATACATTTGATAGATATCGAATTACATAGATCAATAGATGCAATATATATTTGATAGATACGAATTACATAGATTAAGATCAATAGATGCAATATACATTTGATAGATATGAATTACATAGATCAATAGATGCAATATATATTTGATAGATACGAATTACATAGATCAATAGATGCAATATACATTTGATAGATACAAATTACATAGATCAATAGATGCAATATATATTTGATAGATACTATTGATAGTTAGATAGATTTGATAGATAAATAGATAGATTTGATAGATATATAATTTCCCAGACAGAGAATTACAAGACGTGCGGTCTGAGACCCATGGTAAGGTTCCCAGAGGCAGTTGCGGCGCCAGGGGACGTGTATATTTCATGGATTTTCGGAACCGGGAGATGGAAAAAGATGCTTGGTCGGTCCTCCTGCTTCAAATTTGGGGCACTGCGCGTGCAATCTATTGTGCCACCAGATATGAGTGGTGTGTTAAGTAGTACTATTTTTAGCAGTTTAATACCTGTTACTCCCCCTATCGGGGGACGTGTATATGGCATGGATTTTAGGAACCGGGAGATGGAAAAAGATGCTTGGTCGGTCCTCCTACTTCAAATTTGTCTGAAACACAAGTGGCTGTCACAAAACAGTCCCGCCACGAGATAGATAGATTTGATAGATAGATAGATACATAGATTACATAGATCAATAGATGCAATATACATTGGATTGATACAAATTACATAGATCAATAGATGCAATATACATTTGATAGATACGAATTACATAGATCAATAGATGCAATATACATATGATAGATACGAATTAAATAGATCAATAGATGCAATATACATTTGATAGATACTAATTACATAGATCAATAGATGCAATATACATTTGATAGATACGAATTACATAGATAAATAGATGCAATATACATTTGATAGATACGAATTACATAGATCAATAGATGAAATATACATTTGATAGATATCGAATTACATAGATCAATAGATGCAATATATATTTGATAGATACGAATTACATAGATTAAGATCAATAGATGCAATATACATTTGATAGATATCGAATTACATAGATCAATAGATGCAATATATATTTGATAGATACGAATTACATAGATTAAGATCAATAGATGCAATATACATTTGATAGATACGAATTACATAGATCAATAGATGCAATATATATTTGATAGATACGAATTACATAGATCAATAGATGCAATATACATTTGATAGATACAAATTACATAGATCAATAGATGCAATATATATTTGATAGATACTATTGATAGTTAGATAGATTTGATAGATAAATAGATAGATTTGATAGATATATAATTTCCCAGACAGAGAATTACAAGACGTGCGGTCTGAGACCCATGGTAAGGTTCCCAGAGGCAGTTGCGGCGCCAGGGGACGTGTATATTGCATGGATTTTCGGAACCGGGAGATGGAAAAAGATGCTTGGTCGGTCCTCCTGCTTCAAATTTGGGGCACTGCGCGTGCAATCTATTGTGCCACCAGATATGAGTGGTGTGTTAAGTAGTACTATTTTTAGCAGTTTAATACCTGTTACTCCCCCTATCGGGGTACGTGTATATGGCATGGATTTTAGGAACCGGGAGATGGAAAAAAATGCTTGGTCGGTCCTCCTACTTCAAATTTGGCCGAAACACAAGTGGCTGTCACAAAACAGTCCCGCCACGAGATAGATAGATTTGATAGATAGATAGATACATAGATTACATAGATCAATAGATGCAATATACATTGGATTGATACAAATTACTTAGATCAATAGATGCAATATACATTTGATAGATACGAATTACATAGATCAATAGATGCAATATACATATGATAGATACAAATTAAATAGATCAATAGATGCAATATACATTTGATAGATACTAATTACATAGATCAATAGATGCAATATACATTTGATTGATACGAATTACATAGATAAATAGATGCAATATACATTTGATAGATATCGAATTACATAGATCAATAGATGCAATATACATTTGATAGATACGAATTACATAGATTAAGATCAATAGATGCAATATACATTTGATAGATACGAATTACATAGATCAATAGATGCAATATATATTTGATAGATACGAATTACATAGATCAATAGATGCAATATACATTTGATAGATACGAATTACATAGATCAATAGATGCAATATACATTTGATAGATACAAATTACATAGATCAATAGATGCAATATACATTTGATAGATACGAATCACATAGATTAAGATCAATAGATGCAATATACATTTGATAGATACGAATTACATAGATCAATAGATGCAATATACATTTGATAGATACGAATTACATAGATCAATAGATGCAATATACATTTGATAGATACGAATTACATAGATCAAAAGATGTAATATACATTTGATAGATACGAATTACATAGATCAATAGATGCAATATACATTTGATAGATACGAATTACATAGATCAATAGATGCAATATACATTTGATAGATACGAATTACATAGATCAATAGGTGCAATATACATTTGATAGATACGAATTACATAGATCAATAGATGCAATATACATTTGATAGATACAAATTACATAGATCAATAGATGCAATACACATTTGATAGATACGAATTACATAGATCAATAGTTGCAATATACATTTGATAGTTACGAATTACATAGATCAATAGATGCAATATACATTTGATAGATACGAATTACATAGATCAATAGATGCAATATACATTTGATAGATACGAATTACATAGATCAATAGATGCAATATACATTTGACAGATACGATTGATAGTTAGATAGATTTGATAGATAAATTGATAGATTTGATAGATATATAATTTCCCAGACAGAGAATTACAAAGACGTGCGGTATGGGACCCATGGTAAGATTACTTCCTTTTGCACAACTGAGTACAGGTTGAGGTCCGGGATTGCCTTTTGTGCAAAGAAATTGTGGCCGGGTACCTTCCACTGCGGTGTCCCCTATCAGGGGACGTGTATATTGCATGGATTTTAGGAACCGGGAGATGGAAAAAGATGCTTGGACACCCAGTACAGGTCGTTCTCCTTCACCCTTTTTATACGAGGGTCCCCGACCCTCAACAGGCACGACAGCATGAAAGGTTCCATATGCCATGACTTCCTTTTGCACAATCGAGTACAGGTATGGCATCGATTTTAGGAACCTGGAGATAATTTTTAGGAACCGGGAGATGGAAAAAGATGCTTGGACACCCAGTACAGGTCGTTCTCCTTCAGCCTTTTTATACGAGGGTCCCCGACCCTCAACAGGCACGACAGCATGAAAGACCCCATATGCCATGACTTCCTTTTGCACAATCGAGTACAGGTATGGCATTGATTTTCGGAACCCGGAGATAATTTTTAGGAAAAATTGATGTTAGTTTGACAGTTAGAAAGTGCCCTAAAACATTGCGGCTTGAACCCTAGTTGTTGGCGGATAAGTCAAGCAAGTCATCTGGCATTCGAAGATAAAATACAGCAGCGTGTGGACCATTTTTAGCCTAAGGCAGCTCATCTCGTCATCAGGCCTTTTTTACTCGAATGTATCGCCCAATGTCAGTCCCTTCGGGATCCATCCCTCATTCATTTTAATAAAGGTGAGGTAATCAAGACTTTTTTGACCTAGGCGACTTCTCTTCTCAGTGACAATACCTCCCGCTGCACTGAAGGTCCTTTCTGACAGGACACTTGAAGCGGGCAGGCCAGAAGTTTGATTGCAAATTGGGATAGCTCAGGCCACAGGTCAAGCCTGCACACCCAGTAGTCAAGGGGTTCATCGCTCCTCAGAGTGTTGAGATCTGCAGTTAAGGCGAGGTAGTCTGCTACCTGTCGGTTGAGTCGTTCTCTGAGGCAGGATCCCGAAGGGCTGTGGCGATGCATAGGAGTTAAACAGGTCCGCATGGGGACATCCTAAAACATTTAATGTGAAAATGGCTTAATGTAGCTTAATGAGTAAAAAAGTGGCCAAATGTTAATCAATTGCTGCATAATTTTGCACAACCCAAGATTTCCACTATCCAAGCCTATCCTAGAAGTTTCATGGATTTTGGAATTCCACAAGGCAAATGAGTGACATTAAGCTTGTTTTTTGGGGAGCTTAATGTGGCTTAACGTACAAAATTGAACTTAGATGTTAACCAATTTCCACTAAACTTACCACAATACATTAATCTATGGATTCAAACATATTCTGAAAATTTCAGAACATTTGATAAAACATACCAAAAGTTATTCACATTTAACTATTTTTTTACAATCCTAAAACATTTAATGTGAGCAGCTTAATGTAAAAAGAGCTTAATGTACCAAAATTCACCTAAACATCGATCAATTGCCTTGAAACTTGGCACACACTCAGTTTGTCACTTTCCAAACCTATCCTAGAAGTTTCATGGTATTTGGTTTCCCACAAGGCAAATGAGTGACATAAAGCTTGTTTTTTGGGGAGCTTAATGTGGCTTAACGTACAAAATTGAACTTAGATCTCAACCAATTTCCCCCAAACTTCTCACAATACATTAATCTATCTATTCAAACATATTCTGAAAATTTCAGGAAATTTGATAAAACATTCCAAAAGTTATTTGCATTTAACATTTTTTTTACAATCCTAAAACATTTAATGTGAGCAGCTTAATGTAAAAAGAGCTTAATGTACCAAAATTCACCAAAACTTCAATCAATTGCCTTGAAACTTGGCAAAAACTCAGTTTTTCACTTTCCAAACCTATCCTAGAAGTTTCATGGATTTTGGTGTCCCACAAGGCAAATGAGTGACATTAAGCTTGTTTTTTGGGGAGCTTAATGTGGTGTAATGAGTAAAAAAAAGTGGCCAAATGTTAATCAATTGCTGCATAATTTTGCACAACCCAAGATTTCCACTATCCAAGCCTATCCTAGAAGTTTCATGGATTTTGGTTTCCCACAAAGCAAATGAGTGACATTAAGCTTGTTTTTTTGGGGAGCTTAATGTAGCTTAACGTACAAAATTGAACTTAGATGTTAACCAATTTCCTCCAAACTTACCACAATACATTAATCTATGGATTCAAACATATTCTGAAAATTTCAGAACATTTGATAAAACATACCAAAAGTTATTCACATTTAACTATTTTTTTACAATCCTAAAACATTTAATGTGAGCAGCTTAATGTAAAAAGAGCTTAATGTACCAAAATTCACCTAAACATCGATCAATTGCCTTGAAACTTGGCACAAACTCAGTTTGTCACTTTCCAAACCTATCCTAGATGTTTCATGGTATTTGGTTTCCCACAAGGCAAATGAGTGACATTAAGCTTGTTTTTGGGGAGCTTAATGTGGCTTAACGTACAAAATTAAACTTAGATCTTAACCAATTTCCCCCAAACTTCTCACAATATATTAATCTATCTATTCAAACATATTCTGAAAATTTCAGGAAATTTGATAAAACATACCAAAAGTTATTCGCATTTAACAATTTTTTTACAATCCTAAAACATTTAATGTGAGCAGCTTAATGTAAAAAGAGCTTAATGTACCAAAATTCACCAAAACTTCAATCAATTGCTTTGAAACTTGGCACAAACTCAGTTTTTCACTTTCCAAACCTATCCTAGAAGTTTCATGGATTTTGGTGTCCCACAAGGCAAATGAGTAACATTAAGCTTGTTTTTTGGGGAGCTTAACGTACAAAATTTTACTTAGATGTTAACCAATTTCCCCCAAACGTCCCACAATACATTAATCTATCTATTCAAACATATTCTAAAATTTTCAGGACATTTGATAAAACATACCAAAAGTTATTTACATTTAACAGTTTTTTTACAATCGTAAAACATATGGGGGCTTATTTATCAAAGCTTCAATCTCGGTGCGTTCGCAGGTGTCAATATGCTCGCCAGACATCGCTGCCGCGGATCCACATACAATGCTCTTATTTATAAAAAAAACACGTCAAAAACACGTGCGTCAAGTATGGTGCGATGAGCATCGGAGTGTTGTTAACTAACAGTCATCAATGTTGCAGTTATTCAGGTTTTTCCTGAGAGAAGCGCTCAACCTGAGAACGAACAATAGCATAATAGCTTGTTCTATGGCTAGTTACCACCCAAGAACCAGCCTCTTTTTGCCCAACATGTGCCTTTCACAGAGAAGAACTTTCCTGAAGCATATCAGTCTGATCCTGACTTCACAGTACAGCCCAGCCCCGAAATACCAGGCAATCCCTCTCTGAACGAGAGATACAGCAAAACCCCAGACATACGTTTTGGCCTATTGTGGGCCTCGTCAGTGAGGTGCAGACATATCCCTCTAGGCACACTGAGCAACGGGTCCATGTCTGGATTCCCGCATCACACATAGGGAGACTTCCCTAAGTGTCATAATTTGTATGTATGTATATATATATATATATATATATATATATATATATATGTGAGTGTGTGTGTTATGTCAGAAATCTTTTGCAAACATATTTACATGTCCCTAAATTCCTTTTTTTGTTCTAAACAATGTTATCTTTCATGTCTCTGTGTTTATTTATACCAATATATGTATATAGTGTAAATGTATTATTATTCTGAGCAGGAATAATTGTGAATATAACATGTCATCAGGGTATCATATGTATTTATTTACAATCAATGGATATTTTAAGAGCTGGGCCAGTTTTCTCTCTGTACCTGTGTAACCCCTCTGGATTGCAATCTAGTTTTAAAAACCACCCCTACATAGGTGTTATAAAATCGTCTGGCATATAAGATGACATTTCTTAATGAAAATGAAATTCAAGAGAAGGAAGAAATACACTAAAAATAGCATGACAGTAAAGAGGTGATTTTAATTTCTGCTGTATCTGAATCATGACAGTTTAATGTTAGGTGGGCTATCCCTTTGAGCTATCAGTTTAAGATAATATTGAATCAAACATTCAAATTTTAAAATCATTGTCTAAAATATTACATTGTGTGTCCTAATGTCAGCATCAATGTTTATCTTTAATACTAATTACAGATATACATACTTTCAAAGTATAATACACAATGTAACAGATAGCACTTACAAGTTCTGATGGGTGATCAATGACACAAGTATCGAGCAATTTTATTCGTTAGTGATACTATACAATGTATATTTAAATTTGATTAGCTGATGTCATAAATCATGTGATTATGCATATCCCTAGCAAAAGTGGTGGAAGAAAAATGTGTGGGTTGTTTAGGAGTATTGCGTCATATTTGGTACGAAAAAAGTGTTGCATCAAATTTGGTGCGAAGTGGTGAGTGGGACTTGTATTACATGCCTTAAACATGGTGTATATAGATTTATCCAAAAAAAACAAAAAAAAAAATAAAAAAGGAAGTTAGCTATATTATGTTATGTATTTATTTAATTTTTATCTCTATATCTACTAGTGCACCAAGTTTGGAGCAATAATATTGTCCTCTTGCTTTGTAATAATAGACAAAGATGTAACATAATCAATAAGTAGTAATGTATTTCATTTTTATCCCTATATCTACTAGTGCATCAAAATTGAAGCATTACTATGCACCAAATTTGGAGCAATAATATTGTTTGATTTAGAAAGAGTATAGAATTTTAATAAAGTTCATAATTTACTTTTATTATCTAATATGCTTTATCGTCTTGCAGAAATCGAACATAACCTTCCTGTGTTTTCAGACTCCAATTGATTTCTATGGCATCCGCGGCCTCAAGGGTAGTGGTTTGAACGATCGGTATGCTGCGCTGGAATAGATGCAAGTGTACCTGTTAAATGTTTGGTAAATTGGAAAAGGGGTCATATAGAGTTGAATGTGTATTCAAACATCTGGTATGATGCAAGCATTGATCTGCGTCAGAATGAGATTGCGGGAGGGTATATTATGTCACACATTTCAACATTTGACGATCTTGACACTTTGATAATTACGGCAGATTCCATTTGCATCAGATATGACGTGAGATTCTAGTGGATTCCATCGTATTATCAGTTGAAGCTTTGATAAATTGGCCCCTAAATGTTTTAGGATTGTAAAAAAATGGTTTAATGTAAATAACTTTTGGTATGTTTTATCAAATGTCCTAAATTTTTCAGAATATATTTGAATAGATAGATTAATGTATTGTGAGCAGTTTGGGGGAAATTGGTTAACATCTAAGTTCAATTTTGTACGTTAAGCCACATTAAGCTCCCCAAAAAAACAAACTTAATATCACTTATTTGCCTTGTTGGAAACCAAATACCATGAAACTTCTTGGATAGGTTTTGAAAGTGAAAAACTGAGTTTGTACCAAGTTTCAAGGCAATTGATTGATGTTTAAGCAAATTTTGGTACATTAAGCTCTTTTTTGCGTTAAGCCATTCACATGAAGGGGCCTATTTATTATGTGTCTGACTGACATGATCCGATCAGCGGATCATGTCCGACAGACATCGCTGAATGCGGAGAGCAATACGCTCTCCACATTCAGCATTGCACCAGCAGCTCTTATGAACTGCTGTGGCTGTCAATCAACCTGATCGTATTCGATTGGGTTGAAATGCGGCGATGTCTGTCCGCTTCCTCAGAGCAGGCGGACAGGTTATGGAGCAGGGGTCTTTAGACCGCTGCTTCATAACTGGTGTTTCTGGCAAGCCTAAAGGCTCGACAGAAACATGGGCCCTCAAACTCCATACGGAGTTTAATAAATGGGCCCCGAAATGTTTTAGGATTGTTAAAAACATATTTAAATGTGAATAACTTTTGTTATGTTTTATCAAATGTCCTTACATGTTCAGAACATGTTTAAACAGATAGATTAATATATTATGGGAAGTTTGAGGGAAATTGGTTAACATCTAAGTTCAATTTTGTATGTTAAGTCACATTAAGCTCCCCAAAAAACAAGCTTAATGTCACTCATTTGCCTTGTGGGACACCAAAATCCATGAAACTTCTAGGATAGGTTTGGAAAATGACAAACTGGGTTTGTGCCAAGTTTCAAGGCAATTGATTGAAGTTTAGGTGAATTTTGGTACATTAAGCTCTTTTTACATTAAACTGCTCACATTAAATGTTTTAGGATTGTAAAAAAAATATTAAATGTGAATAACCTTTGGTATGTTTTATCAAATTTCCTGAAATTTTCAGAATATATTTGAATAGATAGATTAATGTATTGTGGGAAGTTTGGGGGAAATTGGTTAAGATCTGAGTTCAATTTTGTACGTTAAGCCACACTAAGCTCCCCAAAAAACAAGCTTAATGTCACTCATTTGCCTTGTGGGACACCAAATACCATGAAACTTCTAGGATAGGCTTGGATAGTGGAAATCTTGGGTTGTGCAAAATTATGCAGCAATTGATTAACATTTGGCCACTTTTTTTACCCATTAAGCCACATTAAGCTCCCCAAAAAACAAGCTTAATGTCACTCATTTGCCTTGTGGGACACCAAAATCCATGAAACTTCTAGTATATGTTTGGAAAGTGAAAAACTGAGTTTGTGCCAAGTTTCAAGGAAATTGATTGAAGTTTTGGTGAATTTTGGTAGATTAAGCTCTTTTTACATTAAGCTGCTCACATTAAATGTTTTAGGATTGTAAAAAAATTGTTAAATGTGAATAACGTTTTGTATGTTTTATCAAATTTCCTGAAATTTTCAGAATATGTTTGAATAGATAGATTAATGTATTGTGGGAAGTTTGGGGGAAATTGGTTAAGATCTGAGTTCAATTTTGTACGTTAAGCCACACTAAGCTCCCCAAAAAACAAGCTTAATGTCACTCATTTGCCTTGTGGGACACCAAATACCATGAAACTTCTAGGATAGGCTTGGATAGTGGAAATCTTGGGTTGTGCAAAATTATGCAGCAATTGATTAACATTTGGCCACTTTTTTTACCCATTAAGCCACATTAAGCTCCCAAAAAACAAGCTTAATGTCACTCATTTGCCTTGTGGGACACCAAAATCCATGAAACTTCTAGTATATGTTTGGAAAGTGAAAAACTGAGTTTGTGCCAAGTTTCAAGGAAATTGATTGAAGTTTTGGTGAATTTTGGTAGATTAAGCTCTTTTTACATTAAGCTGCTCACATTAAGAGCGAAATTTATTACTATGTGAATTATCACGCAATTACGATCGGCAATTATAACGCCATTATTCGCACACTCCGTATTAACTTGACTAGTACTTATTTATCAAATTTCAATCCGTAATTATTTGCGTCATATTTGAAGCGAATATCATCGTATCTATGATAAATATCACTCCCTAATTGTTCTAATTTATGAAGCATTCAATATGATAAAGCGAACAACTTAGTGGACGTTACTTACATGTGATATTAAAATGAATCTAAGACGTCATTACGGCGCGAATGTTAGCATACGCCTATTACTTTATTAGTCAGATTAATCTTTATTGCGACAAGATGGCAGCGATTGAAGCTGGAAGAACCAAAAGTGGACGTAATGTCCAATTTACTTTAGAACAAAATGAAGTTCTAATAGAGAGTGTACTAGAGCATTATGATGTTCTTCTCGGCCATAAGCAGCGTGTTACCACACATAGCAGAAAAAAGTTTTTGTGGGAAGAGATTAGTCGCGCTGTTTCAGCAGTATCACGTTTTCCCAAAAATGTGGATAGTTGCAAAAAGCGTTTCTCTGACATTAAAAGAATCACAAAGTCAAAATATGCCAAAGAAAAAAAAGCAGCTAGGGCTACCGGCGGTGGCCCAGCAATGGATTCCGATCTTCTCAACTATGAACGACGTGTATTGTCTCGATTGGGGAACGAAATAGTAGATGGTCTTGATGTCCCTTGTGATTCCGATGATTTTCCAGGTTGTATACAAATTACATGTTCAAACAATTTCAAGAATAGCCATAATTTTACATTGCTATTTAAATTTTATAATAATAATGTTTGAATATATTTTATTCTGTTCTCATTTAAATTGTTATAAACAAGTTATTTATTTAAATATAGAAATCTAATAATTTAAAAAAAATTATAATATATATATATATATATATATATTGATACATACATACATATGTTTCTTTAGATAAATATATTTATATCACTCTCTATATATATATTTATATATATTTAGATTCAATATAATTATATATAATTTACAATCCAAATATGTATGTCTATATATATAAATATATCCAAATTATCTCTCTCTCAATGTCTATATATAAATTATAATTGTGTATATATATATATATATATATATATATATATATATATATATATAGTGAGACAGAGAGAGAGTGAGTTATATACATAAACATAGATTGCAAGGTTTGTATATGTTGTATTTGTTTGTACATAATCAACCAAAACTATTAATATTTTAATAGTATTGATTGATAGAGTCATGGATAAAAAAAATTAAATATATATATATATATATATATATATATATATATATATATATATATATATATATATATATAACAATTACAATTATTACTTATTACAATGAGTTATTTTATATATAAAATATCAATATATATATATATATATATATATATATATATATATATATATATATTGATGAATATATATATATATATATATATATATATATAATTTTTATATATATATATATATATATATATAGATAGATAGATAGATAGATAGAAAAAGAGATCTTTGATCAATATATATATATATATATATATATATATATATATAGTTAGGTAACTATACATATATATATATATATTTATTTAGATATTTTTAGTTCATTAATATAAATATAAATATTATTCAGTGTGTGTGTATATAGATATATATATAGAGAGAACAATATATACATATATATATATATATAATTTTCAAGATATATGCTAATGTGATCAATAATATATATGTTGGTCTTGAAATAATAAAACAAAATTATAAATTAATATATTGATCAGTATGCATTATAATCGTTGTTTGAATACAAGTTGTAGAACTTATAACATTTGAACTACTAAGCCAAAAAATATATGTGAACGCTATTAAAAAAAAAGATTAGAACGGTTGAAACAAAATATTTATTTTTTCTTTAATAATTAGTTTTAATCACTAATTTTTATCAATATATTCAAAATTACTGAACATCAATAAGTCATATTTAAAAAATAAAAATGACATATATAATAGTCTTGACATAGAATTTTAATAGAACATTCACAAATTATAATAAAGTAAAATTATTATTTTTTCAATCAACATTTTTCTAGTATTGAAATCATTTTATCAATCTCCTTGTTCATCTTCAATAATTTTTTCTTAAATTTTTTTAGTTTTTTTACAAAACTATTTTTGGTTGTTGTATCTTGCTTTTTTTCAGGCACGGCTGTAATATAAGGAAGATAAATAAGAACAAAACAAAATTATTAATTTATATTGAAGAAAATGAATGGAATTAGAATTTAGAGATATACACATTTTGATGTATTTCGATTTTATAACATCTTTATCAACTAAAGAAAATTACTTATCTTTACTCTATTTTTATACAGTGAAAAAATGTATAATTAGATTGACACTCACATTCACTAGATCCAATTCCATCAATGACATTTTCCTGATCATTTTCAGCTGTCAAAGTTACTTCACATTCATATTGATTGTCCATATCAGTAGTTAATGGATCTTGAATTTCTGTGTTCAGATCATTATTTTCCATTAAAGTTATAGGAAGTGGAGGAGATTGTGCATTACTGTTTGGGGTAAAAGCCATTATTGGTCTCAGGTATCGTGGAGCACTCTTATTCTTTTCCTTTCTTCTTTTGGTATCTGTAATCACATTTCCATTAATGAATAAAATCAGAATAAATAAATATTTTGAACAAAGATTAATAAGAAAAGATAGAATGAGATAGAGCTCTCTCTCTCTCTCTCTCTCTCTCTCTCTATATATATATATATATATATATATATATATATATATATTTATATATATATATATATATATATATATTTATAATAATTATTATTTTTTGGAGTTGAATCTATTTTTCAATTATATTATTTATATCTATCTAAACTTTACTATTTATATATAAAGATAAATCTCTTGAACTCTTTTATCTTTCTCTATCTCTTATCATTCTTTCTATTTCATATTTCTAGATTTATCATTTATTTGATATCATTTTGTTTATTTATATCTATCTTTGTATCTCTCTCTATTTTTCTTTTCATATCTCAACATTTACAAGTCTATATCTATCTATATCTATCTCTATCTATCTTTGTATTTCTCTCTCTCCCTCTCTCTTTCTCTCTCTCTATCTCTCTCTTTTGCTAGCTCTATCTCTCACTTTCTCTCCTATTTCTTATTATTTATATTTCTAATTGTAAATATTTTTATCTATTTATTTCTCTCTCTCTCCCCCTCGCACTATATTTCTCTCTATCTCTCTCTTCCCATATTGCTTTCTATTTCTGTCACTGTTATTATAAATATTATTTTGAACAAAGTAATTTTATTACTTTCTATATGTGTCTCTCTTTCTCTTTTTTCTATTAATTGAACTCTCTTAATCTGTCCTATTTCTTTGTATTTCTTTATTAATTTAGTTTACTCTTTAAAAGCTATATTCTCTATCTATAACTTTGTATCTTTTTTTTCTGGGACTTAATTTTTCATTGTGTTTTTATCTCTAGATGTATAGTTTTCTATATCTATTTCTGTTTATCGCTATCAATTTGTAATTCAAATCTCTATAGCTCTTTCTATTTCTCTTTGATTAAATTAACAACCATTAAGTCTATCACTATTTATCCCTTTATCTTTAGATCTATATTTTTCTATATTCTTTTTCTTTATATTTTTAGATCTATCTTTTTATCTCTCATTATAGTTCTATATATTGATTATTATTTATATATAGTATATCTGTCTATATCTATAAAGTTCTATCACTTTATTTATATCTATCTTTAAAATTAATAAAATGCGTCAGAACAAACGCATAACATTATTTAACTAAACCGTTTTAAACGTAGAAATTGAATCAAAATACAATATCTATTAGAAATAGTGTATGTAGTCAACACTTACAAACTCTAATGAGACTTCTAATCCTAGTATGGTACTCCTTTTCACGTCTACGTAGATCCAAATAGCGTTGAAGGCACTGTCTTCTTGTTCTTTTTATTCCCGATACCCGATACATCCTGCGTATTATCTCATAAACAAGATAATCGCGTTGATCTTGTTTGACAGATCTAACACCTCCTATTCTTTTTGGAAAATATTTCTCCATCCCATAAACTAAAATAATTAGCTCTCCAGCAGTGAACGGAGAACGTTGCGACATCTTGCTAACGAGTTTCTAATCTTGAAGGAAATGACGTAATATGTCAATCATTTGAGTAAATTCAGGAAAACTTTTTTTATTTATAAATCAATGTTTGAGTTTATATTATTTTATGATAAATGTGTTAAGAGACAGATAGTTTGTTAAAACTTATTCGGTTCACATAATTTGCATCCTCATTAGATTAGAATGTTATTCAATACATGTATATTAAATTCTGTTGCAATTGTTATTCTTGCATCTTATTATTAGCGAAAGTTTCATATATGTTTAAATAAGTTTATTAGTTATTTAAATTGCATTGTTATATTATATATTGATGGTTATCTAGTTATTAGAAAATTTTAATAAAATGTTTTTATATGTTGCCTTCTTGTTTTGATAAAATTTTAATATATTATGATGTTCATATAGTTATGAAAAGGTTACTATTGAATGCAATAAAATGTAATTCGACTGTTTCAATTTTTAAAACATCTCTCCTGTCAAGGTTTGTTTTCTTGCAGTGTGTAGCATCAACACTATAGCTAGGGGGTTGATATGTTTTATGCATTTTATACTTGACTAGCTTACATTTTATTCCAATTGCATTGCTATACGTCTAGGCAAGGTTTGTTCTTAATTTATAGGTTCCAAAAGCTGTATCTGGCTTGCAAATATATACAAAGCTAGTGCTTGTTTTCAACAATAATAAAAAGTTTAGAATCACAGAACCTGTTTTCTTAATTGCACACTGTTCAAGGATACAACTTATTTTCAACAACTATATTGTAAGTCGTTAGTAAAAAAAATAAATTTAAAAAAAAATTGATTTTATTTTAATTTTTTTAAACAAATAACAAATAGAAGAAAAGACAACATAGGCAAATAATTTTTTTTTTCAACTGTATCAATCAGAACATATTTATTTTTGAATTACACATCACTCTCATCATCTAAATTGTGAATAATTTTGTGGAGAACGTTTTTCATTTTTGAATTATAGATTTTCATGCTTGAACTTAGAAAAAATTTCGAGTTAACCTGTGAATATAAGAAGAGATTGTTTATAAATAATTATTGCTAAAAATTATGGAATCAATACATAAATCATACATAATTTTTATTTTATTCACCTACGAAATGAGTTTGTATCAACTGGTTACGTGCATGTGTACCCCCTTCAATTACATCTTGAGGAACAGATTCAACACCATCTTCATCTGGTGTTATTATTTCCAGTTCCTCTATGTTTGATTGTCGCAAAGCGATGTTATGCAACATGCAACAGACCAACACCATAACAGCCACTTTCTCAGGAACGTATTGAAGAGTGCCTCCGGATTCATCTAGACAACGAAAACGGCTTTTGAGCATTCCAAAGGTCCTCTCAATCACACATCGAGTTGTTTTGTGTGCATCATTGTACCGCATTTCAGATCTTGTGCGTGGAATATTTACAGGAGTAAGTAGCCAGTTCCTACAGGAATATCCTGCATCTCCTTTTGAAAAATAAAAAGAGTTATACAAATTTAAATGTGTTCAGATACACTTTTTACTTGCAACCATTTTAATGTTTTAAATTGTACATATATATTGGTATTAATAAAAATTTAATTATATCGCTATATATATATATATATAAATACATATATATATATATATATATATATATATATAGAGAGAGATAGATAGATAGATAGATAGATAGATAGATAGATAGATAGATAGATAGATAGATAGATAGGTATTTTAAAAAAGGTATGGAACTAAAAATCCATTGACCTTGGTGCTGCAGCAAACAGAATAAATAAATAAAAACAGGGTATATACTGTATTTTAAAATCTAATGATATTATACACTGCACAAAAAATTACAATATTGTGAGTTAATATTAACGCACATTAGAAGGTTTCGTTTTTAATTTTCATAATTATACCTAGTAGCCATCCTTCAGGCATTTGTCCTTCCTCAAATTTATTATACAGGGCAGACTGTTTGAGAATATATGAATCATGACATGATCCTGGAAATCCTGAACGGACACTCATGATTTTCAAACCAGCATCACAAACCATCTGGATGTTCAAAGAATGATAAAACTTGCGGTTGCGATACATTTCTTCTTTTAGATGTGGGGCCTTACTCTGACATGAGTACAATCAATTGCACCCAACACATTTGGGATTCCAGCAAGTCTAAAAAAATTAAGCTTTACAGAATGCCATTCTTCAGCAGTATTTGGTAAAAAAACATACCGTTTGAAAACTGACAAAAGAGCATCAATCACTGTAGTTAGGTGGCGTGAAAAAGAAGGCTGGCTCATGCCAACAACTACACTAGTAACTGATTGAAAGGAACCAGTTGCTAGAAAATGTAAAACAGCCAACAGCTTCAACATTCCGGGCAGAGCATGTGTCCGAAAAGTAATGGGTTCAAGTTGACCAGATATTTGATTGTATAGCCTTTCAATTGATTCTCTACTCAATCTAAAATGCCTGATGATGTCAATGTCAGAAAGTGCATCAAGTCCTGATCTGGGACGAAAAAACCTTGGAATCCTTCTGCGCCTTCTTTGAAGCCTATCTATCTGTTGAACAGCTTGACCATCTATTCTTCGTTCCATTCGACGCATATAAATAGTATGAAACATTGCAATAACAATTTCCATAACTGATTAATATATGCGTTATAAATGCTGCTTGAAGATCTATTTCGCGACCACAGAATATGCGTATAGAAAAGCACATACGTGAGGAAATACGATGCCCGGATAGAATTGTTGACAGGATGATAAATTGAATAATAGCGTAGATTACATCGAATACTGTAGAAAAACAATCGTATAGATGTTCGAACGTATCTCGGCGTTAGAGCTGCGGACATATTGACGGATTTAGAAATATATCGTTTCTAAGCACCAATTACTGTTTCATAAATTAGATTAATAATTCGGAAGTGAATTTAGATGCGGATAATATTGATAATACAGTGTTGAATGCTTGATAAATTTCCCCCTAAATGTTTTAGGATTGTAAAAAAATTGTTAAATGTGAATAACGTTTTGTATGTTTTATCAAATTTCCTGAAATTTTCAGAATATGTTTGAATAGATAGATTAATGTATTGTGAGAAGTTTGGGGGAAATTGGTTAAGATCTAAGTTCAATTTTGTACGTTAAGCCACATTAAGCTCCCCAAAAAACAAGCTTAATGTCACTCATTTGCCTTGTGGGAAACCAAAATCCATGAAACTTCTAGGATAGGCTTGGATAGTGTAAATCTTGGGTTGTGCAAAATTATGTAGCAATTGATTAACATTTGGCCACTTTTTTACTCATTAAGCCACATTAAGCTCCCCAAAAACAAGCTTAATGTCACTCATTTGCCTTGTGGGATACCAAAATCCATGAAACTTCTAGGATAGGTTTGGAAAGTGAAAAACTGAGTTTGTGCCAAGTTTCAAGGCAATTGATTGAAGTTTTGGTGAATTTTGGTACATTAAGCTCTTTTTACATTAAGCTGCTCACATTAAGGGATCCATGTACAAAGCAGCGAAACCTGCTCCGGAGCCTTTGCGGGGCAGGTTCGCATATGCGAGCCTGCTTCCCGCAATGTAAGAAGCAGCGGTCATTAGGCCGCTGCTTCCTACAGCCTACGCCACCTCTTAGGTGGCGAAGCAAAATCACTGAGAGCATGCTCGCTCTCGGTGATTGACAGCCCCTTCAGTCGCGTTATTGGTCGCGCGATTGAAGGGGCGGGCATTACACACTCCGATGAGTGTGTAATGGTACATATGGGCAAGTGGATCAATAGATCCGCTGCCCGTGTGTAGCGGAGGCGGGCGGACAGCTTCGCGAGTTAAGAAGCTGTCCGCCCGCCTCTTAGTACATGGCGCCCTAAATGTTTTAGGATTGTAAAAAAATTGTTAAATGTGAATAACTTTTGGTATGTTTTATCAAATTTCCTGAAATTTTCAGACTATGTTTGAATAAATAGATTAATATATTGTGAGAAGTTTGGGGGAAATTGGTTAAGATCTAAGTTCAATTTTGTTTGTTAAGCCACATTAAGCTCCCCAAAAACAAGCTTAATGTCACTCATTTGCCTTGTGGGACACCAAAATCCATGAAACTTCTAGGATAGGTTTGGAAAGTGAAAAACTGAGTTTTTGCCAAGTTTCAAGGCAATTGATTGAAGTTTTGGTGAATTTTGGTACATTAAGCTCTTTTTACATTAAGCTGCTCACATTAAATGTTTTAGGATTGTAAAAAAAATGTTAAATGCAAATAACTTTTGGTATGTTTTATCAAATTTCCTGAAATTTTCAGAATATGTTTGAATAAATAGATTAATATATTGTGAGAAGTTTGGGGGAAATTGGTTAAGATCTAAGTTCAATTTTGTACATTAAGCCACATTAAGCTCCCCAAAAAACAAGCTTAATGTCACTCATTTGCCTGTGGGAAACCAAATACCATGAAACTTCTAGGATATGTTTGGAACGTGACAAACTGAGTTTGTGCCAAGTTTCAAGGCAATTGATCGATGTTTAGGTGAATTTTGGTACATTAAGCTCTTTTTACATTAAGCTGCTCACATTAAATGTTTTAGGATTGTAAAAATATAGTTAAATGCAAATAACTTTTGGTATGTTTTATCAAATGTTCTGAAATTTTCAGAATATGTTTGAATCCATAGATTAATGTATTGTGGTAAGTTTGGTGGAAATTGGTTAACATCTAAGTTCAATTTTGTACGTTAAGCCACATTAAGCTCCCCAAAAAACAAGCTTAATGTCACTCATTTGCCTTGTGGGATACCAAAATCCATGAAACTTCTAGGATAGGTTTGGAAAGTGAAAAACTGAGTTTGTGCCAAGTTTCAAGGCAATTGATTGAAGTTTTGGTGAATTTTGGTACATTAAGCTCTTTTTACATTAAGCTGCTCACATTAAGGGATCCATGTACAAAGCAGCGAAACCTGCTCCGGAGCCTTTGCGGGGCAGGTTCGCATATGCGAGCCTGCTTCCCGCAATGTAAGAAGCAGCGGTCATTAGGCCGCTGCTTCCTACAGCCTACGCCACCTCTTAGGTGGCGAAGCAAAATCACTGAGAGCATGCTCGCTCTCGGTGATTGACAGCCCCTTCAGTCGCGTTATTGGTCGCGCGATTGAAGGGGCGGGCATTACACACTCCGATGAGTGTGTAATGGTACATATGGGCAAGTGGATCAATAGATCCGCTGCCCGTGTGTAGCGGAGGCGGGCGGGCAGCGTCGCGAGTTAAGAAGCTGTCCGCCCGCCTCTTAGTACATGGCGCCCTAAATGTTTTAGGATTGTAAAAAAATTGTTAAATGTGAATAACTTTTGGTATGTTTTATCAAATTTCCTGAAATTTTCAGACTATGTTTGAATAAATAGATTAATATATTGTGAGAAGTTTGGGGGAAATTGGTTAAGATCTAAGTTCAATTTTGTTTGTTAAGCCACATTAAGCTCCCCAAAAACAAGCTTAATGTCACTCATTTGCCTTGTGGGACACCAAAATCCATGAAACTTCTAGGATAGGTTTGGAAAGTGAAAAACTGAGTTTTTGCCAAGTTTCAAGGCAATTGATTGAAGTTTTGGTGAATTTTGGTACATTAAGCTCTTTTTACATTAAGCTGCTCACATTAAATGTTTTAGGATTGGAAAAAAAATGTTAAATGCAAATAACTTTTGGTATGTTTTATCAAATTTCCTGAAATTTTCAGAATATGTTTGAATAAATAGATTAATATATTGTGAGAAGTTTGGGGGAAATTGGTTAAGATCTAAGTTCAATTTTGTACGTTAAGCCACATTAAGCTCCCCAAAAAACAAGCTTAATGTCACTCATTTGCCTTGTGGGAAACCAAATACCATGAAACTTCTAGGATAGGTTTGGAAAGTGACAAACTGAGTTTGTGCCAAGTTTCAAGGCAATTGATCGATGTTTAGGTGAATTTTGGTACATTAAGCTCTTTTTACATTAAGCTGCTCACATTAAATGTTTTAGGATTGTAAAAATATAGTTAAATGCAAATAACTTTTGGTATGTTTTATCAAATGTTCTGAAATTTTCAGAATATGTTTGAATCCATAGATTAATGTATTGTGGTAAGTTTGGTGGAAATTGGTTAACATCTAAGTTCAATTTTGTACGTTAAGCCACATTAAGCTCCCCAAAAAACAAGCTTAATGTCACTCATTTGCCTTGTGGAATTCCAAAACCCATGAAACTTCTAGGATAGGCTTGGATAGTGGAAATCTTGGGTTGTGCAAAATTATGAAGCAATTGATTAACATTTGGCCACTTTTTTACTCATTAAGCTACATTAAGCCATTTTCACATTAAATGTTTTAGGATGTCCCGTCCGCATGTCCTTCATCAACAACACGTCTGGAAAGCATCCTGTCCTTGCCGGCATGGTCGTGGGAGGAGGAGGATTACTTTCACCTCTTCCCCTGTTAGATTCCCGTTGTGCTGTGTCATCACCCTTATACGCTGTGTAAAGCATACTTTCTAATTTATTTTTGAACTGCTCCATCCTTTCCGACTTGCGGGAATTCGGTAACATTTCAGTCACTTTATGCTTATACCGGGGGTCTAGTAGCGTGAACACCCAGTACAGTTCATTCTCCTTCAGCTTTTTTATACGAGTGTCCCTCAACAGGCACGACAGCATGAAAGACCCCATTTGCACAAGGTTGGATGCCGAGCTACTCATGTCCCGTTCCTCGTCTTCACTGATCTCACTGAAGGTATCTTCTTCCCCCCAGCCACGTACAACACCACGGGTACCAGATAGGTGACAAACAACGAGCACCCTGGGATGCCTGTTGTGCTTGGTCTTCCTCCTCCTCCTCAAAGCCACATTCCTCCTCTGACTCCTCTTCCTCACAATCCTCTTCCTGCGTTGCCGCTGGTCCAGCAAGCGATGCTGATAAGGCTGTTTCTGGTGGTGATGGTGACCACAACTCTTAATCTTCCTCTTCACGCTCATCTACGGCCTGATCCAGCACTCTTCGCAGGGTACGCTCCAGGAAGAAAACAAATGGTATGATGTCGCTGATGGTGCCTTTGGTGCAACTGACTAGGTTTGTCACCTCCTCAAAAGGACGCATGAGCCTACAGGCATTGCGCATGAGCGTCTAGTAACGTGGCAAAAAAAATCCCAGCTCCCCAGAGGCTGTCCTAGCACCCCTGTCATACAAATACTCGTTAACGGCTTTTTCTTGTTGGAGCTGGCGGTTGAACATTAGGAGTATTGAATTCCAACGTGTCGGGCTGTCGCAAATCAAGCGCCTCACTGGCAGGTTTTTTCGCCGCTGGATATCTGACAAGTGCGCCATTGCTGTGTAGGAATGCCTGAAATGGCCACACAGCTTCCTGGCCTGCTTCAGGATGTCCTGTAAGCCTGGGTACTTATGCACAAAGCGTTGTACAATCAGATTACACACATGTGCCATGCACGGCACATGTGTCCGCTTGCCCAATTTTAATGCCACCACCAAATTACTTCCATTGTCAGAAACCTTTTTGCCTATCTCCAGTTGGTGTGGAGTCAGCCACTGATCCACCTGTGCGTTCAGGGCGGACAGGAGTGCTGCTGCGGTGTGACTCTCTGCTTTCAGGCAAGTCAACCCCAAGACGGCGTGACACTGTCGTATCCGGGATGTGGAATAGTACCTGGGGAGCTGGGGGGGTGCCGTTGATGTGGAGCAAGACGCAGCAGCAGAAGAGGACTCAGCCGAGGAGGTTATGGAAGAGGATGGAGTAGGAGGAGTAGAAGAGGTGGCAGCAGGCCTGCCTGCAAGTCGTGGCGGTGTCACCAACTCATCCTCTGCAGAGCCAGGCATTCCATGCTTGGCAGCCATCAGCAGGTTTACCCAATGCACAGTGTAGGTGATATACCTGCCCTGACCATGCTTTGCAGACCAGCTATCAGTGGTCAGATGGACCCTTGCCCCAACACTGTGTGCCAGACATGCCATTACTTCCTTTCACACAATCGAGTACAGGTTGGGGATTGCCTTTTGTGAAAAGAAATTTTGGCCGGGTACCTTCCACTGCGGTGTCCCAATAGCTACAAATTTTTTGAATGCCTCAGACTCCACCAGCTTGTATGGTAAAAGCTGGCGGGCTAAGAGTTCAGACAAGCCAGCTGTCAGACGCCGGGCAAGGGGGTGACTTTGGGACATTGGCTTCTAACGCTCAAACATGTCCTTGACAGACACCGGACTGTGGGCAGATGAGCAGGAACTGCTACGGAAGAGAGACTGAGTGGCGGATGGTTGAGAGGGGGCAAGGAGTACAGCAGTGGTTGACGTGGCTGAAGATGCTGGACCAGGAGGAGGATGGCGGCTTTGAGTTTGTGTGCTGCTTCTACTCATGTGTTCATCCCATTGGCGTTTGTGATGTGAGATCATGTGCCTTCGCAAAGCAGTTGTACCTAGGTGGGTGTTGCACTTCCCACGACTCAGTTTCTTTTGGCACAGGTTGCAAATGGCATCGCTGTTGTCAGAGGCAGACACACAAAAAAAATTCCACACTGCTGAGCTCTGCGATGATGGCATTCTGGTGGTGGCAACAGCATGCGTTGATTGGCGTGCTGTCTGGCTGACCCCGGGTGCCGATGCATGCTGTCTTACTGTGCCACTAGCTCCTTGCGACGACCTCCCCCTGCTTCCAACTAGTCTACTCCTCCTCTCTGTCTCTTCATCTGAACTTTCCCCCTGTTCTTCTTCTCTTCTAGCGAGCACCCACGTGACATCCACGGACGCATCATCATCAACCGCTTCACTTGTATCTGACAAATCAACAAAGGAAGCAGCAGTGGGTACGACATCATCATCATCATCACACCGTACGTCCATGTCTGTAATGCTGCCTGACTGAGACATATCACTGTTATCTATATCCTCTGTCAATGATGGTTGCGCATCACTCATTTCTTCCAACTGATGTGTCAATAACTCCTCTGACAGATCAAGTGAAGCGGCTGTGGTGCTAGTGTTGGTGGTGGCGGCAGCCGGGCGAGTGGCACTATTCACTTGAGAGGTGCCCGAAGCTAAGATGGAGGTGGATGGTGCGTCAAGGTTCCGAGCGGAAGCTGTAGAAGATTGGGTGTCCTGTGTTAGCCAGTCAACTAGGTCCTCCTCAGAACCTTTCGCGTTCATGGTACGTGGCCTCTGAACACTGTGCATTATTGTAGGGTTAAAGGGAATCACAACACCACGACCACGACGGCACCTGCGCGGTGGCCTGCCTCTGCCTGTCATTTTTTTTTTTTAAATGTAGACTTACACTACTATTAAACAAAATATAAGTGGTGCCACTGGGCAAGTGGGCACAGTATACGCTGTGAGCCTGACACAAAAAAGCAGACTGATGTTTCACAGTCAAAAAAGTTTTTTTTTTAATATTTACACTACTGTTACAACAAATATGAGTGGTGCCACTAACTTGGCAAGTGGGCCTGGCACACACGCTGGCAGGCAGGCAACTGCAATAAGATTACACTAGCAGACTGATGTTTCCCAGTCAAAAAAGTTTTTTTAAAAAAATATTTTCACTACTGTTATAACAAATATGATTGCTGGCACTAGTTGGCAAGTGTGCCTGGCACACACGCTGGCAGGCAGGCAACGGCAATTAGATTACACTAGCAGACTGATGTTTCACAGTCAAAAAAGTTTTTTTTTAAAAAATATTTACACTACTGTTATAACAAATATGATTGGTGGCACTAGTTGGCAAGTGGGCCTGGCACACACGCTGGCAGGCAGGCAACTGCAATTAGATTACACTAGCAGACTGATGTTTCACAGTCAAAAAAGTTTTTTTTATAAATATTTACACTACTGTTATAACAAATATGATTGGTGGCACTAGTTGGCAAGTGGGCCTGGCACACATGCTGGCAGGCAGGCAACTGCAATTAGATTACACTAGCAGACTGATGTTTCACAGTCAAAAAAGTTTTTTTTCTTTACAAAATTTACACTACTGTTACAACAGATGTGAGTGGTGGCACTAGTTGGCAAGTGGGCCTGGCACACACGCTGGCAGGCAGGCAGGCAACTGCAATTAGATTACACTAGCAGACTGATGTTTCACAGTCAAAAAAGTTTTTTTTATAAATATTTACACTACTGTTATAACAAAATGATTGGTGGCACTAGTTGGCAAGTGGGCCTGGCACACACGCTGGCAGGCAGGCAACTGCAATTAGATTACACTAGCAGACTGATGTTTCACAGTCAAAAAAGTTTTTTAAAAAAATATTTACACTACTGTTATAACAAATATGATTGGTGGCACTACTTGGCAAGTGGGCCTGGCACACACACTGGCAGACAGGCAACTGCAATTAGATTACACTAGCAGACTGATGTTTCACAGTCAAAAAAGTTTTTTTTTAAATATTTACACTACTATTACAACAAATATGAGTGGTGCCACTAACTTGGCAAGTGGGCCTGGCACACACGCTGGCAGGCAGGCAGGCAATTGCAATTAGATTACACTAGCAGACTGATATTTCACAGTCAAAAAAGTTTTTTTTTTTAAATATTTATACTACTGTTATAACAAATATGATTGGTGGCACTAGTTGGCCAGTGGGCCTGGCACACACGCTGGCAGGCAGGCAACTGCTATTAGATTACACTAGCAGACTGATGGTTCACAGTCAAAAAAGTTTTTTTTTAAAAATGCACACTACTGTTACAACAGTTATGAGTGGTGGCACTTAGCAAGTGGGCCTGGCACACACGCTGGCAGGCAGGCAACTGCAATTAGATTACACTAGCAGACTGATGTTTCACAGTCAAAATTTTTTTTTTTTTAAATATTTACACTACTGTTATAACAAATATGATTGGTGGCACTAGTTGGCAAGTGGGCCTGGCACACACGCTGGCAGGCAGGCAACTGTAATTAGATTACACTAGCAGACTGATGTTTCACAGTCAAATTTTTTTTTTTTTTAAATATTTACACTACTGTTATAACAAATATGATTGGTGGCACTAGTTGGCAAGTGGGCCTGGCACACACGCTGGCAGGCAGGCAACTGCAATTAGATTACACTAGCAGACTGATTTTTCACAGTCAAAAAAGTTTTTTTTTTTACATATTTACACTACTAGTACAACAAATATGAGTGGTGGCACTAACTTGGCAAGTGGGCCAGGCACACACGCTGGCAGGCAGGCAAATGCGATTAGATTACACTAGCAGACTGATGTTTCACAGTCAAAAAGTTTTTTTTTAAATATTTACACTACTGTTACAACAAATATGAGTGGTGGCACTAACTAGGCAAATGGGCCTGGCACACACGCTGGCAGGCAGGCAACTGCAATTACATTACACTAGCAGACTGATGTTTCACAGTCAAAAAAGTTTTTTTTTAAATATTTACACTGCTGTTATAACAAATATGATTGGTGGCACTAGTTGGCAAGTGTGCCTGGCACACACGCTGGCAGGTAGGCAACTGCAATTAGATTACACTAGCAGACTGATGTAAAAGTTTTTTTTTTTTAAATTTACACTAATGTTACACCAGATATGAGTGGTGGCACTGAGGAAGTAGGCACAGTATATGCTGTGAGCCTGACACACAGGCTGGCAGTGGCAGGCTGGCCTGGCAACTAAAATTAAATAACACTAGCAGACTGATGTAAAAAAAATTTAAAATAAATTTACACTAATGTTACAACAGATATGAGTGGTGGCACTGAGGAAGTAGGCACAGTATATGCGGTGTGTCTTACACACAGGCTGGCAGTGGCAGGCTGGCCTGGCAACTAAAATTAAATAACACTAGCAGACTGATGTAAAAGTGTTTTTAAAAGAAAATTACACTAATGTTACAACAGATATGAGTGGTGGCACTGAGGAAGTAGGCACAGTATATGCTGTGAGCCTGACACACAGGCTGGCAGTGGCAGGCTGGCCTGACAACTAAAATTAAATAACACTAGCAGACTGATGTAAAAGTTTTTTTAAAAAATGTTTTACACTAATGTTACAACAGATATGAGTGGTGGCACTGAGGAAGTAGGCACAGTATATGCTGTGAGCCTGACACACAGGCTTGCAGTGGCAGGCTGGCCTGGCAACTAAAATTAAATAACACTAGCAGACTGATGTAAATGTTTTTTAAAAAAAAATTTACACTAATGTTACAACAGATATGAGTGGTGGCACTGAGGAAGTAGGCACAGTATATGCTGTGAGCCTGACACACAGGCTGGCAGTGGCAGGCTGGCCTGACAACTAAAATTAAATAACACTAGCAGACTGATGTAAAAGTTTGTAAAAAAATTTTTTTACACTAATGTTACAACAGATATGAGTGGTGGCACTGAGGAAGTAGGCACAGTATATGCTGTGAGCCTGACACACAGGCTTGCAGTGGCAGGCTGGCCTGGCAACTAAAATTAAATAACACTAGCAGACTGATGTAAAAGTTTTTTTTAAAAAAAATTACACTAATGTTACACCAGATATGACTGGTGGTGGCACTGAGGAAGTAGGCACAGTATATGCTGTGAGCCTGACACACAGGCCTGCTGGCAACTGAAATTAGATTACACTAGCAGACTGATGTAAAAGTTTTTTTTTTTTTAAATTTACACTAATGTTACACCAGATATGAGTGGTGGCAGTGAGCAAGTAGGCACAGTATATGCTGTGAGCCTGACACACGCTGACAGGCAGGCAAATGCAATTAGATTACAAAAAAACAACAACAAAAAACTGACTGAAGTTCTAGCCCTAAAAGGGGCTTTTTGGGGTGCTGTCCTTACAGCAGAGATCAGATGAGTCCTTCAGGACTGTAGTGGACACTGAATACACTAGCCTAGCTATCAATTTCCCATATGTTCGCCTGCCGCGGCGAAAGGCGAACAAGCTAAGATCGCCGGGAACTGTTCTCCGGCAAACTGTTAACGACATCGCTAATCAGAATGTTATATGGATTTATAAATAGATATTCCTAAATATATTTGTATATATCTATACCTTTATATAATTTCATATATATATATATATATATATATATATATATATATATATATAGAGAGAGAGAGAGAGAGAGAGAGAAAGAGAGAGAGAGAGAGAGAGAGAGAGAGAGAGAGAGAGAGAGAGAGAGAGAGAAAGAGAGAGAGAGAGAGAGAGAGAGAGAAAGAGAGAGAAAGAGAGAGAAATAGAGAGAGAGAGAGAGAGAAATATTGTACACTCCTCTGAACCTAGGGCAGCGAAGGAGGTATGTCGTGCAGCAATGGGCAGAATTGTAAATATATATGTATATGCTTTTATACATATATATTTATGTGTTTATGTGTGTGTATACACATATTAACACATAAAAATACATGTATATAAGCATTTAAGTATACATATTTACAGGGAACATGCAGTCCCCATAGACTGCTATATAAAGGCACTGCTATATAAAGGCACACGCATACTTTAACCCCTAAAAACTACCTCGTGCAGTTGTTTTTTTAATTTAATTTAAATATTTTTTATTTTTTATTATTATAGAAGCTTACACAAGTTTGTGGGCAATTGGGGCACATTTTTAAAATTAACCAGAAATCTCCACAACAGCAGTTCCCTTTACACTCGTAGATGATCGCTGGTGCATAGTTGAATCACCGTCCTGTTTTAAAGGGACACTAAACCCAAAAATTTTCTTTCATGAGTCAGAAAGAGAATACAATTTTAAACAACATTCCTACTTACTTCTATTATCTAATTTGCTTCATTCTTTAGATATCCTTTGTTGATGAAATAGCAATGCACATAGGTGAGCCAATCACACAAAGGATCTATGTGCAGCAACCAATCAGCAGCTACTGAGCCTATCTAGATATGCTTTTCAGCAAATTATATCAAGAGAATGAAACAGATTAGATAATAGAAGTAGATTAGAAAGTTGTTTAAAATTGCATGCTCTTTCTAAATCATGAAAGAAAAAAAATTGGGTTTCATGTCCCTTTAACTCCCTAGATGATGTACTGCTAGGGTTGCCACCTCAACCATATTTTCCTGGACACTTATGAGTTACACATGCTACAGGGTGTGCAGGGAGGAACATGAATAGTGCTGTCCAGGGCCACTATTCGTGTGCTGTTCAGGTGGGTAGTTTACACCCTGCAGCATGTGTAACTCATATGTGTCCAGGAAAACATGGCCAAGGTGGTAACCCTACGTGCTGCCCACCTGCAGAGTATTTACATTAGAAGGTACAAGAGTTGGCAAATGCTGGGGTCCAAGAGCATTGCCCCCTCACAGGGAAAATCATCAGGCAGATCAGGGAAAGCACAGCAGAAATGTCCAAAGAGGAGGCGCTAAATGTATCTCGTAGAGTTTCCACAAAGGATATCAGATAATCTTGCAGCAAGACCTTTATCTCTTTCAGTTAGTGAGAACTAGGCTCCATGGTAAGTATATGACTAGCAGGTGCTAAGATATGCTGTTTGGTAGAAAAGTATGGAGCTCACTATTGGCGCTTGATAATGACAGAGACCAATGGCGCTCTGCTGGGGGGGTTAGATGAAAAGCCATAGCCTCTGAAGGTCTCCGGATTATTGTTGCTGGCACTAAACCTTGTAAGAATAACTTTATTCAGATGAGCATCTTTAACAGCAAGATAACTGATATTTTGCATTATCCAATGATTAATGTAAAAGTTGATCTAATGTAGATTAGTCTCAAAAGCCAAAGTTGCAAACAATATTGCCACGAATCATGGCCGTCTGGAAGTTCCTCACCCTTATCAGATTTTTAAAAATGTGAATACATGTATTATGCATATGCATTTGCATAAGTGACAGAGCATGCAATTACCAAAACATGCACGTGATTAACTAAATCATGAGCACAATTGAGGTATTTTGTGCTCATGATTTAGTAAATCATGTGCACAAAATAACTTATTTGTGCAAAAACATGTTGCTAAACAAGTCCATGGTAAGACAGAATTACCACAGAATGTCAGTGTAGTGCTACTTGTTAGCATGGAATAAAACTAAGGGACTAACCCCTGCAGATATTACAAGATGTGTGTGTTCTGTGTGGCTACAATGTTGCAAAGTGGTTGGAGGTTTTTACTTACCACTATTTAAAGGGACACTGAACCCAATTTTTTTCTTTCGTAATTCAGATAGAGCATGCAATTTTAAGCAACTTTCTAATTTACTCCTATTATCAATTTTTCTTCGTTCTCTTGCTATCTTTATTTGAAAAAGAAGGCATCCTAAGCATTTTTTTTGGTTCAGAACCATGGAAAGCACTTGTTTATTGGTGGGTGAATTTATCCACCAATCAGCAAGAACAACACAGTGTGTTCACCAAAAATGGGCAGGCATCTAAACTTTGGGTTCAGTGTCCCTTTAAGAGCTAACAGCAATTTTCTAATCCTTTTTTTCCCTTGCTGCCTGCTGGGATTTTTCCCTCCCTACCTTCCCTCTTTGTTAATGTTTTGTTGTTGCAGGTGGCAGCTATGAAGTTTGATTGCTCCTTAGGGTTGATTTTAGCTTATACTGGAGCTAGGGTCTGGTAAGTTGATCTTTTCTGCAGTAATTCCTTTGTCTATAATTTATGGCTTCCCCATTCATTAGTATGCTGCATGGCTCATTCAGCTGGTGCCTTTAAGGTTTCTAGTGTCAAACCAATTTCATCTACTTTCAATTGGAGGTCATGGTTCAATAATTTTTGGATGCTGGGTCCATATGGACTGACAACTAGCTGGGCTAATGGGAGGGGCGATGTTCCTAGGTTGTGACCAAGGGGTTGTCCTCACCATTGTTTTTACAATTATAGATTACAAGTGGAGCACTATTGATAAAATAATTTAAAACAAAATCAAAAGTGTATGATAATTATTAGTTAGATTACAAGTTTTGCGGTACGGCTATACCGCTGAAAAATTGGCTATTGCGCGGGGAATGACCGGAAACGCATATTACGAGTCGCGGCGGTATAGCTATACATCAAGCATTTTAGCCTTAATGCAACGTCAATTCCCCATTCAAAAAAGTGACGTTTGAGTGCAGGATTTTCCCTAGAGCCGTATTAAAGGATGTGCGGTCCAGCTAAAAGGCTTGCATTAGAGCCTATAACGACACGATTCATACCGCGATCTAAAACCAGTAGTTATGGATTTTGCACAACAAAAATGTTTCACAAAACTCATAACTAAAATGTTACAAAGTACACTAACACCCATTAACTACCTATTAACCCCTAAATCGCTGCCCTCCTACATCACAATTATTAAATAAACCTATTAACCCCTAAACTGCTGGCCCCCCACTTTGCAACTAATAAATAAACCTATTAACCCCTAAACTGCCAGCCCCCACATCGCCAACACTATAATAAAGTATTAACCAATAAACCTCCAGCCCCCCTGATCGTAACTACTGAATTAAACCTATTAACCCCTAAACCTCGAGTCCCCACATCGTAACTACTAAACTAAACCTATTAACCCTTAAACCACCAGCCCCCAACAAAGCAAAACACTAAATTAAACTATTAACCCCTAAACCTAACAGCCCCCTAACTTTAAATTAAAATTACAATATAACTATCTTTAAATAAATAAAAACTTACCTGTGAAATAAAAAAAACCTAAGTTTAAACTATAAATTAACCTAACATTACTATTCTCATAATAAAAAAACTACGAATTAAAAACCTAAATTTAAAATTTAAACACTACGACTAAAATAAAAAAAGAACATTACAAATTTAAATAAAACAGCTCTTTTACTTAGAAAAAAATACAAAGTCTCCCGAACAGTAAAACCCACCACCCAACCAACCCCCCAAAATAAAAAACCTAGGTCTAAAAAAAACCTAAGCTACCCATTGCCCCTAAAGGGGCATTTGTATGGGCATTGCCCTTAAAAGGGCATTAAGCTCTTTTTCAAAATGCCCAAAAAGCCCTAATCTTAGAAAAAAAATACACCCCCCCAAAAAAACACTAACCCCTTAAAGTCTACTCATGGTTCCTGAAGTCCAGACATCCACCTTCATCTAGGCCGCAACACCTTCATCCATCTCAGCGACGTCTTCTATCTTCATTCCGGCGGTACGGAGCGGAGCTATCCTGGAGGGTGATGACATCCTGCGTGGAGCGTTTTCTTCTTACGATCACCGCCGTACACTGAAGTTGAATGCAAGGTACCCGTTTCAAAATGGCGTACCTTGCATTCCTATTGGCTAATTTAATTCTTCAAATTCAAATCAGCCAATAGGATGAGAGCTTCTGAAATCCTATTTGCTGTACAAAACAGCCAATAGGATGAGAGCTACTGAAATCCTATTGGCCAATAGGATTTTAGTAGTTCTTATCCTATTGGCCGTTTTGAACCGCCAATAGGATTTCAGAAGCTCTTATCATATTGGCTGTTTTGAACAGCCAACAGGATTTCAGAAGCTCTAATCCTATTGGCTGATTTGAATTCGAAGAATTAAATTGATTCTTCAAATTCAAATCAGCCAATAGGAATGCAAGGTACGACATTTTGAAACGGGTACCTTGCATTGAACTTCACTGTACGGCGGTGATCATATGAAGAGGACGCTCCGCGCAGGATGTCATCGTCCTCCAGGGAAGCTCCACTCCATGCCGCCGGGATGAAGATAGAAGACATTGCCGAGATGGATGAAGGTGTCGCCGCCTGGATAATGATGGATGTCCGGACTTCAGGAACCTTGAGTAGATTTTATGGGGTTAGTGTTATTTTTTTTTTATTATTTTTTTTGTCGTGTTTTTTTTTTTTAAGATTAGAGTTTTATAGGCAATTTGAAAAAGAGCTGAATGCCCTTTTAAGGACAGTAAAAGAGCATAATGCTCTTTTAAGGGCAATACCCATACAAATGCCCCTGTAGGGGCAATGGGTAGCTTAGGTTTTTTTTAGACTTAGGTTTTTTATTTTGGGGGGTTGGTTGGGTAGTGGGTTTTACTGTTGGGGGGACTTTGTAATTTTTTTCTAGGTAAAAGAGCTGTTATGGGCAATGGCCTACAAAAGGTCCTTTTAAGGGCTATAGGTAGTTTATTGTAGGCTAGGTTTTTATTTTGGGGGGGCTTTTTATTTTTATAGGGCTATTAGATTAGGTGTAATTGTTTTTATTTTTGATAATTTAGTTTATTATTTTTTGTATTTTTAGATTTTTTTATTTTTAGTAATTTAGTGTTTATTATTTTTTGTAATCTTAGATTTTTTTATTTTATTCGTAGTGTTAGGTTTTTTTAAATTTTAAATTTAGGTTTTTATTTGGTAGTTTTTTTATTTTATTAGAATAGTTATGTTAGGTTAATTTATAGTTTAAACTTAGTTTTTTTTTATTTCACAGGTAAGTTTTTATTTATTTAAAGATAGTTACATTGTAATTGTAATTAAAAGTTAGGGGGTGTTAGGTTTAGGGGTTAATAGTTTAATTTAGTGTTTTGCGATGTGAGGGGCCAGTGGTTTAGGGGTTAATAGGTTTAATTTAGTAGTTACGATGTGGGGGGCTGGAGATTTATGGGTTAATACTTTATTATAATGTTGGCAATAAGGTTTATGGGTTAATACTTTATTATGTGTATGTGTATCTCAGCGCCGACTAAACCTTCTATGCCCGGAGTGGTGGTACCTAGCTGCCACCTGGGGTGAATCTAATAAGAATAATGTATCCAGGCCCAACAATGGAGGCTAAGGTTAAAATTTCAATGTTTATTCAAGACAATTGTTCTATATAGTAAATGATGGTATGATTGTTATGTTAAAAATAATTAAAATGTATTAAAACACTTTAAACCAATGATAAAAATAAAATATAGTAAGAAACGCAAGGATCCTCGCTAAAATATAGTTAAAAACAATAATCTATAATCTTGCACTTTATACGGGTATTTAAACAATTTGCAACAATTTTCAACAATTTTAAACAATATTGTGTGTGATAGTGTGTGTGAGAGCTTGCGCTCCACACTATGGACTATGTTCAAGTGGTGATAGGTGTGCTTAAATAAGCAAAGATTGTCAGTCCTGTTAAAAGATAAATGTTAATCCTGTGAACAAAATTAAATCCTGTGAGAAAAAATTAAATCCTGTGAGAAGAAAGTTAAATCCTGTGAGAAAAAATCTTGTGGGAAAATAATGCAATGAGAGTCAATCCTGTTGAAGTAAAAAATCCACTCCTGTGCACAAAGAAAAAATTACTTCTGTGTAAAAGATATCCAAAACAGCGTGATAAGTGTTTGCAAAAGAAAAAATGCTCTTTGGAGACTGAGCTTTAAGCAGAAATAAAGACTGAGCTATAAGCAAAAATAAAGACAGTGCTCTTTGGAGACTAAGCTCCTAACAAAAATAGAGACAATACACTAGGAATAACAGACATGCTGCCAAACGATAAAAAACCTGTGGAGAAAAAATAATAACAATGTGTAGAAAATTCTTCAAATGTACCCTCCTAGTGGAATAGAGCTTACCAGGTCTACGCGTTTCGGCCTCGCCTAGGCCTTTATCAAGACTGATGGTAAGCTATTAATTTGGGCCTTATATAGGGGAATCCAATTTGTAACCGGAAGTGTCATTTGTAAATGACTTCCGGTTTGACGTTGCTGTACTTTTCTAAATAAATATGGATAATTGCTGTGGGTCTGTTTTTTTAAAGACATCTTTTGGTGTATAATAATATATAATATCATAAGGGGTCATTTGAGATTCACTATTGGAGTTTATTAGATATATCCTTTGCCTCCGTATTTACGATTACGTCACTTCCGGTGGGGAATGGGTGACCAATTTGTTACTGATTAGATTTAAATAATAATAATAACTCCAATAGTGAATCTCAAATGACCCCTTATGATATTATATATTATTATACACCAAAAGATGTCTTTAAAAAAACAGACCCACAGCAATTATCCATATTTATTTAGAAAAGTACAGCAACGTCAAACCGGAAGTCATTTACAAATGACACTTCCGGTTACAAATTGGATTCCCCTATATAAGGCCCAAATTAATAGCTTACCATCAGTCTTGATAAAGGCCTAGGCGAGGCCGAAACGCGTAGACCTGGTAAGCTCTATTCCACTAGGTGGGTACATTTGAAGAATTTTCTACACATTGTTATTATTTTTTCTCGACAGGTTTTTTATCATTTGGCAGCATGTCTGTTATTCCTAGTGTATTGTCTCTATTTTTGTTAGGAGCTTAGTCTCCAAAGAGCACTGTCTTTATTTTTGCTTATAGCTCAGTCTTTATTTTTGCTTAAAGCTCAGTCTCCAAAGAGCATTTTTTCTTTTGCAAACACTTATCACGCTGTTTTGGATATCTTTTACACAGAAGTAATTTTTTCTTTGTGCACAGGAGTGGATTTTTTACTTCAACAGGATTGACTCTCATTGCATTATTTTCCCACAAGATTTTTTCTCACAGGATTTAACTTTCTTCTCACAGGATTTAATTTTTTCTCACAGGATTTAATTTTGTTCACAGGATTAACATTTATCTTTTCACAGGACTGACAATCTTTGCTTATTTAAGCACCCCTATCACCACTTGAACATAGTCCATAGTGTGGAGCGCAAGCTCTCACACACACTATCACACACAATATTGTTTAAAATTGTTGAAAATTGTTGCAAATTGTTTAAATACCCGTATAAAGTGCAAGATTATAGATTATTGTTTTTAACTATATTTTAGCGAGGATCCTTGCGTTTCTTACTATATTTTATTTTTATCATTGGTTTAAAGTGTTTTAATACATTTTAATTATTTTTAACATAACAATCATACCATCATTTACTATATAGAACAATTGTCTTGAATAAACATTGAAATTTTAACCTTAGCCTCCATTGTTGGCGCCTGGATACATTATTCTTATTAATACTTTATTATAATGTTGGCAATCTGCCGCTCCCCGACATTGTAGACACTAATAAAAGCTATTAACCCCAAATCCGCCACACCCCGACATCGCCTACACTAATAAAAGTTATTAAACCCTAGTCTGCCGTCCCCCCACACCGCAACTAATAAATAAACCTATCAACCCCTAAACCGGTTTAGGGGTTGATAGGTTTATTTATTAGTTGCGGTGTGGGGGGACGGCAGACTAGGGGTTAATAACTTTTATTAGTGTAGGCGATGTCGGCGAGTGGCGATTTTGGGGTTAATAGCTATTATTAGTGTCTACGATGTCGGGGAGCGGCAGATTAGGGGTTAATAACTTTTATTAGTGTCAGCTATGTCGGGGAACAGCGGATTAGGGGTATTTAGGTTTAAACGTAACTTTATTTTCTCCATAGACATCAATGGGGATGCGTTATAGCAATCGCTGGTGTTACTTTTTTTTTAACACCTTTTCCCCATTGATGTCTATGGGGGAAAGTGTGCATGAGCCCAAATAATAAGCCCAGTAATAGCAGTGCTATGGAACCCGCAATACTGCACATTGCTTTGCGTTCATTACGCACCCGGTTAAGCGCAAAACCAGTAATCTAGCCGAATCAGAGCAATGAAAGCAGATATTAAATGTATATATATATATATATATATATATATATATATAAATCCCCACAACCTAAAATAAATATAATGTATTATGGAAAATACCAACTCTACTGAAGGGCGGGTGAAGCAATCACAACCTTTATATTTACAATTTTGATAATTATTGCTTGAAGCTACCTTTCATAAAATTATTTGTGTGTGTGTTTCATTGGAATTTTTTTTTTTTTAAATGCACCAGCAGAGTCCAGCAGGAAATCACAAAGTCTCTGTATAATACACATGCTCAGTAGAGGGCTTCTATGAAAAAAGTCATGTGACAGGATGCACAGAGAAAACCTAGTTTTTAACATGTCAGCATGTCAATATGATTCTGCAGGCAGTGGCTCAGAAAGGAACTTTAACGTGGGAGAAAATAGAAATTTTTATTTTTTATTTTTTTATTTCTTTGTGTATTTTTTGCATTTATGTAATTGTTTATGTTATTTGTGTCCCTTTAACCTTTTAACGCCGTTATGCCGTTCTATTCCGTCATATTTACACTGGGCTTTAAAGCCGTTATGACGGAATAGAACGTCATAACAAACGGCTGTCCTGAAGCCTTCTGTGCTTCAAGGACTTGATCGCGGTCTGGAGGGCGTTCCTAGGGTTGTAGGGACGCCCCCCAGATGCGATCCAATAATTGAAATCTCGCGATCGTATGCACGATCGCGTAGTTTCAATTTGTCTACATCGGAACAGGTGTTCCGATGTAGACACTTTAACCCTGTCACGAAAGGGTTAAAGAACCACTAAATTGAAATGTAAACTATCATGATTCAGATAGGGTGTGTAATTTTAAACAAATTTCCAATTTACTTTCATTATCAAATTGTGCACAGTCTTTATATAATTCATGCTGACGCAGCAGCTCCTACTGAATATTCACAGTTTATACGTACATTAATCTTGTGATTGGCTGATAGCTATCATGTGATATACAGTAGGTAGTAGGAAATGTAAACACATTTTGAATACTCATTTAAAATTCAGATTCAGTGCTATTGCATTGCGCTTTTTTTGATAAGGCCAATGTACTGAATTTAATGGTCCTTTGAGTTTTAGATGCTTTTGAGCTGCTTCATAACAAATTATCCGTCCAAACCATTTTTTTCCTATTCACATAACTAGTTTAAACTATATAGCAATCTAACTTGGCACCTTGTAGTGCCAAAGCTGTCGTTTAAAAGCTGATTTTATATCTTTATTTCTTAAGCTGTAAATAAATGGGTTTAGCAAAGGGACAACTGCTGTGTTCAAAAGTGAAGACATTTTTTTAAATGACAAACTGTCCATAGATGTTGGACTCAAGTATACAAAGAAAATGGATACATAAAAAACAGTGATGACTGTGAGATGTGATGAACATGTGTAGAAGGTTTTACGTCGTCCGATTTTGCAACGGATTTTTAGTATGGTAGCAATGATAAAAACATATGAAGTGAATGTTAGAGAAAAGGGAAAGAAAACTATGGGTATTCCTTCTATGATGATCGCACTGTCCAAAGCATAGTTGTCATCACAAGAAAGTTCCATAAGAGGCATAACATCACAAAAAAAATGATCGATGATATTGGATCTATAACAAGAAATACATGTCCAAAATAACAGAGGGATTGCATTTCCTATAGAACTCAAGAACCAAGAGAAGAATGCCAAAAGAACACAGACTATATTGCTCATTACCATTGGATAATACAAGGGGTTGCAGATGGCCACATATCGATCATAACTCATGGCTGCCAATATAAATATATATGCACCTGTCATTAATGTATATATATACATTTGTGCCATACAGGCATGGAACAATATGGTGTTATCCCCTGTTATGAAACTAATGAGGACTTTATGTAAAGAGGCAGTAATGGAAAAAATATCCATGAGGGACAAATTCCCTATGAAGAAGTACATAGGAGTGTGCAGCTGTTGATCCATATAGACAAGCAGAAGTATGGTTGTGTTTCCACCAAGTGTGATGAGATAAATGGACAGAATTAAACAGAAGATTGGACCCTGTAACTCAGGAATATCTGATATCCCCTTAAGGATAAAAAACATATATGTTGTCTTATTTTTATCCTCCATATCTCTGATGTACCTAGGTTATTCAAAACAAAGTTTGTATATTATGCATTAATTCCACCATGTACGTCTTGATTTTAAGCAGTATGTTTATTTCAATATATATATCAGATAGTTGGACAGTGGAAAATTCCTTCATTCTCTTGCCTTGAAATATTTCAAGGTCTCAGAAGCTTCTAATGCATAGGGTTCAATGTACTAAACAACCTTAGCTGCTTCCGAGCACTTGCGGGGCAGGTTCGCAGAGAGCGTGGCTTCTTCTTCTTCTTATCATTTATTTGTATAGCGCACTCTCCGACACTGCTAACTTGGCGGAAAGAAATCACCCCAAACCACTTTCACTTGGGATAATTGAAAGGCTCTTGTCTTATACGATTGGTCACATGAGAGAAGGGGGTGGCATTACACACTCTTCAGAGTGTGTAAGGGTAAATACAGGCAGCAGATGAGGAGTATCCACTGCCCGTATACAGCAAAGACGTCAGGACAACTTTTTAGGATGAAAAGCTAGCTCCCACGCTAATTAGTACATGTCGGTCATAATGTCAAGGTCTCAAAAGCTGTTCAAGTATTTTAATCAATTCTCCTATGTATATATTTGAAGACTTTTTTATTTTCATATTTGCCTCTAGACTACTGCTATTTATCTATTGATTTATTAGTAACTGGGCATATCAATATCCAACTATGTTTTGCTTTAGACTAAATTTTTAATTACTGTTAATAATGTATGTCCTGGTTATAGCTAAATAACAACAGACAACCATTTAGGGCTTAGATTACAAGTGGCATGCTATGGTTAGAGTGGGACGCCATAAGTTATATTGCAACCGCGCTAACTTGAGCTCATATTACAAGTAGAAAGTAAATACATTCTGCCGAGTGCAATCTAAGGCCTCCATTACATATGCAGCGTCGCCCGCAAAATCCTCCGGAACCAGATTTTACACAATTTTGGTATTACATATACGGCGTAGCATACAAGTTACGCGCGTATATTTCACCCGTTGCTCGCAATTATTACTCCCATAGGCTAACATGGGACTGCGTCGTAAATCGGTATCCAATATCCAGCGCAAGGACTTACGTGGCGAAAATGGAGAAATATTACTCCATTTTTACCTCGCCATAAAAGGCAGCCGTAGCAGGCCTTGCGCTGAGTATGGGAGCACCGTAACTCCCGAAAATGCCTGCAAAAATAAACTAACACCTAACGCATACGCAATGTCTATCTACCTGTCAACCGCAATCCCCCACCGCAATAACTAATAAAGTCTATTAACCCCTATATCCGCCATCAAACGCACACCGCAAGTAATAACTAAATTATTAACCCCTAAATCTGCCAACCCTAACATCGCAAACTACCTATTAAAACTATTAACCCTTAATCCGCCATTAACCCACAATGCAATAAACCTATTTAAGTATTAACCCCTAAACTGCCATAGCCCACATAGCCTATTAAATGTATTAACCCCTAATCTGCCGCCGCCATTGTCGCCGCCACTATAATAAAGTTATTAACCCCAAACCTAAGTCTAACCCTAACACCCCCCTAACTTAAATATAATTTAAATAAATCTAAATAAAATTACTATTGTTAACTAAATTATTCATGTTTAAAACTAAATACTTACCTGTAAAATAAACCCTAAGATATCCACAATATAATTAATAATTACATTGTAGCTATTTTAGGATTTATTTTTATTTTACAGGCAACTTTGTATTTATTTTAACTAGGTACAATAGTTATTAAATAGTTATTAACTATTTAATAGCTACCTAGTTGTCATGTATCTTTAAATATGGGAGTTCCTTTTATCCTTCTCCTGTATAAAACCACACTTCACAGTCTCCAAGCTGCTTAGTATTGCAGCCCTCCTGTTATTGAAGTGCTAATTGCCAAGCCTCTGCATCTCATCCTACAAGCTTGCTCCTGCCTACGCCTAGGCTAACATGGGCTAACATGGGACTGCGTCGTAAATCGGTATCCAATATCCAGCGCAAGGACTTACGTGGCGAAAATGGAGAAATATTACTCCATTTTTACCTCGCCATAAAAGGCAGCCGTAGCAGGCCTTGCGCTGAGTATGGGAGCACCGTAACTCCCGAAAATGCCTGCAAAAATAAACTAACACCTAACGCATACGCAATGTCTATCTACCTGTCAACCGCAATCCCCCACCGCAATAACTAATAAAGTCTATTAACCCCTATATCCGCCATCAAACGCACACCGCAAGTAATAACTAAATTATTAACCCCTAAATCTGCCAACCCTAACATCGCAAACTACCTATTAAAACTATTAACCCTTAATCCGCCATTAACCCACAATGCAATAAACCTATTTAAGTATTAACCCCTAAACTGCCATAGCCCACATAGCCTATTAAATGTATTAACCCCTAATCTGCCGCCGCCATTGTCGCCGCCACTATAATAAAGTTATTAACCCCAAACCTAAGTCTAACCCTAACACCCCCCTAACTTAAATATAATTTAAATAAATCTAAATAAAATTACTATTGTTAACTAAATTATTCATGTTTAAAACTAAATACTTACCTGTAAAATAAACCCTAAGATATCCACAATATAATTAATAATTACATTGTAGCTATTTTAGGATTTATTTTTATTTTACAGGCAACTTTGTATTTATTTTAACTAGGTACAATAGTTATTAAATAGTTATTAACTATTTAATAGCTACCTAGTTGTCATGTATCTTTAAATATGGGAGTTCCTTTTATCCTTCTCCTGTATAAAACCACACTTCACAGTCTCCAAGCTGCTTAGTATTGCAGCCCTCCTGTTATTGAAGTGCTAATTGCCAAGCCTCTGCATCTCATCCTACAAGCTTGCTCCTGCCTACGCCTGTCATTTCTGGATTCACTGTGAGCGGTGACGTCACACGCCAAGCCGCTCCACGCTACAGTCCGGACTGGGCAACTGAAATCCTCTCCTCTGCAGCTACGGACAAGCTTGCTACTTCCATCTACGGATTACCTTCAACCTCTCTACAAGTAATACCTGCCTGATTCCAGTGTCTACATACGGCTAACATATTTTCATGCGCATATAAGAATACTTTATTCTGTGTTACGCTGTTTACTTATTACCATCTCTCGGACGCTTAAAACATGTTCCTCTCACTGTTTATTAACACTCAGTCAGTTTACTACTCAGTAACTTGTGCCTACATTACTGCCAGATTGTGTGTATTATGTGATATCACGTATTCTCTGCAAGCTTGTAAGATATTATTAATGAATTTAACTCTTACTGCAAACTGGGGTTTTAAAGTGCTACACTGCTGCAAATTATAGTGATCTTCACAGGTGGTAGCAATAGTGTTTTCACTATCAATCCCTACTAATAACATGAACTCTGATGTCAGGGCATATCAATTACTTGGATCGTAATTTATGATAAATTCCAGGTATCAATGTATCAACACAAATACTCTTTCTTATCTTTTTTAAAACTCAGCAGTTGAGGTTCTTGATAAAAATTCCTTGCCTTACAGGACACGGCAAGACTTTATTCTAGCAAGCCTTGACACTAGTTAAAATAAATAGAAATTTACCTGTAAAATAAATCCTAACCTAAGTTACAATTACACCTAACACTACACTATCATTAAATAAATTTAATTAATTAACTACAATTACCTAAAATTAAATACAATTAAATAAAATAAAGTACAAAAAAAACAAAACACTAAATTACAGAAAATAAAAAAAATTACAAGAAGTTTAAACTAATTACACCTAATCTAAGCCCCCTAAAAAAATAAAAAAGCCCCCCAAAATAATAAAATTCCCTACCCTATACTAAATTACAAATAGCCCTTAAAAGGGCCTTTTGCAGGGCATTGCCCCAAATTAATCAGCTCTTTTACCTGGAAAAAAAGAAATACAACCCCCCCCAACATTAAAACCCACCACCCACACACCCAACCTTACTCTAAAACCCACCCAATCCCCCCTTAATAATACCTAACACTAACCCCTTGAAGATCACCCTACCTTGAGCCGTCTTCACCCAGCCGGGCAGAAGTCTTCATCCGATCTGGCCAGAAGTCTTCATCGAATTCGGGCAGAAGAGGTCCTCCAGCCGGACAGAAGTCTTCATCCAAGCGGCATCTTCTATCTTCTTCCATCCGACGAGGAGCGGCTCCATCTTGAAAACATCCGACGCGGAGCATCCTCTCCGTTCGACGTCCAACTGAAGAATGAAGGTTCCTTTAAATGACGTCATCCAAAGTGGTGTCCCTTCAATTCCGATTAGCTGATAGAATTCAATCAGCCAATCGGAATTAAGGTAGGAAAAATCCTATTGGCTGATGCAATCAGCCAATCGGATTGAAGTTCAATCCGATTGGCTGATCCAATCAGCCAATAGGATTGACCTTGCATTCTATTGGCTGTTCCATTGATTGGAACAGCCAATAGAATGCAAGCTCAATCCTATTGGCTGATTGCATCAGCCAATAGGATTTTTTCACCTTTAATTCTGATTGGCTGATAGAATTCTATCAGTCAATCGGAATTCAAGGGACGCCATTTTGGATGACATCATTTAAAGGAGAATTCATTGTTCAAGAAGACGTCGATTGAAAAGGATGCTCCGCACCGGATGTCTTGAAGATGGACCCGCTCCACGCCGGATGGATGAAGATAGAAGATGCTGTCTGGATGAAGACTTCTGCCCAGTTGGATGAAGACTTCTGCAGCTTCACTGAGGACTTCTGCCAGCTTCATTGTGGATGGATGTCGGGTCTTCAAAAACTGTAAGTGGATCTTCGGCGGTTAGTGTTAGGCTTTTTTAAGGGTTTATTGGGTGGGTTTTATTTTTAGATTAGGGTTTGGGTGGAAAAAGAGCTAAATGCCCTTTTAAGTGCAATGCCCATCCAAATGCCCTTTTCAGGGCAATGGGGAGCTTAGGTTTTTTAGTTAGAATTTTATTTGGGGGGTTGGTTGTGTGGGTGGCGGGTTTTACTGTTGGGGTGTGTTTGTATTTTTTTTTCCTGTCAAAGAGCTGATTTCTTTGGGGCAATGCCCCGCAAATGGCCCTTTTAAGGGTTATTGTTAGTTTAGTTTAGGCTAGGGGGGGGTATTTTGGGGGGGCTTTTTTATTTTGATAGGGCTATTAGATTAGGTGTAATTAGTTTAAATATCTGATAATTTCATTTTTTATTTTGTGTAATTTAGTGGGGTTTTTTTGTAATTTAGTTAATTGTATTTAATTAATGTAATTTATTTGTAGTGTAAGATTAGGTGTTAGTGTAAGACAGGTTAGGTTTTATTTTATAGGTAAATTTGTGTTTATTTTAACTAGATAGTTAGTAAATAGTTAATAACTATTTACTAGCTAGTCTACCTAATTAAAATAAATACAAACTTAGTTGTGAAATAAAAATAAAACCTAAGATAGCTACAATGTAACTATTAGTTGTATTGTAGCCAGCTTAGGGTTTATTTTACAGGTAAGTATTTAGTTTTAAATAGGAATTATTTAGTTATTAATAGTAGGTTTTATTTAGATTTATTTTCATTGCATTAAAGTTAGTGGGTGTTAGACTTAGGGTTAGGTTTAGGGGTTAATAAATTTAGTATAGTGGCGGCGACGTTGGGGCAGCAGATTAGGGGTTAATAAATGTAGGTAGGTGGCGGCGATGTTAGGGGCTGCAGATTAGGGGTTAATAAAATTTAACTAGTGCTTATGATGCGGGAGTTCAGCGGTTTAGGGGTTAATATGTTTATTACAGTGGCGGCGATGTCCGGAGCGGGGGATTAGGGGTTAATCATTTTATTTTAGTGTTTGCGATGCGGGAGGGCCTTGGTTTAGGGGTTAATAGGTAGTTTATGGGTGTTAGTGTACTTTTTAGCACTTTAGTTATGAGTTTTATGTTACAGCTTTGTAGCGTAAAACTCATAACTACTGACTTTCAGTTTACGTTATGGATCTTGAAGTTTTAGTCTGTACCGCTCACTTTTTAGCCTCCCAGGCAGACTCGTAATACCGGCACAAAGGAAGTCCCATTGAAAAAGGACTTTTTGAAAGTTGTGGTAGTTACGTTGCTTTACGGCCAAAAAAGTGTGCGGTGCCCCTAAACCTGCAAGACTCGTAATACCAGCGATAGTGAAAAAGAGCCTTAATGCTGCTTTTTCACTCATAGCGCAAAACTCATAATCTAGCCATTTATTTTTTTTAGCATTAGCCAAACTGAATTTTAATACAAGCTCTCAAAGAAATCTATTATCTGAGGGAACACATTAAGCTAATACACACTATGGGGCCTATTTGTTATGATGCGAGCGGACATGATCCGATATTGCGGATCATATCCGCTGCACATTGATAAATGCCAACAGCAAACAGCATACGCTGTCGGCATTTATCATTGCACCAGCCGATAGCAGGGGGTGGCAATCAACCCTCAGAGCAGGCGGACAAGTTAGATCGCTGCTTCATAACTTCTGTTTCTGGCGAGCCTGAAGGCTCACCGGAAATACGGGGCATCAAGCTCCATACAGAGCCTACCCCCTAACTTTGAGCCTACCCCCTAACTTAAATATAATTAAAATAAATCTAAATAAACCTTACAATTAGTAACTAAATAATACCTACTTAAAACTAAATACAAACTTACCTGTAAAAAAAAAAAACTAAGCTAGCTACAAAATAACTAATAGTTATACTGTAGCTATATTAGGTTTTATTTTTATTTCACAGGTAAGTTTGTATTTATTTTAACTAGGTAGACTAGTTAGTAAATAGTCATTAACTATTTACTAGCTACCTAGTTAAAATAAATACAAAGTTACCTGTAAAATAAAACCTAAGCTACCTTACACTAAAAACTAACATTACAATAAAATAAAATAAATTAAATTATTAAAATACAATTTTCTAACTTACAAAAAAAATAAACACTAAATTACAAAAAATAAAAACGAAATTATCAAAAATAAAAATGAATTACTCATAATCTAATAACCTTATAAAAATAAAAATGCCCCCCCCAAAATAAAAAAAAACCCTAGCCTACACTCAACTGCCAATGGCCCTTAAAAGGGAATTTTTGCGGGGCATTGCCCCAAAGAAATCAGCTCTTTTACCTGTAAAAAAAATACAAACACCCCCTAACAGTAAAAACCAACACCCACCCAACCAAAGCCCCCCAAATAAAAACCTATCTAAATAAACCTAAGCTAAACATTGTTTGGATGGGCATTGGATGGGCATTGCCCTTAAAAGGGCATTTAGCTCTTTTACATTGCCCAAAACCCTAACCTAAAAAAAAAAACCACTCAAAAAACCCTTAAAAAAACCTAACACTAACCCCCGACGATCCACTTACAGTTATCGAAGTCTGGATATTCATCCTCATCCAGCCGGCGAAGTTCTCATCCAAGCGGCAATAAGTTTTCAACCATGTGGCCTCTTCGATCTTCATCCATCCATCCAGCGAAGTCCTCATCGAAGCGGAAAGAAATCTTCATATAGACAGCGTCTTCTATCTTCATCCTTCCAGTGCGGAGCAGGTCCATCTTCAAGACATCCGGCGCGGAGCATCGTCTTCTTACGGTCGTCACTGGAAAATGAAGTTTCCCTTAAAGTGACGTCATCAAAGATGGCGTCCCTTACATTCCTTGCTCAATCCTATTGGCTGATTGCAACAGCCAATAGGATTTTTTCCCTTTTAATTCCTATTGGCTGATAGAAATCTTTCAGCCAATAGGAATGTAAGGCATACCATCTTGGATGACGTCACTTAAAGTGAAACTTCATTTTCCAGCGACAACCGTAAGAAGAGGATGCTCCGCGCCGGATGTTTTGAATATGGAACCGCTCCGCGCCAGATGGATGAAGATAGAAAATGCCATTTGGATGAAGACTTCTTTCCGTTTGGATGAGGACTTTGCCGGCTGAATGAGGATGGATGTCCGGACTTCGATAACTGTAAGTGGATCGTCGGGGGTTAGTGTTTTTTTTAAGGGTTTTTTGGTTTTTACGGTTTTGGGCAATGTAAAAGAGCTAAATGCCTTTTTAAGGGCAATGCCCATGCAAATGTACTTTTCAGGGCAATGTTTAGCTTAGGTTTATTTAGATAGGTTTTTATTTGGGGGGTTTGGTTGGGTGGGTGGTGGATTTTACTGTTGGGGGGGTTTGTATTTTTTAACAGGTAAAAGAGCTGATTTCTTTGGGGCAATGCCCCACAAAAGGCCCTTTAAAGTGCCATTGGCAGTTTAGTGTAGGCTAGTTTATTTTTATTTTGGGGGGGCTTTTTTATTTTGATAGGGCTATTAGATTAGGAGTAATTCACTCTTATTCTTATTTTGATAATTTCGTTTTTTATTTCTTGTAATTTAGTATTTTTTTTTGTAATTTAGTAAATTGTATTTTATTAATTTAATGTATTTCATTTTATTGTAATGTTAGTTTTTAGTGTAAGGCAGGTTAGGTTTTATTTCACAGGTAACTTTTTATTTTTTTAACTAGGTAGTTATGAAATAGTTAATAACTTTTTACTAACTAGTCTACCTAGTTAAAATAAATACAAACTTACCTGTGAAATAAAAATAAAACCTAAAATAGCTACAATATAACTGTAACTATTAGTTATTTTGTAGCTAGCTTACGGCTATATTTAGAGTTCTGCGGCCAAAGGGGTGCGTTAGCTACGCGTGCTATTTCCCCCCCGCACCTTTTAAATACCGCTGGTATTTAGAGTTCACAGAAGGGCTGCGTTAGGCTCCAAAAAGGGAGCGTAGAGGATATTTACCGCCACTGCAACTCTCAATACCAGTGGTGCTTACGGACGCGGCCAGCTTCAAAACAAACATAGGAAACAATGGGGCAGTGAGTAGGAGAATGACGTCGCTACAGCCTGAGGAGGGTGTGTGCGCTGTTGTCCAATTACAGCCCCAGAATGTCGGCACAGAGAAAAGCACTGTTGGCGTGGTGCCAGCTAAAAAGAGAATCAAGCCAAATCCAATAGTAAAGAGTAGAAGGAAGCAGCACTCTTAATCCACTGTCCATAAAATCCAAAAAGTTTATTTCAAGTCGTTTAAAACAAGTAGACAAGCACAAGCTTCACAAGTGGAGGGGGAGCAAATCCTTACATGTTTCGTGCTATGCATTAAGTGCTGCATAGCACGAAACATGTAAGGATTTGCTCCCCCTCCACTTGTGAAGCTTGTGCTTGTCTACTTGTTTTAAACGACTTGAAATAAACTTTTTGGATTTTATGGACAGTGGATTAAGAGTGCTGCTTCCTTCTACTCTAAACAATGGGGCAGTTTGAGCTGAAAAAAACCTAACACCTGCAAAAAAGCAGCGTTCAGCTTCCTAAGTCTGCACCTAACACCCTAACATGTACCCCGAGTCTAAACACCCCTAACCTTATACTTATTAACCCCAAATCTGCCTCCCCCGCTATCGCTGACCCCTGCATATTTTTTTAACCTCTAATCTGCCGCTCCATACACTGCCGCCACCTACGTTATCCCAATGTACCCCTGATCTGCTGCCCCTAACACCGCCGACCCCTATATTATATTTATTAACCCTTAATCTGCCGCCCCCAACGTCGCCGCCACCTACCTACACTTATTAACCCCTAATCTGCTGACCGGACCTCACCACTATTATAATAAAGTTATTAACCCCTAATCCGCCTCACTCCCGCCTCAATAACCCTATAATAAATAGTATTAACCCCTAATCTGCCCTCCCTAACATCACGACACCTAACTTCAAGTATTAACCCCTAATCTGCCGACCGGACCTCACCACTACTCTAATAAATTTATTAACCCCTAAAGCTAAGTCTAACCCTAACACTAACACCCCCCTAAGTTAAATATAATTTTTATCTAACAAAATAAATTATTTCTTATTAAATACATTATTCCTATTTAAAGCTAAATACTTACCTGTAAAATAAACCCTAATATAGCTACAATATAAATAATAATTATCTTGTAGCTATTTTAGGATTAATATTTATTTTACAGGCAACTTTGTATTTATTTTAACCAGGTACAATAGCTATTAAATAGTTAATAACTATTTAATAGCTACCTAGTTAAAATAATTACAAAATTACCTGTAAAATAAATCCTAACCTAAGTTACAATTAAACCTAACACTATACTATCATTAAATTAATTAAATAAAATACCTACAATTACCTACAATTAAACCTAACACTACACTATCAATACATTAATTAAATACAATATCTACAAATAACTACAATGACCGGGTCAGGTACCTCTAAGATAAAAGCACTGAATTCCGTCATGGAGCCGAATACGCCATCAGAAGAGAGCGTGCTGACATTGCAGCTGATCTACCCGGCTATTGCCCTCGCTCCAGATCTGGACTGTAGACCGTGCCAACACAATCGCCTTACTTACAGAGCCCATGATATGTCTGCACTTGGAATCCCCAAATTTGAAACTAACAGGTTCCCTGCTCAGATTACAGCATACCCGAATGGCAAACAACGTGATGTAGGTGTGCAAGGCTCCTGCGGCTGTTGTCCTAAGCAATCAAGCTGCATTCTACTGAGTTGTGGCTATTTAAGTACAACCCGTGTGGGAATCGGGTAATCTACTTACTTGCACCTGCACACTTATTACCGGGTCATAGCTCGTCCATAACTTGCTGACTAAGGACATCTTCGGACATTGGTTATGTTCTCAAGCAGTGATATATCAATGTTTGCCTGTATTTAACTAGTTTGATTGTTTAGTTTAATTAGTTTTATTGCTGTCTCGTTTTCTAAACAAAAAATTCTTTCTGCTGTCACACTCTCATAGTTCTGTCTAAACTCCCCACATCACAGCCAGAAATCAATTGCAACTATTCAATATACCCATATTTTTAGTACTTAGCTGTTTCGCATAGCAGCCCCTTTATGATGTAAAGAGCTATAAACCAAGATATTAATATTCACATTGTGGCAGGGAAACTGTTGAAGAATCATCCCGTTCAACCCCCATAATATTTTAATGCTGCTAGTTATTATTCTCTCTATTTTATTTTTATTTTATTTTTTTGCCAACTATAATACATATTCATTTCAGCATTGGATGTCATCACAGGCAGCTCCCCCTTTCCTGGAGTCTAAATGCAGTTATCCTGCAATTGCCCCTAGATTGATGCTGGCATACTACTCCCAGGCTCTAGGCTAGGAGTCAACTACATAAATATCTGCCAGTCTTACAAATCGCCAGTAAACCTGTTTTTTCTTTTTTTTTTATTAACTCTGCGTACCCTGGAATTTGGTAACACATAGTCCTGGACAAGAGCATAACATAAATAAGCACCATTCCTACAAAAGTGCCAATCCCATATATGAGACTCACACTTCTGCCAAGCTATGGGATTGAGATACAATAACTATTTCCCCCACTGTTTAGAATTTACCGAATGTATTCACCATAAATTTGATGCTACAAGCAGGGTCAGAACCTCTCTATGTGGGAACAAGCTTAATATCAGGGGAACATTCATGCAGAAATGCTCACAAGGCTGATTTTTCATAATATTGCCTTTGTTCTTGGGATCTGCGTATCACACCTATGTGTTATGGATCATCCGGGAGGAATTTATCGAGTGCACCAGTTTTAGTTATATTTTGTTTTTGTTTATAGATGTTTAGTTTAGTTGTTTTAGGTTATAAAATAATAAAACTCCAACATTGAGGTACATATGCGTATATACTAGATTGCTCTCTAATCTGTAGAAGATTCCTGCAACCTCCACTGTAACTGTAAACATTGAGTTTTTAATGTATCTGATATATATGTAATTGACGGTCACATCTTACTATATGGCTTCATCAACTTTGTAATCTCTTAATACACCCTGAGTGGTGTCTCATAGATACTTAATTTACTATTGTACCTCGTGCTGGTTATAAATAAAATATTTAAAAAAAAAAATTAGAAAATCTCTTTTACCTTACCAGCCCTTAAAAGGGCCTTTTGCGGGGCATGCCCCAAAGAATTCTGCTCTTTTGCCTGTAAAAAAAAACATACAATACCCCCCCAACATTACAACCCACATACCCCTAATCTAACCCAAACCCCCCTTAAATAAACCTAACACTAAGCCCCTGAAGATCTCCCTACCTTATCTTCACCATGCCGGGTATCACCGATCCGTCCAGAAGAGGCTCCGAAATCTTCATCCAAGCCCAAGCGGGGGCTGAAGAGGTCCATCATTGGGCTGAAGTCTTGATCCAAGCAGGCGCTGAAGAGATCCATCATCGGGCTGAAGTCTTGATCCAAGCAGGCGCTGAAGGGATCCATCATCCGGCTGAAGTCTTCTATCAAGCGGCATCTTCAATCTTTTTTCTACCGGATCCATCTCCATCCCGCTGATGCGGAACATCCATCCTCCATGACGACTTCCCGACGAATGACGGCTCCTTTAAATGACGTCATCCAAGATGGCGTCCCTCGAATTCCGATTGGCTGATAGGATTCTATCAGCCAATCGGAATTAAGGTAGGAAAATTCTGATTGGCTGATGGAATCAGCCAATCAGATTGAGCTCGCATTCTATTGGCTGTTCCGATCAGCCAATAGAATGCGAGAACAATCTGATTGGCTGATTGGATAGAATCCTATCCGCCATTTGGAATTCGAGGGACGCCATCTTGGATGACGTCATTTAAAGGAACCGTCATTCGTCGGGAAGTCGTCGTGGAGGATGGATGTTCTGCATCGGTGGGATGAAGATGGATCAGGAAGAAAGAAGATTGAAGATGCCGCTTGATAGAAGACTTCAGCCGGATGATGGATCTCTTCAGCGCCCGCTTGGATCAAGACTTTAGCCCGATGATGGATCTCTTCAGCGCCCGCTTGGATCAAGACTTCAGCCCGATGATGGACCTCTTCAGCCCCCGCTTGGGCTTGGATGAAGATTTCCGAGCCTCTTCTGGACGGATCGGTGATACCCGGCGTGGTGAAGATAAGGTAGGGAGATCTTCAGGGGCTTAGTGTTAGGTTTATTTAAGGGGGGTTTGGGTTAGATAAGGGGTATGTGGGTGGTGGGTTGTAATGTTGGGGGGGTATTGTATGTTTTTTTTTACAGGCAAAAGAGCAGAATTCTTTGGGGCATGCCCCGCAAAAGGCCCTTTTAAGGGCTGGTAAGGTAAAAGAGCTTTTCTATTTTTATTTTAGAATAGGGTAGGGCATTTTTTTTATTTTGGGGGGCTTTGTTATTTTATTAGGGGGCTTAGAGTAGGTGTAATTAGCTTAAAATTGTTGTAATATTTTTCTAATGTTTGTAAATAATTTTTTTATTTTTTTGTAACTTAGTTCTTTTTTTATTTTTTGTACTATAGTTAGTTTATTTAATTGTATTTAATTGTAGGTATTTTATTTAATTAATTTATTGATAGTGCAGTGTTAGGTTTAATTGTAACTTAGGTTAGGATTTATTTTACAGGTAATTTTGTAATTATTTTAACTAGGTAGCTATTAAATAGTTATTAACTATTTAATAGCTATTGTACCTGGTTACAATAAATACAAAGTTGCCTGTTAAATAAATATTAATCCTAAAATAGCTACAAGATAATTATTATTTATATTGTAGCTATATTATGGTTTATTTTACAGGTAAGTATTTAGCTTTAAATAGGAATAATGTATTTAATAAGAAATAATTTATTTTGTTAGATAAAAATTATATTTAACTTAGGGGGGTATTAGTGTTAGGGTTAGACTTAGCTTTAGGGGTTAATAAATTTAATAGAGTAGCGGTGAGGTCCAGTCGGCAGATTAGGGGTTAATACTTGAAGTTAGGTGTCGGTGATGTTAGGGAGGGCAGATTAGGGGTTAATACTATTTATTATAGGGTTATTGAGGCGGGAGTGAGTCCGATTAGGGGTTAATAACTTTATTATAGTAGCGGTGAGGTCCGGTCGGCAGATTAGTTGTTAATAATTGTAGGTAGGTGGCGGCGACGTTGGGGGCGGCAGATTAAGGGTTAATAAATATAATATAGGGGTCGGCGGTGTTAGGGGCAGCAGATTAGGGGTACATAGGGATAACGTAGGTTGCGGCAGTGTGCGGTCGGCAGATTAGGGGTTAAAAAAATGTATTAGAGTGGCGGCGATGTGGGGGGGGCCTCGGTTTAGGGGTACATAGGTAGTTTATGGGTGTAAGTGTACATTAGAGCACAGTAGTTAAGAGCTTTATGAACCGGCGTTAGCCCAGAAAGCTCTTAACTCCTGGCTTTTTGCTGTGGCTGGAGTCTTGTCATTAGATTTGTAACGCTCACTACAGCCAAGACTCTAAATACCGGCGTTAGAAAGATCCCATTGAAAAGATAGGATACGCAATTGGCATAGGGGGATCTGCGGCATGGAAAAGTCGCGGCTGCAAAGTGAGCGTTAGACCCTTTCCTGACTGACTCTAAATACCAGCGGTAGCCCAAAACTAGCGTTAGGAGCCCCTAACGCTGGTTTTGACGGCTAACGCAGAACTCTAAATCTATGCGTTAGGTTTTTTTACAGGTAAGTATGTATTTAGTTTTAAATAGGAATTATTTAGTTAATAATTGTAAGATATATTTAGATTTATTTTAATTATATTTAAGTTAGGGGATGTTAGGCTTAGGGTTACGTTAGGGTTAGGGTTAGACTTAGTCTTAGGGTTACGTTATGGTTAGGGGTTAATATATTTATGTAGAGTTAGTGATGTGGGAGGTCAGAGGTTTAGGGGTTAATAATTTGTTTCAGTATATTTCATGTGGAGGGCTTGCGGTTTAGGGGTTAATAGGTTTATTATAGTGGCGGTGTGGGCGGACAGCAGAATAGGGGTTAATAATTTTATTTTAGTGTTTGCGATGCAGGAGGGTGGCAGTTTAGGGGTTTAATAGGTTTATTATAGTGGCGACGATGTCGGGGAGCGGCGGAATAGTGGTTAATAAAAAATTTTAGTGGTGGCGATGTCCGGAGTGGCAGATTAGGGGTTAATCATTTTTAGATTGTACAGCCCGGGACGCATCTACTACAGGAGAGGTGGAGTGTTACCGGGGAAGATCCAATCTAGGATTCTGTATTCCGGCCCGCACTTACGGCTGACAAGCTGCATGAAGCTGTTTCCAAGAGTCTATAACAGCTCTTTTGTGTGGTCTATTCAACACATTTTTCGGAAGGAAAGAGCAACCCCTATCATTATGTACGTAAATTCCTGAGGCAATCCAGGGTGAAGGTAAGAAGAGGAGGTTGGGCCAAATCTTTTTAGACATACTTTGTGGTGACTCACTGTTATATGCTGCAGGACACATTACTTATCGACGCTGGCCTGTGACTTGTGTATACCTGTTTTACTATAAGAAAGGCATGCCAGCGTAGTCACAGGATAATGTGTCTGTTATATCAGTGACTCAATTAATATCTTTTGGCTAGGGAAAAAAGAAAAAAAAAAAAGAAAAATCAAACAAAACAATATCACTAAACTGGCACTAAACTGGGTTAAGTTTATGCAGAATTTACAGCTGTTATCTCCAAGAAAGCGGACACTATTGAAAAGCTGTGGATATCAGCCCTATTGAATGGGATTACGACTTGCCTCTGCTAATGGTTAGCAGACAGACTAGATATTTTGTTCTTTGAGAATCTGTTTCTTATTGACTTTTTGCTTTCACCTTCGTTTGTCTGTAAAGTTGTATGTATTTTAAACACTCAGCTCTTGGTAGTATTATCCCAGTGACTGCCTACCTTTATTATTACTGCCTACCTTTATGATTGGATTATTTTGTATAGTCTTTGTTTGCTATTATTTAATTAGCTCTGACTTTCTTAGGTCTGTTGTGTTATGGAGATCAGCAAACCTATATACTGTATATATAAAATATGTGAGTAACTTAATTTCCAGGGAAAGAACAAGAAAGGGACCAAGGAAAAACTAAAGAAAAAGAAAGGAAGGTAGGGGAAAAAGGAGGGGAAAGGAAAGGTAGGAAAGAGAAGGACTTGAGAGAGGGGGGAAGTGGGAAGGTGAGAGACAGAGGTGAAGGGCAGGAGGAAAGGGGATAGATAGGGAACAGGGAAGCAAAGGAAGAAAGCTATCAATAAGTGTATATCTCACCGATCAGACCCTTAGAGTATTATCCTAGCTGTGTTACTCTGTTTTAAATATTAAAAAAACCCTCACAGGACACATGTAGCTAGATAAAGGTTAGGTGAATGTGGTCCTATAATAATTTATGAGTTTGAAATAGAGTGTTATTATTATTATTATTTTTTTTTTATTATTTTTTTTTTACAAGCAAGGTGTTTTTTCAGGCTAGGTATAATATGTGGATGTAATTAAACTGCTTTAATATATTAGCTATAAACTTGGAATATCAGATCTTCCAGCCTGATTATAGAGGCTCAATAGGGTAAAAGCTGTTATAAGGTCCTATCTACTTACAAATCTGTAAATTAGAAGTTACATGTGTTCACAGAGCTAACTCTTATACGTGAATGGTTTCAATATATGTAACATTGGAGATATCAAGCCATAGTAAGGCACTTGTTAATATATATAGACTAATTCACTTTGACTATTTTGAGGATAATTGATTGGTCAAGTTAGGAGATAGAACTATGTGGTCATTTTTGGATACTATTTTTTATATTTGAAATGCACTTATATACGTAAGAGTATAGGCTATATTAGGAGACTTTGCTAACCTATTTAGAATTTGGCATCCTGCTAGATTTATACGGATTCATAGGGTGCTGAGTTGGTAACTTTAGCTTTGTATAGGTTTCTCTCTAAATAAGCTTACAATAAAAGCTGCAGAACTAACTGCAAAGTTTGCCCTCATGTTATTTACTACAAATACACTTTCTTTTGCATAAAATATATATTTTTTAAAAATCAAATTAGCAGTATAAATTGAGTGTATCCTGTTTTGAAGCTAGGCCTGCAAATTTATTTTTGTTGGTATTTGCATTCCTACACTGGGAATTTCCCCCTATAGAATTTGACTTAGCACTCACCAATTCACTTCCCCTGCTCTTATATTATTAAATATATACTAATTTTTCACCCTCACCCCCCCCCCCTATTTTTTTCTCTTCATATCACATGCGTTTGACTATTATATATGGATAAATATTTTTCAACCAAAACTCACGCAATGCCAGCAAAAGCTAAAGACAGGAGACCGAGAAATAGTTTGGAAGCTAACTCAGACCTCAGAGTAGAGATGAATAGTCTAAATATAGTTAAATCTGATATCGACGAGATATCAAAACAAGTAGCGCAATTACTATTACCTCAATTTGATTTAATTAAAAATGAGATCTCCTCACTCTCTTCAGAGATGAAAAACTTCACCTCTAGACTTTCAGAAGCTGAGACCAGAATATCTGATATTGAGGACTCCTCGATTAAATTAGATCAAATTACTCAGCAGCATACCATTAAAATCTGTGAACTTAATGATAAAATCGAGGAATTAGATGATAGGTCTCGCCGGAACAATTTAAAAATAGTTGGCCTACCAGAGAGCACCAGATATCAAGATCTAATATATTTTGTGGCCATAACTCTTCCTCAACTACTTGGTATTAATCTACAAGAACAGAATATACAAGTAGAAAGAGCCCACCGGATTTGTATTATTAGAAATCTACCAGAAAATACTTTACAGAAACGCCCTATTATGGTTAAATATTTGAACTTCCAGGATAAAATTAATATTTTAAGGGCATATAGGAAAATTCAAAACCTGGACGTAGATCATAACAAAATTCTATTGTTCCAGGACTTTTCCTTCCAGACAGCTAATAAACAAAAGGTAATGGCACCATTTTGTACTACACTTATTAATTTAGGCCTCTCCGCTAGACTAATTTATCCAGTTAAGATAAAGCTCTTTATTGATGAGGAAATAATTACGCTAGGTTCGCCTCAAGAGGCCAAGGCCTTTACAGACAAGTATAAAGATAGACATTAGATATTATACAGAATGATGGGTATTGTTTTTTGTTTTTACTTCTTTTTTCTCATGAGAATAAGGTCTATTGTATATATATATATATATATATATATATATATAAATGGTATAATGTGGAAGTTGTTATGTCCGAAAAGTAACAATATTCATACGGCTAGATTTAGAGTTTTGTCGGTAACGACCCGCATATCTAACGCTGGCTTTTTTCTGGCCGCACCTTTAAAATAACTCTGGTATTGAGAGTCCACAGAATGGCTGCGTTAGGCTCCAAAAAAGGAGCGTATAGCATAATTAACGCAACTTCAACTCTCGATACCAGAGTTGCTTACGGACGCGGCCAGCCTCAAAAACGTGCTCGTGCACGATTCCCCCATAGGAAACAATGGGGCTGTTTGAGCTGAAAAAAACCTAACACCTGCAAAAAAGCCGCGTTCAGCTCCTAACGCAGCCCCATTGTTTCCTATGGGGAAACACTTCCTACGTCTGCACCTAACACCCTAACATGTACCCCGAGTCTAAACACCCCTAACCTTACACTTATTAACCCCTATTCTGCCACCCCCGCTATCGCTGACCCCTGTATATTATTTTTAACCCCTAATCTGCCGCTCCGTAAACCGCCGCTACTTACATTATCCCTATGTACCCCTAATCTGCTGCCCCTAACACCGCCGACCCCTATATTATATTTATTAACCCCTAATCTGCCCCCCACAACGTCGCCTCCACCTGCCTACACTTATTAACCCCTAATCTGACGACCGGACCGCACCGCTATTATTATAAAGTTATTAACCCCTAATCCGCCTCACTAACCCTATAATAAATAGTATTAACCCCTAATCTGCCCTCCCTAACATCGCCGACACCTAACTTCAATTATTAACCCCTAATCTGCCGACTGGAGCTCACCACTATTCTAATAAATGTATTAACCCCTAAAGCTAAGTCTAACCCTAACACTAACACCCCCCTAAATTAAATATAATTTTAATCTAACGAAATTAATTAACTCTTATTAAATAAATTATTTCTATTTAAAGCTAAATACTTACCTGTAAAATAAATCCTAATATAGCTACAATATAAATTATAATGATATTATAGCTATTTTAGGATTAATATTTATTTTACAGGTAACTTTGTATTTATTTTAACCAGGTACAATAGCTATTAAATAGTTAAGAACTATTTAATAGCTAAAATAGTTAAAATAATTACAAATTTACCTGTAAAATAAATCCTAACCTAAGTTACAATTAAACCTAACACTACACTATCAATAAATAAATTAAATAAAATACCTATAATTATCTACAATTAAACCTAACACTACACTATCAATAAATAAATTAAATACAATTCCTACAAATAAATACAATGAAATAAACTAACTAAAGTACAAAAAATAAAAAAGAACTAAGTTACAAAAAATAAAAAAATATTTACAAACATTAGAAATATATTACAACAATTTTAAACTAATTACACCTACTCTAAGCCCCCTAATAAAATAACAAAGCCCCCCAAAATAAAAAAATGCCCTACCCTATTCTAAATTACTAAAGTTCAAAGCTCTTTTACCTTACCAGGGCCCTTTGTGGGGCATGCCCCAAGAAGTTCAGCTCTTTTGCCTGTAAAAAAAAACATACAATACCCCCCCCAACATTACAACCCACCACCCACATACTCCTAATCTAACCCAAACCCCCCTTAAATAAACCTAACACTAAGCCCCTGAAGATCTCCCTACCTTGAGTTGTCTTCACCCAGCCGAGCCAAATTCTTCATCCAAGCGGAGCAAGAAGAGGTCCTCCATCCGGTAGAAGTCTTCATCCAAGCGGGGCAGAAGAGGTCTTCCATCCGATTGAAGTCTTCATCCAAGCGGCATCTTCTATCGTCATCCATCCGGAGCGGAGCGGCAGCATCCTGAAGACCTCCGACACGGAACATCCATCCTGGCCGACGAATGAACGACGAATGACGGTTCCTTTAAATGACGTCATCAAAGATGGCGTCCCTCGAATTCCGATTGGCTGATAGGATTCTCTCAGCCAATCGGAATTAAGGTAGGAATATTCTGATTGGCTGATGGAGTCAGCCAATCAGAATCAAGTTAAATCCGATTGGCTGATCCAATCAGCCAATCAGATTGAGCTCGCATTCTATTGGCTGATCGGAACAGCCAATAGAATGCGAGCTCAATCTGATTGGCTGATTGGATCAGCCAATCGGATTGAACTTGATTCTGATTGGCTGATTCCATCAGCCAATCAGAATATTCCTACCTTAATTCCGATTGGCTGATAGAATCCTATCAGCCAATCGGAATTCGAGGGACGCCATCTTGGATGACGTCATTTAAAGGAACCGTCATTCATCGTTCAGTCGTCGGCCAGGATGGATGTTCCGCGTCGGAGGTCTTCAGGATGCTGCCGCTCCGCTCCGGATGGATGACGATAGAAGATGCCGCTTGGATGAAGACTTCAATCGGATGGAAGACCTCTTCTGCCCCGCTTGGATGAAGACTTCTACCGGATGGAGGACCTCTTCTTGCTCCGCTTGGATGAAGAATTTTGCTCGGCTGGGTGAAGACGACTCAAGGTAGGGAGATCTTCAGGGGCTTAGTGTTAGGTTTATTTAAGGGGGGTTTGGGTTAGATTAGGGGTATGTGGGTGGTGGGTTGTAATGTTGGGGGGGTATTGTATGTTTTGTTTTACAGGCAAAAGAGCTGAATTTCTTGGGGCATGCCCCGCAAAGGGCCCTGTTCATGGCTGGTAAGGTAAAAGAGCTTTGAACTTTAGTAATTTAGAATAGGGTAGGGCATTTTTTTATTTTGGGGGTCTTTGTTATTTTATTAGGGGGCTTAGAGTAGGTGTAATTAGTTTAAAATTGTTGTAATATTTTTCTAATGTTTGTAAATATTTTTTTATTTTTTGTAACTTAGTTCTTTTTTATTTTTTGTACTTTAGTTAGTTTATTTCATTGTATTTATTTGTAGGAATTGTATTTAATTTATTTATTGATAGTGTAGTGTTAGGTTTAATTGTAGATAATTATAGGTATTTTATTTAATTAATTTATTGATAGTGTAGTGTTAGGTTTAATTGTAACTTAGGTTAGGATTTATTTTACAGGTAAATTTGTAATTATTTTAACTATTTTAGCTATTAAATAGTTTTTAACTATTTAATAGCTATTGTACCTGGTTAAAATAAATACAAAGTTACCTGTAAAATAAATATTAATCCTAAAATAGCTATAATATAAATATAATTTATATTGTAGCTATATTAGGATTTATTTTACAGGTAAGTATTTAGCTTTAAATAGGAATAATTTATTTAATAAGAGTTAATTCATTTCGTTAGATTAAAATTATATTTAATTTAGGGGGGTGTTAGTGTTAGGGTTAGACTTAGCTTTAGGGGTTAATACATTTATTAAAATAGCGGTGAGCTCCAGTCGGCAGATTAGGGGTTAATAATTGAAGTTAGGTGTCGGCGATGTTAGGGAGGGCAGATTAGGGGTTAATACTATTTATTATAGGGTTAGTGAGGCGGATTAGGGGTTAATAACTTTATTATAGTAGCGGTGCGGTCCGCTCGGCAGATAAGGGGTTAATAAGTGTAGGCAGGTGGAGGCGACGTTGAGGGGGGCAGATTAGGGGTTAATAAATATAATATAGGGGTCGGCGGTGTTAGGGGCAGCAGATTAGGGGTACATAGCTATAATATAGGTGGCGGCTCTTTACGGTCGGCAGATTAGGGGTTAATTATTGTAGGTAGCTGGCTGCGATGTTGTGGGGGGCAGGTTAGGGGTTAATAAATATAATAAAGGGGTCAGCGGTGTTAGGGGCAGCAGATTAGGGGTACATAAGTATAACGTAGGTGGCGGTCGGCAGATTAGGGGTTAAAAAATTTAATCAAGTGTCGGCGATGTGGGGGGGCCTCGGTTTAGGGGTACATAGGTAGTTTATGGGTGTTAGTGTACTTTAGAGCACAGTAGTTAAGAGCTTTATAAACCGGCGTTAGCCCAGAAAGCTCTTAACTACTGACTTTTTTCTGCGGCTGGAGTTTTGTCGTTAGATTTCTAACGCTCACTTCAGACACGACTCTAAATACCGGAGTTAGAAAGATCCCATTGAAAAGATAGGATACGCAATTGACATAAGGGGATCTGCGGTATGGAAAAGTCGTGGCTGAAAAGTGAGTGTTAGACCCTTTTTTGAATGACTCCAAATACCAGCGGTAGCCTAAAACCAGCGTTAGGAGCCTCTAACGCTGGTTTTCACGGCTACCGCCAAACTCCAAATCTAGGCCATAGTTATGTGTGCCGGTGTGTTGGGGGGAGGAAGCTGTTTCCCCTCCCCTTTTTTTTTTCTTAGAATAAAATGTCAAGGTTAAAGATTATATCCTGGAATGTGGGAGGGATCACCAGCCCGATCAAAAGAAAACGAATTTTAACACATCTTAACAAAAGTAAGACTGACTTAGTTCTTTTGCAAGAGACAAACCTTTCAGAAGTAGAACATAAAAAAATGAAAGTTAATTTGGTGGGAGAAGTTATTTTTACCCCCTGCTCTGCACGTAAACGGGGTGTTGCTATGCTATTTAGAAAAGGATTAGAATATCAAATTATCCTACAGGACCTAGATCCTGGAGAACGATATATTATCTTAAAAATAAAGCTGGGTTCCTACATTTTTACTGTTTGTAATGTATACGGTCCAAATAATACTGATGAGAACTTTTGGGAAAAACTGAAGGTTAAATTGTTTGAACATGTGAACTCCAACCTGATAGTGGCTGGTGATTTCAATATGGTCTTTAACAATATTGACAGACTACAGACTAGTAATCAAAAAAGTATTAAGATCCCTCAAAAGTCGTCAAGAATCCTTAAATCTTTTTGTAGTACACTTAAGATTAGGGATATATGGCGGCTCATATACCCTAATACTCGTGCATTCGCATATGAATCCAAACAATACAGATTGTTCTCACATATTGATTTTTTCTTAGGTTCAGACAGATTACTTGGTACCAATGTTAAAGTTCAGATAGGAGACTTTACTATCTCCGATCATGCTCCTATATCATTGGAATTAACGTGGGGTGACAGCAAGTATGAGTCGGCTAGAAGTTATTCTTTTCCGCGATATTTATTTAATAATATAGAATTTAGAAAACGTATTATCGCTATTTGGCATGAATATGCTACTCAAAATATCTCTTATGTACATAAAAAAGAGATTTTCTGGGAGTCGGCCAAAGCTGTGATTAGAGGAGAAATTAAAAAATACACCTGCAGACTTAAAACAAAAATTCGCTTTAGGGAAGCTGAACTATCTAACTATCTCAGAAACACCTATAATGCATATATAACGGAACCTAACCAGATTAACTGGTAGAAATATATCAAGGCAAAACAGGAATGGGAAATCATCAGCTTACAGAAAGCGTCTATTCAGGAATTAAGATACAGAACCAAGTTTTATAGATATGGTAATAAGAGAGGAAAGTTACTATCTAACTGTGCGAATACGTATAAACCTCATAAAGCTATAAAAGCTATTATTATAGATGGGAAAAGAGTAACTGATGTTGAGGCACTTAAAATAGGATTTCATGAATTCTTTAAAAAACTATATTCTGCCCCGCAGATTGATGAGCAAAATAAAGAGGCGTTTTGGGAAAAAAATCTGCTGCCAAAATTGCCCACACATGAGGCTGACAAACTGAATGTACCTATTATGATCGAAGAAGTACTGGAGGCTATTGATAATCTTAAATTAGATAAAGCTGCGGGTCCAGACCTTTTACCTGCCGAATTATATAAAATTCTTAGAAATTAGATAAATATCCCTCTTATGAACTTATTTAACTATTATTTAAGTAATGGTACAATTCCTTCAGTTTATTTCAGACTATAAAATATTTACATCCATTCTGGCACACAGACTTAAATCAATTCTCGGATCTCTGATCCATGAGGACCAGGTCGGTTTCATGTCACATAGGAACCCCTCTGCTAATATCCAATTTTTTTTTCCTTCTTTTAGATTTTTTTCGTATTGATAAGTCCAGTCGTAACTCTGATCCAGCTATCCTATTAGTCAACGCCCAAATGGCGTTTGACTCTATTACTTGGGACCATTTATTTTATACTATGAATATGTTCAGCTTCAGTAGACATTATCTTAATTGTATTCGGGCCATATACGCAAACGCATCCTCATCGTTATTGGTTAATGGCTCACCTACAAAGCCCTTTCCCATTACCACTGGAACACGGCAAGGTTGTCCAATCTCTCCTCTTCTCTTTAACCTTGCAATCGAACCTTTGGCAACAATGCTGAAAAAAAAATTAAAGGGGATCCTTCTAGGAGATAACTATCTCAAACTATTATTATATGCGGGCGATTTATTACTATTTCTTAACAACTCTCAAACCGAGATACCTAATATCTTAGATATAATTTACAAATTCGGGTCATTCTCGGGATACAAAATGAATGTTACCAAGTCAGAGCTATTATGGCTAAGTCTGCCGCTACATTCAGATTTCGTTCCTCCTTTTAAAGTTGCAGAGCATTTCATAACATATCTTGGAATCAAAATTAGTACAAATCCTTTGGAATGGTACAATTTCAACTATCCACCTCTTCTATTGAAAATCAAAACAGATCTGAGAAATTGGGCTAATTTACCCTTATCGATTACGGCAATAATTAATTTAATTAAGATGATTGTGTTACCTAAATTGTTGTATGTAATGCAAAATATCCCTATCCTTTTAATAAAAGCAGATCTTAAGTTTTTGGATAATTGCACTAGGACATTTATTTGGGGTGCGGGTAGAAAGCATATAGCTTTACATAAATTAGCCCAATTAAGACAATTTGGAGGCTTAGCACTTCCTATATTCTCTATTTACAATAGAATCTTTCTTGCAAAGGTAGCTATGGACTGGCTTACTGGTGGGAATAACGTGGCCTTTTTAGAAGTGGAACATAAACTAGTATATCCTTTTTCCTTAATAGCTTTACTACATTGTCCCATTAAATCTATCCCGAGTAAGCTTAAAGGGACACTGTACCCAAAAATTTTCTTTCGTGATTCAGATTGAGCATGAAATTTTAAACAACTTTCTAATTTACTCCTATTATCAAATTTTCTTCATTCTCTTGGTATCTTTATTTGAAATGCAAGAATGTAAGTTTAGATGCCGGCCCATTTTTGGTGAACAACCTGGGTTGTCCTTGCTGATTGGTGGATAAATTCATCCACCAATAAAAAAGTGCTGTCCAGAGTACTGAAACCAAAAAAAAAGCTTAGATGCCTTTTTCAAATAATGATAGCAAGAGAACGAAGAAAAATTGATAATAGGAGTAAATTAGAAAGTTGCTTAACCCCTTAAGGACCAAGGACGTACGCCACACGTCCTCAAAAAAAATACAGTTAATGACCGAGGACGTGTGGCGTACGTCCTTGGTCTGGAAAGCAGCTGGAAGCGATCCTGCTCGCTTCCAGCTGCTTTCCGGTTATTGCAGTGATGCCTCGATATGGAGGCATCCTGCAATAACCCCCCTTGGCCATCCGATGCAGAGAGAGCCACTCTGTGGCCCTCTCTGCACCGGACATCGGTGGCCGGTATCGTTGGTGGGTGGGAGCAAGTCTGGGAGGCGGGTGGGCGGCCATCGATGTGCCCAGTGGAGTGGAGGGGGGCGGGATCGGGGGCGGGAGGGGCGGGAGCGCGCACGGGAGCGCGCGCGTGCACGGGGGGCGGCGGGCGGGCGCGTGCACGGGGCGGGAGCGGGAGGGAACCGCTACACTACAGAAAAATAAAGTTTACAAAGTACAACAAAATTACTTTTTGAAAGCTGTAAATAAACAGCTAAGAGATGTGGAAGGGGTGGGGGGTTGATCTTGGGGGGGGGGAAGCTACACTGCAGTAAAGGGTTTTTTTTTTTAAAAAAGGCACATTTTTTCACTAAACTGGGTACTGGCAGACAGCTGCCAGTACCCAAGATGGCGCCCATTAAGGCAGAGGGGGAGGGTTAGAGAGCTCTTTGGTGGGGGATCAGTAAGGCTGGGGGCTAAGGGGGGATCCTACACAGCAGCATATGTAAATATGCTAAAAAAAAAACACAAAAAAAGCCCAAATATAGCTTTTATTTTAGTACTGGCAGAGTTTCTGCCAGTACTTAAGATGGCGGGGACAATTGGGGAGTGGGGGAGGGAAGAGAGCTGTTTGGGAGGGATCAGGGGGTCTCATGTTTCAGGTGGGAGGCTGAGCTCTACACTAAAGCTAAAATTAACCCTGCAAGCTCCCTACAAGCTACATAATTAACCCCTTCACTGCTAGCCATAATACACGTGTGAAATGCAGCGGCATTTGGCGGCCTTCTAATTACCAAAAAGCAACGCCAAAGCCATATATGTCTGCTATTTCTGAACAAAGGGGATCCCAGAGAAGCATTTACAACCATTTGTGCCATAATTGCACAAGCTGTTTGTAAATGATTTCAGTGAGAAACCTAAAATTGTGAAAAATTTAACGTTTTTTTTAATTTGATCGCATTTGGCGGTGAAATGGTGGCATGAAATATACCAAAATGGGCCTAGATCAATACTTGGGGTTGTCTACTACACTACACTAAAGCTAAAATTAACCCTAGAAGCTCCCTACATGCTCCATAATTAACCCCTTCACTGCTGGGCATAATACACGTGTAGTGCGCAGTGGCATTTAGCAGCCTTCTAATTACTAAAAAGCAACGCCAAAGCCATATATGTCTGCTATTTCTGAACAAAGGGGATCCCAGAGAAGAATTTACAACCATTTAAGCCATAATTGCACAAGCTGTTTGTAAATAATTTCAGTGAGAAACCAAAAGTTTGTGAAAAAAATTGTAAAAAAGTGAACGATTTTTTGTATTTAATCGCATTTGGCGGTGAAATGGTGGCATGAAATATACCAAAATGGGCCTAGATCAATACTTTGGGATGTCTACTAAAAAAAAATATATACATGTCAATGGATATTCAGAGATTCCTGAAAGATATTAGTGTTCTAATGTAACTAGCGCTAATTTTGAAAAATAATGGTTTGGAAATAGCAAAGTGCTACTTGTATTTATGGCCCTATAACTTACAAAAAAAGCAAAGAAGATGTAAACATTGGGTATTTCTAAACTCAGGACAAAATTTAGAAACTATTTAGCACGGGTGTTTTTTGGTGGTTGTAGATGTGTAACAGATTTTGGGGGTCAAAGTTAGAAAAAGTGTGTTTTTTTCAATTTTTTCCTCATATTTTATAATTTTTTTTATAGTAAATTATAAGATATGATGAAAATAATGGTATGTTTAGAAAGTCCATTTAATGGCGAGAAAAACGGTATATAATATGTGTGGGTACAGTAAATGAGTAAGATGAAAATTACAGCTAAACACAAACACCGCAAAAATGTAAAAATAGCCTTGGTCCCAAACAGACAGAAAATGGAAAAGTGCTGTGGTCATTAAGGGGTTAAAATTGCATGCTCTTTCTAAATTACAAAAGAAAAAATATGGGTTCAGTGTCCCTTTAAGAGAAAATATACTATACTCCACATTATTAAAGCTTGGCAGTCTATTCGGTCCACCTTAAAAGGTAATCCCTCTATCTCTGATCTACTACCTTTTACTGGGAATCCATGTTTTATTCCCGGTATTAACAATAAACTATTCAATAGATGGGTCTCTTTGGGTCTCTCCTATTTATTTCAATTTAAGGAGCCTGAAAACCTAACTGTGCATACATTTGAATGCCTTAGAAATTGTTTCCAGCTTAAAAACACACGGCTAGATTTAGAGTTTTGTCAGTAAAGACCCGCATAGCTAACACTGTTTTTTTTCCCAACACACCCTTAAGACAATGCTGGTATTTAGAGTTGTCTGAGGGGCTGGGTTAGGCTCAAAAAAGGGTGCGTTGAGCCTAACTTAGCTCCACTTCAACCCTCAATACCAGCGTTGCTTATGGTAGCGGTAAGCAGCTAAAACGTGCTTGTGCACGATATCCCATAGGAAACAATGGGGCAGTTTCGGCTGAAAAAAAAACTAACACCTGCAAAAAAGCAGCGTTCAGCTCCTAACACAGCCCAATTGTTTCCTATGGGGAAACACTCTCTAAGTCTACACCTAACACCCTAACATGAACCCCGAGTCTAAACACCCCTAACCTTACACTTATTAACCCCTAATCTGCCGCCCCCGCTATCGCTCACACCTGCATTATACTATTAACCCCTAATCTGCCGCTCCAGACACCGCCGCAACCTACATAATCCCTATGAACCACTAATCTGCTGCCCCTAACACTGCCGACCCCTATATTATAATTATTAACCCCTAATCTGCCCCCCCAACATCGCCGCCATTTTACCTTCACTTATTAACCCCTAATCAGCCAACCGGACATCACCGCCACTATAATAAATGTATTAACCCCTAAACCGCCACACTCCCACCTCAAAAACACTATAATAAATAGTATTAACCCCTAATCTGCCCTTTCTAACATCGCCGCCACCTACCTACAATTATTAATCCCTAATCTCCCGCCCGCACAGTTGCCGCTACTATAATAAATTTATTAACCCCTAAACCTTACTCTAACCCTAACACCCCCTAACATAAATATAATTTAAATTAAACAAAATAATATTCCTAAAATTAAATAAAATAATCCTATTTAAAACTAAATACTTACCTAGAAAATAAACCCTAATATAGCTACAATATAACTAATAATTACATTGTAGCTATTTTAGGATTTATATCTATTTTACAGGCAACTTTGTATTTATTTTAACTAGATACAATAGCTATTAAATAGTTAATAACTATTTAATAGCTACCTATTTAATATAAATACACAAGTACATGTAAAATAAATCCTAACCTAAATTACAAATACACCTAACACTACACTATCATTAAATTAATTAAATAAATTACATACAATTAGATAAAATACAATAAAATAAACTATACTATAATACAAAAAAACCAAACACTAAATTACAAAAAATAAAAAAGAATTACAAGCAGTTTAAACTAATTACACCTAATCTAAGCCCCCTAATAAAATAAAAAGCCCCCCAAAATAAAAAATTCCCTACCCTATTCTAAAATACAAAAGTAATCAGCTCTTTTTAAAAGGGCTTTTTGTGGGGCATTGTCCCAAAGTAATCAGCTCTTTTACCTGTAAAGAAAAATACAATACCCCCCCCCAACATTACAACCCACCACCCACACACCCCTACTCTAACCCACCCAAACCCCCCTTAAATAAACCTATCGCTAACCCCCTGAAGATCATCCTACCTTGAGTCGTCTTCACCCAGCCAAGCCAAATTCTTCATCCAAGGTGCGCAGAGGAGGTCCTTGATCCGGTAGAAGTCTTCATCCAAGCGGCAAAGAAGAGGTCCTCCATCCGGTAGAAGTCTTCATCCAGGCGGCGTCTTCAATCTTCATCCATCCGGAGCGGAGCGGAGCCATCTTCAACGGAGCGGACGCGGAGCCATCCTCTTCAACCGACGGACTAACGACGAATGAAGGTTCCTTTAAAGGGATACTAAACCCAATTTTTTTATTTCATGATTCAGATAGAGCATGAGATTTTAAGCACCTTTCTAATTTACTCCAATTATCAATTTTTCTTTGTTCTCATGCTATCTTGATTTGAAAAAGCAGTACTGTAAGCTTTAGAGCCAGACCATTTTTTGTTCAGCACATGGGTAGCACTTGCTGATTTGTGGCTAAATGTAGCAAACCAATCAGCAGCTCTACCAAGGTGCTGAACTAAAAAATGGTCCGGCTCCTAACCTTTTATTACTGCTTTTTCAAATCAAGATAACATGAGAACAAAGAAAAATTGATAATAGGAGTAAATTAGAAAGTTGCTTAAAATTGCATGCTCTATCTGAATCATGAAAGAAAAAATAAGGGAAGTTAGTATCCCTTTAAGGGACGTCATCCAAGATGGCGTCCCTTCAATTCCGATTGGCTGATAGAATTCTATCAGCCAATCGGAATTAACGTAGAAAAAATCTGATTGGCTGATGCAATCAGCCAATCAGATTGAAGTTCAATCCGATTGGCTGATCGAATCAGCCAATCGTATTGAACTCGCATTCTATTGGCTGATCGGAACAGCCAATAGAATGCAAGTTCAATACGATTGGCTGATTGCATCAGCCAATCAGATTTTTTCTACCTTAATTCCGATTGGCTGATAGAATTCTATCAGCCAATCGTAATTGAAGGGACACCATCTTGGATGACATCCCTTAAAGGAACCTTCATTCGTCGTTAGTCCGTCGGTTGAAGAGGATGGCTCCGAGTCTGGCTCCATTGAAGATGGCTCCGCTCCGGATGGATGAAGATTGAAGACGCCGCCTGGATGAACACTTCTACCGGATGGAGGACCTCTTCTTTGCCACTTGGATGAAGACTTCTACCGGATAAAGGACCTCCTCTGCGCACCTTGGATGAAGAATTTGGCTCGGCTGGGTGAAGACGACTCAAGGTAGGATGATCTTCAGGGGGTTAGCGATAGGTTTATTTAAGGGGGGTTTGGGTGGGAAGGAGAAGGGGTGTGTGGGTGGTGGGTTGTAATGTTGGGGAGGGGGTATTGTATTTTTCTTTTCAGGTAAAAGAGCTGATTACTTTGGGGCAATGCTCCGCAAAAAGCCCTTTTAAGGGCTGGTAAAAGAGCTGATTACTTTTGTATTTTAGAATAGGGTAGGGAATTTTTTATTTTGGGGGGCTTTTTTATTTTATTAGGGGGCTTAGATTAGGTGTAATTAGTTTAAACTGCTTGTAATTCTTTTTTTTTTTTTTTTTTTTTATTAAATTTTTTATTGAGGTTATAATAAAAGTTTCACAACATATTCATCCAGTAACAATGATAGTATAATTCTGAAAGATACATCCTTATAACATAAACATAGTCATAAGCCAAAGAAAAAAATGGACAAGAGACAAATGAGACTGCTAGGGTTAACCATGTAAAACAGGGATGTCAGTAGCGGAATCTATGTTTTTACATAAAATAATGGAACCTCAGTTTTATATTTTATATATAATAGATGTGGCCCAAGCCTTACCGTGAGGGGAATTTTTAGGTTTGTTTATTCTAATGGGGGGGAGGCAAGCGTGGGGCAGTATTTGTTTGGATGCTCTAAGACCAGGGTGGCCTAAAGAAGGGAAAAGAGAATTCAGCGGGCAAGAGCCGCTCGTATTAGAAAAGGAGGGGGAAAGAAGGGAATGAATGAGGGGCGGAGCCATCTAGGGTGCCAAGTCAATAATGTGAAAGGGGCTCTTAGAAGGCTTATTATGCAGTTACAAATCTACAGGTGACATGTATAGAGGAGACTATTAGTATACAGAGTATAAGGGGCTACTGCATGAGCTCCTCTCCTGGGGAAGTGCCAGCTCTAGGCGATGTGGGTAAAAGGGACATGGATATGACCCGCAGGCAACCAGTACCGGAGGGAAAGGGAGAAGAGGAGCTCAGCAAGAAACAGTATTTCGTCAAAATATAAACTTCCACGCAGGGAGTGTGATTAATTAAAGGTCCACTTATCGCTAGAGGACACTGTATTAGGTTTATCATCATACATAAGCTGTGTCTACAAACTAAGGGCATTGTAGTGGTCTTGGCGCTATACATAAACTGCATATTTATACTGGAGTCCCTGAATGGTACTTGTTGCTGTACACAAGTTAACCCTATATATTAATGGCATTATGTTGCACTAGCTACTACTCCATATAGAGACCAAGCTTATTAACTAGAGACACTGTATTAAACCTGTAACTATAATGTAGGCCAATACTGTACTTAATAAGCTAGTAATATAATGTAGGCCTCTAAAAGTTACGCAGTTGACCAACGTATTCACCTGGGTGGGAATTGGAGTGTTAGTGGGACTAACAAATATGACATTGAGGAAAGATCAGACTTAAGCTATTGCAGCGGCTAACATATTATTAAACATGAGTCCTTTACACAAGGGGTATAGCAAACAATATGTAAGATACGAACTTTGTCACAGTAAGCCATATCTGCCAAAAGATGGTGATAGCATAGTTAAGCATTTTATGTTGCACTTTGCAAATGTAGCATCAAACTGGGAAGTGGAAAGAGACATATAATGTAATGTCACATAAATGAAAGTGTACACGCTATAAGTGAAGACACAAAATATCTAACAGTAATTAGGGTGGATTGTAGTAAGTTTGACATTAACACACAATAGGACTAAAAGCTATTATAACATCAAAAGAAGTGACAAACCTAACGTATGCATTGTGAGTCCCATGAGAGATATATAGGAATGCTGAAAACACATTAGCGCAAAACATGAGATAAATTGCAATGGTGAATGTCAAAACCTGCATGCTCAAATTACATATAACTACGCTAAAACGCCATGCATCACCTCTCTATATTGTAACTAGAGGACAAGCCTAACTGAGCTCGAACAGAGCAAGTCCCAGGATTGTAATCCTGATGTATAGAAGGGCCAGATAACATAAAAAGGTGGAGAAGGATAGTCCTGTAGATTGGGCTGGTTGTCAGTATGATCTCCTCATCACGGAGCCTTTCCAGGCTGGGGAGTTAGCATTGGTATATGAATGAATACAGCCTGTAGAAACATCTGAGGGCTGCTGTAGGACAGTAACATTATGGCTAGGTAAAGTTAAACTGTGACCTTACTTAATGCAGAATAAAGTAAGTTTTTGGTGCGTTGAGCAAACTGAGGCAGGACAAGGGAAAACAGTCAGCCTGTGGATAAATCAGGCGCAAACATATTTAAGTCGTCTTAACATTAGGAGCATATATTAGAGGGATACAAAAAGTTGGAGGCATAGTAGGGGGAAATCTCAGAGACATTTAGGCTTAGGGCTCCATGTACTAAGAGGCGGGCGGACAGCTTCTTAACTCGCGAAGCTGTCCGCCCGCCTCCGCTACACACGGGCAGCGGATCTATTGATCCGCTTGCCCGTATGTACCATTACACACTCAGCGGAGTGTGTAATGTCCGCCCCTTCAGTCGCGTGACCAATCACGCGACTGAAGGGGCTGTCAATCACCGAGAGCGAGCGAGCTCTCGGTGATTTTGCTTCGCCACCTAAGAGGTGGCGTAGGGTGTAGGAAGCAGCGGTCTAATGACCGCTGCTTCTTACATTGCGGGAAGCAGGCTCGCATATGCGAACCTGCCCCGCAAAGGCTCCGGAGCAGCTTTCGCTGCTTCGTACATGGAGCCCTTAATCTCCTACTAACTGCAGAGTTCTCCGCTGTTTCAAGAAACCTCCCTGGATCCCATGTCAGTCTCACCGGAACAAGCAGGCAGGGAGAAGTCCAGACCATTATCTTTTTGATGAGGAGCACATAGACAATGGAGGAGCGACCGGTGTATAGCCAAGAGGTTTCAGAGTGTCGAGTGGTAGCTGTAGTGAGCTCATGGTATGGGTCGCGGTGACTCTTGGAATGCAGAATAGGCGTGTGAGCTGCAGTTCCCTTGGTAGGGTTGTCTGTTACTGCCGTCTGTAAGGTGGTGATAACCCTTGGGGAATATATGATGTTGGGTCCGGTCTGTGGGAGCTCTAACTGAGCTACGGCATGTTGCGCTGACTCAGTGTGGCTGGAGGAGGGCTGTGGGAGGTTGTTTTGGCCATCCATGGCGGTCTGTGCTTCAAGCTTCAGAGTGGGACGATCTTTTGTCGCGGTTCTTGTCTCCACCAGATCTCGACGCAGATCTGCTCTCCAATGCGGTGATTCATGTGTAGAGACATCTGCAACCTCAGTAATGAATACTGTCTGTGCCTTTGCTTGTAGAGGGTTCATGGCGGCTTTAAGGTCTGCGGTAATAGCCCGCCGATGGAGATCCATGGAAAGCATGAGTTCATTTAGTGCAGAGATGATTTGTCTCTCCATAGGCAAGTCGTAGAGGTGAGATTCATAGAAGAGAAGTAGCGGCTATAGCAGAGAGTATAGTAGGGGTATCTAAATGTGGTAGATTACTTGGTCTCCGTAATTCTTTTTTATTTTTTGTAATTTAGTGTTTGTTTGTTTTTGTATTATAGTATAGTTTATTTTATTGTATTTTATTTTAGCTAATTGTATGTAATTTATTTAATTAATTTAATGATAGTGTAGTGTTAGGTGTATTTGTAACTTAGGTTAGGATTTATTTTACATGTACTTTTGTATTTATTTTAACTAGGTAGCTATTAAATAGTTATTAACTATTTAATAGCTATTGTATCTAGTTAAAATAAATACAAAGTTGCCTGTAAAATAAATATAAATCCTAAAATAGCTACAATGTAATTATTATTTATATTGTGGCTATATTAGGGTTTATTTTATAGGTAAGTATTTAGTTTTAAATAGGATTGATTTAGTTAATTTTAGGAATATTATTTAGTTTAATTTAAATTATATTTATGTTAGGGGGGTGTTAGGGTTAGGGTTAGAGTTAGGTTTAGGGGTTAATAACTTTATTATAGTTGCGGCGACGTTGCGGACGGGAGATTAGGGGTTAATAATTGTAGGTAGGTGACGGCGATGTTAGGGAGGGCAGATTAGGGGTTAATACAATTTATTCTAGTGTTTGTGAGGCGGGAGTGCGGCAGTTTAAGGGTTAATACATTTATTATAGTGGCGACGAGGTCCAGTCGGCAGATTAGGGGTTAATAAGTGTAGTTAGGTGGCAGCGACGTTGGGGGCAGATTAGGGGTTAAAAAATATAATATAGGGGTCGGCGATGTTAGGGACAGCAGATTAGCGGTTTATAGGTATAATGTAGGTGGCCGCGGTGGCCGGTCGTCAGATTAGGGGTTAAAATATTTTATTATAGTGGCGGCGATGTGGGGGGGGCCTCGGTTTAGGGGTACATAGGTAGTTTATGGGTGTTAGTGTACTTTAGAGCACAGTAGTTAAGAGCTTTATATTCCGGCGTTAGCCCATAAAGCTCTTAACTACTGACTTTTTTTTGCGGGAGGAGTCTTGTCGGTAGAGGGTCTACCGCTCACTTCTCCCAAGACTCCAAATACCGGCGTTAGGCAGATCCCATTGAAAAGATAGGATACGCAATTGGCGTAAGGGGATCTTCGGTAGCCTGGAATCACGGTAGGAAAGTGAGCGTCAGACCCTTTCCTGGCTGACTCTAAATACCAGCGGGCGGCCAAAAGCAGCGTTAGTACCCCTTAACGCTACTTTTGACGGCTAACGCAAAACTCTAAATCTAGGTGACAGACTTGTATGCATATTTACAAGTACGGCACTGGTATAGCGAATTAATTAAAGATTCCGTTATGGAATGGATTCATCCAGGTATAAAAATGGGACTATCCCTTTATAAATTCTATTAGCTACTGGTATAAGATGGTTCTATCAGAATATGGTGAGCTTAATATGCTGGATATCTGTACAAAATGGTCCGAAGTCATTCCAACGCTTGATATGTATAAAGTGAAACATAGTATAATAGCTGTCGAAAATGCTACTCTATCTGCATCATGGGGGGAATCTCATTTCAAAATTTTACATAGAGTATATATATCCCCTGCTAGAATAAATACATGGTTTCGTAATTCTTTAAATCTCTGTCCCCGATGTAATTTTCCTGACGCCGACCTGGTTCACATGTTTTGGAGTTGTCCGAAAATACAACAATTTTGGAAACGTACACAATTTTGGCTGAATAGGGTGCTCACTTCTCATATAGTTTTTCAATTACAGCATATTATCTTCTTATTGGATACAAGAGATAGTGTCTGTAATGCTGACTTTATTAATACAACAATTTTAGGAGGAAGATACCTTATTTTGAAAAATTGGAAGTCAAAGAGAGAACCAACGATTAATAATCTAACTTTTCTATTACAATCACACTATATAATAGAACAGCTTGATAGTGCTAATAACGCAGAAAATCAGCAACATAGATTTGCCCTCAAATGGTTAGACTTTATTAAATTATATAAAAATAATACACAAACGCAGCTTATGTCTCCTCTATAAAAAATAGATACATATGAGTAGTTGATAAAATGAACAGGTTTTCTATTATCTTTTCCCTCCTCTCCCTTTTTTTTCCCTCTCTCTCTCTCTTTTTCTTCTGCTTCTCTCCCCCCAACCTGTTGCGCCCTTCTGCCTCCACTAAGAAATTAATATTTTGACTCCAGAGGTTTTTTCATTTTCTACCGGAAAAAAAAAATAATAATATTTTTTTTAAGGTCAATGCAAAATATATTTCTATATAACACAAGTGTCATATGAAGAGAATATGTTTAATCTTTGTACTTATATGTTATACTTACTTATCAGTACTATACAATGTTGATGAAGACGTACACAACCTGACTTAGCTATTGTTAATCAATGATGATATTATTGAAGTTTGAAGCTTTGTATCTATACTAAATTTTGTTAGATCGCTTGTACTTAATAATAAAGAAGATTATAAATAAAGAAAAAGGACTTTTCTAAAAGTGCGGTACTGACGTTGCGTGATGGCCAAAAAGGTGTGCGGTACACCTATACCTACAAGACTTGTAATAGCGGCGTTAAAGAAAAAGGAGCGTTATGAAGCATAACTATGCTTTTTCACTCATAACGGAAAACTCGTAATAGAGCTAAATGTATTTTATTGTGAAGAGATATCTTTAAGTAGGAAAAAAAGGGGGATGGGTTAGCGCTCCAAAAACAGGAGCAGTCTGACTACAGTTTGTAATTTGAAAAAGTGATTAAATATCACAGGGTCGATCCGATAAAAATCGTCGCCCGCAAAAGCCGGCGACGCCAATATTTGCGCTGGTTTGGTATCCTATATACGGCGTAACCTAGAAGTTACGCCCATATATTTCTGCCGTCGCCCGTAGTTTTTTGGGCTATAGGCAGGTATACCAAACCAGCGCAGTTTGGTATCCAATATGCAGCGTAAGGACTTACGTGGCGAAAATGGAGAAATCTTACTCCATTTTCACCTCGCCACAAAAAGCAGCCGTAAGAAGCCTTACGCTGACTATTGGAGCCCCGTAACTCCCTAAACTAACTAGAAAATAAACCTAACACCTAACGCATGCGCAATGTCTATCTACCTGTCACCCGCGATCTGCTAAATAAAACCTAACACCTAACGCATGCGCAATATCTATCTACCTGTCAACCGCGATCCCCCCCCCGAAATCCCTAATAAAGTTATTAACCCCTAAACCGCCGCTCCCGGACCCCCCCGCCATCTACATAAACTAACCCCCTACTGTGAGCCCCTAAAACCGCCGCCATCTACCTTATCTATCGCCTAATGTGAACCCCTTACACCGATGTCATCTACCTTATCTATCCCCTAATGTGAACCCCTTACACCGCTGTCATCTACCTTATCTATCCCCTAATCTGACCCCTTACACCGCCGCCACCTATATAAAAAATATTAACCCCTAATCTAATCTCCCTATACCGCCGCCAGCTATATTAATATTATTAACCCCTAATGTAAGCCCCTTACACCGCCGCCATCTCTATTAAAATGATTAACCCCTAATTTAATCTACCTACCCCGCCGCCAGCTATGTTATCTATATTAACCCTAAGTATATTATAGCTAATATAGGTATTACATTATATATATTAACTATATTAACCCTAATTATATTAGGGTTAATATAGTTAATATAGTTACTATAGTATTTATATTAACTATATTAACTCTATCTAACCCTAACACCCCTAACTAAATTTATATTAAATTAATCTAATTCATTTATAAACTAAAATATTCCTATTTAAATCTAAATACTTACCTATAAAATAAACCCTAAGATAGCTACAATATAATTAATAATTACATTGTAGCTATGTTAGGGTTAATATTTATTTTACAGGTAAATTGTTAATTATTTTAACTAGGTATAATAGCTATTAAATAGTTATTACCTATTTAAGAGCTACCTAGTTAAAATAATTACCCAATTACCTGTAAAATAAATCCTAACCTAAGTTATAAATACACCTACACTATCAATCGATTAAATAAACTACAAATATCTATCTAAAAATACAATTAAATTAACTAAACTAAATTACAAAAAAACAAACAAACACTAAATTACAAAAAATAAAAAAAAAGATTACAAGATTTTTAAGCTAATTACACCTATTCTAAGCCCCCTAATAAAATAATAAAGCCCCCCAAAATGAAAAAAATTCCCTGCCCTATTCTAAATTAAAAAAAAGTTCAAAGCTCTTTACCTAATCCAGCCCTTAAAAGGGCCTTTTGTGGGGCATGCCCCAAAGAATTCAGCTCTTTTGCATTTAAAAACATATACAATATCCCCCCCCCATTACAACCCACCACCCACATACCCCTATTCTAAACCCACCCAAACCCCCCTTAAAAAAGCCTAACACTACCCCCCCTGAAGATCTCCCTACCTTGTCTTCACCACACCGGGCCGAACTCCTCATCCGATCAGGGCGATGTCTTGCTCCAAGCGGCAAAGAAGAATTCTTCCTCCGGCGATGTCTTGCTCCAAGCGGCAAAGAAGAATTCTTCCTCCGGCGACGTCTTCCTCCAAGCGGCAGCAAAGTCTTCTTCCTTCCGGCAGCGTCTTCCATGAAGCGGCATCTTCAATCTTCTTTCTTTGCTCCGCCACCGCGGAGCATCCATCCCGGCCGACGACTGAACGACTAATGAGGTACCTTTAAATGACGTCATCCAAGATGGCGTCCGCCGAATTCCGATTGGCTGATAGGATTCTATCAGCCAATCGGAATTAAGTTAGAAAAATCTGATTGGCTGATTGAATCAGCCAATCAGATTCAAGTTCAATCCGATTGGCTGATTGGTTCAGCCAATCGGATTGAACTTGAATCTGATTGGCTGATTGAATCAGCCAATCAGATTTTTCTACCTTAATTCTGATTGGCTGATAGAATCCTATCAGCCAATCGGAATTCGGCGGACGCCATCTTGGATGACGTCATTTAAAGGAACCTCATTCGTCGGGAAGTCGTCGTGCCGGAAGGATGCTCCGCGGCGGAGGAGCGAAGTAAGAAGATTGAAGATGCCGATTTGCTTGAAGACGTCGCCGATGGAAGAAGACTCTCTGCCGCTTGCTTCAAGACATCGCCCGGATGGAGGAAGACTTCACTGCCGCTTGCTGGAACACATCGCCTGGATCGGTTCGGCCCGGCTGGGTGAATACAAGGTAGGGAGATCTTCAGGGGGGTAGTGTTAGGTTTATTTAAGGGGGGTTTGGGTTAGATTAGGGGTATGTGGGTGGTGGGTTGTAATGTTGGGGGGTGGTATTGTGCTTTTTTTTGCAGGCAAAAGAGCAGTTTTCTTTGGGGCATGCCCCCACAAAAGGCCCTTTTAAGGGCTGGTAAGGTAAAAGAGCTTTGAACTATTTTTAATTTAGAATAGGGTAGGGAATTTTTTTATTTTGGGGGGCTTTATTATTTTATTAGGGGCTTAGAATAGGTGTAATTAGCTTAAAGATCTTGTAATCTTTTTTTTATTTTTTGTAATTTAGTTTAGTTTATTTAATTGTATTTTTAGATAGATATTTGTAGTTTATTTAATTTATTGATAGTGTAGGTGTATTTGTAACTTAGGTTAGGATATATTTTACAGGTAATTGGGTAATTATTTTAACTAGGTAGCTATTAAATAGGTAATAACTATTTAATAGCTATTATACCTAGTTAAAATAATTAACAATTTACCTGTAAAATAAATATAAACCCTAACATAGCTATAATATAATTATTAATTATATTGTAGCTATCTTAGGGTTTATTTTATAGGTAAGTATTTAGATTTAAATAGGAATATTTTAAATAATAATATTAATATTAGATTTATTTTAATAAGAGTTTAGTTAGGATGTTAGAGTTAGATAGAGTTATTATACTTAATATATATATATAATATAGTAACTATATTAACTATATGAACCCTAATATAATTAGGGTTAATATAGTTAATATAGCTGGCGGCGGTGTAGGGGGATTAGATTAGGGGTTAATACATTTATTATAGGTGGCCGCGGTGTAGGGGGATGTAGATTGTAGGCAAAAGAGCAGTTTACATTGTGACAAAGCCCCGCCAAAAGCCCTTTTAAGGGCTGGCAAAAGAGCTGTTACTTTGGGGCAATGCCCCGCAAAAAGCCCTTTTCAGGGCTATTTGTAGGGTTAGACTTAGGTTTAGTGGTAGGGATAGTTTAGTATTTTAGGGGTTGAATAATTTAATGTAGATGGCGGCGGGGTAGGGGGATTAGATTAGGGGTTAATAATTTTAAAATAGATAGCGGCGGGGTAGGGGCTCACTTTAGGGGGTAGGTAAGGTAGATGACGGCGGTGTTAGAGGCTCACTTTAGGGGGTTATAGATTTAATATAGCTGGCGCCGGTTTAGGGGTTAATAACTTTATTAGGTAGCGGCGGTTAAGGGGTTAATACATATTTTATTGCTAGCCTAGTGAGGGGGGATAGCGGATAGAGGGTTAGACGTGTCGGGCTATGTTAGGGAGGCGTGTTAGACAGTGCGGGTGATTTAGACTTTAGTCAGGTTTGTAGGCGCCGGCAGTTTCTAACGTGCCGCAAGTCACTGGCGACGCCAGAAATTTGTACTTGCGCAGATTTCTGGACATCGCTGGTTTGTCAGATTTACGGCACGTTAGCATCTGACGGCGCCATATATGGGATAGCTCGAGTTGTGAGCTGAAACTGCGGGCGACGCCGGTTCCCTCGCTTGCGCCGCAAACTACGATCTATATCGGATTGCGCCCCACATCTCTAAGAAATAATATCAAAATATTGCTAAACATATATACAATTTATTTGTAGATTTCTAAAAACAAACAGAGATGTGCCGGCACAGGTGTCTCAAATAATAAATGATAAAACAATCATAAAATGATAAAAAAAAATTCTAACATATATTGCTAGTATAAAACAGTTAAATGAAATAAATGTTAACATATGCCGCAAAACATTGGGTAAATAAAGAGGTATGTCAATGGACGATATGAGGGAAATAAGTTTATAAATATCCCTTAAAGGGACAGTCTACACCAGAATTTTTATTGTTTTAAAAGATAGATAATCCCTTTATTACCCATTCCCCAGTTTTGCATAACCAACACAGTTATATTAATATAATTTTAACCTCTGTGATTATCTTGTATCTAAGCCTCTGCAGACTGCCCCTTTATTTCAGTTCTTTTGACAGACTTGCAGTTTAGCCAATCAGTGCCTGCTCCCAGATAACTTCACGTGCACCAGCACAGTGTTATCTATATGAAATACGTGAACTAACACCCTCTAGTGGTGAAAAACTGTTAAAATGCATTCTGAAAGGAGGTGGCCTTCAAGGTCTAAGAAATTAGCATATGAACCTCCTAGGTTAAGCTTTCAACTAAGAATACCAAGAGAACAAAGCAAAATTGGTGATAAAAGTAAATTGGAAAATTGTTTAAAATTACCTGCTTTATCTGAATCATAAAAGTTTATTTTGGCCTAGACTGTCCCTTTAAGGAGTGTGTTCCGTGAACAGTGAGATAATGAAATTATATAATTCAGAAATAATCCTCTGATAATGAGTAAGAGAAAGTCCAGAGTCAGCTGCAAATAGCGGCGTTACCTTGAGAAGAGTGTTTCTGTTTTCAGGATACAGTTGCGGTTTCGTCAACCGGATGTTTAAACAATACTCCTCTTGAATGTCCTCCGAATGGGTGTGAGGCAAAGTCTTTTCTTTATTGGTTTTCTAGATGCTGGGCTTTTCATGACGATCTGTGTTTAGTTTATAACGTCTCTAAGCCTTAAGTTAGAAGCCTCCTGACACTTGTGAAAGTTTACAGGGTATACTCCAGCACGAACTGTGGTTTCCAGTTTGAGCAGAGTGAAGGAACTTCGAGTGGGTGTTAGGGTCTGTATCATATAGGCGCTCCAACGGTAAAATGTGTACCTGTCCCTCAATTTTTTGCACTAAGGGATACTTTGACACCCGTTCAGCCTAATGCACTAATCCACTAGTGTAAGTTCTGCAGGTGATAGAGAGAAAGCTTCCATGTGTTTGGCTGTCTATCAGCTTTTATCAAGATGCTCACCTGTACAAAAGTATCCTATTTTAAAGCCTTACATGCTTAATTGGTGTTTGATAGAAAACCAATGTGACCAAAGGGCGTCCGTGAAGTTCATTGCATAGTTTTACAAGCTGGAAATCCTTAAATTTGTATTCCAGCTTCTCTTTGTGATTTAACCCTTAGGTAGTTATCTGAATACCAGATTTATTTACATACATATGTTGAGCTTAAAAATATACTACAAGTTGCGAAACAAACGTATCAGTATTTTCATCAGTATTATAGGGTTATAGTTAATCACCTTTTACTTATTTGTTGGGGACTTTTAATCAATCCAAAAATAAGTTAGAATTAATTGTCTGGACCTAAGAGTTGGCTCACGGAACACACTCCTTAAGGGACATTTATAAACTTATTTCCCTCATATCGTCCATTGACATACCTCTTTATTTACCCAATGTTTTGGGGCATATGTTAACATTCATTTTTTTATTCTAGCAACATATGTTAGCATTATTTATTATCAGTTCGTTGCATTTAAGACATTTTATGATTGTTTTTTCATTGATTATTTAAGTCATCTGTGCCGGCACATCTCTGTTTGTTTTTAGAAATCTACAAATAAATTGTATATATTTTTAGTAATATTTTGATATTATTTCTTAGAGATGTGATATTTAATCACTTTTTTAAATTACAAATTCTAGTCAGACTGCTCCTGTTTTTGGAGCGCTAACCCATCCCCCCTTTTTTCTTACATTTGCTTTCTATCACACATTTTTGAGAGATTAGAGTGATTTTTTGGCTTTAGCTTGTTTCTGACAGTTTAGAATAGCTTTCACACATCCACTTATCCTTTTGTCCCAAGAGATAACTTTAAATAATATATATATTACCAGATATGTTAGAATATGTGAGAGAAAGAAGAAACACCTTTCAAAATAAAAAATAAAGAGTGCTATAATTAGAGGGAGGCTTCTGCCTAATCAACTTTTAAAAATCACCAATTAAAACTGGGGTAGAAATTACAGTTATTTATGCCTGATATATTTTGTTATATGTTTTCAGGCATCTTGCATGTAAAGTTGCTATTAATAATAGTGGCATCTATAATCTTCATTCATGCTACAACCTTTAATGAATCCTTTTTCATTTTGAGTATGTTGAGTGTCGTAGATGAAGTGTCCTTATTTTTTCTTTTCTTCAGATCTGGTCACCCTACTTTGAAAGTACATTTAGTGATAGCACACATTATTACTGAAGCTTGATTGTGATGCTGGTTAAAAAAAAATAAAAAAAATTAAAACATATTAAAAAGAGATGTTACAAAAAAAAATGACTTATCTGTGAATTTGAAAATAAATAAATGATGTATGAAAAGAGGAGATCAGACTGCCAGTTTCATTTCTAAGGTTTAAGATAACCCACCATCATATGACTAAAAAAATAAATTAAAAAATAAATATATATATATTTGCAACAATGTTAGAAACAGCCCTTACCTGCTAGCAGGAATATGCACCCAGCGCTTTTCTAGTCTGTGGCCAGAGCAGGGTCTTTAATAGGGTTTACGGCTCTCTTGTCAATCTGAGATCATGCTCTAGCAACACTCAATACCCTGAGGATTTGTGTTTTCCTAAGACACAGCACAGGTCACTGGAGGTAATGAAACCCCTGAAGTGTAATCATTTTCTAAACTCTTGTTCTATGTCCATAACGGTTGTAATAGGTTCTAATAATAGTCATGCTGTGCAATGCTTAAATAATGTAATACTGTTGCATCATCAGGCAGGTTTTTAATAGTATTCTTCCAATTTTTTTTATGGATCAGATTAAACTTTCCAATTTACTTCTATTATCACATATGTTTTTGTGGTATCCTTTGTTAGAAAACAGGTAGGTTGGCTCAGGAGCATGCACTTTTCTGGAGAACTAAACAGCAGCATTTTTGCAAGAATGCTCTTAAAATTGTGTGGATACAGCAGTTCATGCATGTGCCCTCTGCATACCCAGATATTCTCTTCAATAAAAGAGGTCAAGAGAAGAAGTAAATTTCAAACTTTTTTCAAATTGTATGTTATATCTGAATCATGAAACAAAGAAAAATGGTAGTGGAGGGCCCTCTAGTGGGCCTGGAACAAAATTAAGGGTTTACCAACTTGAAGTCTGGAGTAATGCTAAATGGTGTTGTTACAATGTTGCAATGTGGAGAGGAGGTGTCTATTTCTTACCTTTATAGGGTCCTGCAACAATGAGATCAGCCTCTTTCGGTTTCCAGACTTCAAGGAGAAGGTTTCTGAAGTTGGCTGAAGGTTCTTGAAGTGAAGCATGGAGAGATCCAAGAGAAGATCTGTTCCTCCCAAGCGTTACAGGGAGGTTGTGGAGATGGCTGCGAGGAAAAAAGGACCTGCAAAGCAAAGACAGGAGCCTGAGTCAGAAGATGTGGTACCTCCCACTCCCCAAAAATCCCCACCAGCTAGGAGTTTTAATAAAGAAAAGGGGAAAGCTGGGGGAACCGTAGGGGGTACAGGCCCTAAGGGGAAGGCCCAGACTAGTGGGGTTAAGGAGGTAGCATCCAGCCCTGGGCCGCAGCCAGGCAGGGTTATCGCTACTGTGAGGGGGCTATGGTGGGAACTGAGAGGGGGTCAAATCCGGTGGCCCCAGCGGATGCAGGGGCCAGCCTAGCAGGGCAGATTGCGGCCTTGCCGCCGGCGGCCTTGGTGGCGGTCCTAGCCTTGGCCCAGTGTTTCACTGGGGGCTCTCCTGTGGGGGATCGGGGCCTTGGCGTGGCTGGCGCGGGGGCCGGCGGTGGTATGGGACCAGGCCCAGAGCGCAGCCAAATTGCACAGTGCGCAGCGGAGTTTGGCCCTTCGGATGGCGGTTCCCGCGAGATCTCCTCCTCCGAGAGTTCTGAGGAGGAGGGAGATCGCGGCCGCCATTCTGAGGGAGGACATGGAGGTGAACGGTCCGGCTCGTGTGACCGGAGCCCCGAAGGTAACTTGGGGGGACTCCGGGTCGTGAGCGGGTCACCAAGGGGGCAGGCAGGTAGCAGTGGGGGTCACTTTCCCGGGTAGGAGTATTGCTGATGGTCCGGGTGCCGGGAGGAGAACCAGTGGCGCAGTTGGCTCCCACGTGGCTATGCATGTTGATAGTGCGCATGCGCACAGGGCGGTAGATCGCGGTCCTCATGCGGGCCCATCAGGTGTGTCAGGCAGATCAGTGTGTTCAGGGGTAAGGCCTTCAGAGTGGCCTAGCACGAGTGCACAGGTGGTGGTTACAGATAGAGGCAATAAAAGGCCGCGATTGTTGTGAGAGAGAGTGGAGGCACATTATGGAGCGCTGGTAGAGGAGTCACATTGGGACAAGCTTGCATGAGGGGGGTATCAACCTGAGGTATGCAGGCGCAGATGCAGTGCCAGAGGCCGGTGGGCCTATGGGGGCATATGGTCGATTGGAGACTGGAATGAGTTATGAACCTCATAGGGGTTGGGGCCATGCGGGGATAACGCATGGATATGAGGGAACTTCTCAGTTTAGGACTGGGGGAAATTTGAGACAGAGTGATGTGCTGAATGAAACGCAGTACCAGCCTGGGTTTAGTGGTTTCGCCCGGGATGGGGCTGCGCAGGAGGCAATTATTAGGAATGCTGTGGCTAATGTGCTGGGTATGTCAGTTGGGGGGAGGCCGGGGGAGGAGAGAGAGGGAGTTTAACCTGTTGTCCCTCTCGCAGACCAGAGTACCCCCCAAGTTGTTTTGTCTCAACAGGTCCAGTCAAGCACAGCAGAGATGGCATCAAGCCCAAGCAGCGCCCTGGCAGTGGCAGGGCCCAGCGGAATACAGAGTGCTGCAAGTCAAGCAACCCATTCTGGAGCTGGGACTCAAGGCGAGGGTGAGTGCAATGCACCAGACATCATGCACACTGACACGGGGTCATCCTCTAGCGAGTCAGGATCAGATAGCGGGGAGGATCTCGGATTAGTGGGGAAGGGTCAGCGCAGGATGTTTAGGTGGATAAAGAAGATGGCGTCGGCGCAAGCCAAAGACAAGGCAGGTGCTAGAGATCAGGCACTTGATCTGCAGGGGTCGCAATCTTTAGGGGGCGCTATAACGCAAGTGGGACCAGTGCCACGTAAAGTGGCGGCACAAGGGGATACGTACCCCTGTTTGGTCCACTCGCTTTACGGCCATTTGAAAGCGAAGGTCGTTAAAAAGATACAGGAGGGAAAATACGTTAATGTATTTGAGCTCTCCCTAGATGCGTTTAGGGCCAAAGAAAGAGCGGCGGACGGCTCAGGCCCAAAGAAAGTGCGTAGGCCGGAGACGTACGAGGAATGGCATAAATGCTTCCGCGTGCTGGCTGCATGCTATGTTGACATATGGTCATTGCAGGGGCACAACCTGTTTAAGTACCAGGATACCATAGAGGATATCCGTACGAGATTTAAGGAAGGTGCATGGCGTGAATACGACATGGCCTTCAGGAGAAAGATGGTAGGGAACCCCTTACTGCATTTTGGGACGCAGGATATGCACTTGTGGTCCAAACTGGGAGTGGAGGGAGGTTCCCCCTCCCCCATGGCATCACGTCAAGCTCCGCCGCGCCAAGGGCTGCGGCTGGGCAGGAAGGGGAGGGAATGTTGGAAATTCCAGGATAGGCAGTGTGATAGGGGGAGCAGTTGCTCCTTTCGTCACATCTGCAAGTTCTGTGCAGGGCCTCACCCAGGAGCTGATTGCGGGAAACGAAAGGACCAGGGACAGCCCAAACTCCCGCCTAAGTCAGGAGTTACAGTCAAGGGCACCAACCCTGCTTAGGTTGAAGGCCATGTTGATATGGCTGGCTAACTACCCTGACATAGAAGCAGCTGAGCTGCTGAGGTCGGGGTTGGAATGGGGTTTTCGGATACCAGTCATGGGACGGGTGGTGGGTTCCCCAGTGCACAGAAATTTGAAAACGGCCTACGAATTCCCACACGTAGTCCGGGAAAAGTTGGCAAAGGAGGTGGCGCTGGGCAGGGTGTCAGGGCTATTTTCCACCTGCCCGATGGAAGATCTGGTGATCTCCCCATTGGGAGTTGTGCCCAAGAAAGAGGAAGGGAAGTTCAGGTTAATACATCACCTTTCTTTCCCAAAAGGGGAGTCGGTTAACGACGCAATCGACCCAGTATTGAGTTCTGTGCACTATCAATCGTTTGATCGTGCGCTGAACGTGGTCAGAGCGTGCGGGCCGGGAGCGTTGTTGGCGAAGCTAGACATTGAGTCGGCCTTCTGCCTACTGCCGCTGCATCCCTCGACATTCAGACTCATGGGCATGAGGCTGGTCATTGTCCTGTTCCCTCTTCGAGTGTTTTAGCTCGTTCCTGCATTGGGTAGTGTACAAGGCGTCCAGTGGGGGAGCAGTGGCTCACTACTTGGACGATTTCTTGCTGGTTGGGAGGGCTGGTTCCACGGAGTGTGAACGGCTTATGGAGGTCATGCAGGACATGATGTCATGCTTTGGAGTGCCGCTCGCGGACGACAAAATGCAGGGGCCTTGCACCGGTCTCACATTTCTGGGGATAGAAATAGACACAGTGAGGGGGAATGCAGGCTACCCATGGACAAGGTTATTCGGATGTTGGATGTGGTCCGAAGGCTGAAAGGGGCAAGCAGGGTGGCAATAAAAGAGGTGCAGTCACTGCTGGGCCTCCTGAATTTTGCGGGTAGGGTGATCCCGATGGGTAGAGCATTTAACCGCAGATTGGAGGGCCTTCTGAAAGGCCCTACCGGTCTGGCGAAATGGGCAAGCGTTTCGGCAGACTTCAGGGAGGACCTGGAGATATGGGAAAAATTCTTGGTGAATTTTAACGGGGTGTGCCTATGGAGGGGTAGGAAAGTACCTAACAAGGCAATAAACTTGTACACGGATGCAGCGGGGGGTTTCGGGTATGGAGCATACCTGGATGGTGAATGGAGCGCTGCTCCATGGCCAAGGGAATGGATAGCTGCGGGATACACCAAAAACCTGACGCTTTTGGAATTATTCCCGATAGTGGTGGCTGTGGAAATTTGGGGGGATAGATTGGCTAATAGAGAGGTGGTGTTCTGGATGGACAACCTGAGTGTGGTGTACGCCATTAACAGGCTGTCTGCGTCATCGACAGCAGTGGTGTTACGATGCTTGCAGTGCAATATACAATTTACCGCCAAACACGTCCCGGGAGTGCAGAACATTATTGCGGATGCACTCTCTCGATTTAAATGGGAGCAGTTTAGAGCAGCGGCCCCCATGGCGGCAGAGGAGGGGTTAACATGCCCTTCTTCTCTTTGGCAGCTGGTGAAGGTTGGATGAGCATACTGGCCTTGGTTAAGGCATCTTTGGCGCCAAGGACATGGTCAGCTTATAAGAGTCACTGGGACTGCTGGGAGGCATTCTGTCAACGCAGAGGTGTGCAGGTACAAAGGGCTTCTAGAGTACTGGTGTTAGATTGGTTGGCTTTATTGCGGTCGGAAGGGGTCAGTAAGGCTGGCGCGAGCGGTAGGCTATCAGCGTTGGCTTTTTTTAACAAGGCGCTTGGCTTGGAGGACCACTCTGGAACATTCCTAGTAAGGAAGGTGTTGAAAGGGTGGGGCAGGTTGGCCCCCCGGCAAAAAGATCGGAGGGAACCCATTACCCAGGAGAGGCTGAGGGCATTGGCAAAGGGCGTGACAAAAGTGTGCACCTCAGATTATGAGCAGCTTCTTTTTAAAACGGCATTTGCATTGGCGTTTGCAGGAGCGCTCAGGGTGGGGGAACTTGTGGCGTCGGCCAAAGATAAGGGCCGCGGTGGAATACAGTTAGGGCACGTCCGTTTGACGGACGGGGGGCTCCTGCTGTTTGTACCCAGGTCCAAGACGGACCAGTAGGGGGAGGGGGCATGGTTACCCCGAGAACGACAGGAGTTTGAGGATTGCTGCCCGGTGTTTTGTGTGGAGCAATACCTTAAGGTGAGGCCGGAGGGAGGGCAACTGCTCCTGATACATGAGGACGGTTTGGCCCTGTCGGTCTTTCAATTCCGCCAGGTACTGGCAAAAACGGCTAAACATGCAGGGCTGGATCCGAGCAGGATCGCCCCGCATTCTTTTAGAATAGGCACAGCGACCATGCAGCTCAAAAAGGAGTTGTGGTGGCGGAGATTAAGCACTTGGGTAGATGGAAATCCTCCCAGTATAAAATAAAACGTATATTAGATCGGCAAAAGGGCAATGCTAGAGCGCAGGCATGTTGAGGGTCAATATTCCAAGGAAGGGGGTTTTTCTTGGGGGACCCAGGCTGTGCAGGGGCATTTTGTTCATGGTGGTGTACTCTGTTTCATCAGGTGTTGAGAATGTGAAAGCGCCTCCGGTTTGTGTATGGATAGTAGGCCATTCATACATCCATTGGGCTCATCTCAGGGCATTGCGATCGCCGGAGGGACAGCAACTTGGATTCCCAACGTCCAAGGCAAGCTTTCGGTGGTTAGGGCGCAGGGGATTGTCGTGGGCCGATTTGCCGGCACTCTTACAGGAGGCGCACAAAAGGTGGGGGCGGCCTAACATTTTAGTGCTGCACCTCGGGGGAAATGACTTGGGGGCATTGCCCGCGCTGGATTTGATCAAGAGAATGACAGCGGATGTGCAATGGATGTACACTTGGTTGCAGGGTGTGACTTTGGGGTGGTCAAATGTAGTTGCTCGACTGCACTGGCGGCACATTGTCACACAGAGGGCTGCATATAATGTGCGCAAGAAGGTGAACAGGGAGATGGGAAGAGCGGTCACGGGCATTGGGGGTTTCGTGGTTAGGCACGAAACGATAACGGCCGACAAAAGGGACCTATTTAGGCCAGATGGAGTACACCTTACGGACGTAGGGTTGGATATGTTCCTAAGGGATGTCAGGGGAGCATTGTTGGGGGTTATTCGTTAATATGAGTGCTGAAATGGTTGGTGTTGCAATCTGTTAAATCGTTATATTGTTATTGTTATGTTAGTTATGGTTAATTATTGGGTTCCTGTTGGTTTGGTTTGGCGGCAAGAGTTCGCCTGGCTTTTGTGGCGGTTGGTCAATGCCCTGGGGAGCGGGCACAAGGAGAGAAGAGTGACGGTCCTGGAAAAGGGAGGGGTTATGCCTGCCAGGCGCCGGCCTAGGGGTCCTCTCCCTCGCAATGGGACCGAAGACCTCTGAACATCACAGCTCTCTCTGAGTGCCATGGGGCGTGACAGCCGGGTGTCACGCTGCAGGTATCGAAAGGGACCTTGACCATCTGCTAGTAGGGGCTAGGTTAGGGTGAGATGCCGCCAACGTTTAGGATCACGAACTTGTTGCCAAGTTTCGTTGATAGGTTGATCAAGTGCCTAAGGGTAATTTGAATGACGCTTAGGCACAAGTTAAAGCGTTTATTTAATAAAAACGTGAACCGTGACCGGTTCTTTCTCCCAAACAATTGGTGTTGTGTCTTATTTACTAGAAAAGGTATTAGACTGTAAGAAGGACGGAATAGATGGTTTAAACCTTATGGTAGTGGAGGGCCCTCTAGTGGGCCTGGAACAAAATTAAGGGTTTACCAACTTGAAGTCTGGAGTAATGCTAAATGGTGTTGTTACAATGTTGCAATGTGGAGAGGAGGTGTCTGTTTCTTACCTGTGAGGATACAGTTTTGTTTTTAATAATATTATCAGTAAGTATTTGTAATTTACCAGATAAAGGTTTTGTATGAATACACAATCTCCTTAATACCATTACTTAGGTATAAGGTTCCTGTGTGTATTCAGTTTTAATGGTGGATTTAGTATTTAATGTCACAACTATGATTCTCTGTAGTTGTGACTGACTCATATGATTTATTTATAGACAGAGATAATTTGTATTTTGAGATATGAATGTAGTAAATGAGCTTCTCAGAAAGTAGGTTAAGATATGGAGATTCGATATAAGTAATAAGTTTGATATGACATATAATAGAAATTGAGCAGTGATGGCTGACGATTTCCAAACATATAAACATAGGAATTTCAGTAATGCATTACCCTTTATAAAGTTGTCCTAGCATGCTTATATACTTTATCGATGGTGCACATACCTTGAATAAGAGAAATAAGAAACAGTTACAGCATGTCTTACTTGGATATGGTGTTTAGTTCAATGTCTAAGGAGACAGGAGAGCAGCGTCTGATGCCTGCAGCGTGTGAGCAACTCCGGCGTGCTGCGCAGTGAATACTGAGAGTCGGAGGTGACGTCAGCAATAGTCTGAGCGTCCGATTGAAAACTGGTAACGAAGAGAGATGCAGCTTGACACAGGTGCAAAAGTAAAAGTGAAATTGAATTCCCATTCAACTTAGTATATCAAGTTATAGCGTAAAGTTAAAGCCATCAAAATATAGGCAAAAATAGTGAGCAATGATTTAGAAAGTGAGAGGTTGAAATTATCCTCCAATATTAAGGATTGCTCAAGGCTAATTATTCTTTAAGATATAAAGAGACAAGATGCTGTCTCAAAACACTCTTTAATAATCAAGCAATGTCTTATGGGTAAAGTGTGTTTAAATAGTCAAACTGAGGGGAGGAGAACTTGACTTAAAGGTACAGTGAAATGGTTGATGCTGACAGATCCCCCCATTCAAGAGGGCCTCCCAGCAGTCCGAGGGCCAGGCTTAAAGGGAAAGCGAACATGAAAGTCCTTCAGCAAATCAGGTGCATTTAAATCACGGAGAGGGACCCAGGAATTTTCATCATCCCCATAGTCCTTCCAATGTACCAAGTATTCAAGGGTTCTTCTACGATACCTAGAATCCAAAATCCCATCTACTTCATAATCTAGTGGATCAGGTATAGGGAGAATGGAAAGATCAGAGGATGGAGGTGTTGTTCCCAGATAGGGTTTCACCAAGGACACATGGAACGAGGGATGTATTCTCATTGTGGCCGGTAATTTCAAAGTCACCGCATTGTCATTTATTACCCTGAGTATAGGGAAAGGTCCTATAAATTGATCAGCAAGTTTTTTACTGGGTACAGGTAACCTGATATTTTTAGTTGATAACCATACCATATCTCGGGGTTTATATACCGGAGATGGTATCCTCTTTTTATCATAGTATTTCTTCTGAGCTTCTTTGGCAGAGGCCAAATGATCTTGTAGTGTGTCCATAACTTCTTTCAATGAATCAGTGTAGTTGGACACTGATGGAGAATGGGAAGAAGTTATAGTATTTGGATATGTTCGAGGATGAAATCCATAAGTTGCATAAAAGGGAGAGACTTTTGTGGAAGTATTGTTTGAATTATTATAGGCAAATTCCGCGCTTGGTAACCATTCCAACCAGTCAACCTGTTGAGATGAAATAAAACATCTCAACTACTGTTCAAGTGTCTGATTCAATCGTTCTGTTTGACCATTTGATTGGGGATGGAAAGCTGTCGTAAGTCTGAGTGTAATTTGTAATGCTTTACATAAATATCTCCAAAATTTGGAAGTAAACTGACTTCCTCGATCAGTTACAATTGAAGCAGGTAAACCATGTAATTTGACTACATGGCTATGGAAATATTTGGCAGTGGTAGAAGCAGTTGGTATTCGTTTTAATGGGATGAAATGGGCCATCTTGGTTAAATGGTCCACTACAACCATTATGGTATTATGTCCATTTGAAATTGGTAAATCTACAATAAAATCAATTCCAATCATATCCCAAGGTTTCAAAGGTATTGGTAAAGGTGTTAAGAGACCATAGGGCTTATGATGTTCTTTCTTTTTCTTTGCACAAACGTCACAATTTATCACATAGGAATGAATGGTAGTTTTCATCTGGGGCCACCAGTATTCCCTACTTATTAGTTCAGCGTTTTTTTCAATACCAGGATGTCCGGCTAAAGGGGAATCATGGTGTTGGTGGATAATCTGGTTCCTTAAAGTTGGTGGAACATAGATCAACCCATCCTTCATATATAATCCAGATTCAGTGTCTGGTGTACAAATAGGTGGAATTTGAGTATCCACATTTTGTGCTTGATAAATATCAGATGTCTCTAGTATTGTTGCTGCAATGATTTTAGTTGGTGGAATTATATATGTATTAGTTTGTGAATCCTCAGTTGTCTCAAAAGAACGTGACAAGGCATCTGCTTTTTCATTTTTTGTTCCTGGAATATATGTTAGTTGGAAATTAAACCTGTCCAAGAAAAGGGCCCATCTTACCTGTCTTGATGACAGGGTTTTATTTTTCTTCAAATATTGAAGATTTTTATGATCTGTAAAAACTTGAAAAGGAATTACAGTCCCCTCCAAGAGATGACGCCAATGTTCCATTGCGGATTTCATGGCTAATAATTCCTTATCGCCTATAGAATAATTAGTCTCTGCTGTAGTTAACCGTCGTGAGTAATAAGCGATAGGATATAGTTGATTGTCATGTATATCTGGTTGCATTAATATTGCACCAATCCCAACATTTGAGGCATCCACCTCCAAGGTGTAAGGCAGATCTGGATCAGGGAGTCTCAAAATTGGTGCTGTAGTGAATTGTTGTTTTAAATTGTGAAAAGCACATTCAGCATTGGAATCCCAAACAAATCTTTGTTTTCCTGTCAATCTTGTTAGTGGCTGTACAATGGTAGAATAGTTATTGATAAACTTCCTATAGAAGTTTGAGAAACCTAGAAATCTTTGTAAGGATTTCAGGTTTGTAGGAGTTTGCCAATTGATTATGGCTGTTACCTTTTCTTGGTCCATTTGTATGCCATTGGGAGAAATTATATATCCCAAAAATTTAATAGTGTCTTTATGGAACTGACATTTTTCCATTTTGGCGTATAATTGATGTTCACGAAGTGTTGAGAGAACCCATCTTACATGTTTTCTGTGGTCCTCTATAGATTTTGAATATATGAGGATATCATCTAGGTAAACAATTACGCACACATCCATAAGTTCTTTAAAGATCTCATTTATAAAGAACTGGAATGTGGCAGGGGCGTTTGTCAAACCAAAAGGCATAACATTATATTGGAATAGGCCATATCTTGTTTTGAATGCTGTCTTCCACTCATCACCGGATTTCATACGTATTAGATTGTATGCACCTTTTAAATCTAACTTGGTGAAGATGTTTGCACCTGTTAGTCGTTCAATTATTTCCGGGATGAGTGGTAACGGATATCTGTTTTTTATCGTGACTGCGTTTAGGGCACGATAATCAATTATGGGTCTAAGTGTACCATCTTTGTTTGTAACAAAAAAGATTAAAGATGCAACTGGTGATGAAGATGGGGTTATAAAACCCTTTCTTAGGTTCTCATCTAGATATTCTCTTAGATGATTTAATTCTTTTTGTGAAAGGGGAAAGATTTTCCCTGATGGTATCTCTATCCCTGGTTTTGTGTCAATTGGGCAATCAAAATGCCTATGAGGTGGGAGAGTTTCAGCATTCTTAAGATTAAAAACATCATTGAAATCATGATATTCTTGAGGTAATGTGGAACTTATATGTGCGATATTGACATATGGGTAACATGTTTTTTGACAGTATTGTGATGTGAAAGTGATTTTATTTTGTGACCAATCTATGGTTGGATTATGTTTTTGTAACCAGGGTATACCTAGTACTATTGGGTGAATTGAAGTGGGAATAATGTCAAATGTTAGAAACTCTTTGTGCCCATCAGGTGTGATGGTTAATAAGGGTATTGTATGGTGTGTGATAGGACCCTTTAAAATTTGAGATCCGTCAATTACCCTAACAAAAACAGGAGAAGATTTCTGCAGTATTGGTATTTTATTTTGTTTAACTAAAGATTCAACAAGAAATAAGCCTTCAGCTCCAGAATCAATAATGGCTTCGTTCTGTAGTTGTTGGCTGTCCCACTGTAAAGACAATATTATTGACAGGTAGGGTATATGTTTAGATTTTTCACATGAACAATTATTTAATAACTTACCCTTCTTTTGACGGGATATAATGGGACATGTGGAAACATCATGGTCTTTTTTCCGCAGTAAAGGCAGAGATTGCCTAATCTTCTTCTTTGTTTTTCTTCTAAACTTAGAGGACCACGTATGGTACCTATTTCCATTGGTATGGGATTTATTTGAGTTTTTTCTTGATAAGATTGAAAATTTCTTTTGGGAGTACTTTCAAAGAAATGTTTTTCAGTCTTCCTTTCCCGGTACCTTCTATCCATAGCAATACATAACTTAATCAAAGCATCCAAACTTTCAGGAAAGTCCACTCTAGATAATTCATCCTTTAAGTGTTCTGACAATCCTAGGCGAAATTGATTTTTCAGACTTACTGTATTCCACTCTGAGTCTGTTGCCCATAGTTGAAAATCTGAAATGTAGTCTTCCACAGGCCTTTTTCCCTGTTTAAGGGATCTTAATCTATTTTCTGCAGTTTGTTGCTTATTAATGTCATCGTATAGTATTGCCATAGTTTGGAAGAAATTCTCAAGAGAATTTAAAATAGGATCTTCTGACTCTAGGAATCTATCTGCCCATGCTCTGGGTTCTCCAGATAGATAGGATATTGCAGTAAATACTTTAATCTTTTCTGATCTGTAGGTTCGTGGTTTTAAGGTAAAAAGTAATAAACATGCATTTTTATATTCACAAAATTTCGTGCGATCACCAGAAAATGGAGTTGGGGGATTAACCTGTGGTTCAGGTGTCTCATTAGTTTTTTGACTAATAAATTCATTTATTACTTGCTTAAGACTACTATTTTCATTTTTCAATTCAGTTAGTCCTTGTGCCAATATTTCCACCTTTTGATTTAGTGTGGTGATCTGATTAGCCATTTCATTAGGATCCATGTTGTACCTAGAAATATGTGTGTGAATTTAAATATATTTTTATAGGCTTGATTATTCTGTGAGGATACAGTTTTGTTTTTAATAATATTATCAGTAAGTATTTGTAATTTACCAGATAAAGGTTTTGTATGAATACACAATCTCCTTAATACCATTACTTAGGTATAAGGTTCCTGTGTGTATTCAGTTTTAATGGTGGATTTAGTATTTAATGTCACAACTATGATTCTCTGTAGTTGTGACTGACTCATATGATTTATTTATAGACAGAGATAATTTGTATTTTGAGATATGAATGTAGTAAATGAGCTTCTCAGAAAGTAGGTTAAGATATGGAGATTCGATATAAGTAATAAGTTTGATATGACATATAATAGAAATTGAGCAGTGATGGCTGACGATTTCCAAACATATAAACATAGGAATTTCAGTAATGCATTACCCTTTATAAAGTTGTCCTAGCATGCTTATATACTTTATCGATGGTGCACATACCTTGAATAAGAGAAATAAGAAACAGTTACAGCGTGTCTTACTTGGATATGGTGTTTAGTTCAATGTCTAAGGAGACAGGAGAGCAGCGTCTGATGCCTGCAGCGTGTGAGCAACTCCGGCGTGCTGCGCAGTGAATACTGAGAGTCGGAGGTGACGTCAGCAATAGTCTGAGCATCCGATTGAAAACTGGTAACGAAGAGAGATGCAGCTTGACACAGGTGCAAAAGTAAAAGTGAAATTGAATTCCCATTCAACTTAGTATATCAAGTTATAGCGTAAAGTTAAAGCCATCAAAATATAGGCAAAAATAGTGAGCAATGATTTAGAAAGTGAGAGGTTGAAATTATCCTCCAATATTAAGGATTGCTCAAGGCTAATTATTCTTTAAGATATAAAGAGACAAGATGCTGTCTCAAAACACTCTTTAATAATCAAGCAATGTCTTATGGGTAAAGTGTGTTTAAATAGTCAAACTGAGGGGAGGAGAACTTGACTTAAAGGTACAGTGAAATGGTTGATGCTGACATTACCTTTATAGGGTCCTGCAACAATGAGATCAGCCTCTTTCGGTTTCCAGACTTCAAGGAGAAGGTTTCCCCGCCCACCCGTCCCTGGATGAAGAGATTGGCGGCTACGATGCGGCTGTGTAGGGTGAGTTGGCTCGGCAGGGGTGGGTTTAATTGAATGACGCTTAGGCACAAGTTAAAGCGTTTATTTAATAAACGTGAACCGTGACCGGTTCTTTCTCCCAAACAAGTGGTGTTGTGTCTTATTTACTAGATAAGGTATTAGACAGTAAGAAGGACGGAATAGATGGTTTAAACCTTATGTGTTTTGTGTCAATTTCAATGTATAACCAATACATTGCTTTTGTATTTTTTTTTGCAAAAGTATTTATGCATTTTTCTAATATGCAGGCAAACATGTTACTGTCAAGTAGAAAAGGAAACACCCTAAGTATAGGTAAAGAGAAGATAATTCTGTACACACATTGGAAATCCCTCAAAGTTGAGAAACAAATCTATATATGGTCAAATGTATCAGACCTTTCATTAGGGCCGCAAAAGTGGATTCAATCTTGGTTTTATAAGGGGTACTTTTTTAAATGTGTTAGCTGTTTTTAGGTATGTGATTGCATAAATTTTTTATGCGGTGTGACATTTGACAAAGGCGCAATGTGGTGCCAAAATGTTATGTCTTTTAATATGGATCATAAAAAGTAGTTGAGTGGAGCGCTAGACTCAGCCCACTTTGCCAACCTCTGGTACTACCTCCTTCCTAGGTAGTTTTGAAATCAAAGAGTCTAAATGTGTGGAGTGTAGGTGGCGCTAAAAATACACTAAGTATACCTAGCCGTGGGTTGATAAACCAACGATACAATGTATCAGCAAAATATATATCTTAGGACAGTTTCATATAAATCTTCATACAAACTTTCTGATTCAATAATTGGAGGTAACAAGTAGCTGGATTAGAAATATGTACAATTTTTATTCTTAAGTGAAATAATGTAAAAATAGTAAAAACACAGTATAAAAAAAGCCTTATCAAAGTTACCTTTTTACCGCAGCCTCTCAGCTACACTCTGCTCTTTAAGTACTTCGTACGCAGAGTGGGTTACTGCTGTATATCCTCCTTGTTTGTCTTTCACCTTTCTACGCGTTTCACCCCTAAGGTGTGGGGCTTTTTCAAGATACAGTGTGAGAGTAAAGTATGCCTTTTATCTCCCCTAGGAAGTGAAAAGTTAACAGCGAATCAAAGACAACTAGGGGAGATAAAAGGCATACTTTACTCTCACACTGTATCTTGAAAAAGGTGAAAGACAAACAAGGAGGAGGAGGATATACAGCAGTAACCCACTCTGCGTACGAAGTACTTAAAGAGCAGAGTGTAGCTGAGAGGCTGCGGTAAAAAGGTAACTTAGATAAGGCTTGCGCAAGTGAAGAAAGTTACCCAACAGGGACAAGAAGGTCCGCAACTTAACCAAATTACTAATTCATACAGGAGCTGATATACCCAGACAAAGAAAAGCAGGTGAGAGTATCTATGATGTCAATAACTCCCCGCTAAAGTGTTATTCATACCATTTAAACCGGACTAAGATTGTCTGTGGGATTCTTTCATTAATATAGACTCCGGTGTTTTCGTTTGAAATCTTCAAAAGACTGTTGTTTTAAGTGGGGATCTGCCCCTAATTGCATAAGACTGCAGATTTTACCTTGGGAACTCCCCCTTCTTACAGGATTGAAAGCAGGATTTCCCTCTGTAAAAGGGCACAAAACAAGGACTATTTTAAACCACGGGTTGTTATAGCCCATTGGAGACAGGCAGTCAAACGTCTGATTGTCACGGCAATAGAAGATAGTGCCTTATAAACAGAGGCTTGTAATGGGAAGTAGAACCCCAGCCAGATAGCCATACTAGTAACATTATTTCAAGTTTGCATATTGATCTTAGACGTGTGTCTCATTATTTTACCATTTACCTTGAAGTTTTATTATCATTTTCATTTTAGCAATATATTGTTCTAGAATCGTCAACATCTTTTGTAGTAGCGATTTAAATTTTGGAAGCGGTTGCGAGTGAAGAGTGTGGGCCAATCGTATGAGAGACTGTTTTGATTATTTATATTGCGTTATTTATATTGCGTTTTTTTTATACTGTGTTTTTACTATTTTTACATTATTTCACTTAAGAATAAAAATTGTACATATTTCTAATCCAGCTACTTGTTACCTCCAATTATTGAATCAGAAAGTTTATATGAAGATTTATATGAAACTGTCCTAAGATATATATTTTGCTGATACATTGTATCGTTGGTTTATCAACCCACGGCTAGGTATACTTAGTGTATTTTTAGCGCCACCTACACTCCACACATTTAGACTTTTTAATATGGATCAATAAAGTTTATAATTTTACTACAAAGACCAGTGAGTGCCTGCATTTTTGGATGACTTGGATGCTGTACAGCAGTGCACCGTGGCATTTCTACTACTGGTGAGATTGTGCTGTCCTGTCTGGATCTTTATATATATATATAATGTTCCAAATAGGTGTAGTCTCACAAACTCAATTTTAATTGCCAGGGTGCTGAAAAAATGTTCAATATGTCGAGCCGCTCTAGCTGTTGCTTGGGCCTGCTGCCTGTTCATTGCCTAGGGGGAAGTCGGCTTCTCTCTTTGTGCGGCGGTGATGTCATCACTGCACGCTTCCTCCTGCAGAAGCCGGTCTGGATCTCCTGTGGCGCGAATCCTGCACCTATGTAAGTAACATCAGTCCTACCTATCACTGCCCAAGTATAGGTGTTACTTACTGTTCTCCTGGGTGTTATTGATTCGTATGCTGGATTGCTATTTTGTTGCTGTTCCCTGCTTGTCTGACCACTCTGCCTCTTTAACCCTTAACTGCTGGATTGATACTGTTGCTGAACTTTGCTTGTCTGACCACTCTGCCTCTTTAACCCTTAACTGCTGGATTGATACTGCTACTGAATTTTGCTTGTCTAACCACTCTGCCTCTTAACCATTAACTGCTGGATTGATACTGCTGCTGAACTCTGCTTGTCTGACCACTCTACCTGTTAACCCCTATCTGCCCTGGATTGCCTCACTGTTGCCAAACCCTGCCTGCCTGACCATCCTAGTGGTTTACCCCTGGACTACCTTACTGTTGCCGAACCCTGCCTGACCATCCTAGTGGTTTACCCCTGGACTACCTTACTGTTGCCGAACCCTGCCTGCCTGACCATCCTAGTGGTTTACCCTGGACTGCCTGACCATCCTAGTGGTTTGCCTCTGGTTTCCTGCCTGTTGCCGCCAAGGACTGTCCTGCCTGTGGTGAGTGCCATTTATCTAATTTTGTAAACCTACTCTGCTCTAGTATATTCCCTATCATTCCGGCTCGACACCTGGATAACAAGACTACTGGCAGAGTTTGATCTGATAGAGGAGTATCCCACGAGCATTACACAATAGAATTGTTGCAAAAACAGCACTCTCTGGTCTTGACAGTGATGAATAAAATCCTTTAATATCAAGTGACGTTTCGGGAAACATACCTCTGCATCAGACCAACACAAACTTTAAATACATCATTAGCCCCCCCCCGATCACAAAAAATGCCAAAACAAATAGTCATGGCAACAACCAAAATAACAACATAAATCCATTTCAACAAATTTGAGAATACCAATGTTATATCAAAAATGTAAATGTGTTATATTGTGCACCAATGTAAATAGCGTGCATACGTGAGTTTGCATAGCCCTATATCTAAAAACATCTTGTGAACTATGTACAGTTATTAATGGATCTTCACAAAAAAAATATAATAATCAGGCCACCATCAGGTTACAATATTTTAGTATCTGTATTGATCTATTATAATCATCCACACTACTGCTGACATTTTGTTCCATCAAACATATAATATATATCATATCTAATTCAGGGGCTGTAGCTAACACTCCCTCACCCATAATTGTATCTCCCTATGATCGCAGTGTGCTGCCCTGCCATAATGTGTCAGTAAACATTAAAATCACATGTTACCTTTGTGCAGCCAATTGAATTCCACCTTGTGGACTAATGAGATAATCTGTCTTGATGACCCTATGAGACGTACCTTCTAGTATACTCACTAATGCTCAGAGTGTTACTGCAACGGAGAAGCAAATGTTAGATTAAGGAGAGTCTGCAGACTGTAGTATTTTATACTCTGCTTAATCTAACAACTGATAACTCACACTCACCTAGATTACAAGTTGTGCGTTACGGTTTTAACGCTGAAAAATGGCAATTTCAGCATAAAAACAGTAACACAGCCATTACGAGTTGTGTCGGTATAGCTGTACCGCAAGCATTTTAGCCTGCAACGCAACGTCCATCCCGCATTCTAAAAAATTATGTTTTTGTGTGGGATTTCCATAGCGCCGGTATTACAGGTTGTACGGTGAGGCTAATGCTTGCGTTACAGCCTATACCGACACAATTCATACCGCCTTCTGAGAGCAGTAGTTATGGATTTTGTGTAAAAAAAAATGTTCCACAAAACTCATAACTAAAGTGTTACACCCATAAACTACCTATTAACCCATAAACCAAGGCCTTCCTGCATCACAAACACTATTAAAAAGTTATTAACCCCTAATCTGCCACCCGCCCACATCCCTGCCACTATAATAAAGTTATTAACCCCTATTCTGCCGCTTCCCGACAACCTATTAAAAACTAAACCGCCAGTCCCCCCCATTGTCACTACTAAATAAACCTATTAACCCCTAAACCGCCAGGCCCCCCACATCGCCACAAAAAAATTAAACTATTAACCACTAAAACTATCACCCCCTAACTTTAAATTAAAATTACAATATCCCTATCTTAAAATAAATAAAAAAACTTACCTGTGAAATTAAAAAAACAAAGTTTAAACTAACAATTAACCTAACATAACTATTATACTAAACTATTATAATAAAATTAAAATAACTACCAATTGAAAAAAACAAATTACACATTAAAAAAACTAACACTATTAAAAAAATTTAAGTATAAAATTACAAAAAATAAAAAATTCTAAATTACGAAAAATAATAAACACTAAATTACGAAAAATAACAAACGAAATGATAAAAAATAAAAACAATTACACCTAATCTAATAGCCCTATAAAAATAAAAAAGCCCCCCAAATAAAAAATACCCCAAGCCTACAATAAACTACCAATAGCCCTTAAAAGGGCTATTTGTAAGGCATTTCCCTAAAGAAATCATCTCTTTTACCTTGAAATAAATACAAAGACCCCCCAACAGTAAAACCAACCACCCAACCAACCCCCCAAAATAAAAACCTAACTCTAACAAAAACCTAAGCTACCCATTGCCCTGAAAGGGACATTTGTATGGGCATTGCCCTTAAAAGGGCATTCAGCTCTTTTACATTGCCCTTAAAAGGGCATTCAGCTTTTTTACCTAAAGCCCGAAACCCTAATCTAAAAAAAAACACCCAAAAAGATTTTAAAAAAACCTTACACTAACCCGCGCAGATCCACTCACAGTTTCTGAAGTCTGGACATCCATCCTCATCCAGGTGGCGAGAAGTCTTCATCCAGGTGGCGAGAAGTCTTCATCCAGGCAGCGTCTTCTATCTTCATCCTGGTGGTACGGAGCGGATCCATCCTTGAAGACATCCTGGCTATTGGCTGATTTGATGCTTGAAATCCAAATCAGCCAATAGGATGAGAGCTACTGAAATCCTATTGGCTGTTCAAATAGGGCTATTAGATTAGGTGTAATTGTTTTTATTTTTTGATCATTTCGTTTTTAATTTTTTTAGTAGTGTTATTTTTTTTAACGTGTAATTTAGTTTTTTTAATTGGTAGTTATTTTAATTTTAGTATAATAGTTATGTTAGGTTAATTTATAGTTTAAACTTAAGTTTTTTTTTAATTTCACAGCTAATTTTTTATTTTAAGATAGGGATATTGTAATTTTAATATAAAGGTAGGGGGTTGTTAGGTTTAGGGATTAATAGTTTAATTTAGTTTTTTGAGATGCGGGGGCTGCCAGTTTAGGGGTTAATAGGTTTATTTAGTGGCGGTGATGTGGGAGGCCAGAGGTTTAGCGGTTAATACATGTATTATGGTGGCAGCATTGTCGGGGAACAGCGGAATAAGGGTTAATAACTTTTATTAGTGGCGGCGATGTCAGGGAGCAACGGAATAGGGGTTAATGACTTTTATTAGTGGGGCAATGTCGGGAGCAGCAGATTAGTTGTTAATAACTTTATTTCAGTGTAGGCGGTGTCGAGTCGGCGGATTAGGGGTGTTTAATCTTGGGGTTTATGTCAGGGTGTTAGGTTTAAACGTAACTTTTTTTCCCCATAGACATCAATGGGGTTGCATTATGGCGATCACCATTCCGCACTTCAGGTGTTAGTTTATTTTCTAACACCTTCTCCCCTTTGATGTCTATGGGGGAAAGCGTGCACAAGCACGTCAAAGCAGCCCTTGGATTTTGTGCGGTATGGAGCTTAACGCAACCATATCGAATGCACAAGGAGGCTTTTCAAAAACTCGTAATGGCAGCGATATGGAGGGTGAAATAACGCAACTTTTGTTGCGTTCGTTTCGCACCCTCTATAGCGTAAAACTCATAATCTAGGCAACTGTATTGTTTAGCACAAGCAATAATTCATATTGAAAGTTGTTAGTTAAATGCATATTAACCAAAGGGGAACTTTAACCAAATCATTTTTAACTTACTCAATACATAAATAGCATGACTATACTTTCAATGGGACTAGCAGGTGTTTAAAGGACATGAAACCCAAATTTTTTTCGTTTATGATTCAGATAGAACATACAATTTTAAACAACTTTACAATTTACGTATATTATCAAATGTGCTTCATTCTCTTAGTATCCTTTATTGAAGAAGCCACAATGCTCTATATAAATATAGTAACCTCATAAAATAAAAATAAACAATATCATTCTAGGTATTTAAGGGCTAAATATCAGAAACCCCAAAATAATCCATCAGCACCATTATTCTTCCGTTAACTCTATAATCACCATCACTGCATAAACATCAAGGGGTCGATCCGATAAAAATCGTCACCCGCAAAAGCTGGCGATGCCAATTCCTGGATTGGATGAGGAGTTCGGCCCGGCTGGGTGAATACAAGGTAGGGAGATCTTCAGGGGCTTAGTGTTAGGCTTATTTAAGGGGGATTTGGGTTAGATTAGGGGTATGTGGGTGGTGGGTTGTAATGTTGGGGGGTGGTATTGTGTTTTTTTTTCAGGCAAAAGAGCAGTTTTCTTTGGGGCATGCCCCCACAAAAGGCCCTTTTAAGGGCTGGTAAGGTAAAAGAGCTTTGAACTTTTTTTAATTTAGAATAGGGTAGGGAATTTTTTTTTATTTTGGGGGGCTTTATTATTTTATTAGGGGGCTTAGAATAGGTGTAATTAGCTTAAAAATCTTTTAATCTTTTTTTTATTTTTTGTAATTTAGTGTTTGTTTTTTTTGTAATTTAGTTTAGTTTATTTAATTGTATTTTTAGATAGATATTTGTAGTTTATTTAATTTATTGATAGTGTAGGTGTATTTGTAACTTAGGTTAGGATTTATTTTACAGGTAATTGGGTAATTATTTTAACTAGGTAGCTATTAAATAGTTAATAACTATTTAATAGCTATTATACCTAGTTAAAATAATTTACAATTTACCTGTAAAATAAATATAAACCCTAACATAGCTATAATGTAATTATTAATTATATTGTAGCTATCTTAGGGTTTATTTTATAGGTAAGTATTTAGATTTAAATAGGAATATTTTAATTAATAATATTAATATTAGATTTATTTTAATAAGAGTTTAGTTAGGATGTTAGAGTTAGATAGGGTTATTATACTTAATATATATATAATATAATAACGATATTAACTATATTAACCCTAATATAATTAGGGTAAATATAGTTAATATATATAATATAATAACTATATTAACTATATTAACCCTAATTAGGGTTAATATAGTTAATATAGCTGGCGGCGGTGTAGGGGGATTAGATTAGGGGTTAATACATTTATTATAGGTGGCCGTGGTGTAGGGGGATGTAGATTGTAGGCAAAAGAGCAGTTTACTTTGTGACAAAGCCCTGCCAAAAGCCCTTTTAAGGGCTGGCAAAAGAGCTGTTACTTTGGGGCAATGCCTCGCAAAAAGCCCTTTTAAGGGCTGGCAAAAGAGCTGTTACTTTGGGGCAATGCCACGCAAAAAGCCCTTTTCAGGGCTATTTGTAGGGTTAGACTTAGGGTTAGTGGTAGGGATAGTTTAGTATTTTAGGGGTTAAATAATTTAATATAGATGGCGGCTGGGTAGGGGGATTAGATTAGGGGTTAATCATTTTAAAATAGATAGCGGCGGGGTAGGGGCTCACTTTAGGGGGTAGGTAAGGTAGATGGCGGCAGTGTTAGGGGCTCACTTTAGGGGGTTATGGATTTAATATAGCTGGCGGCGGTTTAGGGGTTAATAACTTTATTAGGTAGCGGCGGGCTCCGGGAGCGGCGGTTTAGGGGTTAATACATATTTTATTGTTAGGCTAGTGAGGGGGGATAGCGGATAGAGGGTTAGACGTGTCGGGCTATGTTAGGGAGGCGTGTTAGACGTGTCGTGCTATGTTAGGGAGGCGTGTTAGACAGTGCGGGTAATTTAGACTTTAGTCAGGTTTTGTAGGCGCCGGCAGTTTCTAACGTGCCGCAAGTTACGCCAGAAATTTGTACTTGCGCAGATTTCAGGACATCGCTGGTTTATCAGACTTACGGCACGTTAGCATCTGACGGCGACATATATGGGATAGCTCGAGTTGCAAGCTTAAACTGCGGGCGACGCGGGTTCCCTCGCTTGCGCCGCAAACTACGATCTATATCGGATCGACCCCACAGCCGGAGAGGCTTTCCCTCCATGAATAACAAAATGTTTTTTTGTGTTCCAAAAAAAGTGGAAATATTTAATACAACGGATGTATAATGTAATCATTAATCAAATACCATAAATTCAAATAATGACTAATACCCAACAAATATCAGGCACAGCCCATATCTTCTAAATTTCACTGTCTTTTTTTCTGAATAAAGAGAAAAAATGTAACATAGAAGAGAGTGATGACTGTAAGGTTTGAATAGAGTACAGTATGTATATAAGTCTTAAAGTCTTCATACATTTGAGCAGATCACCAGCAACACAAATTTAAGAAAATGGGGTTGAAAGGTTGAAAATAAGGGAATAATAACTATAGGTAGCCGTTATATAAAATTATAAAATTATAAAATAATAAAATGCCTGGACAACATCAGTTTAAGTGATTACAATCCTTCTGACAACAAGTTATCAACTAAACATTGTCAGCAAAATAGACAAATTAAATTCAAGAGCCAAAGACACTTGATAATTGATAATCAACAGGTTTGAGATAATGGTCCCCTTGTTCTAAAGGTCGAGAGGACAAGCTTCTCAACTCGAGAAGTTGTCCACTCGCCTTTGCTCGATACGGGCAGCGGACTAACAGTATACGCTGCCCTTATGTATCATTACATGCTTAAGTGAGTGTGTAAAAAGCAACAAAGGGAAGGGATTTTCAATCACCGAGAGTGAGTGGGTTCTCTGTGATTTTTCCTCACCACCTCAGAGGTGGCATAGAGTGTAAGAAGCAGCAGTTTAATTTGCGGGAAGCAAGGGCTTCAGAGCAGCTTTCGCTGCTTAATACATGGAGCCCAATTTCAAATATGAGTATTTCCAAGGAACATATCAACATCTTTGTAAATTTACATTACCTTTGTCCTTCATATGTATTATATTACTTGTTTCCCATTGCCTGACAGTCCCTTTTGTGTAACTGATGTTAAGATGAAATGTCACATGTTCATACCCAACCCTATGTAGTAGATAACTTCATTTTTTATGTATACACTAGTAAAAAAGTAAAGGATTTTCTTTTAAAACAACACAACAGATTATACATAAAAATGTTTTATATCTTTTTTTATGATTAATTGGATAAAAACAGTAATTTTCAGACATTTCCAAAAATAACAGATAATAAAGATTGACAAATGTGTGTTATATTAAACAAAACATTTTAAAAACTTGTTACCCAAAATATTGAAAACACATCTTCATAACATAAACATAAAAATAACATAACTTATATGTCTTAAGCTTTTAATGCCGTTAGGACGTTCTATGCCGTCCTAACCGTGCCGGGCTTTAGAACGTCCTAATGGTTTCTGTGTCCGGTTCCCCCTCCATTGCCTACTGAGTGCTGGATCCTGTTGGGGGACGTGTCTAGCACCTCAGTCATTAGCATGCAGGAGGTGTATTGATCATCCCCTGCAACACTGTAACAGCCAATGAGTGGGATCTAAGGGAGAGGCAGATCAGCGTGTATATATAGTATATATATATTTAAAAATATATATTTTTTGCTGCTTATGACAGAGCTGCTACTGTGATAAGCCTGTTAGCACTGTGATCAGCCTGTTTAGGGCTTTGATCAGTACTGCTTAAAAAAGTATTGGGGTTTATTTGTGGGGATCTTTAGTTACTGTTAACCCCTTTCCTGCTGTTCCCAATCACCGTCCTTCCAAGTAATTTCCTTATTTTCTATTTAGCTTATATTAAAAAAAAAATCTGAGGGAATAGGGTGGGTGGTAATTGGGAGGTGGTAATTGGGGTGGTGAAGTTGTATTTTGGGGCAAGTGAAGTGGTAATTGGTGGTGGTGAAGTGGGAATTGGTGTTAGAAATAAAGAGGCTTACACCATTTTTGCTGAAGATTAAAGGAGTGAAACCCTCCCTACATTATCTGACAGCGTAACCGTTACGGCAAAAGATATTGAGCCCCTGAGTGATGCATCTAATGCTGGAGCTCCCTACCCTCCACCTAAAAGGAGACGTTGAATAAATTATCAAAATTGGCTACCCCCAAATTTAACTCCCCCTGAAATACAACCATTTACAGAGACTCCTGGCATCAAAACTGATGTTCCAGTATGTGAGTTAATAAACTATCTCTCCCTGATTCTGACAGATACCATGTTTGAGCATATAGTTGCTCAAACACATTTATATGCAAACCAGTATCTGTCAGAGAATCCACAATCTCAGAATGTCAGAAAATATACCTGTCACCCCACTGACATATCTGAGATTAAAAAGATTTTGGCCCTAGATTTAGTAATGGGGATTGTGAAGAAACCCATCATATGTTCTTACTGGAGCCAGAACACCATCCTGGCTACCCCTCTTTTTCCGGGGACTATGAAGAGGGATATATATGAACAGTTACTGCTGTTTCTCCATTTTAATGATAATGCCCAGTGCCCCCCACCCCAGAAATGACCCCTTATGTGACAGGTTATATAAAATAAGGCCCCTATTAAACCATCTGTCTCAAAAATTTTAATAAAGTTGCATCTCTAGCCAGGATATTTGCATTGATAAGTCCCTCATGAAATTTAAGGGGAGATTGCTTTTCAAGTAGGGATGGGCGAATGTTTCTAAACATTCGAATTTTAAAACGAATTTTCCGATATTCGTTCGTTCGAACCGAATTTTGAATGTTTAGTTAACATTCTAACATTCGATTTTCGAATGTTCGTTTTCGAATTTTTCGCTTACATTCGAAAATATTCGTTCTTATTAATAGAATGTTTTATTTTGGATAATATTATATTCGAATTCGAAATCTATATTTCACATTCGAATTCGATATATAATATTCGAATTCTATTCTATTCAAATTCGAATATTATATTAGAATTCGAAAACTATATTTCACATTCGAATTCGAAATATAATATTCGAATTCGATTCTAATCAAATTCGATGAGATATATCATATTCTAATTCGAAATGTTATATTCGAATTCGATTGAATATATTATATACTATTTGTAATGAGATATTCAAATTCGATTTAAATTTCGAAATAGTATTTGCTTTTCTAATGTACTATTCAAATTCGAATTTGTTATAATAATGCTATTATATTATAAATATTCGAAATTTTCGAATTTGATTTTAATTTCGAAATTGTATTTCTTAACTAAAATTGTATTTTTAAATGTAATATTCGAATTCGAATTATTTAATATTCGAATTTAAATATTTAAATCAAGTTATTCCCTCCCATATGTAAATGTTATAAATAGATGTAGCTCTTAACATTTCATTTGAAAGGTTTAGTTTTGGAGAAGGACGTACTGGTTTTGTGGTCGTGTACTCGTGTTGGATTATTTGGATACCAATTTTTTTCTATATACTATTATCTATTTGCTCCTGTGGCATCTTTTTTTGGAATTTTGTGTGGACACATTACACAACTGTGGAGGGTGGACTGCACGCCGTGAGAAGACTCATTTGTTATCTTCATCTTCAATCAATTTCATCAATATTTGTGGAGGTAATATGCGGTCTATTTATTTTTATAGGCAAAATACAGCCCATATTTTCATGCTGTCTTAACTAGAGCACTGGTGAAATAATCAGTACCTAAGGTGAGGGCCAATTTAGTTAACATGGTTACTGATTATTTAACCTGTGCTCCAGTTAAAGTGATATGAAACAGATTTTTTTTTTTTTTTCATGATTCAGATATTTCTTTCACTTTTACCAAGAGAATTGAGAAACATTGATAATAGGAGTAAAATTGAAAGTTGCTTAAAATTGCATGCTCTGCCTCTGTCTGAATCAGCAAACTTTAATTTTGACTAGACAGACAATCCTTTTAAGACGTTATAAAGATAGCTTACTACTAGCCTAGGTTAACTTGAGGACTGTGGTTGAGAAGTACTGATGTATTGTTCATCATAGAGATGTTGTAATTGTTGTAATGTAGTGTTGTTTCTTTTTTACTGTGCTGCCTGCTAGTCCTGTGTTGTAGTATGGAATTGGGCAAATTTGCAATTTGGCAGCCAGTGATGCTGACTAGGTTCTAATTTATATGTATTGTATATATACTCAATTTTATTTGAGATTTTTGAACTCTGATATGTATAATTAGGTACTGTAATGTAAAAAGCTTATTTTAATATATTTATTTTTTTTTAATTGGATTTTTTCATTTTTTTTTTAAAATGGTATGCATTTTTTTGGCTTTGCATTTTGATGAGTTGATAATGCTGTAGTGCTATATTTACCTATGTAGATTGTATTGTATTGTATTTTTTTCTATTTGAAATTCCAAGTTTTAAACAACATTCCAATTTCCTTCTATTAGCTAATTTGCTTCATTCTTTAGATATCTTTTTTGAAGATATAGTAATGCACATGGGTGAACCAATCACACGAAGCATCTATGTGCAGCAACCAATCAGCAGCTACAGATGCTATCTAGATATACTTTTCAGCAAAGGATATCAAGAGAATGAAGCAAATTAGACCATAGAAGTAATTATAAAGTAGTTTAAAATCACATGCTCTTTCTGAATCATGAAAGAAAAAATGTGGGTTTCATGTCCCTTTAATAAAGTTATGATGGTGTTATTTTCAAATGTTATATCTTTTATAGTTATGGAGTTCATTTCGAATTTAAGGCCAATATAGTATTTATATGAAGTGATAGATGTGTTTAATTTTTTAAATTTCGAATTTCAGTTATTATTGTGTTAATTTCGAATTATTAACTATTAAAGATGTAAAATTCGAGTTTTAATTCTAAATGAACTATCTTCTCTATTATTAATTACTAAAGGTGTTAAAATTCGAATTTAAAATCGAAATCAACACATATCACTTTATATGACTATATGAAGTGATAGAGGTCTTGATTTCGAATTAAAATTCGAATTTTAACACAACTATTAACTATAATAGATATGTTAATTTCGAATTTTACATATTTGTTATAGTTATTGTTTTATTTTCGAATTGTATGTATTATTGTATTATTTTCTAATTTAAAACTATAGCAAAGATGTAAAAATCGAAATTTTATTCGAAATTAACACAACTTATCTATTATAGCTACTAGTGCTGTTAAAATTCGATTTTTAATTCGAAACCAACACTTCCATCCCTTAATCTAACTATTAAGTGATAGAGGTGTTGATTTCGAATTAAAAATCGAATTTTAACACAACTATTAACTATAATAGATATGTTCATTTCGAATTTGAATTTTACATATTTGTTATAGTTATGTTTTATTTTCGAATTGTATGTATTGTGTTAATTTCGAATTTAAAACAATAAGGATAGTGTAAAATTTGAATTCGAATTTTAATTCGAAATTAACACATCTTATCTATTATAGTTACTTGTGCTGTTAAAATTCGAATTTTAATTTGAAACCAACACCTCCATCACTTAATCTAACAATTAAATGATAGAGGTGTTGATTTCGAATTAAAATTCGAATTTTAACAACACTATTAACTATAATACATATATTCATTTCGAATTTGAATTTTACATCTTTGTTATAGTTATTGTTTTAGTTTCGAATTGTATGTAACATTATGTTAATTTCGAATTTAAAACTATTGCAAAGATGTAAAATTCGAATTCGAATTTTATTTCGAAATTAGCACATCTTATCTATTATAGTTACATGTACTGTTAATATTCGAATTTTAATTCGAAATCAACACTTCCTTTACTTTCTATAACTATTAAATGATAGAAGTGTTGATTTCGAATTAAAATTCGAATTTTAACAGCACTATTAACTATAATAGATATGTTCATTTCGAATTCGAATTTTACCTATTTATTATACTTATTGTTTTATTTTCGAATTGTATGTAACATTATGTTAATTTCGAATTTCAAACTATTGCAAAGTTGTAAAATTCGAATTCGAATTTTAATTCAAAATTAGCACATCTTATCTATTATAGTTACAAGTACTGTTAATATTCGAATTTTAATTCGAAATCAACCCTTCCTTTACTTTCTAAAACTATTAAATGATAGAAGTATAATAGATATGTTCATTTCGAATTCAAATTTTACCTATTTATTATACTTATTGTTTTATTTTCGAATTGTATGTAACATTATGTTAATTTCGAATTTCAAACTATTGCAAAGTTGTAAAATTCGAATTCGAATTTTAATTCGAAATTAGCACATCTTATCTATTATAGTTACAAGTACTGTTAATATTCGAATTTTAATTCGAAATCAACCCTTCCTTTACTTTCTATAACTATTAAATGATAGAAGTGTTGATTTCGAATTAAAATTCGAATTTTAACAGCATTATTAACTATAATACATATATTCATTTCGAATTCGAATTTTATATATTTATTATACTTATTGTTTTATTTTCGAATTGTATGTAACATTATTTTAATTTCGAATTTAAAACTATCGCAAAGATGTAAAATTCGAATTTTAATTCTAAATTAGCATAACTTATCTATTATAGTTACAAGTAGTGTTAATATTCGAATTTTAATTCGAAACCAACACCTCCATCACATAGTATAACTATTAAATGATAGAGGTGTTGATTTCGAATTAAAATTCGAATTTTAACAACACTATTAACTATAATACATATGTTCATTTCGAATTCGAATTTTACATCTTTATTATAGTTATTGTTTTATTTTCGAATTGTATGTATCATTATGTTAATTGCGAATTTAAAACAATAGCAAAGATGTAAAATTCGAATTTGAATTTTAATTCTAAATTAGCACATCTTATCTATAATGGTTACTAGTGGTGTTAAAATTCGAATTTTAATTCGAAATTAACACATCTTAGCTATTATAGTTAATACTAGAAGTGTTAAAATTCGAATTTTAACACCATTCCATTACTAACTATAATAGATAAGATGGTTTTATTTCTAATTAAAATTAGAATTCAAATTTTTTATCTTAGTTATCAAAGTCTAAGACAGTTCGTCTCCCATTTGGCTAAATGTTTGAAATGAGACCCCTCCACGCTTGTAATGTATTTATTAAAATTGCATAAGTACACGTACACACGCACACACAGTCATACACACACATTCTCATACACACACACAATCTCATACACACACTCTCATACACACACACTTTCAGACACACTCATACATACATACTCTCATACACACACACTCTTACACACACACACACTCTAATACACAAACACTGATACAACACACACACAGAATCTCATGCACACACATACTCTCGCACACACGCACTCATACACACACAATCCCATACACACACAATCCCATACACACATACTCTCATACACACACTCTCTCATACACACACAATCTCATACACAGACTCATACAACCACACACACACACTCATACACACACACACTCACTCACATACATACACACACACTCACGTATACTACACTACAAGTTTTACCAACTATATAGTTCTAATCTGCTTTGTCAATCAAGAACATTCAAAATCACATAGTCAGTAGACTATACAAAAATGTAATACATTTCTATTAACTTTGGTTTGCATACTAGACATATATGTAATGTTATATGTATTATATATATATGTATTATTTGGGTGTATATGTATGTTTTATCCTAAGTTAAATCATTGTTAATTATAGAGTGAGAAGATTTATACAGCAGCAGCAGTAGCAGCAAGAAATAACGACACAGACGTGCAATAGCATTTTGTTACTCATCAAATTTTATTATTCAATAAAATTAAAGCAGTGTCTTCTTTAATTGGAATCTACCAAGATGCCAAAAAAAGTTGCAAGAAGAATGATTTCAGCTTCCAGCAGCAGCAGTCAACAGCAGCAAAAGCAAATGGAGACCAATAATGATGCAGTTGAAGTAGTTAAAGAAAACAAAGTGTCCGGAACCACACGCAGTGGTCGTCAAAGAATGGCAATTCATGCATTTTTTAAGAAAAAAAATCCCCCAATTGGATCTGAACATGCAGAGCAGCAGTGCTTGCAGGAAGCAGCATTAGAAAAATCCACTTCTATTAATGAATTACCCAGAGAACCAGCAGGTGATAATGGAGTTGATCTTGAAATAACTATGGAAACTTCCGGAAGGAATAGCAGCAGCAGTAGCAGCATCTCTGTAGAAAATGAAAATAATTCTGAATTTGAATTTGAAGATTTTATATCTGAAGGATCTGTGTATACTCCAAATCTCGATTGTGATTCTGATGATTCAGATTGTAGTATCATTGAGGAACCAAATCCACCTTGCACCATCACTTCTACGTATCCACTGTTCCAAAAGCATCTCAAACGTGCTATTCCATCCAAAGAGTCACCAATGTTGCAGTCACAGTCAGATAGAATTCATTCTAATGCTGCCAACGGGGCCAAACAAAGAAAAATTCCCACAATTGAACCACTAGATGCTACACCACCACAAGTTGCAACTTGTGAAATAAGAGCAGCTGGCGCTGCTGTAATGGAAATTCCATCATCATCATCCATTATGACTCCCAGGTCACGTAGTAGTGCAGTAGGTGGTAGTGTAGTTTGGAATTTTTATTCTGTCGATAAACTAGATCAAAGTAAAGCAACATGTAAAATATGTAATAAAAAAATAAGTTGAGGAAAAGCAGGAAGTAATTTGGGAACCACTTCCTTGCGGTCTCATATGAATAGTAGACATAAAGTGATATGGGACAGATATTTAAATAAAAATCTTGCTTTATCCACAGAAAGAAATACTAATGTTATGCTACCACCTACTGCCAATGATGATGGCTTTAATAACACCAGTAGAAGTTCATGCAGCAGCAGCAATCAACTTTTATCAAATTTAGTGCCAAGTTCTGGGAGTACAGCAGTGTCTAAGCGACAGAGTACTTTACAAGTTGCTTTTGAGAGTGGTAAAAAATATCCCCCAAACCATGAACGCGTTTGCCAAATTAATTTTAAAGTTGCAAAAATGCTTGCAATCGATATGCTTCCTTTTAAATTTGTTGAAGGTCAAGGCTTTCGGGAATTAATGCAATCAGTGGTTCCCCGTTGGCAAATCCCGAGTCGTCATTATTTTTCACGAAAAGGTGTTCCAGAAATTCATAAAATTGTTTTACAAAATGTTGGCAAACAATTAGAAATGTCAGAGTGTAACAAAGTTCATATTACAACTGACATGTGGACAAGTCCACAGGGTGCAGACTATATGACTGTGACTGCACATTGGGTATCATTTGCCGTAAGTAATGACTCTAATGAGTATGTTTCCTCAAGGCCAATGCGACGCATATCTTATCGTAAGCATGCAACACTGTGCATGAATAGTTTTGAACGAAAGAATCACAATGCAGCTAATATTCTTGATAAGCTGAATGAAGTAATAAATGATTGGTTTTTGCCACGCAGCCTCACGGTTGGTTTTGTGTCTTCAGACAATGGCTCTAACATTGTTTGTGCACTCAAGAATGGACAAATGATACATGTGCCTTGTTTTGCACATATATTAAATTTGGTTGTTAACAAATTTCTTTCAGATTCAACACATATTCATGACATGTTGAATGCTTCACGAAAGATATGCTTGCATTTCCACCGTTCCTACCATGCCCAAAATTCGTTACTAACATTACAAGAAAACAATAATTTGCCACGCCATCAACTCATAATTGATGTTTCTACGCGATGGAATAGCACGTTTGACATGCTTCAACGCCTTTATGAACAACGAAAGGCAATAATTGAATACCTTATGACTTTAAGAAAAACATTAGATGGAGTCCATTTGACTTCGGCACAGTGGCATCTTATGAGTGATGTGTGCAAGGTTCTTCAGCCGTTTAAAGAGGCAACATTAATGGTAAGTGAACAAGATGCAAGCCTTAGTCAGGTCCTTCCATTAATTTCGCTTCTTGAAACTAGACTGAGTTCCTTGCATCAAGTGCAAGATAACTGTTTATCTGATTCTGCTGAAGATGAGAATGATATAGAGTTGTTTGATCTTGCTCAGCTTGGAAGAAAATTAATTTTCTGTTTGTTGAAAGATCCAAGGATCATCTCCATCAAAAAAAGAGATGAGTACCTTCTTGCTACTCTGTTGGACCCACGTTTTAAAGGTCAGATGTATAATTTTGTTGATGGAAAAGAACATACGGTTGAGAGATGCAAGGGAGTACTCATCTACAAAGTAAAGCAAGAAATTGAAATTAATCGGCGAGCAAACTCAAACAACTCTACAAATCAGTCTAGCAGCAGTTGCACTGGTAGTGGTCGGACTTCTTTCCCAGATTGTAACAGTTCTGAGTCTGACTCAATATCTGACAATTCAGTGTGCGGCGGTAATTCCACTAACTCATTGTGGGGTCTTTTTGGCAAATATGGCATTATGGCTACAGGTCAAGATGCAAGATTACATGAAGACAATCAGTGTTCTGCAGTGCAAATGGTAACTGCATATATGTTGGATAACACTTTTATCGAGCCTCGTTCTGACCCATTGAGTTACTGGAAATCCAAAAAAATATTATGGCCTGAATTGTCACATATTGCCTTTCAATATTTAAGTTGTCCCCCGACGAGTGTTCAGTCAGAGCGTGTGTTTAGTGCTGCTGGTAGTGTTGTGACTGATCATCGAAATAGACTTTCTAGTGTAAATGTTGACCGTTTAACATTTCTCAAAATGAATCAACACTGGATACCAGAACAACATCAGTTGGAGGCTATCAGACAAAACACTACCGGCAGCAGTGATACAGACGACGATGATCCCTCAGAACAAAGACCAATTGTGTTTGCGGTGGATACAAATATGTAAACCTCACCAAAAATTTTTTTTTAAAAGGATATAAAATATAAAAATAATTTTTTAAAAATCAAAGTATAAAAGATCATTTTTATTTTTTATGTCCTTTTACTGCTTCCTCGGCTGTCCTACCGCTACCTACTGCTACTGCTGCTGGATTTCGAATCAGATAAACAGTGTCTTGTACTACTAGAATTTAATGTTATATGATATTTAGCATTCATAATCTACAGTTGATGTTGCTAGTGCTGCTGCTATTTCTGCAAATTATAGTATTTCTTTTGTAAAAAAAAGAACATGAAAAATCTACCATCATCACCTTGCGAATATTTTTAAAAAAATGGCGCAAAACAAAGGGTTTCTTTAAAGAAGAGGACTTCTCCTGCTGAATGCTCCACAAGCTCTCTAAGGTAGGAATGTGGTTATAAATCTAATTTAACTTTTAAATTTTTTTTTGTCTACTGTTTTATTTACTTAAATAACCTGTTTTATTTTTTGATATTATACAGGATCCTTTCAGAATTCTAATGCCGGGCCTGGCCCTTATTTGACTGTGTATTTAATAACTGCTGTTGCTGTTGAGAGTTGGTACAATTTTCTCAAAGGAATTTTCCATCTCTGAAAGGTATATAGTTATTAGTATTGCATACCCCTTTAATTCATTGACTTTCTTTTACTAAGTTTTTTATGTTATTTTTGTGTATTGTTAACTTAATTATTCTGTTTTTCTTTTTTATACAGGATCCATTCAGAATTCTAAAGCCGTCTCTTATTTGACTGTGTATTTAATAACTTCAGTTGCTGCTGTTGCGAGTTGGTACAATTTTCTAAAAGGCATTCTCCATCTCTGATAGGTATATAGTTATTATTATTGCATACCCCTTTAATACATTGGCTTTCTTTTACATAGGTTTGCATGTGTTATTTTTGTGTACTATTTACTTAATGAATCTGTGTTTTTCTTTATTATACAGGATCCTTTCAGAATACTAAAGCTGGCCCTTATTTGACTGTGTATTTAATAATTGCTGCTTTTGCTGCTGCTGAGAGTTGTTTCATTTTACTAAAAGGCATTTTCCATCTCTGAAAGGTAATAATATAGTTATTACTATTGCATACCCCTTTAATGCATTGGCTTTCTTTTACCTAGGTTTGCATGTGTTATTTTTGTCTACTGTTTACTTAATGAAACTCTGTGTTTTTCTTTATTATACAGGATCCTTTCAGAATTCTAAAGCCGACCCTTATTTGACTGTGTATTTAATAATTGCTGCTTTTCCTGCTGCTGAGAGTTGGTACAATTTTATAAAAGGCATTTTCCATCTCTGAAAGGTAATAATTTAGTTATTAGTATTGCACACCCCTTTAATGAATTGTCTTTCTTATACCTAGGTTTGCATGTGTTATTTTTGTCTACTGTTTACTTAATGAAACTCTGTGTTTTTCTTTATTATACAGGATCCTTTCAGAATTCTAAAGCCGACCCTTATTTGACTGTGTATTTAATAATTGCTGCTTTTGCTGCTGCTGAGAGTTGGTACAATTTTATAAAAGGCATTTTCCATCTCTGAAAGGTAATAATTTAGTTATTAGTATTGCACACCCCTTTAATGAATTGTCTTTCTTATACCTAGGTTTGCATGTGTTATTTTTGTGTACTGTTTACTTAATGAAACTCTGTTTTTCTTTATTATACAGGATCCTTTCAGAATTCTAAAGCCGACCCTTATTTGACTGTGTATTTAATAATTGCTGCTTTTCCTGCTGCTGAGAGTTGGTACAATTTTATAAAAGGCATTTTCCATCTCTGAAAGGTAATAATTTAGTTATTAGTATTGCACGCCCCTTTAATGAATTGTCTTTCTTATACCTAGGTTTGCATGTGTTATTTTTGTCTACTGTTTACTTAATGAAACTCTGTGTTTTTCTTTATTATACAGGATCCTTTCAGAATTCTAAAGCCGACCCTTATTTGACTGTGTATTTAATAATTGCTGCTTTTCCTGCTGCTGAGAGTTGGTACAATTTTATAAAAGGCATTTTCCATCTCTGAAAGGTAATAATTTAGTTATTAGTATTGCACACCCCTTTAATGAATTGTCTTTCTTATACCTAGGTTTGCATGTGTTATTTTTGTGTACTGTTTACTTAATGAAACTCTGTTTTTCTTTATTATACAGGATCCTTTCAGAATTCTAAAGCCGACCCTTATTTGACTGTGTATTTAATAATTGCTGCTTTTCCTGCTGCTGAGAGTTGGTACAATTTTATAAAAGGCATTTTCCATCTCTGAAAGGTAATAATTTAGTTATTAGTATTGCACACCCCTTTAATGAATTGTCTTTCTTATACCTAGGTTTGCATGTGTTATTTTTGTCTACTGTTTACTTAATGAAACTCTGTGTTTTTCTTTATTATACAGGATCCTTTCAGAATTCTAAAGCCGACCCTTATTTGACTGTGTATTTAATAATTGCTGCTTTTCCTGCTGCTGAGAGTTGGTACTATTTTATAAAAGGCATTTTCCATCTCTAAAAGGTAATAATATTTTTATTAGTATTGGACACCACCTTTAATGAATTGTCTTTCTTTTACCTAGGTTTTCATGTGTTATTTTTGTGTACTGTTTACTTAATGAAACTCTGTGTTTTTCTTTATTATACAGGATCCTTTCAGAATTCTAAAGCCGACCCTTATTTGACTGTGTATTTAATAATTGCTGCTTTTCCTGCTGCTGAGAGTTGGTACAATTTTATAAAAGGCATTTTCCATCTCTGAAAGGTAATAATTTAGTTATTAGTATTGCACACCCCTTTAATGAATTGTCTTTCTTATACCTAGGTTTGCATGTGTTATTTTTGTGTACTGTTTACTTAATGAAACTCTGTGTTTTTCTTTATTATACAGTATCCTTTCAGAATTCTAAAGCCGACCCTTATTTGACTGTGTATTTAATAATTGCTGCTTTTCCTGCTGCTGAGAGTTGGTACAATTTTATAAAAGGCATTTTCCATCTCTGAAAGGTAATAATTTAGTTATTAGTATTGCACACCCCTTTAATGAATTGTCTTTCTAATACCTAGGTTTGCATGTGTTATTTTTGTCTACTGTTTACTTAATGAAACTCTGTGTTTTTCTTTATTATACAGGATCCTTTCAGAATTCTAAAGCCGACCCTTATTTGACTGTGTATTTAATAATTGCTGCTTTTCCTGCTGCTGAGAGTTGGTACAATTTTATAAAAGGCATTTTCCATCTCTGAAAGGTAATAATTTAGTTATTAGTATTGCACACCCCTTTAATGAATTGTCTTTCTTATACCTAGGTTTGCATGTGTTATTTTTGTCTACTGTTTACTTAATGAAACTGTGTTTTTCTTTATTATACAGGATCCTTTCAGAATTCTAAAGCCGACCCTTATTTGACTGTGTATTTAATAATTGCTGCTTTTCCTGCTGCTGAGAGTTGGTACAATTTTATAAAAGGCATTTTCCATCTCTGAAAGGTAATAATTTAGTTATTAGTATTGCACACCCCTTTAATGAATTGTCTTTCTTTTACCTAGGTTTGCATGTGTTATTTTTGTGTACTGTTTACTTAATGAAACTCTGTGTTTTTCTTTATTATACAGGATCCTTTCGGAATACTAAAGCCGGCCCACATTTGACTGTTTTTTTTAATAATAACTGCTGCTGCTGCTGAGTGTTGGTACAATTTTCTCAAAGACATTTTCCATCTCTGAAAGGTAATAATATAGTTATTAGTATTGCACACCCTTTTAATGCATTGGCTTTCTTTTACCTAGGTTTGCATGTGTTTTTTTTTGTGTACTGTTTACTTAATGACACTCTGTGTTTTTCTTTATTATACAGGATCCTTTCAGAATTCTAAATCCGGCCCTTATTTGACTGTGTATTTAATAATTGCTGCTTTTGCTGCTGCTGAGAGTTGGTACAATTTTATAAAAGGCATTTTCCATCACTGAAAGGTAATAATATAGTTATTAGTATTGTACACCCCTTAAATGCAGTTGCTTTGTTTTAGATAGGTTTGCATGTGTTATTTGTACTGTTTACTTAATGAATCTCTGTTTTTCTTTATTATACAGGTTCCTTTCTGATTTATAAGTCTGTGCTTTGTTTGTCTGTGTATTTAAAAAATTGAGGAGCACTGACTACAAGTGCTTCGTTTCTGTACTGCTGGAGTTTTCGTTTCTGTACTGCTGGAGTTGTGCTGAGAACAGGATCCTTTCTGATTTCTAAGTCTGGCCTTTGTTTGTCTGTGTATTTACAAAATTAAGGAGCACCAACTAGTCTACAAATGCTTCATTTCTGTACTGCTGGAGTTGTGCTAGAAACGGGAAGATACTTTCAGATTTGCTAAATCTGGCCTTTGTTTGACTGTTTATTTACAAATTTAAGAGCAACAATTACAAATGCTTTGTTTATGGACTACAAATTAATCTACAGACTGCTGATGGAACTGAGCTGAAAACAAATCAGTTTCTGTATTTTTCGAAAAATGCTGCTTACTGCTGCTGCTGACAATATTCTTCCATCTCTATATAAAAATAATTATTCATGCCAATTATTGGTGTTGTGGGGAGGATTGTGGAGAATTGTTTCAAGTGTTTATTGATTATTAAAAATAAAATAATATATAAATACTAAGACCAGTTGTATATCTTTATTTTCTCTATTATTTCAGTTATGATAACTATGAGGGTCATATAAATAAATCAAATAGCTAACACAAATAAAAACACTTATTTTATTCGAAAAAATAAGACAATAAAGAATAAACTTTTTTGATGAAACAACTTTATTGTTGAAAAAAAAATTAAGATGTATATTATTATTGCTATTAAAGTATTGTTCAAAATTTATAATTCACAACTCGAAATTTGATAGTGTTAAAGGGACACTGAACACAAATTTTTTCTTTCGTGATTCAATTTCTTATTTGTCTTTGTTCTCTTGCTATCTTTTTTTGGAAAATAAAGTATCTAAACTTTTTTTTTTGGTTCATACCTGTGGACAGCACTTTTCAATTGGTGGATGAATTTGTCCACCAATCGGCAAGAACAACCCAGGTTGTTCACCAAAAATTAGCCGGCATCTAAACTTACATTGTTGTAATTTAAAATAAACATACCAAGAAAATGAAGAACATTTGATAATAGAAGTAAATTAGAAAGTAGCTTAAAATTGTATGCTCTATCTGAATCACAAAAGAAAAAAATTTGGTTCAGTGTCCCTTTAAGGTAATTGTATTTATTCATGGGCAACAGTGTTCTTCTAACACCAACATGCAATGTGCATTGGCGTATTTAGATTTTGTGCAGCCCTAGGCACTCAAAATTCTGCTGAGCCCCCCCCCCTCCAAGGTCTTAGGCATTTTTTGGAATTTTTTTTTTTATTTGGAATAGTATTTCCAAAGTAAACGTCCACCAGAGCTTGCAAAACACTTGCACAGAGAGTGACCTACATAATCACAGACACATACAAAGTTATGCACATAGACACTGTCACACATGCGCACGTGCACACACACACACATATATATAAATATATACACTCACACATACAAATACACAACTATTACTACAATATATGTAGAAAAACTCAGATTCAATACTTTGCAAGCACAATGCTGAGTGTTGGAAATGCAAGAAAACTAAATGTAATAGCTATTGGAATAAAAGAAAGGTTCAGAGTTACCTCTCTTATTATACTCCCTTGATTTTAAGTTTCGTAAACTAAGTCTCTAATTAGATACCTGTATAATACTTCTAAAATAACTCTATGAAATATAGCCACAACAAATCTACTGCACCGCTCACATATATGCTGCCCTAGGCAAGGGCCTTGTTTGCCAAGGCCAAAATATACACCCCTGCCTCCATAGTAACCTACCTAATCAACTACAGTAATTTAATAGAGGGGGGTTATGAATGAAATAAGACTGTTTCGCCCTATCTTGGGGCTCGTCAGTATGGCGTAGGTTAATTATTTCACTCAATGTGTAATTTGAGTGATTAACATCACCAGCCATAGACAGCCTGTTTGGCCCATATGAGCCTCCTCCAATTAAATATTACTAAGTATCAATGTTTAAAATGTAAAAAAAAAATATTTATGATAAATACATGTGAAATATAAAAAGGACATTACAAAACAAAGGTTTCATGTCCCTTTAAATGGTTGGTTATAGAGGAAGGTTAGCGTAGTAACCGATTAAAAAATACCACCTATGGTAGATTATTTCACATGTGATCCTCTATCAATGATCATCATATCATAAGATTCTGAAGTTTTAAGGAATAAATGAGGAATTGAGTATTTAAATTTTAAATATAGATATAAAATCTCAAAAAGATGAAATGCTTGAGTTGAGTTGAACATCAACCATACAAAAAATAAAATTTTGGAAAATGAATGAGGCACAAAGATGGCGAAACGGGCTGCCTATGGTTGATGTATTTTTATATCTCAACACATTTCACCTTTTTTAATATTATAATAGACTAAAAAACATTACTTTCGGATCTTTTTTTTTTTTCTTTTTCAAAGTTAGAAAATGTATTTTTTTTGTGGTCACTAATTTCTATACAAGGTATAGATTTTCTTAATCTTACAATAAAATTTAGTTTGACACAAGAGCTGTGGGTGAGACAGAGACTAAAGTCAAGCGTGACTGATTTGATTATCTTCAATGAACAAAAATTTGTCAATAAAATTATCAATAGTTGTTTTGTTTTACTTTAGAGATAATATGTCTAAATATTTCTTGTCTACAAGAAAAAAAAGGAACCAACTTGTAACTGCTTCATCTCTGTGCTGTGTGACTGTCTGAGAATGAACAATTTTGAACATTTATTAAATATTTCACTCAGTAAATGTGTATTTGTGCACTGCAGTGTTTATCCACTGGTTTTGTGTAATATTTCTTTTTTTGATTAGCTCATCTTTTTATATATTCTGTTAATCTTAAAGATGATCAATAACTAAGTCAATTAGCAAGACTCAGGCTGAGTATTTGTGATGTGCACTGCACATTTAGATGCAATGTTCAATGTTAAAATTGAACTTGCACAATCCTTAAAACAATTAATTAATTTATTATTAGCTGTTTTTAAATAGCATGTGATGTCCCTTTAAGAGGTCCGCTATTACAGACCATAATCAATTGCAAAGTATTCTTCTCAGATTCCTAAAAAGGATAACTGGAAGGAAGCAAATTTACAGGGGAATTAAAAATCCATTCCATTCTCGGCATGTTTCAAAAGTAAACTACCATGGTGGCATGGATGTCACAATACCATGTGCATTTTAAGAGAGAGGCTTTTAAAAAGGTGTGTCAAGCATTAAAAAGATAATGTCAAAATTAAACTTCAAATTGTTGATTAGATAAAGATTTGAAAATTTTTCAACATTAATTTCTTTTTAAATATACAATTGTACACCTTTTGTTTTAAATTATTGGGGGTGAAATGTTTGGCCTAAATCATGCCATCCTTGGTGTTAGAAAAACTTCCAAGTTAGCAAGGTGATCATGTGATTCATTTTAAATTAATAATGTACCTAGTACTTACCGTACCAAACCACAAAAAAAAGATATAAAAGCCTTCAATTTCATATGCATAATGAGTGACGCCCAACTACAGAGCGCAGCAATTTTCAATAAGTTTCCGATTAAATTCTATTTAGGAAATGTACAACAAATATCGCTTGATAATCTATGTTGAAAACAAGATACCTAGGTAGAGGCAAGGCATTCTGGGCCCCTAAATGGCAGGAAATAGTGCAGACTGCAGACATCCAGTGCTGTTTAAATTCATTCTTGCAAGACTGCTGCCATTTAGTGATCAAGAGACGTGCACACTCCTGAGCTTTTATTCATACTTAATTTCAACAAAGATACCCAGAGAAAACAATGTCAGTACAGTAGAAGTAACTAGAGAACTTAAAACTTTTGCTCTGTCTGAACAGTGACAAATTTAGGGTTAAATAATAAATATACCATTCCCTGCAAAGAAATTGTCAAGGCAAACTGCTTTAACTAACACATGAAAGGGATTGGTTTTGATTTATTTGTTTTTGTTTAGTTTTTTTGTGTATGTGTGTGTATGAGACAGAGTGTGTGCGTGTAAAGTAGAGAAAAGACAACAGAGTTTAGAATAAGAGATATAATTAAACACATAAAAATTCATGAGGACAATGTGAGACGCCCTTTAATGAGTGCAGCAATTTAAAATAGGTTTCCCATTTAATGTACTTTTATTTAGGAAATGTACATAAAATATCGCTTGATAATCTTTTTCTGAAAAGTAAAACTAGATACCTAGGTAGCAGGGACGTGCAGTCAGGGGCACTGGCCATATGCGGTCAAAACTGAATGAATACAAACAATTAATATTTCTAAATAACAAATACATATATTTTATTCACTTGTTAAGTTATGGAGAGACTGAGAGGCAGTGAGTGAGCACTACAGGTCTGCTTAGATCCATTGCTCACCATGACTAGTATTTCCTATGAGCCGCGAGCACCAGCGTCCAGCACCACCCACAGAGTTGTTGCAGCTCAAAGCAGACAAGAATAAACCCAATCTGAGGCAGCTCCCATAGTGTGTATAAAATATGTGTCAGAGTGTGTTGGTAGTGTACGTGTGTGTGTATATATATATATATATATATATATATATATTGAAAGTAATGCATTCATTTTGCAAACTGCAAGTCACATAAAATTAATATGATAAGTGATAGAATAAATTAAAAGTAGCGCTACAATAGCTTTAAGTATTAAAAACTATGGGTAAAAGTAATAACAAAATTTGATGATAATAAGTAATAATTATAAAATTCTTACACAATCAATATAAAGTAATGTGTGATGATAATATACAAATAAACCACAATAGGAGAATTAGCTAGAAAAACATAGATTGATTTAATATAAAAAGATGATAAACGAATAACACTTGATAAAAGGAAGCAGAAATAAAATTAAGCATATAAAAAATATTTTTGGTAGATTTAGCTTTTTTAATAATGCATGGACAAACAAAATAAAATAAGACAATCAAATGAAAGAATGTCTACATCAAACCAACTTAATGAATTTGGTTGCAAAATTCATATATAAAAGAGAGAGAGCCCAGAATTTAAAAAGTCTTGATCGACATAAAATGATTCCTTTCTTAAAATAATTAATCCAATGGATCATTATAGAGAATTACCTTTTTTTTAAAAAAAAAAAAAGCATGTCAAATAGGTAGGCGTTTTGGTATCTTTAGCTGTACCTATAGTTAAAGCTAATAGTCTTTTAGCGTCCCAAAAATGTAGTTTCAATTTATCACTTATCAGTTGTTTTGTATCTTAGCTGTACCTATAGTTAAAGGTAATAGTCTTTTTGCGGTCACAATTTGTAGTTTCAATTTATTTCTTAAAAGTTATGATTAGTAGTTCAGTAAAAATAGTAGTGGACAGCCACTATTAAAACTTTCAGAGTCCCGCTGTGAAATGTTAGGAGCACAGTTTAGTACACACAGATCTTACTTGTCAGATTCATACATTAGGTGGATATATACCTGGCATGCTGTGCATGCAATCTCACCCTTCAGCGTCCACAATCTGAGATCTGGCAGGCTTCTGATGTCGGTGCTCGGTAATGATTGTAGATGATTGTTGGACCCAGTTTTTTTCAAACTTGAGCAAGTCACCGTGGTAAACCGGTGTTTCTTTATACCTTAGGTGTATATATATACGTGGCCTGCTGTGCAGGTAATCTCACCCTTTAGAGTCCACAATATGATATCTTGCAGGCTTATGATGTCGGTGCTCGGTAATGATTGTAGATGATTGTTTGTCCCAGTTCTTTTCAGACTTGCGCAAGTCACCGTGGTAAACCAGTGTTTCTTTATACCATAGGTGGATATATACGTGGCCTGCTGTGCAGGTAATCTCACCCTTTAGAGTCCACAATATGATATCTTGCAGGCTTATGATGTCGGTGCTCGGTAATGATTGTAGATGATTGTTTGTCCCAGTTTTTTTCAGACTTGCGCAAGTCACCGTGGTAAACCAGTGTTTCTTTATACCATAGGTGGATATATACGTGGCCTGCTGTGCAGGTAATCTCACCCTTTAGAGTCCACAATATGATATCTTGCAGGCTTATGATGTCGGTGCTCGGTAATGATTGTAGATGATTGTTTGTCCCAGTTCTTTTCAGACTTGCGCAAGTCACCGTGGTAAACCAGTGTTTCTTTTCTCAGTGATTTTCCTGCTCTGTCTTATTACTTAAATGTACGCAGGAAGCAGTAGACAGCTTGAAAACTTCCCGGTTTGGTTAGGGATCTTTATTTGATATAAGGAAACAAATCCTGGGTACAGCTTTTAAAAATACACAGCTTTCTAAGCGTTTCACCCGATTTCAGGTCTTTTAAAAAAAAAAAAATGTTATAAGTAAATTTTCTATACTGATCCATTGGATTATTTTTTTTCAGAAAGGATTCATTTTATGTCAATTAAGAATATTTATATTATGTGCTCTCTCTCTTTTATATATGAATTGTTCAGTTCAACAAAATTCATTAAGATGGTTTGATGTATTGTATACATTGTTTATTTTGATTGTCCATGCATTATTGAAAAAGCAAAATCTACAGAAAATGTTTTCTATATGCTTAAATTTCTTGCTGCTTCCTGTTATCAAGTGTTATTCGTTTATCATCTTATTATATTAAATCAATCTATGTTTTTGTTGCTATTTCTCCTATTGTTGTTTATTTGTATATTATCATCACACATTACTTTATATTGAGTGTGTAAGAATTTTATACTTATCACTTCTTATCATCAAATCTTGTAATTACTTTTAACCATAGTTTTTAATACTTAAAGCTATTGTAGTGCCACTTTTAATTTATTCTATCACTTATCACATTTTTTATAAGCAGGAGGAGGTTATCATAAAAGAGGCCTAAGTATTTGAAGTCCAGCGCTGAAAACTTAACACACATAGAATTAATATCAAACAGCTGAAGCTGACAACTGACAATTATCCATGTAACAACAACCAGTTTCATCATTGATAACATAACAGTGCAAGGAGTTGTATTGTAACTTTATAACATATCCATGAAAGCAGAAATGTATACACCATTACAAGCACAAAACCATTACTTTAATATTTCATAACAGCTTATTATTTACTGCATGCATAACCATTATTCTTGGTTTTTCAAAAGATACTTCAGAACAACAATATGAAAAGAAAGTTCATATCAATAATTGTGCCTTATACATAACATTTGAAGCCATATTAATGAAGAGTCCATGTCCATATAATGCTAATTGTCTATCACAGCAAATACCCTGGGGGGACCGTTAAGCTCCGACTCCGAGTCCGTCTAGCAAATCGAATCACTCGATTGGTATTGTGAGATAACTATTGGAATTTGAAAATTTCTCCTATATATGTGGTTAAAAAGGAATGAAGGGGCGCCCTAGACGAGAGTCAAACAGCTCACAACAAATACCGAGGGGGACCGGTGAGCTCTGAGTCGCTCCAGTATATCGAATCACACGATTGGTATTGTGACGTGAGATGGAATTTGCAAATTTCTCCTATATCTGTGGTTAAAACAGAATGAAGGGGCGCCCTAGATGAGAGTCAAACAACTCACAGCAAATGCTGAGGTGGACTGGTAAGCTCCGAGTTGCTCCAGCATATCGAATCACGCGATTGGTATTGTGACGTGAGATAACTTATGGAATTTACAAATTACTCCTATATCTGTGGTTTGCTTAGGAGCATAAATTTTTGACAAAGTTATGGCTTTAATGTTATTTATAAGGTATCATTATTGATATGAACTATCTTTCCATATTGTTGTGCTGAAGTATATTTGAAAAAAAAACAGAATAATGGTTAATGCATGCAGTAAATAATAAGCTGTTATGAAATATTAAAGTAATGGTTTTTTGCTTGTAATGGTGTTTAAATTTCTGCTTTCAATGATATTTTATAAAAATACAACTCTGTACACCCTTAAGGAATGATGAAACTACTTGTTACTTGTTATATGAATAACATCACTTGTCCACTTAAGCTATTTGCTATTTTAACTCTATATTACAATTATAGTGTATATTAGTGTATGAGTGTGTATGTTTGGACATATCATAAATGTTGATGATGAGATAGTTACAAAATAAAAGTTTCATTGTATACAGGCCTGTGAAAATAGTTTACTTACAATGCAAACAAAAAATTAAAACAATATCTAGGATAAAAATGAATGTCATCCAGCCTTGTACACATATTAACTGCCAGGCTGTATACCAGCACAGCCCATACTCTAGCTGTAAGTGCTCATACGCCTCAAACCCATATCACTTGCCTCTGTGTACCATTTGTGTTGATAAGTATAAATATTGGAACTACATTTGCATATATTTAACAACTATTTAATTATTTTCTTACCTGTATGCGATTGCGTGTGTTGTAAAGAATGCTAATTGTCATGTAATTTAATCGTAACTTTAAAGGGACAGTAAAATACAAAAGAAAATTTACATGATTGAAATAGGGCATGTAAATTTTAAACAACTTACAAATTTAGTTTTTTAAAAAAATTTGATTTGTTCTCTTGGTATACTTGAAAGCTAAACCTAGGAGGTTCATAATCATATACAGCAATTACTAATTTCTTAGACCTTGAAGACAGCCTCGAATCTGAATGCATTTTGACCGTTTTTCAACACTAGAGGGCATTAGTTCATGTATTTCGTAAAGATAACATTGAGCTCACGCATGTGAATTTACCTAGGAGTGAGCACTAAATGGATAAAATGTTAGTCGATCAAAGTGACTGAAATAACAGGGAAGTTTGCATAGGCTTACATACAAGGTAATTACAGAGCTAATACGTCTATTATTATTATAGCTGTTTTGGTTTATACAAAACTGACGAATGGGTAATAAAGCAAAGGGATTATCTATCTTTTTAAACAACAAAAAATCTGGTGTTGACTGTCCCTTTAAGCTAACTCTATTGGGTTTATATATATGTGTCTTGTGCGTTTTATAGCCGTTGGCAGTGCCCTACAACAACCACCAGGCTCTGACCTCAGTCACCGTCTACTGCACGTCACTGCTAGGTAGAGGCAAGGCATTCTGGAACCCTAAATGGCAGGAGATAATGAAGACATCTAGTGCTCTTTCAAATCATTCATGCAAAACTGCTGGCATTTAGTGTTGATCAAGAGACGTGCACACTCCTGAAATTTGGTACCTGCTTATTTTCTTAAAAAATACCCAGAGAAGACAATACATGTTGTCACTTGTCAGTACAGTAGAAGTGAATTGGGAACTTAACCATATGCTCTTTCACAGGCTAATTTCTTAGACCTTGAGAGCCGCCTCTATTCTGAATGCATTTTTATATTTTTTCACCAATATAGGGTGTTAGTTCATGTGTGTCAAATAGATAACACTGTGCTCAGACACTTTAAGTTAGCTATGAGCCAGCACTGATTGGATGAAATGCAAGTCTATCAAAATAACTGAGATAAGGGGGCAGTCTGCAGAGCCTTAAATTAAAGGAAATCACAGAGGTTAAAAGTGTATTAATATAACCGCAATGGTTATGCAAAACTAGGGAATGTGTAATAATAAAGGGATTATCTATCTTTTTATACAACAAACATTCTGGTTTTGAATGTGCCTTTAACAAAAAAAAAGGATTTGATTTTTTATTATATTTTTGTTGAAGGTTTTTTTTCATTAGAAAGAGTAGAGGAGAATAGAGAGTTTAGAATAAGAAAGAGATACAAACCGAAAATGTAATGTGGACAATGAAAGACGACCCCTACATAGCGCAGCAATTTTAAAGGGACAGTCTAGTACAAAATAAACTTGCATGATTCAGATAGGGCATGTCACTTGAAACAATTTTCATATCTACTTTTATCACCAATTTTACTTTGTTCTATTGGTATTATTATTTGAAAGGTAAACCTAGCAGCAGGTTTATATACTAATTTCTTAGACCTGGAGAGCCGCCTCTATTCTGAATGCATTTTTATATTTTTTCACCAATAAAGGGTGTTATTTCATGTGTGTCAAATAGATAACACTGTGCTCAGACACTTTAAATTAACTATGAGCCAGCACTGATTGGATGAAATGCAAGTCTGTCTAAAGAACTGAGATAAGGGGGCAGTCTGCAGAGGCTTAAATAAAAGGCAATCACAGAGGTAAAAAGTGTATTAACATAACAACATTGGTTATGCAAAACTAGGGACTGGGTGTGTAATAAAGGGATTATCTATCTTTGAAAAAAATAACAATTCTGATGTATACTGTGACTTTAAATAAGTTTACCATTTTATTCTATTTAGGAAATGTATCACAAATATCGCTTGATATTATTTGTTGAAAACAAGATAGCTAGGTAGAGGCAAGGCATTCTGAACCCCTAAATGGAAAGAAATGGTGCAGAAATCTAGTGCTCTTTCAAATCACTCTTGCAAAACTGCTGCCATTTAGGGATCAAGAGACGTGCACACTCCTGAGCTTTTGTTCCTGCTTGATTTTAACAAAGATACCAAGAGAAAACAATATCTGTACAGTAGAAGTAAATAAAGAACTGAAAATGTATGCTGTCTGAACAGTGACAAATTTAGTTTTAAATATCCCTTTAAAAATAAAAAGGGAAAATGCAAAAAAAGGAACTTTTTTTTTTTTTATATTTGTTTTATATATATATATTTTATTTTTTATATATTTTTTAATTTTTTTTTATATTTTTGTTTTTTATATTTTTTTATATATATATATTTTTTATATAACAGTATATATATATATATTATTAAAATAAACTATGCTACCTATGACCTAAAAAAGTGATGGAAGGCAAGGTAGTGGTTGGTACTGTTAGCACTAGGACATAAAAAAATGCAAAACAGAAAAAAACACAGCAAGCAGCAATTCCAGCAAACAATAATCCCTTTAAGAGGGTAAACAAAACAAACAGGGAAAATAAACCTAGAGGAGTAGTATATTTTTTTTTGTGGGAGAGGGTTGTTATAAAATTAGTCTGACTCTTGACATATAAGAATGCAGGACCCGCGTCACTTCCGGTGACATGACATCTGCTGTTGGAGGTGTGTGGTGCTCACTGCACATGCGCAAGAAGCCCATCCTCCTAAAATCAGCAGTTGAAGCCTACACAACGGGTCAAGGAATTATATGGGCAGTATACTTCATTGCACAGGCACACAGAATACCGCACATGTGGACACACACAACCCGACTCCTCACGCTCAGTTTAATAAACTGTATCAGATGGTCCATAATTTTTACAGGTGATTTGGCCTTTAGTTTGCATGCACACACTGCCGTAAACATGCATGCGCACTAAAGGCCAAATCACCGGTAAAAATTATGGACCATCAGATGCAGTTTATTAAACTGAGCGTGAGGAGTCGGGTTGTGTGTGTCCGCATGTGCAGTATTCTGCGTGCCTGTGCAATGAAGTATACTGCCCATATAATTCCTTGACCTGTTGTGTAGGCTTCAAATGCTGATTTTAGGAGGATGGGCCTCTTGCGCATGTGCAGTGAGCACCACACACCTCCAACAGCAGATGTCATGTCACCGGAAGTGACGCGGGTCCTGCATTCTTATAAGTCACAACTAATTTTATAACAGGGGCAATGGACAAAGGGAAATAATACCAATAATGTTGTGAAAGCTAAAAATTGCTTTCAGCAACAAGAAGACCCCTTTAAGTGCTCTCAAAATGAGGCACTGATTTTTTTTTTTTGGGGGGGGAGGTTAACTATAACAAGCCCTCTTCTAATCTCCTGAGCTCCTCAGGGTGCTTCTCAGCCAAATGAGCACGAAAAGCGGCATATCTGCTTGAAGCAACACAGTCTCCATATGACACCACCTTCAAGCACACACCACATACTAAGCCACAAAGGCGAAAAATCCTTTGACAGCCACCTGCAGTAAGGTCAAAAGATGACCCTACCTGCATTGTATGTGTAGGGGACTGGGGGGGGGAAACCGGTGAAAAAGGTGCTGGTGATGTAGCCGACCCAGCTATTACAGCTGAGGCTGGCGTTACAGAGTACTGTAGAGGAGAAGAGGAAGGAAGGGGCACAGCTACACTTGTCGTGGCTGTCATTGAGCTTGTTGACGGCACCACTGGTGCCGCAACACTTCCAGGACGGGGTCTTATCCTGGAAGTACGCAACCCCTTCGACTGTCCAGCAACAGTTTTGGATTTCCGAAACCGAGATTTCTTGGAGATTCCAGAACTAGTTGATGGACTATCCACCACACTTCTGCTGGATGTAGTGCCTGTGGTTTGTGAAACTGGAGGAGGGGGTCCAACCACTGGGGAGCTAGCTCCTTCTCCACTGTCAGCACAAGGAGTTGCAAGTCCTTTTTTAGAACCTGGCCTCTCTATCTCCTTGTGCACAATGGAGAGGTGATGCGTAAGGGCAGTAGTGCCCAATCTCCCTCCTTTCCCCCTCTTGATGCTCTTCCCACAATGAATACACTGCACCTGCAGTGCTTCATTTACACTGGAGCCATCAGGAATACAAAAATGTTCCCATACCCACGACCTGAGTCTGGATTTAACAACTCCAGCGTCATGCCTGCGCTGTGATTCAGCAGGCATGGTGAGAGACACCGGTACATCAGAAGAGGGTAAGGTAGTGGCAGATGTAGAAATAGTGGTGTCGTCAGAAGCAACTATTGTACCTGTAACACCTGGAGTTGCTGGGCGGTGGACCCCGGCCTCCACAGGCGCAGCAACACCAGAGTGCTGGGAATTTACACCACACTCAGGTACAACAACTAATTCTGACCCCATTGCATCTGATGTGTCAGCTGACACATCATGCAACATCAAGTCCCAATTGCACCGAATGGTGGATGACATCCGCCGCCATGGGAGAAGAAGTTCGCATAGAACTTAACTTCTCCCCGGAATCATCTAAATTGGCACTTGATTCTTCCCCACTTAAGTCAATATCAAAGGTTGGAAAAGCCTTGACTTGACTTGCTGCAGAATGAGGAATCCCAGTAACATTAGGAGACAACATATCCTGCAGGTCCACATGAGTTAGGAATGAGTGCTCTTCAAATCCTGCAGCCAAAGAAGTACTTGGATCACCAGCGGTATGCGATCCATTTCCATCATTAACTGAGGATTTCAAAGCAACATCATCGCTAAAACCCGCAACAACATCAGCACCAGCTGATGCACTCCTCCTATCTTGCCCATCAGGGGAGATACTACCAACAGGTAAAGACATGTTTTGTTTTTTTTAAGTTAAACTAAGAATAAAAAATATACTACTCCTCAAAAGTTTTCTGTTTGTTATACTAAATTTGCTGCTTGCTGTGTTTAAAAAAGACAACAAAATAAAACAAATAGCACACAAACAAAGAGAAATTATATCCAAATAGAAAAATAAATACAGAAGCTATGCGACAAACCAACCTGTCTCACCCACAGCTCTGAAGTGTCTGATATTAGTTGTTTTTCTCCCTGAAAAAAATGTTGTTCTAGAACACAGCCAAAAAGATACATTTTTTGATACATTTCGAAAATTCGATTTAAATCGAATTTTTCGAATGTGATAATCGAAATAATGTTATTCAATTAGATTTAAATATGTTTAAAAATCGAATACATATTTTCGAATTTCGAATGTATATTATTTCTTTTATTTTCAATCGAAATCGAAAATGACATTCAAAATCGAAAGTGCATTTCGAAAACGGAAATACGCATTCGAAAAAGGAAGTTACATTCGAAATCGAATATGCACTTTCGAAATGGAATATGCACATTCGAAATATAATATACAAATTCGAAATTGAATGTCACATTCGATTTCGAATGTCGCATTCGATTTCGAATGTCACATTCGATTTCGAATATCACATTCGAAAACGAATGTGACATTCGAAAACGAATGTCACATTCGGAACCTAGAAAAAAATTCGAAAATCGAATTTTATAGAATCTTCGTTCTTACCGACATTCGAATTTATAATTCGAATTTCGATAATAACATTCGTTCTATTTTCGAAATTCGAAATTTTACACATTCGCCCATCCCTATTTTCAAGCAAAATATCCCATCCAAGAGGTATGTCCTGCTCTGGTGTACAATTTTATAAACTGTGTGAATGCAGTACTGGGTATACCTGGGCATTTCACATCTACCTAGGTAAATGTTGCTATTTAGATCAACCTGGCTGCCCAGATACAGCTGACACAAATGGAAGAATTGTGTGGGATCTCCTACTACGCTTGTTAAACAAAGGGTACCATTTGTGGCTCGGTAATTTTTACACCAGCACAGAGCAATTTACATTTTTATTTTATTTTGATTCCCTGGCCTGTGGCACAATGCAAAAAAATCACACAGGTTTCCCCCAGAAGTTGATGTATTGGGGCCGAAATTATCAAGATCCGAATGGAGCTTGATGCCCCTTGTTTCCGGCGAGCCTTCAGGCTCCCTGGAAACAGAAGTTATAAAGCAGCGGTCTAAAGACTGCTGCTCTATAACTTGTCTGCCTGCTCTGAGGCCGCGGACATAAATCAACCTGATCGAATACCATCGGGTTGATTGACACCCCCTGCTAGCAGCCGATTGGCCGCAAATCTGCAGGGGTCGGCATTGCACCAGCAGTTCACAAGAATTTATCGATGTGCGGTGGACATGATATGCTATATTTTATCATGTCCACTCGCACATTCATAAATAGGCCACAAGGAAAGAAAAGTAGGGGCACAACGTCAGCTTTACGCCACAATGAGCTACTGGCCCTTCTGTACATTGATAAAAAAAAATATGTTTACATGCTCTCCACAATGCACAATGAAGCTACAGTGTCAGTGTATGTAAAGGCAAAATCTACACAGATTCTAATGCCAAAGTTCATTGTGGAGTACAACAAAAGGATGGGGGGGGTAGATTTAGCTGACCGGTGCCTGCAGCCATATCTAATTCAAAGAAAGACAAGAACCTGGTACAAAAAAAGTAGCTTTTTATAATATGCAGATCGCAGAGTATAATGCATATGGGCTCTACAAAAAAGCAATCATAGGGAAACCTTATAAGATAAAACAGAATGGAGGGGCGCCTCATGTGTGGTATCATCTACTAATTAACAACGAGTCACAGAACTATTGCCAAATGGGTACTCACAAATTTGGAGAGCACACTTATGTGCTGGTAGGGGCGATCTGCAGAATTAGAAAGATGTGACAGCTCACCCACTTGAAGGCGCTCTTGGCGTAAGATGGTGGTGCTATAAGGGAGATAAGAAATACGGGCACCACATGTGCAGACTATTAATGGTACAACCACAACAGATTCCTTAATGTGGAGGGTACTCACATATTCCCAGAGCACACCAATGTGCTTGTAGAAGCAGGCTGCAGATTGGTAGAGGTGTGGCAGCTCACCCAAACTCTAGGTATCTTGATATTTGTATGATAATGTGTTCCCTCAGGTGCTGGGCTGGTCTCTCATAGGTGAACAATGGCAGATGGTGGGTAGAAATGAATCCACTCAAAGGATAAAAGATATATCCAAATTTATTTAAAAAAGCATAAAAGTTTAAAAACAACAGCACAATGATTGCTGATGAGAGTGGATAACAGGGTGTCCAATAATCACCCAATCATGCAACGCGTTTCACGGTTCACAGATCGTTTCATCAGGCATAAAAAATCATGAAGAACTACCAAGAGGAGGAGATCATGATGGCTGAGGAGAGTCATCTGCATCCTCCTCTGTTTCTTAATCGAGTTACTCCTCATGTAAGGCGGAAGCAAGGTCCTTACATATTTGGGAAGAGGTGGGAGTAAGACTGCCATCTATCACTTGGTTAGAAAGTGGCATCAACATAAGACTAATCTAATCTTCCTCATGCCTACTGCTGCTGCTGGTAGTTGCAATTTATCCAAGGAGAGTACATTCTTGGAGCAAGAGTTGGCTGATGATGACTGTGGCAGTGGAGGTGGTTGTAAAGGAAGTGGAGGAGACTATGGACACGTCAGGTAGTTTTGTCACAGCTGCAACACTAGTGGTACTTGCTCTGCTTAAGTGTGTCAGTCACAAATAATTTATGTGAAAAACAGTGGCCTCAGACTTTAACCCAAACAATTGCAACTGATGGCCAGTTGTTCCTCTGCTAATCTGGGCTGGTGGCTGTGGTTGAAATAGAAAGGCCACTTTTTGGGAGGTAGGGTGATGCCAACTCAACCACCGCTGGTGCAAGACAGTGAAACAACACCCCCTACACCTCTATTAGTACTAATGGCAATAGTAGAGGTTGCTCCATTATTACTGTGTGGACAAGGCTGTGGCTGTAGTGGGGGCTGCCACAGATGTTGCTGTGGCTGTGGCTACTGTGGTCCCTTTGGAGGAAGCAGTTTTTCACTTTAAGGGGGAAGACCTTTTGTTGGTGGACTTCTTCCTGTACATTTATGTTTTTGTAGAAAACCAAAAAAAAATGATTGCTGCAAGATTATATGTTACTGTATATGTAAGTAGTGAAGTCAACTGCATGGTGTTTTAATTTTTGAACTTTATTGAGAAAAAAATATTTTTTTTTAGTAATAGCTAGGGAGTGTAGAAGGATTATGGTAGGAAAGGGCTAAGGATAGCCAGTCACACACACACTTACACCCCCCCCAAAAAAAAAAAACAGACATACTAGTCCTCCTTACACTACTCTAAAAAATGTAAGTTTTATAAACTCTATTAGATTTCTCTCTTAATATAATACTAGTACTTATATGATTTATTTTTTTAAATCTAGATTTTGTGTGAAATTGTGGAACTGTTACATCTCTCCACACACACAAAAGCAAAAGACTAAGGGACAGATTACTTCGCTAGAAGTAAGCATTTTGTGCAGAAGGTATTACGAGTAAAAAGTTTACACACTAACCTGACAGTAGTTAATTAATATTTCCCATTACAATTTTCTTCATATACAGAACAATGTAATTTTGATTGTAAATATATATATATATATATATATATATATTTATATATATATATATATATATATATATATATATACACACAGACTGCACTCGCTGGATTTAAGACAAACATTCCTTGCAGCTTTAATGTGGCGATGTTTCGGGGACAATCTCCCCTTCCTCAGACTAGACATACATGTATGTATGTATGTATGTATGTATGTATGTATGTATGTATGTACACATACATGTATATCTATTTCTACAGATATATGGGGATAGATATCTATTTAACATTAAGATTATCAGACATATATATATATATATATATATATATATATATATATATATATATATATATATATACATGTATATACAGTATGTATAATCATTTTTAATAATTTTTATTAATATTTTTTAATTTTCTATATCTAATATTTCCAAGACACATATTAAGGTTAGCAATTCTTCATGTGTGCTAACCAAACATTTAGTTAGACCTAAATTCTAATGTTACATCGCATTATTAAAAATTAAAAATAAAATATAAAAAAAAAATAATTAAAAAAAATATTATAGGTACTCTAAAACTAAATATATACTAAATATTTTTTAATATTTAATATTTCAATAAAACAATGAATAATTAGTTATTCTTCATGTGCACTAACCCGACATTGCGTTAAAACTAAAGCACGAACCCTGGTGCTCATTATGCATATTTTACATTTCTATGTTCTTCACATAGAGAATTTTTTTAAACTTTTATTAAAAAAAAACCCAAAAAAAAAACAAAAAAAAACCGCACATTTCCAGTATTCACTATATTCAGAAGCACTTATTAACTTGATGTTAGAAGTCACCTCTTATTAAACCACAATTATTTTGTATTTAAAGGTACTTACTATTGGCAAAGATGTGGTACCACTATGGGGTAATAATTTGCGCCTTCCTAAGCAAATATTGTTATGGTGTTGTTAGAAGTGGTACTCATTTTTGTGCATACTAACCCATTTAGACACTGTATTTCAAAATCTTTACACTTCATTGACAATGTTTTGTTAAATATGCAAGGATCAAAAGAAACTGTTGAGTTATTTATGGAACATTTAAATTTGGATTTGGTTTTAATAAGAGATTGTAATAAAATAAAGTTACACATACAAACCTTTAGAAGTCAAACAGCGGGAAACATAATCTTCAGGGCAGACTCAAGCCACCAAAAACATTTAAAGAGGGGCATAGCTAAATTCCATCATCTATGTGTACGTAGGAATTGCACATATAAAGATAAATATGATATACAGGCAGGACGCCTCATCAAAAAAACTAGTGAACAGAGGTTATAATGAGGCATTATTACAAGAGCTTTAATCAAATATAGAGTTGATGGATAGGGAGAATGCACTACATAGTGGCCCTGTAAATAACAGGAGTCAATAAATGTGAAACAGGAACACATTATCTTTTCTATGCAATATAGTGAAGACTGTGGAAAAGTGTGGAAAATAATTAAAAAGAATTTACCTTTATCCCAACACATAAGGAAGGGTATAAAATGTATTTCTAAAAAAAATGTAAAATAACTGATGACACACCTTAGAAGAAATTTTGCATAAAAAAAAAATATGAAACGATAAAGGAGAAAACTTGATTAATTAGAAAACTGGACTTCTATAAATGATGAGTAAGACCTTGTAAATATTGTGATTTTGTGAATATAAGCATGGATTTTAAAACAAGTATCACAAAGACAAATTATAAAATTAAACATGTACTAACTTTTGAATATGTGATCCATTTATTTTTATTTTTATTAATACTGACTTTATTGAGGTAAAAAGAAGTACAATATGGAAGACGCAGATCCCCAAAAGTAATTTACATTGATCAGTAGATTTTAAAAAAATGAATCTAAGAGGAACTAAGAAAGGAAATAAGATATGTGATACATTTATTAACATGCAAAATCTGTTTTTTACAATATATAGGGCGTACAACAAGACCCCTAAAAGATAACATCTGCTATCCATAGAAGTCCCTCAGTCAAAACTACCAATAGTAAAACAATTTAGAAACCATGGTGAGGATTAACCTAGATATTTCTTTTTTTTAAGGCAATAGATCATGTTCCAAAATATTAAAGGGGTGGTGATTGTGTACAAACCCTTAATGTAAAAAGTTTTTTTTATTTTGGGGTTTTAGAGGAAACCGTTGGTCCTGAACTGTGAATCGGATGTAGGCTTATATGTGGGACAGAGAAGTTTTTATGTATCTACTTACGTTAAAGTGCTTTTTAGTTAGGAAAAGATACTCATTTAAACATTCTATTGATACTTAGTATCTATGGTTTTTAACATCCAGATTTTTTATATATGGTGCTTATCATTATTTATTGGTGATTGTATGTTGTGGCCACAACATGCTTTGTTATTTTACTATATTATCTATTATATATATATATTTATATATATATATATATATATATATATATATATATATATATATATATACTCTAAATCAGTATTGTAATTTTACATATATTTAATCCATTCATATTAACTCGTGCTTCTAGCGCTTCCCATCTTCTGTTGTTTGTATTTGTATTTTCCATGTTTTAGGAGATCAGGATATTTTGTGTGAGAGCATAGGGTTGTGAGCTAGAGACAATTCTTGCTTGTTTTGGTCTTATATCGTAATGAATGATGGTGTTTAAAACATTTTTTTTTAGCACTAACCCTTTTAAGCCAGGTCTTCACTTATGCTAATCCGAAGAGGGCAAATTTAGTTTGTGATCGAGCAGTCGTGTTTACTTTAAACTTGTAATACCATGCTTAATTTTTAATAATTTGTATTAATATTTTTAATATTCTATATGTAATATTTCAATAACATGCATTGAACTTTGCAGTTCTTCATATGCGCTATCCCAACTTCCCGTTAGACCTAAATCGTGAGCCTGATGTACATTCCTATGTTATTCACAAAAAATGTTTTTAATTTTTATTTTTAAATATATATTTCTATATATATATAATAGTATTAATGTAAAATGGATATACGGTTATAGGTATATACAGATACATAGAAATATGTATTTACAATAAAAATTAAATTGTTCTGTATGTGAAGAACTTTGTAATATGAAATATTCATAACTCCTGTTGAGTTAGCGTGCAAACGATGGGTGTTAGGTTTTTTCTTCTGCGCTCATAGCTATTGACTTCTATAGGGAGAATACTTTAAAGTGGTTGTGATATTTAGCTATTGCACATTGGGTTTCACTTGTGTACAAAAATTTTACTTTCAACTTGTAATACACGGGCTAGTGAAGTTTACACTCGAGCAAAAGAACTAAATAGCACACCAGTTTTAATCAAGCCCTATGTAAGTTATGTTTAATGATGTTATTAAGATATAGATACTGTGTGGCCAAAGCTAAATGTAGAGATATTTTTAAGTATAATTTTAAACTGAATGTGAATTTCAGTAAACTACCTTAAATAGCAAAGACTGTGCGATTACAACCAAGTACGTAGTACCTGCTGATATGGTATCTGATTGTTTACATAGTCTTAAGTAATGTTTGTAGGTTATTGAAAGATTCAGAGTTGTTTTTAAACATATTCTGAATTGCAAGATTTTTAGTCTCTGAAGAAGCACCGTCTTGTAGGGTGGGAAACACATCAGATGACTTGTTTGTTCTGTGTCGCTTGTATATATGTAAATAAAGCCCTTTAGCAATACACAGCAGTGTGATCCGTTGTGCTGGCAAAGAGTATGTCTCAAGACCAACATTGTTGATGCAGTTTGAATAATAAATATTGCGGACATCAAACCACCATAAAGAATGGTCACAAACAAATCAAATCTGCCATTCAAGAGTATTGACACATAGGTTGTCACTAGGCAGAGAAGAAACTGTGTGCGGTGAGTAACGCCATATATATTAATACATTGATTTTGATGAGGATGTCCACATGTAAGCCCATCACTCATATTATCTACATCAGGAATTGAGTAAGCTGGTGAATTTTTGCCATGACCCCTGTAGCAAGAAAGAAGTGTCATCCTCAGGGACATCTTGTTGATATTTTTGTAGGCCAGTCTGTGAGAGACTAACCATATTAATTCCCAGATAAGATGCATGGGACTGCTGCAGCCTGGCTCTTATAGATTTAATAGGCTTTTTGGTTTTTAACCTATAAGGAATAGCTTTATCTGTAAGAGACAAAATAGGCAAAGGTAAGTGATCTTATAAGGACCTGTGTGTTCAATTTCAAGTGTGAGTAGTAATTTGTTTTAGGACATATAAGTATGTGTGTGTTATATAAAAGGTCTGCAAGGCATTCACTACAAAGTATTACATTCCTGTGTAGTATGCAAAGTGCATATGTACCTGTGTACAGAGAACATGTTTGCAGCTGAGTAGTGTAATGGGTAAACTATTTGTTTGCAAACTGTATCCAAGACTGTTGATATTACTAGTGGAGTGACTTTTTATGTATAGACATGCACCTGCTTGACAAATTATTGTTTTGAAGCCACCTTTAATGTCAGAAAAGTATTGTATAAATGTTGTGGATGGTATCTTTTCTCTAGAGTGTGTGCACTTACTCACCAGATGGAGGGAGATTATGTGTTCTATGAGTGAATATCCTTGGTTTGCCAGAGACTTTAATAATACCTGGGAGACATACTTGGACATATACAATAGCTTGATTAAAAGGACAGTATTTTCTCCTCCAGTAATGTGTTTCCGATTATCCATCTTACTTACTGGAATATATTAAATTGTTTACAAATAGCTCTTTCATGTTTATTTTCTCATTTGAAATAGCCGATTGTATTCACCAACTATACTGAACATTTCTGAGTTCTGGTTAAAAATAACAAAAAACATGTAAAAAGAAGGTTTAGATAAACTAATTCCCCCAGTGGGGCCTGTGGAAGAGAGGTACTAAAAGTTGAATTTTCCATGGTACTCTCAAAGTATTGGCCATTGAGTAAAAAATAAAAAATTAGAAAAGGAGGACTTTGTGTAAATAATTAGAGATATATGATAATTAGGTTGTGGTTTCACTTAGCAGAAACTGCTATTTCATATACAAAAGATTACACAAAGAAAATTCTTCAACGATTACAACACTGGTATTGTTAGCAGACTTTTCTATTTGTCATTAGTAGTTGAGTTTTCTCCTTGTCCCTTATGTTGGAGGGCTGTATAATGTTCCTAATATTTTTTTGGGGGGGATTTTTTCCCCCACTCTTTATTTTAACCCACAATGGGCCAGATACAAGTGGAGGGCTAATTAATGTCCCTGCTTTAGTGTTATTTTGCACTAGAAGTAAGCTTTTTGCATGTGTTAGGTTGTGCTCACTGCTCATATTATGAGTTGAAAGTAAGCTGTTTTTGCTTGTGCACTAAACCGACGAGTGCAAAAAGCCAAACTAAGAATATCGTGTGCGCGTTTACGTATTCTCCCATAGGTGTCAATGGAGAAAAAAAATTCAAATAAAACCCTACTCTCGTGCAAACCAAATTGCATAATCTCATGTGCGCTAACCCAACATAAAAACATGAATATTTAAAATTCCAATGTTCTTCACAAACAAGAATATGTTCTTTTTATTCTTAAATAAATATTTCTACATATATCTGATGTTTTTTTGGTACAATAGATATCTATACCTATTTATATATAGATGATTATATATAGTTATTAATATGGAAACATATATATAAATATTTATGCATATATATATATATATATATATATATATATATATATATATTTATACATACATAAAACATATTCTGCTATGTGCAGAACATTGGAATAACAAATATTTACAGCAAATACATAGTTAAAACCTTTAAAAAAATAATATTACATAAATATGCTTTTACATGTTTTCAGCAACTTAATTGCAAAGGGCTCCAATGCACTTCTATATATGTCTATATTTGTGTACATATGTATTTATATTTTATATATGTCTTTAAATACATATATACACATGTAAATACATGAACGCATATGTATACATATGACACACACACACATATATATATATATATATATATATATATATATATATATATACATGCATACACACATACATACATACATACATACATACATATGTATATGTATTTATCTGTATGTTAAAACCCTTTCCCTGCCTTTTTTCTTTTCTAACACAAGATCTCATAGCTTTGAACCCTTATACCTTGTGCAATATTTTTTTTAAATAATTTTTATTAGATACTGTTATTATAAGTGTAATTATACTTTTTAATCTATTTTGATGTGTTTTATGCAACTTTTTAGTTTTGCGAAACAGTTAACCAACCAGTGCTCTTAACTCGTAATACGAGCAATCAGGATTCATTTATACTGATAATATAATATTCCTCTTCTGATGCCAAAAGCTCCAGCTCCCCCATTTTACCTGTCATGGTCCTTGCATATGCTGTATTATATATATTTTTTTGGGCTTTCTGTTGCAACTTGGCGCTCTTCAAAAATTCATCCTTACTGCACAAATTATACCCAATAGAAAAGTCCCCCAGTGATCTAAAATAGAGATTGAATTTCACATCAATTATTAACTTTTGCTATGTTTAACTTGATTGTGATTTCTGTGATTATTGTGATTAATAAAAATGATCAAACATGAATGTACTCAACCCATATAGAATTAGATTATGAGTGGAGCGGAATTTATTGCTCCCTCTTGTGCGTTAAATTCGATTTACGGAGAATTTTTGATCGTGATGGGTAGGGCGTGTATTACAAGTTGAGAGAATTTTTTTTTTGCACAAGCACTAATATCGTAAACACTGCAGTGAGTCTATGGCAGTAATTCTGGAGTTGTAGTGCTGTATTTGCGGAGGAATCTGTCTACCCACCACATAAGAGATTAGCTACTTCAGTGTGAGTAACATGCAACACAGCGGTTTACAAAGCCACCTGTCAAGAAAGCAATTCCTAAAAAGGAAGGAATTGTTCTTAATAACTTCTTTATGGATCACAACTGCAGATATATGATTCAGAGTAAAATATATATATATTAATGTAAGTTGTCTGAAAGTTTCCCTGAAATACAGAGCAAGGAACAGGAATGGCAACAGTTCTGGGACTAACAAATCTCTGTATAAACCAGGGAAACAAGCAGTTAATACAGTATATGATAGTGATTGCCTATTCAGTCGGGCAGAACTATGCTCACCTTAAAAAACTATCCCAACGGTTTTGTGTACAATAGGTCAAAAAAATAGGTGGCGCAAGTGAATGCTGTTCTGACTAATAATGGTGTAAAATGTATTTCAGATTCCTTGTGTGTCTGATAATGTTCTCACCTTACATAGGCTGTATTGAAATTTCAAGTGTAAATGGTGTCTCTCCAGGACAATAAAGCTTCTAGATTCAAATTCTATAGTTTAAATATATATATATTTATTGAATAAAAGATTCTTGTTTATTAAATGAACGATTCTTATATATGAGATCAAAATAATGATGATCTATTCACAAGTGATAATCAGTTGACAATTTAAAACATTTGGTAAAATATAAAATATGATAGTACAATATTAAAAACACCGGTGTTCTTCATAAACAAAAAACTATAAAAACTCAAATTGAGATAATATAAGCAAGCAGGTGTACTCAGAAGATAAAACCAAAAAATAAACAGAGGAGACTCATGTACCTCTAAGCGTATGACTATCAAAAAACATATATAAATGCATATATGAGTATATGAACCATATGTCTGGTATCCGTTAAACTAGCGTATATATATACTTCACAGATGTATAAGGGTTAAGCAAATATTATACAGTTCCTTATTGCTTAATGTTCTGGCAAAACATGGGGTGGTTATCCTTCCGTCAAAAATATATTTGAGCCAATGTATATTGAAACAAGTGTGGCAAAATGTAGCCAGTAATATGTAGCTGCAGTGTTATTTCTTAGATTTCAGCGTCTCTGTTTTTTAATCAGAGGTAGGTTTACATACGGTTTTTAGCTTGGTGTAGCGATTCATTCCTTAAAAACAGTGCACTGATGACGTCTTCCCTCTGCTGTGCAGAAAAAGCCGGTGGAGTACTAAGTCCCTTAGCCTCCGTTTACCAGCTGTGTTGGTAGTTGTTTCCTTAGATTCGTTGTTTACCCAGTAATGGGCCTTGATGGTATTCTTATGAGCTCCGGTCACAACTTGCTTCTTTCTTTGTGAGTGTATAACCCAGACTCGGTCTTTATTTTCACCGGTCTCCTTGCTGTTATCACAGCTGACAAAGTTCTCCTCTGGAGCTGAGTTGTTTTGGCTCACTTCTTAATTTCAAGTGATCAGGTTTCTACGCGTTTCGGCGTTCTGCCTTTCTCAAGATACCTGATTGAACCACCTGTAGCCTTTTTATCTGGATCTCCCATGTTCCATCTCTTCAGCTTAACCCTTAATGTTTCTGTTTCTTGTGGATTCGTTTAGAGTTTTACTGTAATCTTAGTTCTTCCACTGTCCTTTGTGAAAGGTTTTCTTAAAATAATTATATTTTTTATTTAAATCCTCAGGTTCATTTTCTCCATATTAGACATCACATAAACAGTAATATTTGGTTCATATATTTCGAGTTCATATTTACAGATATTCTACATTCTTTTTTATATGCCTAATTCAACTTGATATATGGAAACTTACTATAAAAATATGTTATTATAATATTATAGTAATAATAGTATATATATATATATATTCCAGAAAATTAATACAATTAATTTATAAAGTTTGTGTGAATATGTAAATGTTCAATTAGCTAATTTTTGTGATTCTAAATCAGATATTAATTCTATATAGAGTATACTTATACAGTCCTGTATTCTTGTTATACTTGTGTAGTGGGGTATTTCATCATCTCATATATAGGTGTTATTTATACATAAGTGTTGTTTATCCAGGTTGTAGAAAAGATACTGGAAGTGCTTATGATACACAAATCTTTAATAGTTATCTAGAAACATATATTGTTTTATTAACATCCGTGGTCACCTATAATCAATGACTCTTGTTTTTATATTCCTGCCATATGTTGTCACCTCATTTCCTACTATATTCTTTACCTCGATATAAGTTATGTGTGTGTTTGTATCTTACTAATGGAGAGTTGTATTCATATAGCGTATTACTTTATATACAAAGAAGTATTGATTGTATTATAAGTCTATATTATAGAATTAAGGTCTAGTTCACTATTTAATCCCTTAGGGAATAAGGTCCCCATTCTAAAGATCCAGATAAAAAGGCTACAGGTGGTTCAATCAGGTATCTTGAGAAAGGCAGAACGCCGAAACGCGTAGAAACCTGATCACTTGAAATTAAGAAGTGAGCCAAAACAACTCAGCTCCAGAGGAGAACTTTGTGATGACTGTGGCAACTTTGTGATAACAGCAAGGAGACCGGTGAAAATAAAGACCGAGTCTGGGTTATACACTCACAAAGAAAGAAGCAAGTTGTGACCGGAGCTCATAAGAATACCATCAAGGCCCATTACTGGGTAAACAACGAATCTAAGGAAACAACTACCAACACAGCTGGTAAACGGAGGCTAAGGGACTTAGTACTCCACCGGCTTTTTCTGCACAGCAGAGGGAAGACGTCATCAGTGCACTGTTTTTAAGGAATGAATCGCTACACCAAGCTAAAAACCGTATGTAAACCTACCTCTGATTAAAAAACAGAGACGCTGAAATCTAAGAAATAACACTGCAGCTACATATTACTGGCTACATTTTGCCACACTTGTTTCAATATACATTGGCTCAAATATATTTTTGACGGAAGGATAACCACCCCATGTTTTGCCAGAACATTAAGCAATAAGGAACTGTATAATATTTGCTTAACCCTTATACATCTGTGAAGTATATATATACGCTAGTTTAACGGATACCAGACATATGGTTCATATACTCATATATGCATTTATATATGTTTTTTGATAGTCATACGCTTAGAGGTACATGAGTCTCCTCTGTTTATTTTTTGGTTTTATCTTCTGAGTACACCTGCTTGCTTATATTATCTCAATTTGAGTTTTTATAGTTTTTTGTTTATGAAGAACACCGGTGTTTTTAATATTGTACTATCATATTTTATATTTTACCAAATGTTTTAAATTGTCAACTGATTATCACTTGTGAATAGATCATCATTATTTTGATCTCATATATAAGAATCGTTCATTTAATAAACAAGAATCTTTTATTCAATAAATATATATATATTTAAACTATAGAATTTGAATCTAGAAGCTTTATTGTCCTGGAGAGACACCATTTACACTTGAAATTTCAATACAGCCTATGTAAGGTGAGAACATTATCAGACACACAAGGAATCTGAAATACATTTTACACCATTATTAGTCAGAACAGCATTCACTTGCGCCACCTATTTTTTTGACCTATTGTAAACAAGCAGTTAATTTCAAGTTGAAGAAAAACTGTATACACACTAATAGCTAAGTGGAACAATATACAGCTTAACTGTTTAAGAGATTTCACCAAACCTTAACTCATGAGTAAAGAGAGACAAAGCTACTTAATTATAAAACCTAGTAGCATATAAGTGATTAATGCTAATATGACTTATAACTCTGAAAAGAGGAATTGAATTCAGTTGCAGTGGTTATTTAGTTCGCAGAATCCACAGCTTAAAATACTGGTACCGGGTAATGAGGGTGAAAAAGTACTTAGACAATATAACACCTTATTGTAATGCAGATTGCAATGTGCTTGGCGAATACAGTCAGAGAGGTAACAGTGTCAGGCATGAAGCGCAGCACAAGGTAAAGGTAACAAACTACAAAGAACCGAAGGATTCAGAGCTCACCTCAGACTACCGGAAGTTCAGACAAGGAGACCGCAAGCTGGTAGGAGCACCCGATAGTGCATTGGCGTGTGACATCACCACTTGGGGAATGTTGAAGGGAGGAAGATTGTAGATCCAACGTTTCAATGGTAGTGTAAAGAAGGTAAGGTTCAAGTAGGCTGATATGTCCTAGAGACATAGGAGAAATACCAAGCAATGTGATTAGAGCGCATATGCTATTTATATTGACGCTAAGGGGGCGTATACCTTGTTTAAAGGTGTAGGCTAAAACTATTATCAGAGATGTGAAGGAGGAGATCAATAAGGCAGATATGACATCTTACAGTACACCCCCTCCAAGGATCAACTCTGGAGATCAGAGGAAGGCCGATCCGGATGTCTCCAATGGAACTGGGCAATCAACCTAGGGGCGAATACGTTGGAAGCTGGCTCCCAGGAATCGTCCTCCACTGGGAAGCCCTTCCAATGAACCAAATACTGGAGATGACAATGGGATCTCCTTGAATCAACAATAGATTGAACCTCATACTCAATGGAAGAATCAGGCAGATTAGGGATGATGGGATCATTTTGGTTGTGATCATGTAAATGTCTATAGGGTTTCAACAGAGAAACATGAAAGGTGGAATGCATTCTCATACTGGGAGGCAAGGTAAGAGTAACTGCATTCTGGTTTACAATTTTCTATATGGGGAACGGACCAACAAAAGCAGATGGGAGTTTTTTCGCAGGGAAATGCAGTTTCAATAGTCGAGTAGAAAGCCAAACATGATCCCCGATGGAATACGAGGGGGAGAGTGTTCTATGTCTGTCATAATACTTTTTTTGTTGAGACTTTGCCTGATCAATGTTTTCCTGGACTAGGTTAAAGGATTCAGTAAAAGTGTTGATAAGTTTATTTACCATTGGACAATTACTGGTAGTAGCAGTATCCAAATGAAAAGTTGGATGGAATCCATAGTTAATATAAAAAGGTGAATCTTTGGTCGAAGAATGGTGTGAGTTGTTAAAGGCAAATTCGGCGTAAGGAAGTAGGTCAGACCAAATTTCTTGCTTGGCCGAAGCAAAACAGCGGAGGTATTGTTCGATCCATTGGTTGGTTTTCTCGGTTTGTCCGTTGCTCTGCGGGTGGAAAGATGTGCTAAGTTTTCTAGAAATCCCTAGTGTTCTACAGAGTTGGTTCCAGAATTTGCTAGTGAATTGTGTAGCCCTGTCAGAGGTGATGGAGTGTGGAAGTCCATGCAGTTTGAAAATATTGGAAATTACCAAATGGACAGTTTCTGATGCTGAAGGTAATTTGTGATATGGGATGAAATGTACCATCTTACTGAAAAGATCAACTACAACCAAAATTGTGTTTTATTTATTGGATGTTGGTAAATCCACAATAAAATCCAAAGCGATATCTTGCCAAGAATGTTCAGGAGTTGGCAGAGGAAGTAATTGACCATAAGGAGCATTTTTTCCCTTTTTGGAGATGGTACAGGTCTTACAAGATTGAACGCAACCCGCTGTATCTCTATTAAGTTGAGGCCACCAAATGAATCTTTTTACGAGACATCCGGAGGCGGAGCTAAGCGCAAGTCACGGAGCGCTTCTCTCTGCAAACCGCCGCACCAGCTCCTTAGGCAAGAGGTACAGTGCCCGGAGCGCTGTGACTGGGGAGAAAAGTGCAGGCCATGTCAGACTATCTGAGGTCGCCTAAGAAGGGTCTGGGAACGCTGCCCTGTTGGGAGGAAAGAAATTCCTGAGGAGGAGAAATTGAGGTCTGGGCTCACAACCAAACTAATGTTCACACTCCTGTAACTCTCCCTCCCACCGGTGCTGCGAGAGGGAGACAGGAGCGGTTGTTGGGCTGGAGGTCTGGAGGATTGCAGTGGTAGTCATCGTTTGGAAGGATCCGGCCTTCCCCCCACCCGAGCTGAGCCAGTGGTTTGACCGGACATGTGAGGGGTAAGCCAGAAGCAAGACGCCGCCCTCAGAGCTTAGAGGGTTTAAGGAAGAGAGGACAGCCAGGCTTCAGGGAAGGCACTCACCGGAAGGATAAACAAACCGCACAGAAGTAGCTGGTGATTCCCCTGGGCATTATCTCCCTCCCACCGGTGCTGCGAGAGGGAGACAGGGGTTGGGCAGAAGCCGTTGAGGAATAGAGGGAGTAAAGTTTAAAAGCTTGAATCACCCAGAAAAATTCCCCATACTAAAAGGAGCAAGGGGAGTACGCCAGCAGGAGAACTGCATATGACACCGGCCTGAGAGTTGGATAAGTACACCTAACAGCAAGTATACTGGCATAAAGTGTTTCTTTTTTCTGTTATTATCTATGGGCTGCCTTATGTCGCTGTGCTCTGCTCCTTATGCATGACTTTCCCTGCTTGCTTGCTATGTTTTCACAGGCATTTGTTGCTTAAATTTGGCAGCCACAGAAATCAGAGACCTGGGGTTGAGGCTTGTACAAGTCGCCAGTTTGTAGTTTAAGGTTTTTACTGGATGTGAAAAAAATCTGGACATTGTTTTTGAAAAACATGGGAGTGACAGGGGGGAGACAGGTCTGCTTGTTTTCTTCCCTCTGCTAAGCTCTCTCTTTTCTTTTTCACATAAAGCTAAGGATTAATCTACAGGATGTCATTTCTCACTTAATAAGCTTTAACTTCCCAAGTAACCCCTGACTTATTTAAGCCAAGCCTCTCAAAAGGAAAAAGAGAAAAAAAAAATAAATAAAAAAAAGTTAATTGGTTCATGATTCAAGGAAAAACAAAAAGGAAGGAAGAGAAGGAGGACAAAAATTAAATAATTAAAGGGGTCCTAATGTTGCTTTAAGATTCGAAGCAATTGGCTTAAGGAGAGACTTGATTATCCAACTACTAATCATGCTGACTTTGCTTATTAACCCTTATGAGTACCCTTATGAGTAACTTTATCTAACACTGCAACTTGGGTTCTGATTATTTTTTTTGGTTGGGTTTTAATTTCCAGGTTAAGTCATCTCTGAAATTATCTGAATAGACCTTGCTACTGTATTTAATTGCTATGAAATGTATGTCTTATAGGTTTTACTAGGCAAGGGGTATGTAACTAAGTTTAAAGGTGAGAACTTGCTGAATAAGAATTTGGTAGTGTCCTCTAAAATCATTAGATAGGTTGCCGTGTATACCATCCCTTGATAGCAACTGTGTACTATTTTAATACTTGATGTGTCTTTAAAAACTGAGTTGGTCTTGAACCCTATTTTTTTTCAAGCTAATATTGAAGTTATCGGATAATATTTCACTTCTAGACTCACTTGTTGCTCACTAGTTATCTCATAAGATGCAATAGGCAGGGAGCTGGTAAATTCTCTGTTCAGATAGGTTATAAAGCTTGGTACATTTACTTTAATTTTAAGTAATATCAGCAACTGATTTAAAGGAGAAAGGAGTGATTCTGTCTAGTAAGACATAATAATACCAACTTGTTAGGAATCTATTATTCTCTGCCTGTATCTGTGGTTACTCTTTATTTTGCTTCTGTAGGCCTGTGTAGCTTTAAAAGAGATTGTGGACTCTTTTCCCACCAAGGATGGCTGACACTTTATAAACACTAGATTGAGAACTGGAGTAAGTCTCTCCTAATAATTTTTCTTTTTCCACTCTTTTTTTTTTTTTTTCTTCACTTTCACAATTCTACTTCTGCACATTTTTTTTTCTTTTCTCTGTGTAGTTTCTCCCTTGTCCTCTCCCTCACTCCCTTCACATATATATTATATGGATACATTTATTAAATCACCTAACTTCACTAAATCCACTTCTCCAGCCATGGCTGGGAAATCCAGAGATAAAAAGAATAAACAGGCTATAGAGACATTAGCTGAAATTCACTCAAATACCATAACGAAAGGTACTGACCAATTTGATCTGCAATCTTTAGTTGAGAGTATTACAGAAGCTCTTTCTCCTAAATTTGAAGGTCTTAGGTCTGAGATAAAACAGGAGCTAACAATGTTGACAAATGAAGTAAGACAATTTTCTTCCAGATTTCAAGAGGTGGAACAGAGGGTCTCAGATATTGAGGATAATTGTGAAGAGATGAAAGCTAGGATTGAATCCAATAGCACCCTGATTTCTAAATTACAATTTAAAATTGAAGACCTGGAGAACCGTTCCAGAAGGAATAACATTAAAATAGTGGGTCTTCCTGAGAAAAAAGGGAATGAAAATTTGGAAGAATTCATTGCAATAATGTTAGCTAAACTTGTGGGCATCCCTCCCACATACCCCAGTATCATTGTGGAACGAGCCCATAGGCTAAGGAGCAGGTCAGAAATGAGTAATAAGGATCTAAGACCAAGACCAGTACTCGCCAAACTGTTGAACTTCCAGGATAAGGTGACATTATTACAGTTTTATCGAAAATCTCAACCCATTTTTATAGGGGAGAGTAGAATATTTCTCTTTCAGGATTTCTCCTACGAGACTTCCTTAAAGAGAAAGGAAATGTCACCTTTATGCACAAAGTTAATTAATCAAGGAATATAGGTGACAATGATATATCCAGCTAAATTAAGAGTCACCCATGGGGATAAAGTTCATTTGTTTGATAATTATAAGCTGGCTGAGAAATATTTGACAGAAAATAAGATATTACAAGTCTCCCCCAGATAATATTAAGGTCTTGACTTAGTACAGTCATAGAATTTTTTTTCTTTTCTTTGTTTGTTTTTTTCCTTTTATATATGACTATTTGCAAAGGTAAATGGGGAAGGGCAGTTTTCCATCACAGACGAAGTGTGCAATCACGTTTTTTTTAAAAAGAAAATTAGTATTAGTATCCATGGGAGAGGGGGGGAAGAGGAGGTGTAGGGGTGAATCCCCCTTTTTTTTTTCACTTCTTCCTACTTTTTTTTTTCTTTCTTATTAGTTAATAAATATGGCTGATAATATAAGTTATATGAATATAATTTCATGGAACATAGGTGGCTTCAATTCCCCGGTGAAAAGGAAAACAGTATTATCACATCTTAAAAAGCTTGATTGTTCCATAGCATTCCTACAAGAAACTCACCTGAGTTTAAAAGTGTTAGCTAAATTAAAAATTTCTTGGGTGGGGGAGGTAGTGGCATCTCCAGGCGAAAATAAACGGAAAGGTGTAGTCATTCTATTAGCAAAAAAAATTAAAACTCAAATATTACAAATTTTTACGGACCCAGATGGCCGCTATGTCTTATTGAAAGTTAAAATATGTAATTCAATTTACACACTTTGTAATGTATATGCACCAAATACCCTGTCTCCAAGCTTTTGGGATAATCTCCAATTGAGGATTTTACAATGTGCTGAGGGTTATGTGATTATGGGAGGAGATTTCAATATGGCCCCGCAATTTCCGCTTGATAGACATAGGAAAAAATACAGATAGTTAAAACTAAAAGAGATGCTATGGAGTCTAAAATTTTTAGGAAAATTATGTCTAATTTGGCTCTTAGAGATATATGGCGGGTGACGAATCCTGATATACAGGAATATACATGTGTTTCAAAGGCACACCAATCCTTATCAAGGATTGATTTGTTTTTGGTAAACGATAAGGTGGTGAGTTTGAAAAATAAGGTCAACATATATCCTATTTCAATATCAGAACATGCTCTGATATCTCTTTCAATACCCGCTCCAATTTCTAGGCATGCTCCATCACACTTTTGGTTTCCTAAATATTTGACAAATGATATAAAATTTAAAGAATTTCTTAGGATAAAATTTGATGAATTTGTATCCTTTAATAGAGAATATATAAACAAACCATTACTTTTTTGGGAAACAGCAAAAGCTGTGTTAAGAGGAGAAATCACTTCCTATGTAATAATATTAAGAAAGAAAACAATAAAAAGAGAACAGGAGGTCTTAAAATTTCTTACTAATGCATATAATCAATATCTCTTAAATAAATCCCCTGAGAACTGGGATAATTATAATAGAGCAAAAAAAGAGAGGGATACATTATTAATTTATAAATCCACTCAAGATGAGATTAGGCAACAAGCCAAATTTTATAAATATGGGAATAAATCCGGTAAATTATTGGCAGCATTAGTTAAGAATGACAGGAGCTCTACAGTCATGGGGTATATACAAGATGAAGGAGTAGTGGCTACATCTTCTGAAGAGATACTTGAAGTATTTACTAAGTATTATAATAATTTATATGCATTCCATGAATCTAATCTACAGCATAGAGAAGAATTTTGGGAAAAAATTACAAACCCAGTTATCTCGTCCGAAGCCAGCTCTGATATAAATGCTCTGATTACGGATAGCGAAATAGATATAGCTATTAAAAAATTAGAAAATAATAAAGCTCCAGGTCCAGACACTGTCCCCAACGAATTCTACAAGATCCTAGGTCCAAATATCTCTCCATATCTTAAGAACTTATATAATTTTCTTTATAAGGAGAATAAACCAATTCCCTCCAGTTTTGCTGCCTCTCTAACAATGTTGATCCTGAAGCCAGGGAAGGACCCAACTAAAAAAGAATCCTATCGCCCTATAGCTTTATTAAACGCAGATTATAAACTGCTTACTACTTTGCTTGCTAATCGGCTGCAAAGAGTTTTACCGACTATAATACATAAAGATCAGGCTGGTTTCATGTTTAAAAGAAACTCGGCAGCCAAAATAAGAGAAATATTTCTGGTGATAGATTATTATAATAATAATAAGGAAGTCTCTAAACAATATATTAGTAAAGTGGTAGATCCAGCGCTTATTTCAATTGATGCCCAAAAGGCGTTTGATTCAATTCATTATGATCACTTAGGGGCCCATTTATCAAAGGGCTTGCGGACCTGATCCGACACTGCGGATCAGGTCCGCAAGACCTCGCTAAATGCGGAGAGCAATAAGCTCTCCACATTTAACATTGCACCAGCAGCTCACAAGAGCTGCTGGTGCAACGCCGCCCCTGCTGACTCGCGGCCAATCGGCCGCCAGCAGGGAGGTGTCAATCAACCCGATCGTATTCGATCGGGTTGATTTCCGGCGATTTCTGTCCGCCTGCTCAGAGCAGGCGGACAGGGTTATGGAGCGCGGTCTTTAGACCGCTGCTTCATAACTTGTGTTTCTGGCGAGTCTGAAGACTCGCCAGAAACACGGCCCTTCAAGCTCTATAAGGAGCTTGATAAATGGGCTTGTTAGTATTCTCTTTGATTAAGTTTGGATTTAAAGATAATTTTGTTAATTTCATACGTAATCTTTATGATTATCCTGTCACAAAAATAATAGTAAATAATAATCTTTCACCAGATATACGTCTTAGAAGGGGCACTCGACAAGGCTGCCCATTATCATCGTTTTTATTTAATATCTCGATTGAACAATTGTCGATAATGGTGCGTAATCAAATAGAGGGCATTAGGATAGGGGGGAAAGAAATGATAATTACTCTTTATGCCGATGATATTCTTCTTTATGTATCTAATGTTAGGTAAAATATTACTAAACTCCTTTCAATCATAGAAGTTTATGGGTCTTTCTCTGGTTACAGGGTCAATATCTCAAAATCAGAGATCTTTTGGATCATGGAAAAAGGTAATGATAGGACTGACTTACCCTTTAAATTGGCATCCCATTGTTTCAAATACCTCAGAATAGTTATATCTAGACATCCCAAGACTTGGTATGAATTAAATATATCCTCTTTATTTGATAAGATAAAAGAATCTTTGAAGAACTGGCAAAATTTTCCCCTGTCTATCTCGGGACGTATAGCTTTATTTAAAATGATACTCTTGCCAAAGATCCTGTATGCCCTTCAAAATACTCCAGTGATGTTGAGAGGAAAGGATGTGAGAGATTTGAATACATCAATTCGGAGGTTCATATGGCAGGGCAAGAAATCTAGAATATCATTTAAAAAGCTTTGCTCTGCTAGAAGATTTGGAGGTTTGGCGCTTCCTGACATCCGTTTCTATAATTTGACATTCCTAGCCAGGATAGTTTTGGACTGGTTAGTATGTGCAAGCTATGTTACTAACAATATTCTTGAGCAAAATATAGTCTTCCCTTATCTACCAGTATCATTAACTCATTGTGAGTCTAGTAAATGTCCTAGGATAATCAAGCAAATGAAATCTATTTATGTTCCTATTTTAGCCTGGCAGAAAATTATTAGTTTACTAGGGCTTAAAACTAATATCTCTAGATATCAAACGATCCTGGGAAATCCAGAATTTCAAGAGGGTTCTCAATCAAAAATCTTTCAGATCTGGAGGGACCTAGGGCTTTGTAGGATTGTCCAGCTATTGGATGTAGAGAATTCCACAATCAAGACATTTAGTAATTTAAAGCAAGAATTTAATCTAGACAATAAAGATTTCTATGCCTATTTACAAATTAGACATTATGCCAATAGATTTATGAAAGATTTTGAGCTGAACTGGAGTTGGGAAGAAGTCGAGAACTGGATTACGATGGCCAAAAACGGGCTCTTTTCAATTTCTATAGGTTATCAAATAATACTCTCTAGATCAAATGACCTTAATCTAAGAGAAATATCTCAACAATGGGGCAAATTAACTCCGGGGATAGAGATAATTATCTCATATATAAAAAGATCATTAGATCTGGTAGCCCAAAGTACACTATCCTCTACTTGGATTGAATCTCATGTGAAGCTTTTACACAGAAGTTACTATACCCCAGGTATAAGTGGGGTAATCTATCATTTAAGGCTTGCCCTAAATGTTCTTATCTAGGGGCCAATTTGGTCCATATGATTTGGAATTGCCCTAAGATAAATCAGATCTGGCAGAAGGTGGCGTTCTGGGTCTCTAAATCTCTGAAACTCCCTATTGGGACTCTCAATATAAGACATATAGTATGTCTGTGGGACGATGAGCAATACCCACAACATAGGAAGATAATTAATGCAATAATTTTGGCAGTTAGAAGTCTAATATTCAGAAAATGGAAGATAAAGGATGTCCCTAGTATAGTAGAAGTAAAAAATTATCTGAAAAAACAATATGTACTTGAACAATATAATGTTGATTTGAATAGCGACCAAGATATTCTGGGTTTTTTTAATAAGTGGTCTTTATTTATTAAAAGCTTCCCAGTTAATGAGAGAGAACACCTTATCTTCCCCTTCAGAAACACAGAGATAATTGTATTAGGGATTTGGTAACCAGATTGGTTAGACAGGAAGCCTGGTTAATTTTGGGACGAAGGGGTTTTTTTTTTGTTTTTTTTCTCCCTCCTATCCCCTCTCTCCCCCCGTTAGAGCATAGGTGTAAGATATAGGCCTAAACCAGGGGCCTATATGTAATAATGTTGTATTATGACTTAGGAAAAAAACTGAGGAAAAATATATATACAGAATAAAATCCCAACTCTGAAGTACAGGTATATAGAACATTTCCATAGTTTGTTGGTTATTGATGTTCTTATTTTAATTTAATTTGGTTACATGATTAATCTGCAAGTTTAAGTTAACTTTTATTATGGAAAAGTATTTTTTCTTTACGGTGTGCCCTGCGAGGTGCGAAGCTGTTATGTTATGTTATGTATGTACTCTCAGTTGGATATAAATAAAAATATAAAGAAGACATGAGAAAGACAAACTGGCAAATAAATAGACAGACAGGTGGTTGTTGCATAAAAAAAAAAGAAAAGGAGAAAAGAATCTTTTTACTAGTTCTTGGGTTTTAGCAATACCTGGGTGTCCGGAGAGATGGGAGTCATGTAAAGTCTGAAGGATCAAGTTCTGTAGAGATGTAGGTACATAGATTTGATTCCCATGGTAGTACAATCCATCCTCTTGTAACGTTAGATCTGAAGTTGGTAGAGAAGAATCAGTGACCTGCTTCAATCTGAAGTTGGTAGAGAAGAATCAGTGACCTGCTTCAATTCTTTTTGATCAATGGAAAGCCCTATGATATGGTCAAGAGGGACTAGGGTACTTTGTTCTTGTTTATTTGCCATGTTAACAAACTGTCTGGACAGAGCGTCTGCTTTTTCATTCTTTTTTGCAGGGCGATACGTAATTAAATATTTAAACCTTGCGAGAAACAAGTTCCAGTGGACTTGACATGAGGTTAAAGTACGATTAGTTTTGAGGCACTGTAGATTCCTATGATCCGTATAGATGAGAATTGGAATAGAAGTGCCTTCCAAAAGGTGTCGTCAGTATTCTAGAGAACTTTTTATAGCGAGACAATCCTTCTCTCCAATCGGATAGTGCTCTTCAGCTGATGATAGGACACAAGAATAGTAAGCAACAGGATGCAATGGTTCCGTAGTGGTTTCCCTTTGAGAAAAAATGGCTCCTATTGCTGAATTGGAAGCATCCACTTCTAAAACATATTGTAAGGAAGGATTAGGGAATCTTAAAATAGGGGCTGATTTGAAAATGTTTTTTAGTTTATCAAACACCGACTGTGTTTCTGGACTCCAAAAAAACTTGGAATCAGTTTTTGTGAGATTTGTTAATGGCTTAGTCAAGTGTGCGAAGTTATGTATAAATTTCCTATAGAAATTTGCGAAAACCCATAAACCTTTGGACCTGTCTCTTTGTAGTAGGAATGGGCCAGTTTTGTATAGCGGAGATTTTACTATCTTCCATGTTTATGCCATCGGGGGTGATGGTATAACCTAAGAATGTAATCTGTTTGGTATGAAAAATACATTTTTCCAATTTTACATAAAGCAGATTTTCACGTAACCTAGATAAAACAACACTGACATGTTTAATATGTTCCTCAAAGGTCTTAGAGTAGATCATGATGTCGTCTAAGTATATTAAAAGAAAAATTTCAAGAAGGTCTTTAAAAATATTGTTTATTAGGTATTAGAAGGTGGCAGGGGCGTTGCAAAGCCTGAATGGAATCACGGTGTATTCGTATAAACCATAGTGGGTTTGAAAAGCCGAGAGCCATTCGTGGCAAGATTTTATGCACACCAGGTTATATGCACCCCTTAAATCCAGTTTTGTATAGCATACAGCACCTTGGAGTCTATCTATAAATTCAGGAATTAATGGCAGAGGGTACCTGTTCTTAATGGTGCGCTTATTTAACTCCCGATATTCTACTATCGGTCTAAGACTTTGATCTTTATTACGTACAAAGAAGATTCCTGCACCAGCAGGATATGCTGAGGGTCTTATAAACCCTATTTTCAAATTCTCTTGTAGATAGGTCTTTAGAAATTCTAACTCAGAATCTGATAATGGAAATACATGTCCATATGGAATATCAACTCCAGGTAGTAGGTCTATAGGACAATCGTATTTCCTGTGAGGGGGTAAGTTCTCAGATTCCTTTTCATCAAAGACATCTGAGAATTGTACGTATTCTTTAGGAATATTAGGAAGAGATGTTAACAGAATATGAGTCTGGCGATAGCATGTATTCTTACAATAATCTGAAGAAAATTCTACAAGTTATTTTAGGGTCGTGTAGTAAGCCAAGTAATACCAAATTTTTTTGGATATAACAGAGAGGGAATTACATCAAAGGTGACAAATTCTGTGTGGAACTGATCAGTTGTAATTCGAATAGGGATAGTGTGGTACTGTATGGGGCCTAAAGTAATTTCATTCCCATCAATAAAACGCAATACAGTAGATTTATTATTTTTAATCAATGGAATTTTATTGGCAATCGTGAATTCTATATCTATGTAATTTAAATTGGCTCCAGAATCAAGAATCGCCTGGGCTCTGATACGCTGTTGTTCCCACTGTAAAAGAATAGGTTATGAGCAATGAGTGGTTTGTTTAATCTGAGTAGAGAGACAAATAGATGAGTGAATTGGCTTACCCTTTCTTTGGCGTAGCTTTGGCGTAGCAGTGGGCAGTCCTTTACTGAATGTTCCTGTGCATCACAGTACATACAGAGATTATTAGAGCGTCTTCTTAATTTCTCCTGATGGTTTAATGGGCCTCTGATAAATCCAATATCTATAGATTCAGTAGTAGACTTAACAGGTTGTTTGGTGTAGGGAACAGATGGTATAGTAAACTGTTGTCTTTTCATAGGATATTCTGATTGGTGTTTTTCAGTTCTCCGTTCCCTAATTCTCCTATCTAATGTAATACTGAGGTCAATTAATTCCTCAAGGGAATCCGACATGTCAAGTCTAGCTAATTCATCTAAGCGAATCTGAAAGTCCTAAAACGGAATTGGTTCCATAGTGAAAGATCATTCCATAATTTATCTTTTGAGCAACTTTTGAAGTCTGTTATATAATCTTCAACGTGTCTTTTATTTTGTCATAATGATCTCATGGCTGTTTCGGCAGTTAACTGTTTATAGGGATCATCGTATAGTTGTGCCATGGCCTTAAATATTTTGTCAATAGATTGGAGTATGGGATCAGTGGTTTCAAGATAGGAGTTAGGCCAAACACGGGGTTCCCCCCTGAGGTATGAAATAGTAGTAAGAACATTTAGGTGATTGTTAGGGTACATTTTTGGTTTCAATGCAAAATATAACAAGCATGCATTTTTAAATTCCCTGAAATCTTTACAATCTCCACAAAATTTCTCTGGGGAACTGGGCTGTGGTTCAGGAGGACTGTCAGTATGTCTGTAACTCTCCAATTTATCATTAATGTAAATTTTTAAAGTTATATTCTCTTGTTGCAAAGTAGTTAGTCCCTATGTAAGTGTTTCCACTCTTTGAGTTAAGGCTTGCACATGATTGATTAGATTTGCTGGATCCATGCTAATCCAATTTTTTGGGGGGCTTGGTATTACTGTCAAAAAAGCAATTCCTAAAAAGCAAGGAATGGTTCTTAATAACTTCTTTATGGATCACAACTGCAGATATATGATTCAGAGTAAAAAAATAAATAAATATATATATATATATTAATGTAAGTTGTCTGAAAGTTTCCCTGAAATACAGAGTGAGGAACAGGAATGGCAACAGTTCTGGAACTAACAAATCTCTGTATAAACCAGGGTAACAAAAAGTTAATTTCAGGTTGAGGAAAAACTGTATACACACTAATAGCTAAGTGAAACAATATACAGCTAAACTGTGTAAGAGATTTCACCAAACCTTAACTCATGAGTAAAGAGAGACAAAGCTACTTAATTATAAAACCTAGTAAGATATGAGTGATTAATGCTAATATGACTTATAACTCTGACAAGAAAAATTGAATTCAGTAGCAGTGGTTATTTAGTTCGCGGAATCAGCAGCTTAAAATACTGGTACCGGGTAATGAGGGTGAAAAAGTACTTAGACAATGGCCTCTATTTATCAAGCTGTCTACTTTCTAGCATTCGCCGGCACCAATATGCTCGCCTAAGCTCGCCTAACATCGCCGCCTCGGCCTTGAATACGTTCGCCAAATTTATCAAGAAAGCTGTCAAAAAGCTGCGCACCAAGTATGGAGCGATGAGCAGTGGACTGTTGTTAACTGACAGTCATCGATCTCGCTGCTCATCGGCTTATTCGCAGCTTTCTTGCTAGCCTGTCACTAAGCACCCACACTAAACTATACTGTTTTACCCCCTATACAGCCGCTCCCGGAGCCCACCCCACCTAAATAAAGTTATTAACCCCTAAATCACTGCTCCGGGACCCAGCCACAACTATAATAAATATATTAACCCCTAAACCGCCGCTCCTGGACCCTGCTACCACCTACATTATACCTATTAACCCCTAATCTGCCGCCCCCTATACCGCCGCCACCTACATAAAGTTATTAACCCCTATCCTGCCGATCCCGGACAAATAAATTGTTTAACGCCGCTCCCGTAGCCCACCGCCACCTACATTATATATATTAACCCCTATCCTGCCCCCCCTACACCGCCGCCACTATAATAATGTTATTAACCCCTAAACCTAAGTCTAACCTAACCCTAACCCCCCCTAACTTAAATATAATTTAAATAAATCTAAATAAATATTACTATTATTAACTAAATTATTCCTATTTAAAACTGTAAAATAAACCCTAAGATAGCTACAACATAATTAATAATTACATTGTAGCTATTTTAGGATTTATTTTTTATTTTACAGGAAAGTTTGTATTTATTTTAACTAGGTACAATAGTTACTAAATAGTTATTAACTATTTAATAACTACCTAGCTAAAATAAAGACAAACGTACCTGTAAAATAAAACCTAATCTAAGTTACAATTACACCTAACACTACACTATCATTAAAATAATTACATAAATTAACTACAATTAAATAAAACTAATTACAATTAAATAAAATTAACTAAAGTACAAAAAAAAACACTAAATTACAGAAAATAAAAAACAATTACAAGAATTTTAAACTAATTACACCTAATCTAAGCCCCCTAATAAAATTAAAAAGCCCCCCTACCCTATACTAAATTACAAATAGCCCTTAAAAGCACCTTTTGCGGGGCATTGCCCCAAAGTAATCAGCTCTTTTACCTGGAAAAAAAGAAATACAACCCCCCCAACATTAAAACCCACCACCCACACACCCAACCCTACTCTAAAACCCACCCAAACCCCCCTTAAAAAAACCTAACACTAACCCCCTGAAAATCACCCTACCTTGAGACGTCTTCACCCAGCCGGGCACAAGTGGACCTCCAGACCGGCAGAAGTCTTCATCCTATCCAGACAGAAGAGGACATCCAGACCGGCAGAAGGCTTCATCCAGGCGGCATCTTCTATCTTCTTCCATCCGGAGCAGAGCGGGTCCATCTTCAATCCAGCCGACGTGGAGCCATCCTCTTCCATCGACGTCCTAACACTGAATGAAGGTTCCTTTAAATGACGTCATCCAAGATGGTGTCTCCTGAATTCCGATTGGCTGATAGGATTCTATCAGCCAATCGGAATTAAGGTAGAAAAAATCCTATTGGCTGATGCAATCAGCCAATAGGATTGAGCTTGCATTCTATTGGCTGATTGGAACAGCCAATAGAATGCAAGCTCAATTCTATTGGCTGATTGGATCAGCCAATAGGATTGAACTTCAGCCAATAGGATTTTTCCTACCTTAATTCTGATTGGCTGATAGAATCCTATCAGCCAATCGGAATTCAAGGGACTTCAAGCCTTCTGCCAGTCTGGATGTCCTCTTCTGCCCGGATAGGAAGAAGACTTCTGCCGGTCTGGAGGTCCACTTGTGCCCGGCTGGGTGAAGACGTCTCAGGGTAGGGTGATCTTCAGGGGGTTAGTGTTAGTTTTTTTTTAAGGGGGGTTTGGGTGGGTTTTAGAGTAAAGTTAGGTGTGTGGGTGGTGGGTTTTAATGTTGGGGGGGGTTGTATTTCTTTTTTTCCAGGTAAAAGAGCTGATTACTTTGGGGCAATGCCCTGCAAAAGGCCCTTTTAAGGGCTATTTGTAATTTAGTATAGGGTAGGGAATTTTATTATTTTGGGGGGCTTTTTATTTTATTAGGGGGCTTAGATTAGGTGTAGTTAGTTTAAAATTCTTGTAATTTTTTTTATTTTCTGTAATTTAGTATTTTTTTTGTACTTTAATTTTATTTAATTGTAATTAGTTTTATTTAATTGTAGTTAATGTATGTAATTATTTTAATGATAGTCTAGTGTTCCTATTGTACCTAGTTAAAATAAATACAAACTTGCCTGTAAAATAAAAATAAACCCTAAGATAGCTACAATGTAACTATTAGTTATATTGTAGCTACCTTAGGGTTTATTTTAAAGGTAAGTATTTAGTTTTAAATAGGAATAATTTAGTTAATAATAGTAATATTTATTTAGATTTATTTAAATTATATTTAAGTTAGGGGGGTTAAGGTTAGGGTTAGACTTAGGTTTAGGGGTTAATAACTTTATTATAGTGGCGGCGGTATAGGGGGCGGCAGAATAGGTGTTAATAGGTATAATGTAGGTGACGGCGGGGTCCGGGAGCGGCAGTTTAGGGGTTAATATATTTATTATAGTTGCGGCGGGGTCCTGGAGCGGCGGTTTAGGGGTTAATAAGTATAACATAGGTGGCGGCAGTGTAGGGGGCAGATTAGGGGTGTTTAGACTCGGGGTACATGTTAGGGTGTTAGGTGTAGACATTTCCCATAGAAATCAATGGGATATCGGGCAGCAGTGAACATGAGCTTTCGCTGCTGTCAGACTCCCATTGCTTCCTATGGCATCCGCCGCCTCCAGGGCGGCAGATTGAAAACCGGGTACCCTGGGCCGGAATAGTGGCGAGCGTACCTGGTAGGATCTTGATAACTTCCAAAAGTAGTCAGATTTGTAGGGCTTACTTTGCGGAATTTCAGCATATTTGCGGTTGACAGCTTGATAAATAGAGGCCAATATAACAACTTATTGTAAAGCAGATTGCAATGTGCTTGCCGAATACAGTCAGAGAGGTAACAGTGTCAGGCATGAAGCGTAGCACAAGGTAAAGGTAACAAACTACAAAGAAGTTTAGGCAGGGAGACCGCAAGTTGGTGGAGCACCCGATAGTGCGTTGGCATGTGACGTCACCGCTTGGGGAATGTTGAAGGGAGGAAGATTGTAGATCCGAGGTTTCACTAGTAGTGTAACGATGGTAAGGTTCAAGCAGGCTGATATGTCCTAGAGACATAGGAGAAATACCAAGCAATGTGATTAGAGCGCATATGCTATTTATAGTGACACTAAGGGTGCGTATACCTTGTTTAAAGGTGTAGGCTAAAACTATTATCAGAGATGTGAAGGAGGAAATCAATAAGGCAGATATGACATCTGACACCACCAAACACTATAGTCTCTTTATGTCCAGGTACATCCAAGCAAGCTCTATGCATGTATAAATGAATGACATCTTCCACCAATAGCTTGAAGAATCATTTGTCAGATGGATCAGTGGGTAAGAAGGAATATAAGGTGCTGTGCGTGAACTTTCATCTATGGAAATTATTTGTTAAACCTTTTGAGCTCAATATTTGAACATGGACATATGATATTCATTGCTCTTTTACACAATGTTTCTGTAATTAGTAATGTGTTTCTACATTTGTATAGTTCTGCATATGATGTTTTGATTAATGCTAATACTATTAATTTATTTTTAATAGTATACTTAAAAAATAAATTAAGGCATTAGTGTTAAAAAGTCCCTACTTTTTCTTATGATATTATTTATTATTTTAAATTTAGGAGTTTAGCACCAGTATTATAAGTACTAGACTGCCATCCTTTTTCCCCGTGCACTAATACATGATCATCTAAAGTGTTGGACTTGGCCAGGAACTAAAAATTTACCACTGTGAAGGCCAGAATTTCTAAAACTCTATGATAAGGCAAGCACCTCTAAAACGGATCCATCAATGTTAGAAGGTTCTTCTCTAAAGTCAATATTTACCTTGATAGCTGTGTATCTTGCTAAAGGACTTCCTTACGTTACTTTAAGTGGAGTTACACATGCATTAGATTATAGTGCTCAATAAAACACATTGTTTAAAAGCAAAGTATATCATATTTATAAAGCTAGTTTGAGCATGATTATTATAATTTTGATGTCACTGTGCAGATGCAGATCATTTTGATCCTACTCTCGAGGAACAGGTGCATAGCTCTACACCCAAAGGTACCCTGTTAAAAGCTAAGTAATAGGTCTTATATAAGTATATTTTAAAAGTCTTTGCAAATCATTGCTTGCAAATTTAAGCACAATTTTAAAATATATTTAAAATGATTTAGGTCTGTAGACTCTTTTTGAGAATGAAAAAGCACATGAATTAACTAATAAACTTTTGAGGGGCAATTTTAGTTCTTACATTTATTTTATAAACAAATTTAAACATAGTATATTTTCTCATTAATTTATTAAGTATCTATTCATGTAATTGTATAAAGCAATCCAGGAGAATGCAGAGGAACCACAAACATATGCTCTATAATTGAAATATAGGATACATCTGTGTCTACATTTTTAAGGATTAAACAAACTGTTTGGTTCTTGTTAGTCTCTTTTGAACATAAGAGTTATTTCATTCATGCTGTTAAAACCTTGACTCCAAAAGGTGGGTAATTATTTTCTTCAGGTGGGAAAGAATTCAAATATTCAGATTCACAATATGCAAGCTTGAAAGTTTTTAAAAGTTCAAATTTTCATGACAAAAATAACTAAATCCAGCAATATCCATATCGGTTGATTGATTCCTCTGTCAAGCACAAATATGTAAGCTTCAATTCAGCATCTTTTCATGTGCTGCTCATGGCTTGTAGCAGTGGCACTAGCTACTGCTTTAAGTTTATTCAAGTTTAAGCTTTAGTTCAGCTGCTCCTCTGCTGCCCTGAAGATATTCCTCATTGGAAACAAGAGGTTAACAAATTTCCATTAATGAATGATTAACGTAGAGTAAAGTAATCCAGACCAAATGGCCTCAGTAAATAATCTTGGATAACACATGAGAAAAGATTAACCCAAATAATGTTTTTTTTTTTTTTTTTGCCTGTGAACATTTCTAATTTAAACTATTTATCAATTTAAACTGATACCTTAGAGCACTGAAGCTGTCGGCCAAAGGCTGATTTTATATCTTTATTTCTTATGCTGTAAATAATTGGGTTTACCAAAGGGACAACTGCAGTGTTGAAGAGAGAGGATATTTTTTTAAATGATAAGCTGTCAGTAGAATTTGGACTGAAGTAAACAAAGAAAATTGATAGATAAAAAAGAGTGATGACTGTGAGGTGTGAAGAGCACGTGTAGAAGGTTTTGCGTCTTCCAGTGCTGGAGCGGATTCTAAGGATGGTGGCAATGATAAAAATGTATGAAGTGAACGTTAGAGAAAAGGGAATGAGAACTACAGGTATTCCTTCTATGAAGACTAAACTTTTCAAAGCACAGTTGTCATCACAAGAAAGTTCCATAAGTGGCACACCATCACAGAAGAAATGATTGATTATATTGGACTTATAACAAGAAATACATGTCCAAAATAACAGAGGAAGTATGTTCACTATAAAACTTAAGAGCCAAGAAAAGAATGCCAAAATAACACAGACTGTATTTCTCATGACAATTGTATAATGCAAGGGGTTACATATGGCCACATATCGATCATAACTCATGGCTGTTAGTATATACATATCAGAGCTTGTCATTAATGCATATATATACATTTGTGCCATGCAAGCATGGAATGATATGGTGTGATCACCTGTTATAAAAGTAATGAAGACTTTATGTAAAGAGGCAGTGATGGAGAGCATATCCATGAGTGACAAATTCCCTATGAAGAAGTACATGGGAGTGTGCAGCTGATGATCTGTGTAGACAAGCAGAAGTATGGTTGTGTTACCACCAAGTGTGATAAGATAAATGAACAGAATTAGACAGAAGATTGGAGCCTGTAACTCAGGAATATCTGATATCCCCTTAATGATAAAAAACATATATGTTGTCTTATTTTTATCCTCCATATATCTGATGTATCTAAATTGTATTAAATTTAAGTTTGCATCTTCTGCTTTATTTCCACTATTTACTGCACAAATTTATGAAGAAGGTTTGTTTCAATGATTAAATTTACCTGTGTATAAAAATGGAAAGATATTATTTATAATCTTTGAATATATAATCCAAAAGCAAGCATTATTAGACACAAGAAGATTGTAGATTTTAGCAAGAATAAAATAAAGAAATCAAGGTTCCTATTATTCTGTATGTTTATATGTATATATACTGTATATGAAAAGACAGATTTTCTTTTCATTTTTTACTCTAGACTATTGTTATTTAACTATTGGTTTATTAGTAACTTGGCATATGACCATCCAAAGAAGTTCTGCTTTAGACTTAGTAGCCTATTTAACAAAGGTCTTGCGGACCTGATCCGACAGTGCGGATCAGGTCCGCAAGACCTCGCTGAATCTGGAGAGCAATACGCTCTCTGTATTCAGCATTGCACCAGCAGCTCACAAGAGCTGCTGATGCAACGCCGCCCCCTGCAAACTCGCGGCCAATGGGCCACCAGCAGAGGGGTGTCAATCAACCCGATCGTACTGGATCGGGTTGAATTGTGGTGATTCCTGTCCACCTGCTCATAGCAGGCAGACAGTGTTATGGAGCAGCGGTCTTTAGACCGCAGCTCCATAACCTGTGTTTTTGGCGAGTCTGAAGACTCGCCAGAAACACGGGCCCAGAAGCTCCTTCTGGAGCTTGATAAATGGGCCCCAAAAGCTTTAATTACTGTTCATAAACGGTATTTAATCAGGGTTATTAGCAAAATAAAGAGTCAATATTTCTGAATTTTGTTCTATTTCCAAAAAAACTAGATTGTACTGAAATTTCTATAATCAAAACAATCTCAATCAAAGCCGAGTTTATTAAAGGGACACTTAACCCAAATTTTTTATTTAGTGATTCAGATAAAGCAGGCAATTTTAAGCAACTTTCTAATTTACTCCTATTATCAATTTTTCTTCGTTCACTTGCTATCTTTATTTGAAAAAGGCATCTAAGCTTCTTTTTTGGTTCAGACCTCTCGACAGTACTTTTTTATTGGTGAATGAATGTATCCACCAATCAGCAAAATTAACACAGGTTATTCAACAAAAATGGGCCGGCATCTAAACTTACATTCTTGCATTTCAAATAAAGATACCAAGAGAATGAAGAAAATTTGATAATAGGAGTAAATTAGAAAGTTGCTTAAAATTGCATGCTCTATCTGAAACACGAAAGAAAAAAAATTGGGTTCAGTGTCCCTTTAACTCCCTTAATATTCAGTGGCATGGCAAGTAATGTGAAAATGATCTCATACGTTCCCTTGGTGGGGACCTTGTCCACTCGGATAATGATAAGTGGGGTCCTGTTATTCGCTTTTTGACAGTAGCACTATACTATTAGGTGACAATATTCAGTGACATTTAGCCAATATATATTACAGCCTTGGTACCTACTGACCAGGTAGAGTAAGGGGTCTGGTACAACATTATTGATGATATACAGAATTGGTAAAAAAGGACTTGATGTTATTATCAGGAGATTGGAAGCATTGATTGAGGGTCAGTAAGGAACATGATTGCAGGTGAATTTTTATTTTTTATTAGTAATGAAATTTCTGACCACATATAAAGATGTATTAAAAAAGCCATGAGGGTTGTGCAGTTTCTTTAGCCCGATCAATTTAATTGCTTTAATGTGATTGAGTTACACCATAATGGATGCTGTGCATTTAAAATACATGAAAATGGTGGATTTACTTATTTATTTATATTTGATTTTACTGTTCATTGCATCTCCTTATAAATAGTTTATCTACCTATTCACAACGTGCTGAATTCATTTGTGATTGGATATCAGTAGTTTAATAAGAAACAGAGGCCTAGATTACAAATTGAGTGCAACTGATAACTAAAAAAATAATGCGCTAAATTACAAGTGGAGAGCTAACCGTAGCATGGGCGCTATATTAAAATATTGTGCCCATGTTAACTTGCGATCATATTACAAGTTGAAAGGAAATGTGTTGAGTTCGCAAGAGTGAAAACCGTGGGTAAAGGGTTAGGGCTAAAAAAAGTTGCGTTAACCACTACATAAACATATTTAAAAAAAAAGTTAGCCTCATATATACAACATCTAATAAAAATATTCATCTAAATATTAGAGGCAAGAAAATTTTGTTTTGAATATTTTCATTTTGTTTATGAATTTTCATTAAACATTAAGGGGCCGATTTAACATTGTACGAGCGGACATGATCCGATATTGCGGATCATGTCCGCAGCACATCGATAAATGCCGATAGCATACGCTCTCAGCATTTATTATTGCACCAGCAGTTCTGGTGAACTGCTGGTGCAATACCGCCCCCTGCAAATTCGTAGCCAATCATCCGCTAACAGGGGTGTCAATCAACCTGATCGTATTCGATCGGTAGATTTCTGTCCACCGCCTCAGAGCAGGCGGACAGGTTATGGAGCAGCGGTCTTTAGACCACTGCTTCATAACGTGTGTTTCTGGCAAGCCTAAAGGCTCGCCAGAAACACGGGGGATAATTCGGCCCCTAAACATTTACATTTTTTTGTTAAAAAGAATGTTAATGTTTTAAAGCAACAATGGAAATGTCAACCAATAGCTACAATACTTACCTTATTATGCTCTCCAGGGCATTTTAAAGTAAGTATTAATGGCTAAAAATAATAAAAAATTAAATGATTGAATACTGATGATTTTCATCAGTATTTTTTTGTTTACTTTATTTCTGTTGGTGCATTCATTCGAACTTTCATTTTGTTAAAATGAAAAGAAAGTTACATTTTTGTTACAAATGTGTATTTGTTCTAAAACAAATGCATATCTCTAATAAATAGTACCAACATTTTTTATAATGGTTAAATGTATATGTTATATGACAAAGAGTTAGATTATGAGTGGAGCATTACTTAACGCTCCTGCTCGAGCGTTAACTGTGCTAGAAGTAACCTTTTGGGTGCGTTGGGATGCGCTTGTATTTTGAGTTAAATGTAAACTGTTTTCGCTTGTGTGGTAACCTGAATAGCGCCAATATTCGAATTTGTGCGCGCGTTAAGCTATTACCCCAAAGAAATCAATGGAGTAAAAAAACAAAAAACCCAACTCGCACGCAAACTTGATTGTATAGTCTCATGTACGTTAACTTGACATGAGAATATGAATATTTCACAGTCTAATAAAAGTTTTATTTAATATTAAAAAAAAAAAAAAAAGAGGGGGGCGTGGCTAAGCAAGCAACATGGACGGTCGCCATCTCTGGGGCTCCAAAAGCAGATTAAGGAATACCTTGTATATCTAGTGAAATACCCAGCATTTCACGTTCATACAGCTGTATACTGAAGCCTAATCACTTGCTGTACAGAATGCTGTGATCCTCTTGCCGAATGATCTATCTTCTAGCTCTCTTATGGACCCTCGATAGAAGACGGCCTACTAAGTATACCTCCCACCCTTCCCCCAGCTGCGTGGGTTAAGCTGCAAATACATTCATTGCCTATGACATGAGGGGAGCTAAATCAAACTAAGAACTACAATTTTTATGAAAGTAATCTATCACATAGGCAAATATGGAGGAGATACACCACCTCATGTCCGCTTTTCTGCAGAAGTTTGAGCAGGATTATTGTGCGAAAATGATGGACTTAAAGTCTGTACTAGAGGCGGAGATGGAGAGTGCATCCGAACACCCTTGCCAAATTGTCCCCTCTACCGCAATTACCACCATTGTACCTGAGACTCTAAAACCCGCTAACCTCACATCGGGAAAGCAGGCTGTGATGGCAAGTACAGACCCAGAACCACAAGATCTGCAGATCACACAGCAGCCTCAAGTTCCCGCCACCATTAAGATCCAACTACAGAGGAATTGTTTACTGTCTTACTGCGACACCAGCGCCGGAGAAGAAACATCTTTAATTGCCCGAGCCTCCTGCAGTAGCAAAACGGTGCGGACCTGGGAGGATGTGTTGGGGGATGCGGCCGGCCCTCTGATGCGCCGATCTGATCCGCTCTTACCAGAACACCGGCTCAGAAGTTGGCCCCAACGCTGGCGACACTGGCTTTCACATTCCTCTTCAGCAACCGGAGGCCTTTCTATGGCGGCGATCTATTGCCTCTCCACTTCGACCCTGTTGCAGCACAGCCTTAAGTCTGGTATCGGGTGAAGTCTCTTGGGACACCTCACTCTCTCACGGAACTCTAGTTTTGGGACACTGATTCACTTTGCTGTGTTTCTGATGAAGACAGTAATGTCCGATAGTTAATCTCCCAATATGTGTTTGGAATTTGTTTTCTGCATTTCTCATAAGCTATTGGCTCCCTTATATATATATATCCTAATTGTTTTTGTTTATTGTTTTACTGAAAATCTTGATAGAGAGAGGGCAGTTGGTGCACAGTTTAGACTGAAGGTCTTACCTTATGCATGTTCCCATCATTATACCCTCTCTTTTTATTTTGATATATAACATGTTGATATTTCTACCAGCACACTATACTGTTCCTTCTGATATTCCCCATCTCCACATTACCATTTATAACGTATATTAGCATTCTCTCTATCTCACCTCCATCCATTTCACTTTAGCTGTGAGACGCTATATCAGAATTCCTGTATACCCCCTATAGACATGCCCAAATCTCCCTTTCATGTTATAGTGTAATCTTACTAATCACAAAAAACTAGCACTGTATAATATGTATTGTAATAGTATATTAACATATGCCCCAGACTCCCCTCAATATTTTATTTTACTATATGACCCTTCTAGTCATTAACTCACACATACAGCATCCACTCCTGGTTGGCATACCCTCTTCTAGGTACACATGTATTTCAAGCTACTAAATGTTACATGGTCTATACTGGCATTTCTTTATGTTCTAAGATAGATCATTTTAGACTTTCTTGTTGATATTTACTAGATAGCTACATAAATTTGTACACTTTTGAACAGCATCTCTTCAGATATAAGTACTGATGGAGATTATGATCCAACCTTACCATAGCTTAGTTTGCCACCATGAACCTATATTCTGTATACTGACATGTCCATTCTATTTCTTCATTCATAGCCGCCTCTTATAGCTAAGGTTTATTGGTTCACCCTCTACTCTCTTTTGACAGAAGATACTCATAGCTATAACCCCTCTGCAAAATATTTGGAAACTTTATAGATATATATAGAGGGTAATTAAGCTTATGCTGAAGAGGATGTGTAATTATGACCCAGAAAGACACGCCCCCCCCCCCACACTCCCCACTCCCATTTTAAACGGCTCTTGACCGCTGTACTCCCCCCCCCATACACTTTAGCCCATGAGTGGCCAGACAAAAGCTAACTCCCTACTTATCACCATCATTAGATTATTCTCAATATAGGGACCAATTGACACTTGATATAAAAAAAAAAAAAATGAGGTTTCATTGTAACATGCCCAGTTACTCACATTTACCATACGCTCCAAACACACTCCCATGCATCATACTATAACCCATATTAACAGATGTTTTCTTCTTATTGAGCCTTCTTAGTTGTATAACAACATTTTCCATATATATCATGTATATAGCACTATTCCTAGTTAGACAGTGATTATAAATGCCATACTGATACCATAGTGTTTTATTACAAGTCTAACTGCTATACGTGAGTTGTATAATTACTCTTTTCACTTTTGCTCTGTTTCTGGGCATATTTTATGTTGTATTATTGTTACTTATTACCTCAATAAAAAATTATTTAAAAAAAAAAAAAAAAATGTGTGTGTATATATATATATATATATATATATATATATATATACATAATGGTTTTCCTGTATATATAGATAATTTAGGTATATATATATATATATATATATATATATATATATATATATGTATATGTATATATACATACTGTACATATTACATACATTTTACAAATATTTAGAGTACACACATAGGGGCCGATTTATGAAAGTGCAAGCGGACATGATACGATGTAGCGTATAATGTCAGTCGCACATCGATAAATGCTGACAGCATACGCTGTCGTTCTTGTGAATTGCTTGGGCAATGCGGCCCCCTGCAGATTCGCGGCCAATCGGCTGCTAGCAGGTGGTGTCAATCAGCCCGATCGTCTAGGATCGGGAGGATTGATGTCTGCAGCCTCAGAGCAGGTTGACAAGTTATGAAGCAGCGGTCTTTAGACCACTGCTTCATAAATGCTGTCCATTCGGAGCTTGATAATTCGCCCCCATAGTAAAAACCTTTATTAAAAATGAATATTGCATAAGTATGTTTTTACATGTTTTTACTATATCTACTTAACTGAAAAAGGCTCCAACTTACTTCTATACATACCATCTCAAATACTGATTTTGAAAAACGGGTGCTAAATGGTATCACGCTATTGTGCATTAAAAAACGTTGATTGGTGTATAACAAAGAACTACACTCATTGCACGGAATTTTGGCTTAATTGGCTTGGTACTCGAGCTTTAGCAGACATGAATTTTAGTGTGGGTTCTCATAGAAATCTATTATCTTAGGGAAGAATGCACCGGCACTTTCCAATATGAATACTGTAGAACACATTATATTACCGCGCACACTATATATATATGCACAACCATAGACTTGCAATATCAGAGCACAAATGCTAACAGTATTAGCTCCCTTACTGTTTCTATGTTTTCCATCCACTTGTAATCTGACTCAGAGGACTTAAGCTCTGAAAGTACAATTAGTAATAGGACACATTATGACTGAAGTAGCTATGTTGTGATTACTGAATAAAAGACATATAAAAAAATGATGTTAAATATTCTAATTTACTAAATAAATAAATGATGAATGAAAAAATAGGAAATCAGACTGATAATGTAATTTCTGAAGTGTAAGATAACCACTATCAGTTGACATAATATACTTGAAACAATTGTAGAAAAGCACTTACCTGCTACCAGGAATATGCACCCAGCGCTTCTCTAGTCTGTGGCCAGACCAGGGGCTTTAATAGGGTTTACGACTCTCTTGTCAATCTGAGGTCATGTTCTAGCAACACTCAATACCCTGAGGATTTGTGTTTTCCTAAGACACAGCACAGGTCACTGGAGGTAATGAAACCCCAGAAGTGTAATCATTTTCTAAAACTCTTGTTCTATGTCCATAGAGGTTGTAATAGGTTCTAATAATAGTCATGCTGTGCAATGCTTAAATAATAAACTGTTGTTGCTTCATCAGGCAGGGATTTAATATTATTATACAATAGTGATGTCGCGAACTTAAAAACTTTGGTTCGCGAACGGCGGACTCAAACTTCCGGTATTGTTCGCGAACCGCGGGAACCGCCATTGAATTCAATAGGCAGGCGAACTTTAAAACCTACAAGGACTCTTTCTGGCCACAATAGTGATGGAAAAGTTGTTTCAAGGAGACTAACACCTGGACTGTGGCATGCTGGAGGGGGATCCATGTCAAAACTCCCATGGAAAATTACATAGTTGATGCAGAGTCTGCTTTTAACCCATAAAGGGACTAAATCACCTAAAATTCCTAAATTATGTGCATTAATGTGCTTTAAAACATCAGTTATGATGTTGTATCTATCAGGTAGTGTAAGGGTTACGCCCGCTTCACAGTGACAGACCAAACTCCAAGTGTAACGCACCGCAAACAACCGCAAACAGTCCATTTGCACAACCATGAGATAGATAGATTTGATAGATAGATAGATACATAGATTACATAGCTCAATCGATGCAATATACATCTGATCGATACAAATTACATAGATCAATAGATGCAATATACATTTGATAGATACGAATTACATTGATCAATAGATGCAATATCCATTTGATAGATACGAATGTTATCGATCCAAAGATGCAATATACATTTGATAGATACGAATTACATCAACCAAAAGATGTAATATACATTCTATAGATACGAATTACATTGATCAATAGATGCAATATACATTTGATAGCTACGTTTGATAGTTAGATCGATTCAGGGGCGTATTAATGCAAAGGCCAACGAGGCCGGTGCCTAATGCGGCAGATTTTGGGGGGCGGCACTTCTCTTTTGCACTAAATATGTGCCAAGGATTTAAGAACAAAAAATTCAAATTTTGACAGCGTGGTTGTCACGTGAACGGCATTTTGCCATGTCACGTGACGTTTTTGACAAGCTGCACGCCCGCCTTCCTGTCTAGCAAGCCGCAAGAACTTTTGGATGTGATGATCAGTGGAGACTGGAGAGGAGCCGGAGGACTGGAGGTGCTGATCCGGCTTAACTCAGGTAGGGAAGGGAAGGGCAGGGCAATGCAGCCAAAAGCATTTGCATGCTGATAGAGTCAGAGGACTCAGTGTATTTTCTGTAGGCTAGCTGTGTACACTGTACAGTCAGTGTGGCGTGGCTTCATCAAATGCTGCCCGCCCTACTCCTCTGTTATTTTATTGCCTGTCCTGTACAGTTACACAGTGTGTGTTTGTGTATACTGTGTGTAGCGAGCCTTTAGGCAATACAATAGCAGAGGAGGCAGCATTAGGTTAAGAACTAAGTCTTGAGCAACTCTTGATCTATATAATTTAAATATGCGGCATACCCGCTCATTTTAAAAGCAGTTTTGTTTACTTCTTAATGTAGCTGGGCAGTGGGGCAGTATATTAGGCATGCATTGAAAACGGAGCTTATTAAAAAGGTAGGGGGAAATAGGGTTCAATATTCAGTAAATTTTGCCATGCTCTAAAATGAAAAGAAAAAAAAATACTGCCTTTTTAATAAGCTCAGTTTGCACACTTAATATACTGCCCCACTGCCCAGCCACATTAAGAAGCAAAATAACTGCTTTTGAAATGCCAGTATATGCGCACTAAAATTAGCTGTACACGGAGAGCATTACTACTGTATTCAGCAGAGCCAGAGACTGGAGAGAGTAGTTCCTAAACATGTGTCCGACACTCCTGAGGTAAAATCAGGCTGTGGAGTTGAGAAGTGCAGGGATGACAGCTGGAGAATGTCTGCTCTTGCACGGACCATAGTGGTGAGTGACTCAGTGAAGGCAGCAGCATCAGTGGGGGTTGGGCTGTCAGTATGGGGAAAACAGCCGACAATGCTGGGTATGTTTAATAACTGAAAAAATGCTGTCTCTTTTTTTGCTGCTGGTCTTCTTTCTTTACTGCATTGTCAGTAAGGAAAGCTGTGTCTACAGCAAGCTTTTACTCAGTGCTATTTCTGACACTTTTGAAAGAGTGGGGGAAAGGGAGCAGACATGGGGCTGGGACATATATATATATATATATATATATATATATATATATATATATATATTTACTAAGTCCCAGCCCCATGTCTGCTCCCATTCCCCACTCTTTCAAAAGTGTCATATATATATGAGAGACATGTACACACATTTTATATATATATATATATATATATATATATATATATATATATATATATATATTTATATGTGTGTGATGGGACTTAGTAGTTTATATATATATATATATATGAGAGACATGTACACACACAAAACTGGGGGGGTGGGCAGCAGAATTTTGAGTGCCTAGGGCAGCACAAAACCTAAATACGCCCCTGGATCGATTTGATAGATAAATAGATAGATTTGAAATATATATAATTTCCCTGACAGAGTATAACAATAAGACATGCGGCCTGTGACACGTGGTGTGTTAAGTAGTACTATTCTTAGCAGTTTACTACAACCTGTTACTCCCCCTATCGGTAGAGGTCTATATGGCCTGCATTTTTGGAACCGGGAGATGGAAGAAGATGATTGGTCTGTCCTCCTACTTCAAATTTGTCAAAAACACAAGTGGCTGTCTCAACAGTCCGGACACGAGATAGATAGATAGGATAGATAGATATACATAGATTGATAGTTAGATAGAATCGATAGAAGATAAATAGATAGATTTGTTAACTATATAATTACCCTGACAAAGTATAATAATTAAACATGTGGTCTGGGATCCATGGTAACTAGGTTGTGTTAAGTAGTACTATTCTTAGCACTTTCAGCCCTGTAACTCCTCCTATCGGTGGAGGTCTACAGGGAGTGCAGAATTATTAGGCAAGTTGTATTTTTGAGGATTAATTTTATTATTGAACAACAACCATGTTCTCAATGAACCCAAAAAACTCATTAATATCAAAGCTGAATAGTTTTGGAAGTAGTTTTTAGTTTGTTTTTAGTTATAGCTATTTTAGGGGGATATCTGTGTGTGCAGGTGACTATTACTGTGCATAATTATTAGGCAACTTAACAAAAAACAAATATATACCCATTTCAAGTATTTATTTTTACCAGTGAAACCAATATAACATCTCAACATTCACAAATATACATTTCTGACATTCAAAAACAAAACAAAAACAAATCAGTGACCAATATAGCCACCTTTCTTTGCAAGGACACTCAAAAGCCTGCCATCCATGGATTCTGTCAGTGTTTTGATCTGTTCACCATCAACATTGCGTGCAGCAGCAACCACAGCCTCCCAGACACTGTTCAGAGAGGTGTACTGTTTTCCCTCCTTGTAAATCTCACATTTGATGATGGACCACAGGTTCTCAATGGGGTTCAGATCAGGTGAACAAGGAGGCCATGTCATTAGATTTTCTTCTTTTATACCCTTTCTTGCCAGCCACGCTGTGGAGTACTTGGATGCGTGTGATGGAGCATTGTCCTGCATGAAAATCATGTTTTTCTTGAAGGATGCAGACTTCTTCTTGTACCACTGCTTGAAGAAGGTGTCTTCCAGAAACTGGCAGTAGGACTGGGAGTTGAGCTTGACTCCATCCTCAACCCGAAAAGGCCCCACAAGCTCATCTTTGATGATACCAGCCCAAACCAGTACTCCACCTCCACCTTGCTGGCGTCTGAGTCGGACTGGAGCTCTCTGTCCTTTACCAATCCAGCCACGGGCCCATCCATCTGGCCCATCAAGACTCACTCTCATTTCATCAGTCCATAAAACCTTAGAAAAATCAGTCTTGAGATATTTCTTGGCCCAGTCTTGACATTTCAGCTTGTGTGTCTTGTTCAGTGGTGGTCGTCTTTCAGCCTTTCTTACATTGGCCATGTCTCTGAGTATTGCACACCTTGTGCTTTTGGGCACTCCAGTGATGTTGCAGCTCTGAAATATGGCCAAACTGGTGGCAAGTGGCATCTTGGCAGCTGCACGCTTGACTTTTCTCAGTTCATGGGCAGTTATTTTGCGCCTTGGTTTTTCCACACGCTTCTTGCGACCCTGTTGACTATTTTGAATGAAACGCTTGATTGTTCGATGATCACGCTTCAGAAGCTTTGCAATTTTAAGAGTGCTGCATCCCTCTGCAAGATATCTCACTATTTTTTACTTTTCTGAGCCTGTCAAGTCCTTCTTTTGACCCATTTTGCCAAAGGAAAGGAAGTTGCCTAATAATTATGCATACCTGATATAGGGTGTTGATGTCATTAGACCACACCCCTTCTCATTACAGAGATGCACATCACCTAATATGCTTAATTGGTAGTAGGCTTTCAAGCCTATACAGCTTGGAGTAAGACAACATGCATAAAGAGGATGATGTGGTCAAAATACTCATTTGCCTAATAATTCTGCACTCCCTGTATATGGCCTGCATGATTACCATGACAAAGTATAACAACAAGACACGCGGTCTGGGACCCATGGTAACTAGGTTGTGTGAAGTAGTACTATTCTTAGCACTTTCATCCCTGTAACTCCTCCTATCGTGGGAGGTCTATATGGCCTGCAATATTACCCCAACAAAATATAACAACAAGACATGCTGTCTGGGACCCATGGTAACTAGGTTTTGTTAAGTAAAACTTTTCTTAGCAGTTTAATCCCTCTGACTCCCCCTTTCGGTGGAGGTCTATATGGCCTTCATGATTACCCTGACAAAGTATAACAACAAAACATGCGGTGTGGGACCCATGGTAACTAGGTTGTGTTAATTAGTACTATTCTTAGCACTTTAATCCCTGTTACTCCCCCTATCGGGGGAAGGTCTATATGGCGTGCCTGATTATCCTGGCAAAATATAACAACAAGACATGCGGCCTGGGAACCACTTTTAACTAGGTTGTGTTAATTTTTACTATTCTTAGCACTTTAATCCCTGTTACTCCCCCTATCGGGGGCGGTCTATATGGCCTGGCTGATTATCCTGACAAAATCTAACAGCAAGACATGCGGTCTGGGAACCACAGTTAATGTTAACTTGGTTGTGTTAAGTTGTACTATTCTTAGCACTTTAATCCCTGTTACTTTCCCTATCAAGGGAGGTCTATATGGCCTGCATCATTAACCTGACAAAGTATAACAACAAAACATGCGTTCTGGGACCCATGGTAACTAGGTTGTGTTAAGTAGTACTATTCTTAGCATTTTCATCCCTGTAACTCCCCCTATCGAGGGAGGTCTATATGGCCTGCATGATTACCCTGACAAAGTATAACAACCAAACATGCGGTCTGGGACCCATGGCGGTACTGGTATAACTAGGTTTTCTTAAGTATTACTATTCTTCGCAGTTTAATCCCTGTGATTGGTCTGTCCTCCTACTTCAAATTTGTCCAAAACACAAGTGGCTGTCTCAAAACAGTCCAGACAGAAGATAGATAGATAGGATAGATAGATAGATATACATAGATTGATAGTTAGATAGAATCGATAGAAGATAAATAGATAGATTTGTTAGATATATAACTACCCTGACAAAGTATAATAATTAAACATGCGGTCTGGGACCCATGGTAACTAGGTTGTGTAAAGTAGTACTATTCTTAGCACTTTCATCCCTGTAACTCCTCCTATCGGGGGAGGTCTATATGGCCTGCATTATTACCATGACAAAGTATAACAACAAGACACGCGGTCTGGGACCCATGGCAACTAGGTTGTGTTAAGTAGTACTTTTGTAAGCACTTCTTCGCAGTTTAATCCCTGTGATTGTTCTGTCCTCCTACTTCAAATTTGTCAAAAACACAAGTGGCTGTCTCAAAACAGTCCAGACAGAAGATAGATAGATAGATAGATAGATATATAGGATAGATAGATATACATAGATTGATAGTTAGATAGAATCGATAGAAGATAAATAGATAGATTTGTTAGATATATAATTACCCTGACAAAGTATAATAATTAAACATGGGGTCTGAGACCCATGGTAACTAGGTTGTGTTAAGTAGTACTATTCTTAGCACTTTCAGCCCTGTAACTCCCCATATCGGGGGAGGTCTATACGGCCTGCATGGTTACCCTGACAAAGTATAACAACAATACACGCGGTGTGGGACCCATGGTAATTAGCTTGTGTTAATTAGTACTTTTCTTAGCACTTTAATCCCTGTTACTCCCCCTATCGGGGGAGGTCTATATGGCCTGCATGATTACCTTACCAAAATATAACAATAAGACATGCGGTCTGGGAACTAGTGTTAACTAGGTTATGTTAAGTTGTACTATTCTAAGCACTTTAATCCCTGTTACTCCCCCTATCAAGGGAGGTCTATATGGCCTGCATGATTACCCTGACAAAGTATAACAACCAAACATGTGGTCTGGGACCCATGGTGGTTCTGGTATAACTAGGTTTTCTTAAGTATTAATATTCTTCGCAGTTTAATCCCTGTGATTGTTCTGTCCTCCTACTTCAAATTTGTCAAAAACACAAGTGGCTGTCTCAAAACAGTCCGGACAGAAGATAGATAGATAGATAGATAGATAGATAGATAGATAGATAGGATAGATAGATATACATAGATTGATAGTTAGATAGAATCGATAGAAGATAAATAGATAGATTTGTTAGATATATAATTACCCTGACAAAGTATAATAATTAAACATGCGGTCTGGGACCCATGGTAACTAGGTTGTGTTAAGTAGTACTATTCTTAGCACTTTTAGCCCTGTAACTCCCCATATCGGGGGAGGTCTATACGGCCTGCATGGTTACCCTGACAAAGTATAACAACAATACATGCGGTGTGGGACCCATGGTAATTAGCTTGTGTTAATTAGTACTTTTCTTAGCACTTTAATCCCTGTTACTCCCCCTATCGGGGGAGGTCTATATGGCGTGCCTGATTATCCTGGCAAAATATAACAACAAGACATGCGGCCTGGGAACCACTGTTAACTAGGTTGTGTTAATTTTTACTATTCTTAGCACTTTAATCCCTGTTACTCCCCCTATCGGGGGCGGTCTATATGGCCTGGCTGATTATCCTGACAAAATCTAACTTGGTTGTGTTAAGTTGTACTATTCTTAGCACTTTAATCCCTGTTACTTTCCCTATCAAGGGAGGTCTATATGGCCTGCATCATTAACCTGACAAAGTATAACAACAAAACATGCGTTCTGGGACCCATGGTAACTAGGTTGTGTTAAGTAGTACTATTCTTAGCATTTTCATCCCTGTAACTCCCCCTATCGAGGGAGGTCTATATGGCCTGCATGATTACCCTGACAAAGTATAACAACCAAACATGCGGTCTGGGACCCATGGCAGTACTGGTATAACTAGGTTTTCTTAAGTATTACTATTCTTCGCAGTTTAATCCCTGTGATTGGTCTGTCCTCCTACTTCAAATTTGTCCAAAACACAAGTGGCTGTCTCAAAAGAGTCCGGACAGAAGATAGATAGATAGATAGGATAGATAGATATACATAGATTGATAGTTAGATATAATCGATAGAAGATAAATAGATAGATTTGTTAGATATATAACTACCCTGACAAAGTATAATAATTAAACATGCGGTCTGGGGCCCATGGTAACTAGGTTGTGTAAAGTAGTACTATTCTTAGCACTTTCATCCCTGTAACTCCTCCTATCGGTGGAGGTCTATATGGCCTGCATTATTACCATGACAAAGTATAACAACAAGACACGCGGCCTGGGACCCATGGTAACTAGGTTGTGTTAAGTAGTACTTTTGTAAGCACTTTAATCCCTGTTACTCCCCCTATCGTGGGAGGTCTATATGGCCTGCATGATTACCTTACCAAAATATAACAATAAGACATGCGGTCTGGGAACTAGTGTTAACTAGGTTATGTTAAGTTGTACTATTCTTAGTACTTTAATCCCTGTTACTCCCCCTATCAAGGGAGGTCTATATGGCCTGCATGATTACCCTGACAAAGTATAACAACCAAACATGCGGTCTGGGACCCATGGTGGTTCTGGTATAACTAGGTTTTCTTAAGTATTAATATTCTTCGCAGTTTAATCCCTGTGATTGTTCTGTCCTCCTACTTCAAATTTGTCAAAAACACAAGTGGCTGTCTCAAAACAGTCCGGACAGAAGATAGATAGATAGATAGATAGATAGATAGATAGATAGGATAGATAGATATACATAGATTGATAGTTAGATAGAATCGATAGAAGATAAATAGATTGATTTGTTAGATATATAATTACCCTGACAAAGTATAATAATTAAACATGCGGTCTGGGACCCATGGTAACTAGGTTGTGTTAAGTAGTACTATTCTTAGCACTTTCAGCCCTGTAACTCCCCATATCGGGGGAGGTCTATACGGCCTGCATGGTTACCCTGACAAAGTATAACAACAATACACGCGGTGTGGGACCCATGGTAATTAGCTTGTGTTAATTAGTACTTTTCTTAGCACTTTAATCCCTGTTACTCCCCCTATCGGGGGAGGTCTATATGGCCTGCATGATTACCCCTACAAAATATAATAATAAGACATATGCTCTGGGACCTATGGTAACTAGGTTGTGTTAAGTAGTACTGTTCTTAGCATTTTAATACCTGTTACTCACCCTATCGGGGGAGGTCTATACGGCCTGCATAATTACCCTTACAAAATTTAATAATAAGACACATGCTCTGGGTCTGGGACTCATGGTAAGGTTGTGTTAAGTAGTACTGTTCTTAGCATTTTAATACCTGTTACTCACCCTATCGGGGGAGGTCTATATGGCCTGCATGATTACCCTTACAAAATATAATAATAAGACATATGCTCTGGGACCTATGGTAACTAGGTTGTGTTAAGTAGTACTGTTCTTAGCATTTAAATATCTGTTACTCACCCTATCGGGGTAGGTCTATATGGCCTGCATGATTACCCTTACAAAATATAATAATAAGACATATGCTCTGGGACCCATGGTAAAGTTGTGTTAAGTAGTACTGTTCTTAGCATTTTAATACCTGTTACTCACCCTATCGGGGGAGGTCTATATGGCCTGCATGATTACCCTTACAAAATATAATAACAAGACATGCGGTCTGGGACCTATGGTAACTAGGTTGTGTTCAGTAGTACTGTTCTTAGCATTTTAATACCTGTTACTCACCCTATCGGGGGAGGTCTATATGGCCTGCATGATTACCCTTACAAAATATAATAACAAGACATGCTTCTGGGACCCATGGTAAGGTTGTGTTAAGTAGTACTGTTCTTAGCATTTTAATACCTGTTACTCACCCTATCGGGGGAGGTCTATATAGCCTGCATGATTACCCTTACAAAATATAATAACAAGACATGCGGTCTGGGACCTATGGTAACTAGGTTGTGTTAAGTAGTACTGTTCTTATTAGTTTAATACCTGTTACAACACCTAATGGTGGGATGTCTATATGGCCTGCATGATTAGCCGCACCAAATAAAAAAACAAGACATGCAGTCTTGGACTAAGACCCATGGCTAACTCGGTTGTGTAAAGTAGTACTATTCCTAGCACTTTCATCCCTGTTACTTCCATGCCTCTCGGTGGTGGTCTACATGGCCAACATGATTAGCATAACAAAGTACAACAATAAAACCTTAGCTCTTGAAAGCCTGTTAATTGGCTTTATTTTGGTAGTACTGTTCTTATTAGTTTAATATCTGTTACAACACCTAATGGTGGGAGGTCTATATGGCCTGCATGATTAGCCGCACCAAACAAAACAACAAGACAAGCGGTCTTGGACTGGGACACATGGCTAACTCGGTTGTGTAAAGTAGTACTATTCTTAGCACTTTCATCCCTGTTACTTCCAGGCCTCTCGGGGGTGGTCTACATGGCCATCATGATTAGCCTAACAAAGTACAACAATAAAACCTTGGCTCTTGAAAGCCTGTTAATTGGCTTTATTTTGGTAGTACTGTTCTTATTAGTTTAATATCTGTTACAACACCTAATGGTGGGAGGTCTATATGGCCTGCATGATTAGCCGCACCAAACAAAACAACAAGACATGCGGTCTTGGACTGGGACCCATGGCTAACTCAGTTGTGTAAAGTAGTACTATTCTTAGCACTTTCATCCCTGTTACTTCCAGGCCTCTGGGGGGTGGTCTACATGGCCATCATGATTACCCTCACCAAAATATAACAACAAGATGTGCGGTCAGGGAACCATGGTAAGGTTACTTCCTTTTGCACAATCGAGTATACCAGTTGCAGGCAGAGGTTCTGACCCTGCATTTTGGCTGCACCTCTCCCTAAAAGAGGCATCCGTTACAGAGTCTGTGGGCATGTATGCTCTGGGACCCATGGTAAAGTTGTGTTAAGTAGTACTGACCCTGCATTATGGCTGCACCTCTCCCTAAAAGAGGCATCTGTTACAGAGTCTGTGGGCATGTATGCAAAGAACTGGCCTGCCTAAAAGGAGCAGCAAGGCAGTACAGGTCGTTCTCCTTCAGCCGTTTTATACGATGGCCCACGACCCTCAACAGCCACAACAGCATGAAACACCACATATGCCATCCTTTTGAACAATAGAGTACAGGTATGGCATTGATTTTAGGAACACAGAGATAATTTAGAGGAACCGTGAAATTGAACAAAAAACCATGCTTGGGCACCCAGTACAGTACAGGTCATTCTCCTTTGGCATTTTTAGAAGAGGGTCCAGGACCCTCAACAGAAACAAATGCAGGAAAGAGGACATATGGCATCCTTTAGAACAATAGAGTACAGATACAGCATTGATTTTAGAAACCCGGAGATAATTTTTAGGAACCGGGAAACTGAACAAGAAAAATGATTGGACACCCAGTACACATCGTTCTCCTTCTGCCTTTTTATAAGAGGGTCCAGGACCCTCAAAAGAAACAACAGCAGGAAACACCACATATGCCATCCTTTAGAACAATAGAGTACAGGTACGGCATTGATTTTAGAAACCCGGAGATAATTGTTAGGAACCGGGAAATTGAACCAAAAAAATGATTGGACACCCAGTACACTTCTTTCTCCTTCAGCATTTTTATAAGAGGGTCCAGGACCCTCAACAGAAACAACAGCAGGAAAGAGGACATATGGCATCCTTTTGAACAATAGAGTACAGGTACGGCATTGGTTTTAGAAACCCAAAGATAATTTTTAGGAACCGTGAAATTTAACCAAAAAAATGATTGGACACCCAGTACACTTCTTTCTACTTCAGCCTTTTTATAAGAGGCTCCAGGACCCTCATATGAAACAACAGCAGGAAAGAGGACATATGGCATCCTTTTGAACAATAGAGTACAGGTAAGGCATTGATTTTAGAAACCCGGAGATAATTGTTAGGAACCGTGAAATTGAACCAAAAAAATTATTGGACACCCAGTACACTTCTTTCATCTTCAGCCTTTTTATAAGGGGCTCCAGGACCCTCAACAGAAACAGCAGCAGGAAATAGGAAATTTTGCATCCTTTTGAACAATAGAGTACAGGTACGGCATTGATTTTAGAAACCCGGAGATAATTTTTAGGAACCGGGAAATTGGCCAAAAAACCATGCTTGGACACCCAGTACAGTACAGGTCGTTCTCCTTCAGCCTGTTTATAAGAGGGTCCAGGACCCTCAACAGAAACAACTGCACGAAACACCACATATGCCATCCTTTTGCACAATAGAGTACAGGTATGGCATCCATTTTAGAAACCCGGAGATAATTTTTAGGAACCGGGAGATGGAAAAAGATGCTTGGACAACCAGTACACTTTGTTTTCCTTCAGGACCCTCAACAGAAACAACAGCATGAAACACCACATATGCCACCCTTTTGCACAATCGAGTACCGGTATGGCATTGATTTGAGGAACCCGGAGATCATTTAGAGGAACCGGGAATATTGGACAAAAATTGTGCTTGGACACACAGTACAGGTCGTTCTCCTTCAGCCTTTTTATACGATGGCCCACGACCAGAAACAGGCACAACAGCATGAAACACCACATATGCCATCATTTTGCACAATCGAGTACAGGTATGGCATTGATTTGAGGAACCCGGAGAAAATTTAGAGGAACCGGGAATATTGAACAAAAAATGTGCTTGGACACCCAGTACAGGTCGTTCTCCTTCAGCCTTTTTATACGATGGGCCACGACCCTCAACAGGCAAAACAGCATGAAACACCACATATGCCAACCTTTTGCACAATACACTACAGGTATGGGATAGATGGAACCCGGAGATAATTTAGAGGAACCAAGAGATGGATAAAGATGCTTGGTCGGTCCTCCTCCCTCAAAATTGGGGCACTGCGCGTGCAATCTAATGGTCCACCAGATATGAGTGGTGTGTGAAGTTGTACTATTCTTAACAGTTTAATCACTGTTATGTGCGTTTTTTTTTACTTTGAGTTTTGTAGCCACAAAGAAGCAGCAGAGGCCAGAAAAATTAGGCATGTACAAATGACTGAAAAATTTGGGATTGTTGCAGCCACTGCTGTAGCAGCGGCCAGAAAAATTGATGTTTGTAAAACATTTAGAAAGTGCCCTAAATGCTTGCGGCTTGAACACTAGTTGTTGGCGGATAAGTCACGCAAGTCATCCTGCATTATAAGAAAAAAAAAGCCAGCGTCTGTACCAGTTGTAGCCCAAGGCAGCTCATCTCATCATCAGGCCTTTTTTACTCAAATGTATCGCCCAATGTCAGTCCCTTCGGGATCCATCCCTCATTCATTTTAATAAAGGTGAGATAGTCAAGGCTTTTTTGACCTAGGCGACTTCTCTTCTCAGTGACAAAACCTCCTGCTGCACTGAAGGTCCTTTCGGACAGGACACTTGAAGCGGGGCAGGCCAGAAGTTCAATTGCAAATTGGGATAGCTCAGGCCACAGGTCAAGCCTGCACACCCAGTAGTCAAGGGGTCCATCGCTCCTCAGAGTGTCGAGATCCACAGTTAATGCTAGGTAGTCTGCTACCTGTCGGTTGAGTCTTTCTCTGAGGCTGGATCCCGAAAGGATCTGGCGATGCATAGGAGTTAAAAAGGTCCGCATGTCCTCCATCAACAATCCATCAGGAAAGCGTCCTGTCCTTTCCGCCGTGGTCGTGGGAGGAGGAGAAGGATGATTACTTTCATCTCTTCCCCTGTTACATTCCCGTTGTGCTGTGACATCAGCCTTATACGCTGTGTAAAGCATAGTTTTTAATTTATTTTTAAAATGCTCCATCCTTTCCGACTTGCGGGAATTTGGTAACATTTTAGGCACTTTATGCTTATACCGTGGGTCTAGTAGCGTGGACACCCAGTACAGGTCGTTCTCCTTCAGCGTTTTTATACGAGGGTCCCTCAACAGGCACGACAGCATGAAAGAACCCATTTGCACAAGGTTGGATGTCGAACTAATCATGTCCCGTTCCTCGTCCTAACTGATCTCACTGAGGGTATCTTCTTCCCCCCAGCCATGTACAACACCACGGGTACCAGAGAGGTGACAACAACGAGCACCCTGGGATGCCTGTTGTGCTTGGTCTTCCTTCTCCTCCTCAAAGCCACTTTCCTCCTCTGACTCCTCTTCCTCATAATCCTCTTCCTGCGTTGCCGCAGGTCCAGCAAGTGATGCTGATAAGGCTGTTTGTGGTGGTGATGGACACCACAACTCTTCCTCTTCCTCTTCACGCTCATCTACGGCTTGATCCAGCACTCTTCGCAGGGCACGCTCCAGGAAGAAAACAAATGGTATGATGTTGCTGATGGTGCCTTCGGTGCGACTGACAAGGTTTGTCACCTCCTCAAAAGGACACATGAGCCTACAGGCAAAAAAATCCCCAGCTCCCCAGAGGCTGTCCTAGCACCCCCATCATACAAATACTCATTAACAGCTTTTTCTTGTTGGAGCAGGCTGTCGAACATTAGGAGTGTTGAATTCCACCGTGTCGGGCTGTCGTAAATCAAGCGCCTCACTGGCAGGTTGTTTTGACGCTGGATATCGGACAAGTGCGCCATGGCCATGTAGGAATGCCTGAAATGGCCACACATCTTCCTGGCCTGCTTCAGGACGTCCTGTAAGCCTGGGTACTTATGCACAAATCGTTGTACAATCAGATTACACACATGTGCCATGCACGGCACATGTGTCAACTTGCCCAATTTCAATGCCGCCCTCCAAATTACTTCCATTGTCAGAAACAACCTTGCCAATCTCTAGTTGGTGCGGAGTCAGCCACTGATCCACCTGTGCGTTCAGGGTGGTCAGGAGTGCTGGTTGCTTTCAGGCAAGTCAACCCCAAGACGGCGTGACACTTCCGTATCCGGGATGTGGAATAGTACCTGGGGAGCTGGGGGGGTGCCATTGATGTGGAGCAAGACGCAGAAGCAGAAGAGGACTCAGCCGAGGAAGAGGTTATGGAAGAGGTTATGGAAGAGGATGGAGTAGGAGGAGTAGAGGAGGTAGCAGCAGGCCTGCCTGCAAGTCGTGGCGGTGTCACCAACTCTTCTGCAGAGCCACGCATTCCATACTTGTCAGACGTCAGCAGGTTGACCCAATGTGCATTGTAGGTGATATACCTGCCCTGACCATGCTTTGCGGACCAGCTATCCATGGTCATATGGACCCTTGCCCCAACGCTGTGTGCCAGACATGCCATTACTTCCTTTCGCACCACAGAGTACAGGTTTGGGATTTCCTTTTGTGAAAAGAAATTTCTGCCAGGTACCTTCCACTGCAGTGTCCTAATAGATACAAATTTTTTGAAAGCATCAGACTCCACCAGCTTGTAAGGTAAAAGCTGTCAGGCTAAGAGTTCAGAAAAGCCAGCTGTCAGATGCCGGACAAGGGGGTGACTTTGAGAAATTGGCTTCTCACGATCAAACATGTCCTTGACAGACACCTGACTGTGGGCAGATGACCAGGAACTGCTGCGTAAGAGAGACTGAGTGGAGGATGCTTGAGAGGGGGCAAGGAGGACAGCACTGGTTGACGTGGCTGAAGATGCTGGAGCAGGAGGAGGAGGGCGGCTTTGAGTTTGTGTGCTGCTTCTACTCATGTGTTCTTCCCATCGGCGTTTGTGATGTGAGACCATGTGCCTTCGCAAAGCAGTTGTACCTAGGTGGGTGTTGGACTTCCCACGACTCAGTTTCTTTTGGCACAGGTTGCAAATGGCATCGCTGTTGTCAGAGGCAGACACACAAAAAAAATGCCACACTGCTGAGCTCTACGATGACGGCATTCTGGTGGTGGCAACAGCATGCGTTGATGGGCGTCAGCGTGCTGTCTGGCTGACAACGGGTGCAGATGCATGTTGTCTGACTGTGCCACTAGCTTCTTGCGACGACCTCCCCCTGCTTCCAACTCGTCTCCTCCTCCTCCTCTCTGTCTACCCATCTGAACTTTCCCCCTCTTCTTCTTCTCTTCTAGCAGGCACCCACGTGACATCCACCGACACATAATCATCAACCACTTCACTTGTATCTGACACATCAAGAAAGGAAGCAGCAGCGGGTACAACATCATCATCATCACACCGTACCTCCATGTCTGCAATGCTGCCTGACTGAGAAATATCACTGTTATCTACATCCTCTGTCAATGATGGTTGCGCATCACTCATTTCTTCCAACTGATGTGTCAATAACTCCTGTGACAGATCAAGTGAAGCGGCTGTGGTGCTAGTGTTGGTGGTGGCGACAGGCGGGCGAGTGGCACTGGTCACTTGAGACGTGCCCAAAGCACAGCTGGACGTAGATGGTGCATCAAGGTTAGGAGGACTAGAAGCTGTAGAAGATTGGGTGTCCTGTGTTAGCCATTCAACTAGGTCCTCCTCAGAACTTTTCGCGTCCCCCCTGGCACCCGGCGTCTGAACAATGTGCATATTTGTTAGGTCTAACGGAATCACAGCACCATGACCATGACGGCACCTGCGGGGTGGCCTGCCTCTGACTGTCATTTTTTTAAAAATGTACACTTACAATACTATTAAACAAATTATGAGTGGTGGCACTGGGCAAGTGGTCACAGTATACGCTGTGAGCCTGACAACAAAAAAAAGTACTGTGACAACAAATATGATTGTTGGCACTATTTGGCAAATGGGCCTGTCTGGCACACACGCTGGGAGGAAGGCAACTGCAATTAGATTACACTAGCTGAGTCATGCTTCTTAGTCCAACAAAATTTTTTTAAAAAAATTGACAATACTGTTAGAACAATTATGATTGATGGCACTAGTTGGAAACAGCAAGTGGGCCTGGCACACACGCTGGCAGGCAGGCAACTGCAATTCAATGGCACTAGGAGACTGAAGATTCACATTTAAAAAAGTTATGATTTAAAATATTTTCAATACTGTTACAACAAATATGATTGGTGGCAGTAGTTGCCTAGTGAGCCTGGCACACACGCTGGCAGGCAGGAGGAAACTGCAATTCAATGGCACTAGCAGACTGATGATTCACAATCTAAGAATTTTTTATTTTAAATTTTAACAATACAGTTACAACAAATATGATTGGTGTAACTAGTTGGCAAGTGGGCCTGGCACACAGGCTGGCAGGCAGGCAACTGCAATTCAATGGCACTAGGAGACTGAAGATTCACAGTCAAACATTTATGATTTAAAATATTTTCAATACTGATACAACAAATATGGTTGGTGGCAGTAGTTGCCTAGTGGGCCTGGCACACACGCTGGCAGGCAGGAGGAAACTGCAATTCAATGGCACTAGCAGACTGATGATTCAAAGTCTAAGAAATTTTGATTTTAAATATTTACAATACTGTTACAACTAATATGATTGGTGTAACTAGTTGGCAAGTGGGCCTGGCACACAGGCTGGCAACTGCAATTCAATGGCACTAGGAGACTGAAGATTCACAGTCAAAAAATTTATGATTTAAAATATTTTCAATACTGTTACAACAAATATGATTGGTGGCAGTAGTTGCCTAGTGAGCCTGGCACACACGCTGGCAGGCAGGAGGAAACCAAAATTCAATGGCACTAGCAGACTGATGATTAACAGTCTAAGAATTTTTTATTTTAAATATTTACAATACTGTTACAACAAATATGATTGGTGTAACTAGTTGGCAAGTGGGCCTGGCACACATGCTGGCAGGCAGGAGGAAAATGCAATTCAATGGCACTAGCAGACTGATAATTCACAGTCTAAGAATTTTTTATTTTAAATATTTACAATACTGTTACAACAAATATGATTGGTGTAACTAGTTGGCAAGTGGGCCTGGCACAGATGCTGGCAGGCAGGAAAACTGTAATTCAATGGCACTAGGAGACTGAAGATTCACAGTCAAAAAAGTTATGATTTCAAAAATTTTCAATACTGTTACAACAAATATGATTGGTGGCAGTAGTTGCCTAGTGGGCCTGGCACACACTCTGGCAGGCAGGAGCAAAATGCAATTCAATGGCACTAGCAGACTGATGATTCACAGTCTAATAATTTTTTATTTTAAATATTTACAATACTGTTACAACAAATATGATTGGTGTAACTAGTTGGCAAGTGGGCCTGGCACACACGCTGGCAGGCAGGAAAACTGCAATTCAATGGCACTAGGAGACTGAAGATTCACAGTCAAAAAAGTTATGATTTAAAAAAATTTCAATACTGTTACAACAAATATGATTGGTGGCAGTAGTTGGCTAGTGGGCCTGGCACACACGCTGGCAGGCCGGAGGAAACTGCAATTCAATGGCACTAGCAGACTGATGATTCACAATCTAAGAATTTTTTATTTTAAATATTTACAATACTGTTACAACAAATATGATTGGTGTAACTAGTTGGCAAGTGGGCCTGGCACACAGGCTGGCAGGCAGGCAACTGCAATTCAATGGCACTAGGAGACTGAAGATTCACAGTCAAAAAAGTTATGATTTAAAATATTTTCAATACTGTTACAACAAATATGATTTGTGGCACTAGTTGGCTAGTGGGCCTGGCACACACGCTGGCAGGCAGGAAACTGCAATTCAATGGCACTAGCAGACTGATGATTCACAGGCAAAAAAGTTATGATTTAAAATATTTTCAATACTGTTACAACAAATATGATTTGTGGCACTAGTTGGCTAGTGGGCCTGGCACACACGCTGGCAGGCAGGAAACTGCAATTCAATGGCACTAGCAGACTGATGATTCACAATCTAAGAATTTTTTATTTTAAATATTTATAATACTGTTATAACAAATATGATTGGTGTAACTAGTTGGCAAGTGGCCTGGCACACACGCTGGCAGGCAGGCAACTGCAATTCAAAGGCACTAGCAGACTGATGATTCACAGGCAAAAAATTATTTATTTTAAATATTTACTATACTGTTATAACAAATATGATTGGTGGGAATAGTTGGCAGCAAGTGGGCCTGGCACACACGCTGGCAGGCAGGCAACTGCAATTAAATAACAATAGCAGACTGATGTAACAGTTTGTTTTTAAAAAAGTTACAAAAATGTTACAACAGATAGGAGTAAAGGCACTCAGGAAAGAACTAGGCACAGTATGTGCTGGCAGCCTGACACACAGGCTGGCACTAGTGGTGGCAGGCTGGCCTGTTAACTAAAATTAAATAACACTAAAAGAGTGATGTAAAAGTTTTTTTTTACAAAATTTAATATAATGTTACAACAGATAGGAGTCGTGGACTGGCACTGAGGATGGAAGTAGGCACAGTATATGCTGGCAGCCTGACACACAGGCTGGCAACTAAAATTAAATAACACTAGAAGAGGACTGATGTAAAAAAAAATTGTGCATAAAATTTACACTAATGTTGTTACACCAGATATAAGTGGTGGAAAAAAGAGCTATTAATCTGTGTCACACTATATGATGTGGGCCAGAAACACACAGGCCTGATGGAAAAAGAAATTATATTACACTAGCAAAATGATTTAAAAATTTATTTTTAACTTTAAAATTATGTAAAGCAGATATGAGTCGTGGCTGGTAGGTAGGGCAGCAATTAACCACAGTATGCTGAGTAAGCCAGAAACACACAGGCCTGATAGAAAATGAAATTAGATTACACTAGCAAAATGATTTAAACGTTTTTTTTTAAAAAATTGAAAATAATGTTAAGCAGATATGAGTCGTGGCTGGTAGGTAGGGCAGCAATTAACCACAGTATGCTGTGTAAGTCAGAAACACACAGGCCTGATAGAAAATGAAATTAGATTACAGTAGCAAAATAATTTAAATGTTTTTAATTTAAATTTAAAATAATGTTAAGCAGATATGAGTTGTGGCACTGGCTGGCTGCTACGTAGGGCAGTAATTAACCACAGTATGCTCTGTAAGTCTGAAGCACACAGGCCTGATAGAAAATAAAATTAGATTACACTAGCAAAATGATTTAAAGGTTTTATTTTTTTAAAAAAAGGTTAAGCACATATGAGTCGTGGCTACTAGCCTAGGTAGGGCAGCATTTATCCACAGTATGCTCTGTAAGTCAGAAACACACAGGCCTGATAGAAAATGAAATTAGATTACACTAGCAAAATGATTTAAAATGCTTTTTTTTTTAATTTACACTAATGTTAAGCAGATATCAGTGGTGGCACTAATCACAGTATATGCTGTGAGCCTCACACACAGGCTGAAAGCCAGGCAAATGCAAATAACTAAAAAAAAACAACTGAAGTTATAGCCCTAAAAAGGGCTTTTTGGGGTGCTGTCCTTGCAGCAGAGATTAGATGAGTCCTTCAGGACTGTAGTGGACACTAAATACACTAGCCTAGCTATCTATTTCCCTATAATGTCAGCAGCAGCAACACAAAAGCTCCTCTCACTAAGAAAGCAAGATCGTTATGAGTCTAAAATGGCTGCTGCCCAGGAGCTGGGAGGGTCTGTGAGGGAGTGTCTGCTGCTGATTGGCTCAAATGTGTCAGAAGGCTGTGACATACAGGGTCAAAGTTTCCTCAATGATGACACATAGGGGGCGGATCGAACATCGCATATGTTCGCCCGCAGCGGTGAACGCGAACAAGCTATGTTCGCGGTGAACCGTTCGCGGGCGAACAGTTCGGGACATCACTATTATACAATAGATAGAAATTAAAAGCACACGAAATATAATAGATTAAACTTGACAATTTATGTATATTATCAAATTTGTTATCTTAGTATCCTTTGCTGAAAAACAAGTAGATCGACCCAGGAGCTTGCACTTGTCTGGAGAACTACACAACGGCATTTTTGCAAAAATGCTATTGAAGGGATATGAACCCCACAATTTTTCTTTCAGGATTCAGATAGAGCATGCGATTTTAAAGAACGCTCCAATTGACTTCTATTATCAAATTTGCTCTGTTCTTTTTCTATCCTTTGTTGCAAAGAATACCTAGTTAGCCCCAGGAGCAGCAAAGCACTACTGTGATCAATCTGTGGATTGGTGGCTGTACATATAAGCATTGTGGCTTTGGCTTATCTGATGTGTTCAGCTAGCTCCCAGTAGTGAATTGCTGCTCCTTCAATAAAGCTTATGCTCTAGATGAATCGCAAAAGAAAGATATTGGGAATATTTAACACTGTGTAGACACTGCTGCCATCTAGTGTTTAAAAGAATTCTTACATCCATATAGATCTCCAGATACGCGCACTGTACCTACCTAGGTATTCTCTTCAATAAATGATAGCAGTAAAAAAAAAAAAATTACTTTAATAATATAAATAAGTTAGAATAATTGTGTTTCATGTTCCTTTAAAAATATCAACTGTACGTTGCTTTTGTCATTTTTTTTGCAAAGGGATTTATGCCTTTTCTAATACACAGGCTTAAATAATACGCAGAAAAAAAATGGGGCTTATAGCACTCCTTCCTCATAAAGACGTAAATAGGTTAAAACATGACCTTTATTATATCAGTGTAAAACAGGGAAACCCTGATTAAAGCACACCACCACCAAAAGGTAAAACCATGTTTCGTCCCCCCCTGTCCGATAGCTGGATACGGCGGCATCAGGTGCCAGGGGTGAAAAGCGCTGAAAAACAAGCAAACAAACGCGTTTTGACCTTTCGACAGGCCTTTCTCAGTGTTTAAACATTGACAAACTGAAGCATTGGGAATGAGTTCCTTTTAAAACCCTATTTAGAAGTGATCAGCCAATCATGATGCGTATCGTCATCAACACCCTCCCATTTTCAAGTCCATACCTCTCAATGGTTTAGCTAGGGGTGTGTGGTTAGTCATACTTTCTTATTGGTTTGACACATTTATGAGTCATTCAGAAGAAAGACTGCTTCAGAACATTACGATAATTATGAATGGGATTAAATAGTATCACTGATATGTTACATAAGTGTTAGCATATTATTATTTCATTCTGCAATCACAATAAATGTTACTAATTCAAATGCGATCCTGATACCATTGCTATCAGACTCCCGTGAAATGCGCTGCTTTAATCCAAGGATCCCTTTCACAACATATCTATACGATCCAGTCGATACTACTTATCATTGTAACACTACCACTGCTTATACAGAGCTTTAACGTATTCCAAATTTTCTGTGAGAGTGATACATAGGGGTCAATTTATTAAATGTTGAGTGGACATGATTCACGGTAGTGAATCATGTTCACCCGACATTGCTAAATGTCAACAGCGTATGCATTTAACACTGCACAAGCATTTCTTGTGAAATGCTTGTGCAATGCCGCCCCCTGCACATTATCGGCCAATCGGATTGCAGTCCGCCACTTAAAGGTGGCAGAGAAGTTAAGGATCAGCGGTCTTATGACTGCTGGTTTCTAACTTATGTTTCCGGCGAGCCCGGAAACTTCGGGAGGAGAAAGCAGCATCCGCTGCTTATTAAATCTCCCCCATAGTGTCTTTGTTGCAATTTATTCGGTCTCCATGTAATTAACTTATATCACAGTAAATGTACAACTCTGACATCCATAATTAATGGTATTCTGTCATTTAACCCTTTCAACTCCAGGACATGTCTAAAAACACACACAGACAGTCATAATGAACCATAACTGGGTATATTCATTTTACATTAAACTGTCTATTCTAAACATGTCCCTTCTTAAAGGAACACCCAATAACTATTAAATTCCTTCATCCCATTCAGTATGACTGTCATGCTCTGCTGAGTAGGTTCAGGAGTTTGGAGCATGTGCAAGGTGATGGCTGAGTTAAGCTGAGAGGATGTGAAGAGGTGAGTAGGACTCAGTATACCAGAATGGAAACACAGAACAAAGAAGGGCTTTTCTTAAAGTAACTTTACTAAGGTAATGCAAGGAAAACAAGAGGTAAAGCACATCGAGGTTATATTCCAAACTGATAATAAACAAATGAAAGTCTTTGTAAAAGAACAGTTCAGGCAGAAGTCCTTCAACAGACACATACGACCCTTACGAGTACTTGATATTAGGATCAAAGTGGGCATACACGGGTTTTAGAGCCAGGGTACTTGGTATCATATGCCAGTATCTCTGTAAGGCAACTTGGTTTCAGGAAGGGGCCGAGCATACGGCAGTATCTCGGTAAGGCAACTTGGTTTCAGGAAGGGGCCGAGCATACGCCAGTATCTCGGTAAGCAACTTGGTTTCAGGAAGGGGCCGAGCATACGCCAGTATCTCGGTAAGGCAACTTGGTTTCAGGAAGGGGCCGAGCATACGCCAGTATCTTGGTAAGGCAACTTGGGTTCAGGAAGGAGCCAAGCATAAGCCAGTATCTCGGTAAGGCAACTTGGTTTCAGGAACAGGCCGAGCATACACCAGTATCTCGGTAAGGCAACTTGGTTTCAGGAAGGAGCCGAGCATACGCCAGTATCTCGGTAAGGTAACTTGGTTTCAGGAACAGCCCGAGCATACACCAGTATCTCGGTAAGGCAACTTGGCTTCAGGAACAGGCCGAGCATACGCCAGTATCTCGGTAAGGCAACTTGGCTTCAGGAACAGGCCGAGCATACGCCAGTATCTCGGTAAGGCAACTTGGTTTCAGGAAGGAGCCGAGTATACGCCAGTATCTTGGTAAGGCAACTTGGTTTCAGGAAGGGGCCGAGCATACGCCAGTATCTCGGTAAGGCAACTTGGTTTCAGGAAGGGGCCGAGCATATGCCAGTATCTCGGTAAGGCAACTTGGGTTCAGGAACAGGTCAAGCATACACCAGTATCTCGGTAAGGCAACTTGGTTTCAGGAAGGAGCCGAGCATACGCCAGTATCTCAGTAAGACAACTTGGGTTCAGGAACAGGTCGAGCATACGCCAGTATCTCGGTAAGGCAACTTGGGTTCAGGAAGACAAATATGTCACAGTAGAGTTGCTTAGACTCAGCAAGCAGATAAACATACAGTTCTTACAGCAGTGGAGTTTAGTACCAACAGCCAAGGAAGTATACAGGTACTCACAGCAGAGGTACTTGGCTTCAGGATAAACAGATGTCACAGTATAGTTGCTTAGACTCAGCAAGCAGATTAACATACAGTTCTTACAGCAGTGGAGTTTAGTACCAACAGCCAAGGAAGTATACAGGTACCCAAAGCAGAGGTACTTGGCTTCAGGATAAACAGATGTAACAGTATAGTTGCTTAGACTCAGCAGCCAGTTAAGCTTACAGTTCTCACAGCATGGTGAAAGACACAGTAGCCAAGTAAGCATAGAGGATACAAAAGAATTGTCAGAATACAAGCCAAGGGTCAGTAGCCAGGAAAGCAGTCCAATCTTATCATAAAGCAAAAAGGGGAATCCAGAAGAATGGTCAATCAGCAAGCCGAGTTCAGATGCCAGGGATCCAACAACAAAACAGGAAATCAGGAAACAGAATAGAGGCAAAAACAAAGGAAATCAATTACAATGTCAGGGCACCAAATTATTAGTGAAGCAGCCCTTTATAGCAGAGCTGATTAGAAAACTACCTGCAGCTGGCAAGCAGGTAGATCCAGAGAGTAATCCACTGCAGGTAACAGGTCTCCAAAAAGCAGCAAACATAAACAGATACCTCTGGTGGCACAGGAAAAGAAAAACAGGCTGGGAACCAGGAGTCCCAGGTTCAAATCCAGGCACAGCCGTGACAATGACACAATTTAATCCCATCAGTATAAAGTGGGAGTGCGCATATCCTTGAGCTTAGTGGAAAGCTCCAACAAATGTGAGTAGTCATTTGTTACAAAACAACTACTCAAAGTGCATTACAGATTCACACTATGTTGCAATTTTCTGTTTCCTTTTTTATGGGATCTCACTGAGGAATGCTAACAAGCTGAAAAACTCATCCAGAGGACACAGACATATCCTTTATTCAGAACTTTATTTGGTTTTCCTTTTATGATTTTTGTTATCACATTTATTTCACAATTTAATCTATTATTCCTATCAAAACGACTCCTAGTAAGAAAATCATTCATATTATTAGTTCGTCTGAATGTGAACATAGGTTTTTCTGTAAAAATAGATTTAACTGTTCATCAGCCCTCAGGATATGCCAATGCTTTTTGAATATATCTGAAATCACTTCACTTTGTGAAGAGTATGTTGAATTGAATTTGATAGAGTTAGACTTAGGGGCATATCTATCAAGCTCCGGATAGAGCTTTAGGCCCTGTGTTTCTGGTGAGCCTGCAGGCTCGCCAGAAACAGCAGTTATGAAGCAGCGGTCTAAAGACTGCTGCTCCATAACCTGTCCGCCTGCTCTGAGCAGGCGGACAGACATCGTCATAATTCAACCCGATCGAGTACGTTCGGGTTGATTGACATCCCCCTGCTGGTGGCCCATTGGCCGAGAGTCTGCAGGGGGCGGCGTTGCACCAGCAGCTCTCGTATTCAGCGAGGTCTGGCGGACCTGATCCGCACTGTCGGATCAGGTCCGCCAGACTTTGTTAAATAGGGGCCTTAGTGTGTTCTTTAGGTCTCAACAACTCACTCCTATTTTTATTCATAGCTATATGATATGCCCTAGCCAGTGATTTATGTGTGTGACCTCGTTGCAAAAGTCTATTTCTCAGTGCCAGTGCTGCACATTTAAAGGACTCAACAGTTGAAAAATTCCTCCTGATTTTTAGATACTCCCCAACTGGTAGTCCTCTAACGGTAGATGGATAATGACTGCTTGTTGCACACAGTATATTATTTTATACATACAGTATCTCACAAAAGTGAGTACACCCCTCACATTTGGCAACAAAATTGAAAAGTGAAAATGTCCAAATTGGGCCCAAAGTGTCAATATTTTGTGTGGCCACCATTATTTTCCAGCACTTTCTTAACTCTCTTGGGAATGGAGTTCACCAGAGCTTCATAGGTTGCCACTGGAGTCCTCTTCCACTCCTACATGATGACATCACAGAGCTGATGGATGTTAGAGACCTTGCGCTCCCCCACCTTCCATTTGAGGATGCCCCACAGATGCTCAATAGGGTTTAGGTCTGGAGACATGCTTGGCCAGTCCATTACCTTTACCCCCAGCTTCTTTAGCAAGGCAGTGGTCCTCTTGGAGGTGTGTTTGAAGTTATTATCATGATGGAATACTGTCCTGTGGTCCAGGCTCCAAAGGGAGTATCTCACAGTACATGTTGGCATTCATGGTTCCCTCAATGAACTTTAGCTCCCCAGTGCCGGCTGCACTCATGCAGGCCCAGACCATGACACTCCCAACATCATGCTTGAATGTAAGTAAGACACACTTGTCTTTGTACTCCACACCTGGTTGCCGCAACACATGTTTGACACCATCTGAACCAAATAAGTTTATCTTGGTCTCATCGGACCACAGGACATGGTTCTAGTAATCCATGCCATTAGTCTGCTTGTCTTCAGAAAACTGTTTGCAGGCTTTCTTGTGCATCATCTTTAGAAGAGGCTTACTTCTGGGATGACAGCCATGCAGACCAATTTGATGCAGTGTGTGGCGTATGGTCTGAGCACTGACAGGCTGAAACCCCACCCCTTCAACCTCTGCAGCAAAGCTGGCAGCACTCATACGTCTATTTCCCAAAGACAACCTCTGGATATGATGCTGAGCTCATGCACTCAACTTCTTTGGTCGACCATGGCGAGGCCTGTTTTGAGTGGAACTTGTGCTTCATCTCAGTTTCAGGGTCTTGGCAATCTTCTTATAGCCTAGGCCGTCTTTATGTAGAGCAACAATTCTTTTTTTCCAGATCCTTTAGAGAGTTCTTTGCCATGAGGTGCCATGTTGAACTTCCAGTGACCAGTATGAGAGAGTGTGAGAGCGATAACACCAAATCTAACACACCTGCTACCCATTCACACCTGAGACCTTGTAACACTAACGAGTCACATGACACTGGGGAGCGAAAATGGCTAATTGGGCCCAATTTGGACATTTCCACTTAGGGGTGTACTAACCTTTGTTGCCAACGGTTTAGACATTAATGGCTATGTGTTGAGTTATTTTAAGGGGATAGCAAATTTACACTGTTATACAGGCTGTACACTCACTACTTTACATTGTACCAAAGTGTCATTTCCTCAGTGATGTCACATGAAAAGATACAATTAAATATTTACAAAAATGTGAGGGGTGTATTCACTTTTGTGAGATACTGTGTATATATATATATATATATATATATATATATATATATATATATATATATATATATATATACATACAGTATATATATATATATATATATATATATATATATATATCAGGGTTTCCTTTTTTGGCATATTATTATATTATATTATTTTGGCCTATTAACATTAAAACCCCTATCTAGGTGAGCATTTAATTCAACAAAAGAACAGCACTCCATGAGATAGAACAGAAGCTGGAAAAAACCTTCCATGCATGTCCATTTTTATAATAACTCCTCAGGGTGCCAGTTCTTTTTGCACACTATGCCCCTTCACAGAGAAAAAATATCCTGTAGCATATCAGTCTGACCCTGCCCAATGACAGTCCAGCGCCGAAATACCAGGCAATTCTTCTCTGAACAAGGGAAGCAACAACCCCAGACGATCGTTTCACCCTGTGCACCCTGAGGAGTTATTATAAAAATGGACATGCATGGAAGGTTTTTTCCAGCTTCTGTTCTATCTCATGGAGTGCTGTTCTTTAGTTGTGTTTTATGTAAATGCTCTTGGGTCACCCTAAGAGTAATGGGGAAACCAGAGGTGGACTCCTTGCACACATGCCCTTAGAGAGAAACAACTGCACCTCACTGACGAGGCCCATAGGAGGCTGAAACGATCCTCTGGGGTTGTTGCTTCCCTTGTTCAGAGAAGAATTGCCTGGTATTTCGGCACTGTACTGTCATTGGGCAGGGTCAGACTGATATGCTTCAGGATATTTTTTCTCTGTGAAAGGGGCATAGTGTGCTAAAAGAGTATGCACCCTGAGGAGTTATTATAAAAATGGACATGCATGGAAGGTTTTTTCCAGCTTCTGTTCTATCTCATGGAGTGCTGTTCTTTAGTTGTGTTCTAGGTGAGCATTTCCCTGTCTTTAGGAGGCCCTTACAAACTTCTTGAGCAAGATGATAATGGATCCTACATTTTTATTAATCAGCTGCATTTGTGGATTCATCAGGGTGTTTTCCTGATTGCACTGTCACCATGAGTTACAAGTGTCAGAGATGTTAGCATATATAGTGTTGGCAGGCTCAGGGTAGGTAGAAGTGACAATGATGAGGCTGTGCACATGAAGAATCATCACTCATATTATCTATATCCGGGTTTGAATGGGCTGGTAAGTGAATGCCATTACCCCTGTAGGAAGAAAGGAGTTTGATCCTCAGAAATATCTTGTTGATGTTTTTAGGCCAGTCTGTGAGTGTTGAACCATTTAATCCCCAGGTATGATGCATGGTGACTGATGCAGATTGTTTGAGTGAGGTTTTTACCCCATGAGGAATAGCTGTATCTGCAAGAAAGGAAACAGGTAAAGGTAAGTGATATTATAAGTACCTGTATGTCCAATTGCAAGTGACTGTAGCATTTTATTAAGACAAGTGTATGTGTGTGCACTCCCTGTGTAGTATGCAAAGTGCACACATACCTGTGTCAGAGGACATGTTTGCAGATATGTAGTGTATAGAGTCATTTATTTGTTTGCAAACGGAATCCAGGACTGTTGAGATTACAAGTGGGGTGACTTTTGACCAATGTATAGACATGCACCTGCTTAACAAATTATTGTTTGAAGCAAACTCCAAAATTAGGAATATGTTATTGTAAACATGTTGTGGGCTTTTTCTCTAGAGTGTGCACACTCACCACCAGATGGCGGTAAATAATGTGTCCTTTAAGTAGACTCCCTAGTGTGATAGAGACTTTGGTAGTACCTGGAAGGCAAATATGGTAATTTCCTATAGCATGATTAAGAAAGAGTGATCAATGCATGTTTGAGATGAATAACGTATAAGAATATGACAATCATTTTTGTGTAAGAGAAGTGGCACTAGCTCTTGCGTTTTGCAGTCGTTTTGGAATGCAGGCTTGGAACTAATTCTTTATCAGATGTAGAAGAGAAACATACGTGTCAAACGTAGGCATGTGTAGATCTGTTTGTGTTTTCACATTGCTTGTTTAAGCTAATATTATACTTTTTAGTGACCTCTTTCTGCACCATAAATGTATAATTGGACTAATTAAAGGACTATCATGCACAGTAGAATTGTGCAATCAACACATGCATAACGAAAACCCAATTAAAAAGCACACAGTCACATTTACAAATATGTAGTAGATATATTTGTTAATTAAAAAAATAGCTTTTCCTGCTCACTGTATCATGAGCACATGCTCAATAGGAGATGGTGCCTAATAAAACGAATACATTAAAGGTAAACTGAACCCAATTTTTTTCTTTTGTGATTCATATAGTGCAGCAATTTTAAGCAACTTTCTAATTTACTCCTACTGTCACATTTTCTCATTGTCTTGGCATCTTTATTTGAAAATCAAGAATGTAAGTTTAGATGCCGGCCCATTTTTGATGAACAACCTGGGTTGTTCTTGCTGATTGCTGGGTAAATTCACCCAACAATAAACAAGTGCTGCCTAGTGTCCTAAACCAAATAAAGATAGCAAGAGAATGAAGAAAAGATGATAATAGGAATAAATTAGAAAGTTGCTTAAAATTGCTGCTGTATCTGAATCACAAAAGAAAATATTTGGGTTCAGTGTCCCTTTAAAGACTGTGCACAATATGATGTTAGTAAAAATTGTTGTTGTTTTTTTTACAACTGCACTCTGTCTGAACCAGGAATGTTTAATCTTGACTTTAGCATTACTTTACCATGGTGGGTATGTGAAGTGTTTTGCATCATAGACTCTTCTGATCTGATCTTCCATTCTGCGTGCTGATCCTAGAACAACAGAGAGAATGTGCATTACTCATTGCATTTTACACCTGTTAGAGTAATAGCTTTTGTATTTGCATATATTAGGTTGAAATATAGAACCAGATTATAAGTGAAGAGCAAAATATCGCTTTTGCCAGGGCAATATTTGCGCTTAACTTAATACCAGCACATGCAAGTTAGGTGCAATGCGAATGCAACCTCGCATTCACATTGCACGGAAACATTGCGCTCACGAGAGAGCACTTCAATAGGCTCCAATGGGAGTCTTGTTTTCATCAGGGAAAAAGGGAAAGTGGGTGTGTTAAACTTTAAAACTGTGCTATGATAGGGTCACAGGGGTTACCCAATGCCTGAAGTGCCAGTCTCTGTATACTTTGTGGGGGAATTCCCCAATCCCCCACTGTGCTCGAGTAAATGAGGATTCTGACTATTCACATGAAAAAGTGTGACATCACTTGTAGATTAAAAGTTTACGTTAGCTCATACACCAAAAAATCCTATCTAAGCCACTCATATGTTATCTCCTGATAAAGCCCTAAGCAGAGGTTGAAACGCGTAGAAGCTGTAAGCCTCAAACAATCAACTTTATTGAACATTATATTAAGCACCCAGAGGATCCATGTCTTTTTACCATATAGGTGTGAACGATATCTGCGTACATTTGTACTAAGTGCAGTATTTTCCACCTTTAAAAATAAAACAGACAGCGGTGAGGGTGGCTCACTCTACTTTAAATCACTTGCGCAAGTGTAATCTTTGAATTCTCTGGAGTTACAAATTCAATGCTGGAATATTTTGAAGTTCAGTGATGTCACCTGTTTTGAATTCTGTAACCGTTTGGACACCTGGCGGGTGTCGCCAAAGCCGGAGCACAGAGTCTAGAACACAGGAGCTGTAGAGGCAAACAGACTTTGCTATTGGATACAAGTATCGTTCTTCCCTGCAAGTCTTCAGGGTAACGTAATACACGGAATTGACTGTATCTATTTTATATGAAGTGACGATAAGACTGTTACAATTAAACTCCTTTAAGTGACTGCAATATTTCAACTCCTATAAGTGGCTTTTAAGAAAGTACACAATTGTCAATAATGACTTGCTGTTTTTAAGGTAGCGCTCCAGGATACTTAACCTTGTAACGAGGTCCCTGAGAATTACCTTATTTGCACTAAAATTTTAAAGGCTATATGTTTTTATGGAGATTTTGTTTTTTACATTTTTCATGTAGCTGTTGGCCTTTTATTATATGTCTGCCTTTATTGTCATTCTGATTTTATTTTTGAATCTCGAAAGTAGAGAGTCTAGATAGATTTATCAGTCCAGCCAATTTTTTATATAATCATCAACTACACAGTTCATTTATATTTTAGAAGTATATGAGCATTAATCTGATTTTTTATGTAAAGTACTTAATTTCATTAAATATTAAATACAATATAAATACACCTTGATAAGCATCTGATATACGTAACATACAAATACACGAGACTTGAGTTTAAGGTTGAAGGTTCTTTAATTCATAGTTCAATATAGAGACTTCCATTAAACCCTTTTGGTTAATTTGTATGTTTATTTGTATGTTCATATAGATTTAACAACCTATGGCTATCGAATAGCGCCCTCTTTGTTTCTTTTTATCACCACTTGTAGATCATGTCATCAAACTTCCATCACCACTACTTTTTCGATCTTTCTAGCCTCCCTCGTCATGGCGTTCTCCACTTTCTGCTCACCGTGAGGGTGGCCAGATCTGTAATGCGATAGGGTAAGTGGACGCTGCAGAGAATCAGCGCTTCCTGTCCCGGAACCTCAAGACCGTCCTCCTTTGCTGTAAGCCTATCCTCCACCGGTTAACTCCACACCACGTGCTCGTTAATAACCAATCCACAGAAACAAAACAAAACCGAGCCAGATAATTGTCTATCACTTGCACATGTACTTGTTTTTACCCTCGGGGTATGGAAACCCTGTGACAAAATTGAAATAAAGTCTACATTTTAAACACCCACCATGGTGCTACTTAAGCTTCTTTTCTTTAGCCTTGTTTTCATTCCATAATACAGGGCTTGAGAACCTAGCGCAGGGAAGGGGGTAAGTCGCACATCGATGGGCAGCCAATTTAAATATATATCTACCTGTATATGAATATATATATATTTATGTGTTAATATGTGTATATACATATATATAGTTATCTGTTAATATGTGTATATACATATATATTTATGTGTTAATATGTGTATATATATATATATATATATATATTTATGTGTTAATATGTGTATATACATATATATTTATGTGTTAATATGTGTATATACATATATATTTATGTGTTACTATGTGTATATACAGATATATTTATGTGTTAATATGTGTATATACAGATATATTTATGTGTTAATATGTGTATATACATATATATTTATGTGTTAATATGTGTATATACAGATATTAACACATAAATATATATATGTTATTTGAATATAAGTATACACATATATATTTAAAGGGAACACACAGTTTTCTATAGACCTTTTCAGTGCCATTTTTTCACGCCGGCCAAATTTAGCCCCTAAAAATTGCATTGTGCAGTTATTTTTTATTAAAAAAAAGGCTACATTTTTTTTATATAAAAAAGTTACATATACTTTATGTTGAAGCTAATTGGGGCACTTTTTGAAAATTAACCAGAGATGGCTGGTTATTTATCGCATGCCCATAAACTAGCGAATTTGCTCGTTTACGGGCACAATAATTTAGCGCAACACTTCTAAACTAGTAAATAGGGTTTAGATTGCTTTTAGGCTTGCAGATTGTTCATGTGATCCATGAAAGAATATGAAAGTGCAGTCTACATTTGCCTTTTTGTGAATATCTCACATGGTCTCCATTCATCAGTTTGTTATTAGTGTATTGATTTGTATGTGCATAATTCTTTTTAATTACTGATTAAAGTGTTTTGTGTTTCACTTTTCAGGTCTCCTGGGGGTGGGGGGATCATTTATATCCACACCTTACTCTAATCCTATAACAGCCTTTGGTGACATGACTTTGACCTTCCACTCATTAAAATAGATGTTCAAAGGTCCGCCTCTATCAGTTTATATAATTTTCCATTTTTTTTCTTTACTACAACTTTACAATTGGAATATTTATTGTTATCACGACTAATAGTTATCTGATGTCTGCCATCGTGAGCCTTTTCTTCCACTTTTTGTAAATCCCTTTGAAAAGCAATGACCTAATCACTAGAGATGAGCATTTAGATCCTGTGTGAGCTGCTCTTTCCCATCAAATATTTTTGTAGCCAGATTGATTCCTGTAAAAGATCCCCAATCAAAGATCTGTGCAAATCCAGATCATAGAGTAGGGATCTTTTACAGGAAACAATCGGGCTATGAAGATATCCGAAGAGAACATGTGGCTACTTACTTCTGCTTTTTGATCCTCACAAAGTATCCGAATGCACATCCTTACTAATCACATTACACAATTTTGTGTCATCTGGAAAAACTGAGATGTTGCTATTGAAGGCTTCCTCCATGCCATTAATAATAATATTAAAAAGAACTGTGCCCAGTACTGATCCTTGCGGGACTGAAATAATGACTTTTATCCAATCTGAGTATGATCCATTTACTACAACTAGCTAATATTTTCAAGCTATTTTCAGTCCCTTCATTTTGTACAATAATCTCTCACGTGGCACTGTATGAAAAGCCTATGCAAAATCCATATATATAGGATTCACCTTTATCTACATTAACTACAGTTTAGTAAATCTAAACTGCTATTTTTTAATTTTACATAAGAGCAAATACCATACTGTTCAAATTAGAAGTAATTCAATTACTTTAAAGTGATACAATTTTTAATCATTTGAAATTTAATTAACATTGTGCAGTGGTGTACTCACCTCTGTTGTATAACTGTATATTCTTGCTTACTTCCTTGAATTACGAGTTACTGAAAAGCCTCCTTGTTTGTGCGATATGGTGGCGTTAAGCTCCATACCGCACAAAATCCAAGGGCTGCTTTAAAGTGCTCGTGCGCGCTTTCCCCATAGACATCAATGAAAACTAACACCTGAAGTGCAGAATAAAACATCTTCGTAACGCAACTCCATTGATGTCAATGGGGGAAAAAAGTTAAGTTTAAACATAACACCCTAACATAAACCCCAAGTCTAAACACCCATAATCTGCCACCCCCAACATCACCGACACCTAAATAAAGTTATTAACCCCTTATCTGCTGCCCCAACATTGCCAACACCTAAATAAAGTTATTAACCTCTAATCTGCTGCCCCCGACATCGCAGATACCTAAATAAAGTTATTAACCCCTATTCCGCCGCTCCCCGACATCCCCGACACTATAATAAAGTTTTTAACCCATATTCCGCCGCTCCCCAACATCACCTACACTATAATAAACCTACCTTGTGGATTGTTCTGCACAACTGGGTAAGCATCATCTCCTTGTGTAATGGTCTGGCTCATTCTTGAAGGTATCACCAATACATTTGAGGATATATCAGGCGGGGACATCAAAATCTTTTCATTTGGTGGTTGCCACTCTAAATAATTACTCACATGTGTGAAAAAAGTACACTCTCACTTCTGAAACCCTTCCTGAGGGTGCTAGAATATGGAGATATCAGATGCAGAAGAAATTACTCAGCACTCTTTCAAAGCACCATTTAATGCATAACATTTCGCGGAAAGATATTACCCTTCCTCGGATGATTAAAAACTGTCACCTAGATTACGAGTTTTGCGTTTGTGTTTTAAAGCTGAAAAAATGTCAATTTCAGCGTTAAAACAGCAACACAGCCATTACGAGACTTGTCAGTATAGCTGTATCGCAAGCCTTTTAGCCTGTAACACGTCAGTCCCGCACACGAGGACACGATCCGTACCGCAATCTGAGACCAGTAGTTATGAGTTTTACGCAACAAAACTGTTGCACAAAACACATAACTAAAGTGTCACAAAGTACACTAACACCCATAAACACCCATAAACTATATTAACCCCTAATTAACCCCTAATCTGCCGCTCCTGACATCGCTGCCACTAATAAAATGTATTAACCCCTATTCCGCCGCTCCCGACATCGTCACCACTATACTAAAAGTTATTAACCCCTATTCCCCTGCACCCCACTATTGCCCACACTATAATAAAGATATTAACCCCTATTCCGCCGCTCCCGACATCGCCATCACTAAATAAAGTTATTAACCCCTAAACATCTGGCCTCTCACATCACTACCACTAAATAAGCCTATTAACCCCTAAACCACCTGACCCCACATCGCAAAACACTAAATTAAACTATTAACCCCTAAACCTAACAACCCCCTAACTTTGAATTAAAATTACAAGATCTCTATCTTAAAATAAATAAAAACTTACCTGGAAAATTAAAAAAACCTAAATTTAAACTATAAATTAAACTAACATTACTATTATAGTAAAGTTAAAAGAACTACCAATTAAATAAATTAAATTACAAATTAAAAAAAAATAACACCACTAAAAAAAATTAAATCTACATTTACAGAAAATAAAAATACTAAATTACAAAAAAATAAAAAAATACTAAAGTACAAAAAATAACAAACACTAAATTACAAAAAATAACAAACGAAATTATCAAAAATAAAAAGAATTACACCTAATCTAATAGTCCTATAAAAATAAAAAGCCCCCCAAAAGAAATTCTTCTGGTCTAGAATTACAACTCCAAAGATTCAAAGAGACGAGTTGGTAATGTTAAATCAACCGATATCTCAAGACGAAATTAGCGTTGCAATTGATAGACTTAAATTAAATAAAGCAGCTGGCCCAGATGGGCTTCCTGCTGAATTTTATAAATAATTTAAAGATGATTTATTATCGGTTTTGGAGGAATTATATAATAATTATTATCTCTCCGAATATGTAACTTCAAAATATTTTGCGGCTGCAAACATTACACTTATATTGAAAAAAGGCAAAAATCCGGAAGATCCGGCCTCTTATAGGCCGATTTCAGTCCTCAATACTGATTATAAAATAATGGCGGGGATCATCTCAGCTAGGCTGAATTCTTGTTTACAGAAATTGATCCATACAGATCAAACAGGGTTTATGTCATCAAGAAATTCAACTAAGAACATACGAAAGCTTACCGCCTTTCTGGATTATGCATGGAGTCTAGAGCCGGAGTCAAATAATACGACAATAGCAGATTCAGCAGTTTTGACCTTAGACGCGGTCAAGGCTTTTGACTCCATTACCTGGGAACATCTATTTTACTCGTTGGAAAATTTTGGGTTTCTAGGTAATTTCATCCGATATATTCATAAAATTTATTCTAACCCTATTTCTTATTTGTTGGTAAATGGTATTAGGTCATCAGAGATAATTTTACACAGAGGCACTAGGCAGGGTTGCCCATTATCTCCTCTCTTATTCAATGTAGCAGTAGAACCCTTAGTGGTTAGATTTCGCGATGTCTTAACTGGTATCCCACTTGGTCAATATAGCCTGAAGACTCTACTCTATGCAGATGACATTTTGCTCTTTATAGACAATGTCCATAACTGTATTCCAGTAATCATGCAGACTCTTGCCGAGTTCAGTTCATTTTCAGGTTATGCGGTTAATTTGGAGAAAAGTGAACTAATGTCAACAGGTAATAGTCACTCTTGTGTGGGGGATATACCATTTAAATTAGTGAAGTCAATTAAATACTTGGGACTGGAGCTACATAAAAATCCAAAATTATGGTATGGGGCAAATTATTCTCCATTATTCGTAAAAATTAAAGAGGATCTTCAGCTTTGGGCATCTTATCCTCTTTCAGCAAAGATCAACTTAATTAAAATGATTATTTTTCCTCGTCTCCTTTATGTCCTGCAAAATCTACCTCTCTTTATATCTAATTTAGATGTAAAAAAATTATATAGTTATTTTTCTAAATTTATCTGGAAAAACAAAAAACCCAGAATAGCTTTAGCGAAACTCATGCAGAAGGCAAGTGTGGGAGGGTTAGCTCTACCGGATGTCAAACTATATAATGTCGCGGCTCTGGTAAAATTTGCTTTTGATTGGGTTGCTGAAACCAACTTGATAACTGACAGTCAAGAGGAAGCATTTTATATTCGTCCTTTTTCGTTAAAAGCTATTCTGCATTGTAGTACCAAACAGCTTCCGTTTAATATCTGCAGAATGATATCTTTTAAAAATATTGTCATCGCATGGCAGAAGTTTTGCCATACGATAGGATTAGACCCGTCCTTTTCGGATTTCCTACCTATTCAAGGTAACCCTAAGTTTATACCAGGCATCCATCATAAAGTATTCAAATCCTGGGCAAATAATGGTTTATTGCTGATCAAGCAATTGTTAGATGAAAATCATTTGATACTCACAGCAGAACTTATCTTTCAGACTTATGATTTACCCAGATCAGATCTATTTGCGTATTTTCAAATTAGACATTATATACATGAGCAAAATTATATGGGCAGGCAGGTGGCAGCGTGGTCGGATGTCAGAACCCTAATTCAAAAATTCATTGGCGGGGTCTCATCTATCTCGTTGATGTATGACATTATGCTGTCCAAACAAAGTGAAAAACATCTAGATAAGATCAGTAACTGGTTATACCCAGTTATTTCTGAGATAGATAATGAAAAGATTGTTCAAAGTTTTAATATGTTACATAAATGCAGGATTTCTATGGGCTGGAAGGAATCACATGTGAAGCTCTTGAATAATTTTTATTTACATCCGCTAAAAATCCAAAAAATTTCTATCTCCAGTATAAGCAATTGTCCTCGCTGTGCTAATCATAATGCAGATTTATTTCATATGTTTTGGTACTGCCCCAAAATCAATCAGTTATGGCTTAAAGTTTGTTTCTGGTTTAATGCCCTCTACGATATTAATATGGCGGTGACCATACAAGAGGTGGTTTTATTGTTTAGTGCTATGGATAGTAGATACCCCCGTTTGATTCGTATCATCAATACGATTATTTTGGCGGTGCGCCATCTTATTCTCAAGAATTGGAAAGCAAATAGAGCTCCGAGTTTCGGACTGTTTCTTAAAGAGATTCAAGAACAAGTAGTTTTTGAATCATTCCATTTAGTGGATGCCTCTGAGAAGAGAATAGATGATTTTCTCTGGGGATGGCTTCCAATCATTAAGTCTTACTCCGTTCCAATCCAAAGACAGATACTTTTCCCGTTTCGTTCGTCTATCAGTTTCGCAGAAATGGTACTTTTGGGGAAATTCCCGGCCACGTGGATTAGCAGTGGGCCATAGAGTATCTGACACTCTTCGTGGGTGTTTTATTGAGATCTGGATGGTGCGGTGGGGGGGGGATGGACAGGGGGGAATGTGTGGGGGGTTTTATTTTATTTATTTTTTTTTCTTCTCTTTTCTCTTTCTTTCTTCCCTTTTCTTTTTTTTATTTATTTCTAATTGTTAAGTTTCACGCGTGTTAGAAAAATCAAAGAAGATCACAGCAAAATATTTGTATTCATAATGTACGATTTTTATTTGTACACAGTTTCATGAAATGTCTTGCCATTGTTTATTTTCATCATAATTTCGTGTCTCTTGGAGATCAATAAAAAATTTATTTAAAAAAAAAAAAAGCCCCCCAAAATATAAAAAACTCTAGCCTACAATAAACTACCAGTAGCCCTTAAAAGGTCCTTTAGTAGGGCATTGCCCTAAAGCAGTGATTTTTAACCTTTTTTTTGCAGTGGCACACTTTTTTACATAAAAAAATCCTGTGGCACACCACCATCCCAAAATTTAAAAAAAAATCACACATTGTAGCCTAATACAGCATATATATATATATATATATATATACACATACACACAAACACACACATACTGTATGTATTGTGCTGTTATGCCATGCCTCCTACAAACTACCCCTGCACTGGGAGTAAAAAACAAGCAAAGTTTAAAAAATATCTCACACTGTTGTCAGTCTGCCGTGGCACACCTGAGGATCTCTCACGGCACAATAGTGTGCCACGGCACACTGGTTGAAAAACACTGCCCTAAAGAAATCAGCTCTTTTCCCTGTAAAAAAATTCAAAGACCCCCCAACAGTAAAACTCACCACCCAACCAACCCCCCAAAATAAAAAAAACTAACTCTAAAAAAAACTTAAGCTACCCATTGCCCTGAAAAGGGCATTTGTATGGACATTGCTCTTTTTCATTGCCCTTAAAAGGGCATTTAGCTATTTTAAGAAAGCCCAAAACCCTAATCTAAAAAAAAAAACACCCAACAAAAAGTTTAAAATAACCTAACACTAACCCCCGACGATCCACTTACAGTTTTTGAAGTCCGGACATCCATCCTCATCCATGCGGCGAAAAGTCTTCATCCAGGCGGTGAGGTCTTCCACCACCCAGGTGGCATCTTCTATCTTCATCCAGGCGGCATCTTCTATCTTCATCCCGGTGGCGCAGTGCAGCTCCATCCTGAAGACATCTGGCATGGAGCATCCTCTTCATACGGTCGCCGCCGTATACTGAATCTTCACTGCAAGGGAGCCTTTTCAAAATGGCGTCCCTTGCATTCCTATTGACTGATTTTATTTTGGAAACTCAAATCATACAATAGGATGAGAGATACTGAAATCCTATTGGCTGTTTGAACAATCAATAGGATTTAAATAGCTCTCATCCTATTGGCTGATTTGAATTTCAAAAATCAAATCAGCCAATAAGAATGCAAGGGATGCCATTTTGAAAAGGCTCCCTTGCATTGAAGATTCAGAATACGGCGGAGACCGGATGAAGAGGATGCTCCAAGACAGATGTCTTTTAGATGGAGCCGCTGCGCTGTAATGAAGATAGAAGATGCCGCCTGTATGAAGATAGAAGACGCTGACTGGATGGATGAAGACCTCGCCGCCTGGTTGAAGACTTCTCTTGCCTCTGGATGAGGATGGATGTCCGGACTTAAAAGACTGTAAGGGGATCATCAGGGTTAGTGTTAGTTTTTTTTAAACTATTTTTGGGTGGATTTTTTTTTTTAGATTAGGGTTTTTGGCTTTCTTAAAAGAGCTAAATGCCCTTTTAAGGGCAATGAAAAAGAGCTGAATGCCCTTTTAAGGGCAATGCCCATACAAAAGCCCTTTTCAGGGCAATGGGTAGCTTAGGTTTTTTTTAGAGTAAGGTTTTTATTTTGGGGGGTTGATTGGGTGGTGGGTTTTACTGTTGGGGGGGCTTTGTATTTTTTTCAGGGCAAGAGCTGATTTATTTAGGGCAATGCCCTACAAAATGCCATTTTTTTTCTTGTAAATAATTTTTTATTGAGGTTTTTGAAAACAGATCAATGTACAACTACATAATTGTGCTTACGAGTCAAAAAAAAAAGAAGAAAATAGCACTACCACAGATATAGATAATACAAACCAGTTAGGCTTAAATGATTACCACAGAGGAAAGTAATTGTCAACACATTGGTAAGTATACTTAACATAAGGAATTAGAGCTTCTTTAAAGTTATTTGGATGGCCTTCCAACTACTAGTTGTGCTACTTATCGACATTGCGGGAAGGAGTGTATTAGAATCATTTAGTAAGGTTACCTAGTGCGTATATATAAGAAGTGGCAGTCTATGGTAGTGGTTAAATAATGCAAGTGTCTGAAAATGGAACCTCATTTTTCTGATATATAATAGAAATGATTCCCTTCTTTATTCTTGTGGTCACTTTTGGACCTGAAAAGTCTAATGAGGGGTGGTGAGGGAAATTAGTTATTGCATGGCCACTTGTGGGCCTAGTAAGGGGAGGGGAAATTCAGCGGGTGAGCACCGCTATGTAAATGAGGGAAAGGGTGGAGGGCGGAGCCATATATATATGGGTAATTTAAGGAACAAGGCGGAATCTCTAAAGTTATTTAACTGTGTGAAACGATGACGGTACGAATCATATAGTATTTGGCGGCTTGTCTCACATATGAACACGAGAGTATTAAGATATACCCTCAACTAACATTCGGCTAGATTTAGAGTTTGGCGTTAGCCGTCAAAACCAGCGTTAGAGGCTCCTAACGCTGGTTTTGGGCTACCACTGGTATTTAGAGTCGTGTAGGTAAGGGTCTAACGCTCACTTTGCAGCCGCGACTTTTCCATACCGCAGATCCCCCTACGCAATTTGCGTATCCTATCTTTTCAATGGGATCTTTCTAACGCCGGTATTTAGAGTCTTGGCTGAAGTGAGCGTTAGAAATCTAACGACAAAACTCCAGCCGCAGAAAAAAGTCAGTAGTTAAGAGCTTTCTGGGCTAACGCCGGTTCATAAAGCTCTTAACTACTGTGCTCTAAAGTACACTAACACCCATAAACGACCTATGTACCCCTAAACCGAGGTCCCCCCACATCGCCGCCACTCTATTAAATTTTTTTAACCCCTAATCTGCCGACCGCACACCGCCGCCACCTACGTTATACTTATGTACCCCTAATCTGCTGCCCCTAACACCGCCGACCCCTATATTATATTTATTAACCCCTAATCTGCCCCCCACAACGTCGCCGCCAGCTACCTACAATAATTAACCCCTAATCTGCTGACCGCACCTCACCGCTACTATAATAAAGTTATTAACCCCTAATCCGCCTCACTCCCGCCTCAATAACCCTATAAGAAATAGTATTAACCCCTAATCTGCCCTCCCTAACATCGCCGACACCTAACTTCAATTATTAACCCCTAATCTGACGACCGGACCTCACCGCTACTCTAATAAATGTATTAACCCCTAAAGCTAAGTCTTACCCTAACCCTAACACCCCCCTAAGTTAAATATATTTTTTATCTAACGAAAAAAATTAACTCTTATTAAATAAATTATTCCTATTTAAAACTAAATACTTACCTGTAAAATAAACCCTAATATAGCTACAATATAAATTTTAATTATATTGTAACTATTTTAGGATTAATATTTATTTTACAGGCAACTTTGTATTTAATTTAACCAGGTACAATAGCTATTAAATAGTTATTTAATATTTAATAGCTACCTATTTAAAATAATTACAAAATTACCTGTAAAATAAATCCTAACCTAAGTTACAATTAAACCAAACACTACACTATCAATAAATTAATTACATAAAATACCTACAATTATCTACAATTAAACCTAACAATACACTATCAATAAATTAATTAAATACAATACCTACAAATAAATACAATTAAATAAACTAACTAAAGTACAAAAAATAAAAAAGAACTAAGTTACAAAAAATAAAAAAATATTTACAAACATTAGAAAAATATTACAACAATTAAAAACTAATTACACCTACTCTAAGCCCCCTAATAAAATAACAAAGCCCCCCAAAATAAAAAAATGCCCTACCCTATTCTAAATTAAAAAAGTTCAAAGCTCTTTTACCTTACCAGCCCTGAAAAGGGCCATTTGCGGGGCATTCCCCAAAGAATTCAGCTCTTTTGCCTGTAAAAAAAAACATACAATACCCCCCCCAACATTACAACCCACCACCCACATACCCCTAATCTAACCCAAACCCCCCTTAAATAAACCTAACACTAAGCCCCTGAAGATCTTCCTACCTTATCTTCACCACACCGGGTTCACCGATCCGTCCTCCGAAGTCTTGATCCAAGCCTCCGAAGTCTTGATCCAAGCCCAAGCAGGGGCTGAAGAGTGACGTCCATCCTCCGGTTGAAGTCTTGATCCAAGCGGCAAATGAAGAAGTCCATCTTCGAGAAGAAATCTTCATCCTATCCGGGCAGAAGAGGACATCCGGACCGGCAAACATCTTCATCCAGGCAGCATATTCTATGTTGTTCCATCTGATGACGAGCGGATGATTCCATCAGCCAATCAGATTTATCCTACCTTAATTCCAATTGGCTGATAGAATCCTATCAGCCAATCGGAATTCGAGGGACGCAATCTTGGATGACGTCCCTTAAAGGAACCTTCATTCTTCAGTTGGACGTCGAAAGAAGAGGATGGATCCGCACCGGAGGTCTTCAAGATCAGTCGTTCGTCATCGGATGGAACAACATAGAAGATGCCGCCTGGATGAAGATGTTTGCCGGTCCAGATGTCCTCTTCTGCCCAGATAGGATGAAGATTTCTTCCCGAAGATGGACTTCTTCATTTGCCGCTTGGATCAAGACTTCAGCCGGAGGATGGACGTCACTCTTCAGCCCCCGCTTGGGCTTGGATCAAGACTTCGGAGGCTTGGATCAAGACTTCGGAGGACGGATCGGTGAACCCGGTAGGAAGATCTTCAGGGGCTTAGTGTTAGGTTTATTTAAGGGGGGTTTGGGTTAGATTAGGGGTATGTGGGTGGTGGGTTGTAATGTTGGGGGGGGGGTATTGTATGTTTTTTTTACAGGCAAAAGAGCTGAATTCTTTGGGGCATGCCCCGCAAATGGCCCTTTTCAGGTCTGGTAAGGTAAAATAGCTTTGAACTTTTTTAATTTAGAATAGGGTAGGGCATTTTTTTATTTTGGGGGGCTTTGTTATTTTATTAGGGGGCTTAGAGTAGGTGTAATTAGTTTAAAATTGTAATATTTTTCTAATGTTTGTAAATATTTTTTTATTTTTTGTAACTTAGTTCTTTTTTATTTTTTGTACTTTAGTTAGTTTATTTAATTGTAGTTATTTGTAGGTATTGTATTTAATTAATTTATTGATAGTGTAGTGTTAGGTTTAATTATAACTTAGGTTAGGATTTATTTTACAGGTAATTTTGTAATTATTTTAACTATTTTAGCTATTAAATAGTTATTAACTATTTAATAGCTATTGTACCTGGTTAAAATAAATACAAAGTTGCCTGTAAAATAAATATTAATCCTAAAATAGCTACAATATAATTATTATTTATATTGTAGCTATATTAGGGTTTATTTTACAGGTAAGTATTTAGCTTTAAATAGGAATAATTTATTTAATAAGAGTTAATTTTTTTCGTTAGATTTAAATTATATTTAACTTAGGGGGGTGTTAGTGTTAGGGTTAGACTTAGCTTTAGGGGTTAATCCATTTATTAGAGTAGCGGTGAGGTCCGGTCGTCAGATTAGGGGTTAATAATTGAAGTTAGGTGTCGGCGATGTTAGGGAGGGCAGATAAGGGGTTAATACTATTTCTTATAGGGTTATTGAGGCGGGAGTGAGGCGGATTAGGGGTTAATAACTTTATTATAGTAGCGGTGAGGTGCGGTCGGCAGATTAGGGGTTAATTATTGTAGGTAGCTGGCGGCGACGTTGTAGGGGGCAGATTAGGGGTTAATAAATATAATATAGGGGTCAGCGGTGTTAGGGGCAGCAGATTAGGGGTACATAGCTATAACGTAGGTTGCGGCGGTGTACGGAGCAGCAGATTAGGGGTTAATAATAAAATGCAGGTGTCAGCGATAGTGGGGGCGGCAGATTAGAGGTTAATAAGTGTAAGGTTAGGGGTGTTTAGACTCGGGGTACATGTTAGGGTGTTAGGTGCAGACTTAGGAAGAGTTTCCCCATAGGAAACAATGGGGCCGCGTTAGGAGCTGAACGCTGCTTTTTTGCAGGTGTTAGGTTTTTTTTCAGCTCAAACTGTAAATTATGCTCTATGCTCCTTTTTTGGAGCCTAACGCAGCCATTCTGTGAACTCTAAATACCAGCGGTATTTAAAAGGTGCGGCCAGAAAAAAGCACGCAAAAGTCCAAATCTAGGCGTAAGTGATTAAACTAAGAGGTCCCTTATTATAGATTGAAAATTATATTTCCGTAGTAGAAATAAAAGGAACTCTTAAGTTCCAAACTGGATGTAGCTCGCACAGGGGCTCATGTTAGCATAAGGGGGGAGGGGTTAATACTAGGAGAGGATACATAAAAATTATAGCAACCTCAGATCGGCAATATTAAACAGTTAGGCAGTTCTATTCTGAACCAAGACAGAAATATAGGGCGTCAGCAGTATAGATAGAGTCATATCTAAATTGAAATATCTACAAATATTATATGTAGTGGCTAAGACTGTCTAGTCTATCTCGGCCGCAGACAGCCAGACAGTTACTCTTCATGCTTGCTTAATTACCCAACTAGCTACGCAAGTATAAAACTAATGAGCCTAACATCTAGACCCAGAGAAAGTCGTGCCATCAGAGAACTAGGGATCCCATAGTCTTTAAAAAAAAATATAGAAGCCTATCGGGTAGCTATAATAATAATATTATAAAATATTCCTAGGCTGTAAGACTATGCATTTAGCCATATCAGACATATCAGCATATATATAAATCTCTAAGGCCTAGATTTGGAGTTTGGCGGTAGCCGTGAAAACCAGCGTTAGAGGCTCCTAACGCTGGTTTTAGGCTACCGCCGGTATTTGGAGTCATTAAAAAAAGGGTCTAACGCTCACTTTTCAGCCGCGACTTTTCCATACCGCAGATCCCCTTACGTCAATTGCGTATCCTATCTTTTCAATGGGATCTTTCTAACTCCGGTATTTAGAGTCGTGTCTGAAGTGAGCGTTAGAAATCTAACGACAAAACTCCAGCCGCAGAAAAAAGTCAGTAGTTAAGAGCTTTCTGGGATAACGCCGGTTCATAAAGCTCTTAACTACTGTGCTCTAAAGTACACTAACACCCATAAACTACCTATGTACCCCTAAACCGAGGCCCCCCCACATCGCCGACACTCGATTAAATTTTTTTAACCCCTAATCTGCCGACCGCCACCTACGTTATCCTTATGTACCCCTAATCTGCTGCCCCTAACACCGCCGACCCCTATATTATATTTATTAACCCCTAATCTGCCCCCCACAACGTCGCCGCCAACTACCTACAATAATTAACCCCTAATCTGCCGACCGCAAAGAGCCGCCACCTACATTATAGCTATGCACCCCTAATCTGCTGCCCCTAACACCGCCGACCCCTATATTATATTTATTAACCCCTAATCTGCCCCCCACAACGTCGCCGCCAACTACCTACAATAATTAACCCCTAATCTGCCGACCGCAAAGAGCCGCCACCTACATTATAGCTATGTACCCCTAATCTTCTGCCCCTAACACCGCCGACCCCTATATTATATTTATTAACCCCTAATCTGCCCCCCTCAATGTCGCCTCCACCTGCCTACACTTATTAACCCCTAATCTGCCGAGCGGACCGCACCGCTACTATTATAAAGTTATTAACCCCTAATCCGCCTCACTAACCCTATAATAAATATTATTAACCCCTAATCTGCCCTCCCTAACATCTCCGACACCTAACTTCAATTATTAACCTCTAATCTGCCGACTGGAGCTCACCGCTATTCTAATAAATGTATTAACCCCTAAAGCTAAGTCTAACCCTAACACTAACACCCCCCTAAATTAAATATAATTTTAATCTAACGAAATTAATTAACTCTTATTAAATAAATTATTCCTATTTAAAGCTAAATACTTACCTGTAAAATAAATCCTAATATAGCTACAATATAAATTATATTTATATTATAGCTATTTTAGGATTAATATTTATTTTACAGGTAACTTTGTATTTATTTTAACCAGGTACAATAGCTATTAAATAGTTAAGAACTATTTAATAGCTAAAATAGTTAAAATAATTACAAATTTACCTGTAAAATAAATCCTAACCTAAGTTACAATTAAACCTAACACTACACTATCAATAAATTAATTAAATACAATACCTACAATTATCTACAATTAAACCTAACACTACACTATCAATAAATAAATTAAATACAATTCCTACAAATAAATACAATGAAATAAACTAACTAAAGTACAAAAAATAAAAAAGAACTAAGTTACAAAAAATAAAAAAATATTTACAAACATTAGAAATATATTACAACAATTTTAAACTAATTACACCTACTCTAAGCCCCCTAATAAAATAACAAAGCCCCCCAAAATAAAAAAAGGCCCTACCCTATTCTAAATTACTAAAGTTCAAAGCTCTTTTACCTTACCAGCCCTGAACAGGGCCCTTTGCGGGGCATGCCCCAAGAAGTTCAGCTCTTTTGCCTGTAAAAAAAAACATACAATACCCCCCCCAACATTACAACCCACCACCCACATACCCCTAATCTAACCCAAACCCCCCTTAAATAAACCTAACACTAAGCCCCTGAAGATCTCCCTACCTTGAGTCGTCTTCACCCAGCCGAGCCAAATTCTTCATCCAAGCGGAGCAAGAAGAGGTCCTCCATCCGGTAGAAGTTCTCATCCAAGCGGGGCAGAAGAAGTCTTCCATCCGATTGAAGTCTTCATCCAAGCGGCATCTTCTATCGTCATCCATCCGGAGCGGAGCTGCAGCATCCTGAAGACCTCCGACGCTGAACATCCATCCTGGCCGACGACTGAACGACGAATGACGGTTCCTTTAAATGACGTCATCCAAGATGTCGTCCCTCGAATTCCGATTGGCTGATAGGATTCTATCAGCCAATCGGAATTAAGGTAAGAATATTCTGATTGGCTGATGGAATCAGCCAATCAGAATCAAGTTCAATCCGATTGGCTGATCCAATCAGCCAATCAGATTGAGCTTGCATTCTATTGGCTGTTCCGCCATCTTGGATGACGTCCCTTAAAGGAACCGTCATTCGTTGTCTAGTCGTCGGTTGAAGAGGATGTTCCGCGTCGGCTTGGAAGAAGATGGCTCCGCTCCGCTCCAGAAGAAAGAAGATTGAAGATGCGGCTTGATAGAAGACTTCATCCCGATGATGGACTTCCGACTTCAGCCCGATGATGGATTTCTTCAGCCGCCGCTTGGATCCAGACTTCAGCCCGAGGATGGACATCACTCTTCAGCCCCCCGCTTGGGCTTGGATCAAGACTCTGGACCGATCGGTGAACCCGGCGAGGTGAACACAAGGTAGGAAGATCTTCAGGGGCTTAGTGTTAGGTTTATTTAAGGGGGGTTTGGGTTAGATTAGGGGTATGTGGGTGGTGGGTTGTAATGTTGGGGGGGGGGTATTGTATGTGTTTTTTTACAGGAAAAAGAGCTGAATTTTTTGGGGCATGCCCCTCAAAGGGCCCTGTTCAGGGCTGGTAAGGTAAAAGAGCTTTGAACTTTAGTAATTTAGAATAGGGTAGGGCATTTTTTTATTTTGGGGGTCTTTGTTATTTTATTAGGGGGCTTAGAGTAGGTGTAATTAGTTTAAAATTGTTGTAATATTTTTCTTATGTTTGTAAATATTTTTTTTATTTTTTGTAACTTAGTTCTTTTTTATTTTTTGTACTTTAGTTAGTTTATTTCATTGTAGTTATTTGTAGATATTGTATTTAATTAATTTATTGATAGTGTAGTGTTAGGTTTAATTGTAGGTAACTTTAGGTATTTTATTTAATTAATTTAATGATAGTGTAGTGTTAGGTTTAATTGTAACTTAGGTTAGGGTTTATTTTACAGGTAATTTTGTAATTATTTTAACAAGGTAACTATTAAATAGTTCTTAACTATTTAATAGCTATTGTACCTGGTTAAAATAATTACAAAGTTGCCTGTAAAATAAATATTAATCCTAAAATAGCTACAATGTAATTATAATTTATATTGTAGCTATATTAGGATTTATTTTACAGGTAAGTATTTAGTTTTAAATAGGAATAAGTTATTTAATAAGAGTTAATTTATTTTGTTAGAATAAAATTATATTTAATTTAGGGGGGTGTTAGGGTTAGGGTTAGAATTAGCTTTAGGGGTTAAAAAATTTATTAGAATAGCGATGAGCTCCAGTCGGCAGATTAGGGGTTAATTATTGTAGGTAGCTGGCGGCGACGTTGTGGGGGGAAGATTAGAGGTTAATAAATATAATATAGGGGTCGGCGGTGTTAGGGGCAGCAGATTAGGGGTACATAAGGATAACGTAGGTGGCGGCGCTTTGCAGTCGGCAGTTTAGGGGTTAATTATTTTAGGTAGCTGGCGGCGACGTTGTGGGGGGCAGATTAGGGGTTAATAAATATAACATAGGGGTCGGCGGTGTTAGGGGCAGCAGATTAGGGGTACATAGGGATAATGTAAGTAGCGGCGGTTTACGGAGCGGCAGATTAGGGGTTAATAATAATATGCAGGGGTCAGCGATAGCGGGGGCGGCAGATTAGAGGTTAATAAGTGTAAGGTTAGGGGTGTTTAGACTCGGGGTACATGTTAGGGTGTTAGGTGCAGACGTAGGAAGTGTTTCCCCATAGCAAACAATGGGGCTGCGTTAGGAGCTGAACGCAGCTTTTTTGCAGGTGTTAGTTTTTTTTTCAGCTCAAACAGCCCCATTGTTTTCTATGGGGGAATCGTGCACGAGCACGTTTTTGAGGCTGGCCGCGTCCGTAAGCAACTCTGGTATCGAGAGTTGGAGTGGCGTTAAATATGCCTCTACGCTCCCTTTTTGGAGCCTAACGCAGACATTCTGTGGACTCTCAATACCAGAGTTATTTTAAAGGTGCGGCCAGAAAAAAGCCAGCATTAGCTACACGGGTCGTTACCGACAAAACTCTAAATCTAGCCGTTAGAGAATATAGTGAAGGTTTACCAGAGGAGCCAGCCTAACATATGCTTAAGTGTTAGGGGTCAATCATATACCCGATGTGCAGAATTGGGTCTAGTGAATGTGGATATATAAAGGTAAAACTGTGGGAAGCGTTTGTGACACGGGCAAAACAGATAGTGTCATAAGTAAACTAAATATCACATAACCTTAGTGAATCAAAAAAGTTTGTAAGACTTCTATTTACATAGTATGAAATGACCCTCAATTATATATAATGGTGGTTTGTGAGGGGTTCTATGAAGTAAGGCATATGTTATCTAATAATGTCCTATTATAGCTATGAATTAGATACAGTCATATCAGTTATAAAATATAAGCAAATGTACTTAACCACTCATACATTAATAATGATTATGTAAACATAGGATTAACAATAAAATGGGGAAATTATCTAACTGTATAACAACCATTTGTATAACTAACCTAACCTCCATTTATAAACCTTACTGCACAAAATATGAGTTAGTGTATAAGATACAGTAGGAACATTATACTTTACACAAAAATAGGAATAAGTACCCTGTTTTATACTAGCAGTGTATGAGATGTAAGTTCAGAGCCCTGCATTAGCAATGAAAATAGAAGAAGGGTCCCTGTCAGTACGGACAGTCCTATTTTTAACAGTTAGAGATCCTGGTAAATTAATCCATGCCAGAGCGGCACCACACCTGCTGCCACGAGTCTAGAGGAATTAGGGAAGCCATAGTTCCTAAGTTTGCACCGGGCAGGAGATCAGATACCAAATAAAGTCCCAGAGCAATGAAGAGAGAAAATGGTAATGCAATAGTTAGTCTATAACAACCAATACATTATTGTGCACAGAGAGCTCCAGCTTTTCTATAATAGATATTAGTATACAGAAACAGTGGAAATATGTAAAATACAGATTATTCTGGCTATTGAAGAAATAGTAATGCAATAGTTGATATAAATCATCAAATAAGTTCTTGTGCGCAGAGAGCTCCAGCTTTTTTATAGCAAACAATAGCGTTAGCCACCAGGATCAAAAGGGTCCAGTAGTACATCAATATGAAGTATAATGTCTCCCCTGTAGGACTCCGATAATATCCCACTTTGTGCGTTTGACTCTGGTATAGAGAAAAAAGTAGTTGGTTCATCATTTTGTAGGAAAGGGTAATCTGCCAGCTCGTAATTGCAAATTATGTGGCTGTATCTCTGCAAGGTCTCCGTTACACTAAATGACTCAGTGAGGGTTTTTTTCTTAGACTTACTTGCCGGGTCGCCTGTCACATAGCTGTAGTCGAGCTGCAAAGAAGATAATTCTCGGCTCCAAACTTCAAGAGGCATGTCCATCACGAGGAGCTCCCTCTTTGCAAACAAGGGAATAGAGTTCTGTGCCGAGTAGCTAGCCGCATCTCTCAGACCCGGTCTATGGCAGGGCAGGGAATGTTCGTGAGACATACCAGGTGATCTATTAAAGTCTAGGATAGAGCCCACAAGCCTTTCCCTTTGCATACAGGGTTGATCTTTATATGTCGGTGTAGTGATGTTGTCCACTTTGTCACGTTCCATAAAATCACACTGTAGTACAGCAGATCTTAGGTGGGTTGAAATGTCAGCAAACCCAATCGTCATTTGCAGATCTAAGTCCAGCAGAGCCGTGTATATGTCCGACCAGGTTTCTCCATCTATTGGCGCCATGTCTTTTGTAGGCCGCAAGAGCCTGGGCGTTTCCCAGCTGGTAACAACAATCAAGCTAGGTATTTGCTGCAATGAAAAACCGCTGAGGTCTGTTAATAGCGTAGAAAGAATCCTGCAAGTGTTAGGCTAGTTATTGGGGCAAATTTCAGATAGTTAGTCCCAATTCGCCGCAATATTAAATAAGTTACAGCAGGAGCTCTCTCAGACACGTCTTTCTTGTTTGGCTGCTGGCTCCGCCCCCACAAAAGGCCATTTTAAGGGCTATTGGTAGTTTATTGTAGGCTAGGTTTTTTTTATTTTGGGGGGGATTTTTTTTTTTATAGGACTATTAGATTAGGTGTAATTGTTTTTATTTTGGATAGTTTGTTATTTTTCGTAATTTAGTGTTTGTTATTTTTTGTACTTAAGTATCATTTTATTTTTTGTAATTTAGTATTTTTTATTTTTGTAATTGTAGATTACATTTTTTTAGTACAGGCAGTCCTCGGGTTACAGACATCCGACTTAAGTACAACTCGTACTTACATACAGAGAAAATAGAGCTTTATCGACAATCCTTCTTTCCAGGATAATCCAAAATACTGAAAATCCAATTGTCACAAGGACAGAAAGTGATGTGAAATTTTCTGAACAGGGGCACAGATAGCAAAACAAACTTTATCCTATGCTATCCAAAAAAAATAAAAATGTTTGGCTAGAGTTTCACCTAAAAAAAGTGCCTGTTCCAACTTACATACAAATTCAACTTAAGAACAAACCTAAAGTCCCTATCTTGTACGTAACCCGGGGACTGCCTGTAGTGTAAGGTTTGCTTAATTTGTAACTGAATTGATTTAATTGGTAGTTATTTTAATTTTACTATATAAGTAATGGTAGTTTAATTTATAGTTTAAACTTAGTTTTTTTTTAATTTCACAGGTAGGTTTATATTTTTTTTAAAATAGGGATCTTGTAATTTTAATTTTAAGTTAGGGGGTTGTTAGGTTTAGGGGTTAATAGTTTAATATAGTGTTTTGCGATGTGGAGGTCTGGCGGTTTAGGGGTTAATAGGTTTATTTAATGGTAGTAATGTGGGAGGGCAGAGGTTTAGGGGTTAATACCTTTATTTAGTGGCGGCGATGTCAGGGAGCGGCGGAATCAGGGTTAATATCTTTATTATAGTGTTATAGTGTGGGCGATGTTGGGGTGCTGGGGAATAGGGGTTAATAACTTTAGTATAATGGCGGTGATATCTGGAGCAGCAGATTAGGGGTTAATAGATTTATTTCGGTGGTGGCGATGTAGGGGGCGGCAGAATAGGGGTTAATAAGTTTATGTAGGTGTCAGCGACGTCGGGGGCAGCAGATTAGGCGTGTTTAGACAAGGGATTTATGTTAGGGTGTAAGGTTTAAACATAACTTTTTTTCCCTATAGACATCAATGGGGTTGCATTAAGGAGTTTTAAATTCCGCGAACGCAGGTGTTAGTTTTTTTTTTTAACACTCTCTCCCCATTAATGTCTATGGGGAAAGCGTGCACGAGCATGTCAAAGCAGAGCTTGTACTTTGTGCGGTATGGAGTTTAACTCAACCATATTGCACACACAAGGCGGCTTTTAAAAAACTCGCAATGGCAGAACTATGGAGGGTGAAATAATGCAACTTTTGTTGCGTTCGTTTTGCAACCTCTATAGCACACACAAGGCGGCTTTTAAAAAACTCGCAATGGCAGAACTATGGAGGGTGAAATAATGCAACTTTTGTTGCGTTCGTTTTGCAACCTCTATAGCACAAAACTCGTAATCTAGGTGAGAGTTTGCAATCAATATATGCTCATAACTCCACCCACAATTCTTATGCTGTTACAGTCACAAATAACTTACAATTATGTGGTTAAATTAAGATTCGATCATGTGATCAAAATAAACATATTGAACCACTTTACTACCGACTCCATTTATATATCTGAATCAAATCAAACTATGTGCTCAACAAGATTAGTGTCTCATTATACCTGTGTATTGCTCAGAGTGAGGTTTATTATACCAGCAATGCATTTTCCATTACCATGCACTTGATGTGGCTTGTGGCGTAATCATAAATATAATTTTTGATTGATAATGTTTGCGTACCACCCTTCTTGGAACACGGAAGATAATTATGTGCTTAGGCTTATTCTTAAAGGGAAAGGAAATCAAATATCACCACCAAGAAATATATACAAAACAAGATGACTATGGTACTTAAGATTGATGATTACAGTCCAAAACTGACTGAAGTTATAAGAACACAGTGGGAAATTATAAAGATGGACAACTCTCTACCATTTAAATACATGGAACATCTGTGCATAGTACATAAAATGAGTGAAAGCCTTAGAGATCTAGTCGTATATACAGATCCTTCAAGATCCTATTAACAGAAAATGACATGGTTACCTAAAGGGAGAGGCTTTTTATGATGTCCTAATTGCCTCACATGCAAGTCTATGCTATCAACCAAACCCTTCCAGGATCCACATAGTAATAGAAGATACCACATTAACACCTAGATTACAAGTTTTGTGCTAAACAGGGTGCGAAACTAGCGTCCATTACGAGTTACTGAAAAGCCTCCTTGTGTGTGCTATATGGTGGCGTTAAGCTCCATACCACACAAAATCTAAGGGCTGCTTTGATGGGCTTGTGCATGCTTTCCCCCATTGACATCAATGGGGAGAGAGTGTTAGAAAGAAAAAAAACACCTGAAGTGAGGAAAGAAAAATCTCCGTAACGCAACCCCATTAATGTCTATGGGGAAAAAAAGTTACATTTAAACCTAACACCTTAACCTAAACCCCAAGTCTAAACACCCCTAATTTGCTACCCCCGACATCTAAATAAAGTTATTAACCCTTAATCTGCTGCCCCCGACATCGCAAAACCTAAATAAAATTATTAATCCCTATTCTGCCGCTCTCCGACATCACTGACACTATAATAAAGTCATTAACCGCTATTCTGCCACCCCACAACATCGCCAACACTATAATAAAGTTATTAACCCCTATTCCACCACTCCCGACATCGCCGACACTATAATAACCCTATTAATGCCTACACCTTCACCTCCCACACCGCCGCCGCTAAATAAACCTATTAACCCCTAAACCTTTGGCCTCCCACATCTCAGTAACTAAATAAACATATTAACCCCTTAACTGCCAGTCCCCCACATTGCAAACACTAAATTAAACTATTAACCCCTAAGCCTAACACCCCCCGTAACTTTAAATTAGAATTACAATATAACTATCTTACCAGTAAAATAAAAATAAATCTAACATTAAACTATAAATTAACCTAACCTTACTATTCTAATAAAATTTAAAAAAAACTACCAATTAAAAAATCTAAATTACAAATGTAAAAAAAAACCTAACACTACGAGAAAAGTAAATAAATAGAAAATTACAAAAAATAAAAAAACATTAAATTACGAAAAATAAAAAATATTTATCTTACAAAAAATAATAAACGAAATTATCAAAAATAAATAACAATTACAGCTAATCTAATAGCCCTATAAATTAAAAAGGCTCCCCAAAATAAAAACACTCCCTAGCCTACAATAAACTACCAATAGCCCTTAAAAGGTCCTTTAGTAGGGCATTGCCCTAAAGAAATCAGCTCTTTTCCCTGTAAAAAAATTCAAAGACCCCCCCCAACAGTAAAACTCACCACCCAACCAACCCCCCAAAATAAAAAAAACCTAACTCTAAAAAAAACTTAAGCTTTGTTTTGAACAGCCAATAGGATTTCAGTAGCTCTCATCCTATTCGCTGATTTGAATTTGAAGAATCAAATCAGCCAATAGGAATGCAAGGTACGCCATTTTGAAATGGCTACCTTGCATGTAAGCTTCAGTGTACGGCGGGAACCGTATAAAGAGGACGCCCCACACTGGATGTCTTTACCGCTCCGCGCCGGGATAAAGATAGAAGACACCCCTGTGATGAAGGAAGATGTTGCCACCTGGATGAAGACTTGTCGCCGCCTGGAGATGGATGTCCAGACTTCAGGGATCGTGAGTAGATATTCTGTGGTTAGTGTTAGGTATTTTTTTATATTTTGGGGTGGGTTTCATTTACAGATTAGGGTTTTAGCAAATTTGAAAAAAGCTAAATGCCCTTTTAAGGGCAATGAAAAATAGCTAAATGCCCTTTTAAGGGCAATGCCCATACAAATGCCCCTTTAGGGGCAATAGGAAGCTTAGGTTTTTTTTAGAGTTAGGTTTTTTATTGTGGGGGTTGGTTTGGTGGTGGTTTTTACTGTTTGGGGGACTTTTTATTTTTTTACCGATAAAAGAGCTGTTTAACTTAGGGCAATGCCCTAAAAAAGGTCCTTTTAAGGGCTAATGGTAGTTTATTGTATGCTAGGGGGTGTTTTTATTTTGTGGGGGCTTTTACTTTTTATAGGGCTATTAGATTAGGTGTAATTGTTTTTATTTTTGATAATTTCGTTTATTATTTTTTGTAAGCTTAGTGTTTTTTATTTTTCGTAATTTAGTGTTTATTATTTTTTGTAATTTTAGATTTTTTTCTTTTTTTCGTAGTGTTAATTTTTTTAATTTGTAATTTAGATTTTTTAATTGGTAGTATTTTTTATTTTATTAGAATAGTAAGGTTAGGTTAATTTATAGTTTAATGGTAGGTTTATTTTTATTTCACAGGTAAGTTTTTATTTAATTAAATATAGTTATATTGTTATTTTAATTTAAAGTTAGGGGGTGTTAGATTTAGGGGTTAATAATTTAATTTAGTGTTTTGCGATGTGGGAGGCTGGCGATTAGGGGTTACTAGGTTTATTTAGATGTGGAGATGTGGGAGGCCGGAAGTTTAGGGGTTAATACGTTTATTTAGTGGCGGCGATGAGGAAGGCTGGAGGTTTACGGGTTAGTAGGTTTATTTAGTGGCGGCAATGTGGGAGGCTGGAGGTTTAGGGGTTAATAACTTTATTATAGTGTCAGCGATGTCAGGGAGTGGCGGATTAGGAGTTAATAGCTTTATTATAGTGTTGGCAATGTCGGGGGGCGGCTGATAAGGGGTTAATAAGTTTAATATAGTGTTTGCAATGCAGGAGGGTGGTGGTTTAAGGGTTAATAGGTAGTTTATGGGTGTTAGTGTACTTTGTAACAGTTTAGTTATGAGTTTTGTGAAACATTTTTGTTACACAAAACTCATAACTCCTGCTCTCAGATTGCGATATGGATTGTGTCAGTATAGGCTGTAATGCAAGCTTTTTAGCCAGACCGCACAACCTGTAATACCGGCGCTATAAAAATCACACACAAAAATGTGATTTTTTTTAAGTGCGGAATGGACTTTGCTTTACAGGCTAAAATGCTTGCGGTATAGCTATACTGACACGACTCGTAATATACGTTCCTGGACTTTATGCTGAAATTGACATTTTTCAGTGTTAAAAGCCATAACGCAAAACTCGCAATCTACCTGTTTGTATTTACTAACATGTAGGACAGTATATGTTGTCTAAGTAATAATCTGTCCACGTGGAGTCTACTATACAGGAAAAACTGTATACAGATAAGATTAGCCAATCATAGAAGAACCATAATACAAGCATTGAAGGGTGGAAAAGCAGATACTCCTATAGTTAAACACTTTCTACAAAAAGGACATCCAGTTTCTAAAGTCAGAAAGTTATATTGATTGACCACTCCCCCCCAAAGAGAAGGGGTGATAGAGGAAGAAAACTACTCCAAATAGAAACTACATGGATAAACAGACTAAATGGGGCCAATGTACTGCAGTCCATTCCCCTACAACTATGTGCCTATTGTCTGACAGCTCTGACATTAGGTGGAAAACCCATACTACCATAGAAAAGCAGTAGGAGTACCTATAAATTATAGATTTTGGTCCTATATTTGGGTGTAATATATAACTGATTGGCTTTTAGGAAAAAATAATATAGTGACTCACTACAAGGTTCTAAGAGTAAATAGATGTATTGGAACAGACACAGATATATATTTTGAGGAGTATATAAGTCCATACATTAATTTTATTTATGGCGTGTGATAATATTATGTGAGAATAAGAGACATGTACTTATGATTACTTAATATTTGATGTTTCAACCACTTAAAGAGTAAGTCTAAGCACATAAATAACTTCTGCATCAAAAGGTATGATGAGGCACTAATGCTAGTTTTGTAAAAAAAATTGTTGAGCACATGGTTTGATTTGATTTAGATATATAAACAGACCCGGTACTAAAGTGGTTTAGTATGTATATTTTGATCACATGATCATATATTAATTTAACCACGTAATTGTAAGTTATTTGTGATTGGTACAGAACATGAATTGTAGTTGGGGTTATGCGTATATACTGAGTGCAAACACAGTTGTTTAAATGTATGAGAAAGGGGAATTTCTTTCCCCAAAATGTATTACGCAATAAATGGTGTTTTGAAGGAGTGAGTGCTGAGTAATTTCTTCTGCATAATATATATATATTTCTTAGCTGTGCACTTGCAAGGGAGTGTCAGACTTCCTCTGTGTGTTGTGTTAATTTGTTTTGCAATTTTCCCTATGGGCTTTGCACCCAAACTAGATCCAGATTAACTGCCTTGATCTCTGGGGACTGTGCAGCTACCTGGGTGCTATGCATTTTGCAGGGTCATATGATGTGTACCTGGTCCAGTTTGAGAGTGCAGTCCATTTCCGTGTTTTGTATATATCTAGGGAGGTTACATAAGGTCTGTGCACCCTTGGATGGATTGCAGCTTGTTTGATTAAGAGCATTGTTTGGCTGTATTAGGGACCCAGGATGGAAAAGACATTGTACACAAAAAAAGTGAACAGTGGCACTACTCTGGCTTTTCCCGTGATTGATCTGTGATATACTGGATCAAAGATCACATGTGTACTAAATGTTTAATATATCTTGTGGGAAATGGTGCTTAAGCATAGAATTCAATATGGAACTATAAGTGGGATGGCTGGAGAAAGCCTAGAAAGCCCACCAAAAGTATGCTCTGATAGCACTCTGTGCCCTGACTACTAAAGGCAGAGAATTCCTCTACTAGAGAGGATAATTAAAATATAACTTTTATTTAGAATAATAAAATCCACGTTGAACACACAAATTTAAAAAAAAAATCTAAAAAAAATCCAGAAATACCTCTATATTAAAATCTTGATATCTGTACATAGAGGAGATATCAAAATCAGGCCTGTATATAATGCCGTTAATAATCACTCTGCTGTGTATAAATATTTAAATGGATACACCACTTTCTCTGGGTTATAAAATATATAATATATCCCCAGTTTTAATAATTTATAAAATACTGTTAGGTGTAATAGGCAGAAATCAGAGAAAATCAAATATATTGATGTGTTATTTGGTGACTAGAGTCTTCCGCTGTGCTTGACTGATACTGTGTTACTTTTGGGTAGTATAAAACAATATTCTTCTGATGAATTAATAATCACAAACTCCAAGATGAACAATACTAACTGCTTATTTATGCAGTTTAGTTATAAGTCTGGAGCATAACGTTCTTTAAAGTATATGTTATGATTCATCACGTGTATTAATATACGTGAGTGTTAATTTATACTTATAAATAATCACACTCCAACACTTAATGTAATAATTTGCTCTTATATACAAAGACCTGACCCCTGTTGTATTGCTAGATCTCTTGAAGTCTGCTTATGACTCAATGGTTGAGCGTATATACAAAAACCTTACACCTGTTGTATTGCTAGATCTCTTGAAATAAAGAGACCTATGCTTATGACTCAATGGTTGAGTGTCTATCAGATCTTATTACATTGATCTTATTACACAGATCTTATTACACAGATTTAAAGTATTTAGTTTGTTGAATTGTTAGATCTATTAAATAAAGAGACCTCTGCTTATGACTCAATAGTTGAGCGTATATACAAAGACCTTACACCAGTCCTATTAAATTGGTAAGATTTGGTAATTAGGAATAATCCTGGTGTTGGTCTCGAGATTTTATCTGTTATTACAGGGACTGAATCAGTCTTCCTTATGTAGCGCAACAGGCTCTATGTTTAAATATAGCTAACGTTTGGTGCAATATTCAACTGTGCCTAAAGTGCTTTGCGATTGGCTGTGCATCAGTGTACCCTGTGTATTGTGATTTTACGTTGGTCCTAAGCACATGAGTTAAAGGGCCATAATACCCAAATGTTTAAACACTTGAAAGTGATGCAGCATAGCTGTAAAAAGCTGACTAGAAAATATCTCCTGAACATCTCTATGTAAAAAAGAAAGATATTTTACCTCAAAAATTCCTCAGTAGCCACCTCCCATTGTAAAGGATTTCTAAGCAGCATATTAGTGTGTCTGTCCCGGGACAACTGAAAGGATGAGCTTCGTGCACTCTCATATTATTTCACCAATCAGGTAAAGGAAGCTTACTATGAAATCTCATGAGAGTTAAGTCAAATCTCATGAGATCACAGTAAGAGTTCATGACCTCAGCACTGCTGATGCTGATTGGCTGCTGTTCATTTATTCATTTTTTAAATTGTTTTCCCTGCAGCCGGGAGCAGGTGAGTATAACTTTTTACACAGAACTTATTCTGCTGAGCTGAGGAAATTGTGAGGTAAAATATCTTCCTTTTTTACATAGAGATGCTCAGGTGATATTTTCCTGTCAGCTTTATACAGTTATACTGCATCAGTTTCAACTGATTTAGCATATGAGTATTATGTCCCTTTAACATAGCAAACAGCAGTATGTTCAGAGTTCTTAATTACCGTGGAGAGAGTAGTATCTGAGAGACTGCAGTATGAGTCAATAATATTGATCTGGTCTAGTAATTTGGAAAATTAATAATATGGTAAACAATTATTGTTGTCCATATAATTGTACCTGAGGTTGAGCAGATTTTACTGCAATAATAATTTAGCGTCCTATGTTAGACAGTGTAAATCCAATAGTATAGTATTTAAAATTACTATTGCATTGCTTAATATGATTTTCGTCACGGCCCAGATCAAAGTAACTTTTGTTATAAAATATGTTGTAACATTGTTTAAAAACTACATCTGGCACAACCCAGATTGATGTTAGTTAAACTAAGATAGTTATTAAGTTTGATACAATCTCTCGTTAGGCTTCAGTTAACGTTCCAGGGTGCTGAATAGATATGGTATTTACTAGAGGTACTAAGCCGATTCACACTAAACTAGATCTTGGCACAACCCAGATCATAACATCTATTAATAACTATTAGATTACTCTAAGCCTGCCTGGAAAGATTTGTGTGCACCTTAGTCAGATACGATTAAATACATAATAAAGTAATATTGGCGTATATTGCAAATATAGAGGTATTACTTCTGGCTATTAAAAGTAGGGAGCGTAACACACGCTCTGCTAGCTTCCCTGATGCGTTTCGCCCGTCCGGGCTTTTTGCAAAGGCAGCGAGCTGCCAAAGTTTGGTGGATATATACCCTCCATAGTGCGGAAGTCCCGCCCTCTTCTCAAATTCTATTGGTTTACAATTCTATCAATCAAATACAGACTACCAATCACATTTCTAGGTGTGGGCAGATTGTATGGTGACATCAGTCGACAACAGTGCCTGCCTCTTATCCTGTCTATCGCATCTGTGTGTGTATAGCGATCTGAAGTCCGTTAATGGATAAAACTGCTGTCAATTGAACACAATTCTATATAGACAGCGTGTGTATGTTTACTTATACTACCATGTACTAGGAATTTTACATTATCATGCCGTGAATGAAATACTATTTCTTAGTTATATTGTTTGAAAGCTGCAAGTAATTTATATCCACTATAAATATGCATCCTTTGTTGTATGAATAAATCGATTCGAACAGACATGGACTTGTTGGATGTGATTCTATGTCAATAGATAGATATACCATCATGATTTGTTGGATGTAATTCTATGTCAAAAGATAGATATACCATCATGGTTTACGATGTATCAAATATACCTATGTGAGCCTGCAGTATGAATCCTTGTGATATCTACAACACTCTATTCAGATCAAATTGAACTGGGTATGTTTGACTCTATATGAGTGAATAAATAATCAGTCTACATATCTGTTGTTCGTATTGTATGAAAGCTGCCTGTGAAGTTATAAATACATTTATGTTTAATTAAAATATGAATTTTATCCTTGTATTAATAAATCAATTCAAACCAAAAGTAGCTTGTCATTGCTTGTAACTTTACCTTTAATATCTTGAACATACTTCTGTCAACCTGAAATGTGATTTATTCCAGAACTTATAAAAATCAATTGAGATCTAAATGGAATCGTTATATTCAAATTTGAGTAAGTAAATAAATAGTCTATCCTGCATTGTCATTAGTTATTATTTTACTTCTAATGCCATAAACCGAAGTTTACTGTTATAGTTACGGTTGGATATTTATCAATACTCATTAACTCTTGAAGTGTCCCAATATCATTGTGTAGAATGTGAACAGTTTGTAACATTTGGTGATAATTTTACTATTAAATTTAAACTACAAAGTGTGTCATTAATTTAAAATTTAAAATTAATTCGTTTCAACCTATGTGATATCAGTGGCTAGGAACAAAATAAAAGGGGCAGGGGGGTGTGTGACAGTCAATAAATAATTTGTATTTTAAAATAAGAATCACTATTGTGGGTGTTTGAAGTTACTAATGTGAATATACTTGGATTGGTGAAACTAACACTTGTGAATATCAAATAAAGAAAATAGTGCTAATGGTAGTGATTAGCTGTAGTGTTGAAGAGCAACTCAGTTAATGAGTGGTTAAAAGTTAGTCTACATTATACTATCTATACTACCCACTTATGACTCTATCTTAGAGATCCAGATTGAAAACTATCCCATGGTTACTGTTGGAAAAACTTTGCAATACTAAACATATTGTTGTTTTTTTTTTTTTCAATCCCTGCTCTCTACCTTCCGAGGAGATACCGGGTATATGAAAACAAGGCCGCACTCCTTCTAATTCAGCTAAAGGATTTACTGGATCGGCACAATGCAGCTATTTTGGAGACAGTAGCTGAGGCTTTTAGACCTCTTATGGTTCATACCACTGCTTCGACTGCTCTAACTGAATGCGAGGATAAGTGCAGATGTGATCGGCCCACGGCAGTCGCCATCTTTAACCCTAACACCAGGATATCACTCATTGCACCATAGTAAGAAGGAGATCACTGGTAGAGAACTGGGCTCAGCTTCTATATTACAGGACCCACAACTAGATGCGCTCTGTAAGGGGTACCGCTGACAGATATTCTCCACCGCATTAAAGGATGGCTTTGGGCGAGGGGTTCACGCATGGCTGCCGTTTACCAGTCAATCTGCCAACATCTCTCTATGGTGCGTGACTCAGGCCGCGCTATTGATCCATGGCTAGATGGATTTAGACTATATGCGCCACAAATGTGCGGAGTCCCTTGGGACCCGGTTGCCGGTGATGACTGTTGGCCATTGTTGAAACTCCTGCGGCAGGTGCGGCGAGCTCCTCGTGGTCTCAGAAAGGGGATTGGCTAGTCTGGACATAGATCCAGTGCTCATAATAGGAGACACTCTTGCAGGTTCTGGGACTATGTATATGGACTTGTAACAATTTGAGATATCCAGCTCTATCCTATGGTTATACAATATTTATCTGCTTAGACTCCTGTTCCAAGTTCCAAGTTCTCAGACTCGTCTTACTGCACATATAATATGCCGGAATGGGTTAAACCCGACAACTTCACTGAGGACATTTTCTTTTTTACCACATACTACCTTTGGATTCCTATGGTAACCTACCCCGGGACATGGACACGCTAATTTCTTTAATACTGCACGATTATGTTTAGCATATCAGGTTTATATGATAGCTTCTTTATGTTATATTTATTATTTCAAAGTTAATGCTTGTTTAACGTTATGACTGTAGTGACCTAGTTTGATCTAAAACGTGGGTTCCCTGCCATTGAAACTTATTGGTCAATTGAGTATGCATATGCAAATGAGCTCAGTTAATATTGCATGAATGTTCATGTTTGTTGTTCTGTAATGCTATACTGTTATTTCTCACAAGTAATAGCTGCTACCCCCTTCCAGTAAGCTCAGCTAGTGTATTATTTGTAGGCTTGGTTAAGAGGTACTCCATAGCTGCTCTATCTCATTACCCTAGGTCTCCCACTTCCCGCTAGACATCATTAAGCTACATGTGAATGGGTACAGGATGGATATTGCCTTGTTTTAGCCCAATAGCTCATTATTGTAGTTAGGATCCTTGGGCAGGACTGTTGGCAATCATATTAGGCTCATGAAATATATTAATTTATAATTATAGCTCCCAATAATATGCTTATAGACTTCAGGCGCTTGGATAAGCTTACCACTTGGACTTGCGTGCTTTTCAATATAGCAGAGGAACCTGTCCTTGGGCATAGGGCCCGTGCCTGAGTGATCAGGTCTACCAGCCTAAAAAACAGTGGCATATAAAGTTACATTTAGCTTATTATAGGTATATCTGTAATTTGGTTTCTTTAATCCATGTTGACTTCAATGGTTTCAATTAGTAATGTGATCACAGAACCTGTACTCTACCAATTTTAATTCAACGATATTATGGCTAGTGGCATTGGTGTTAATATTGCTTTATGCTTCGTGACTGGGTATGATTTTAACTCTCAGATATTATGTATGCCCCATAATATGCTAACTACTAATGTTGTTTAAATAATGCCCATCTAGTATTAGTGGGGTTGGAGGGGACCCATTGGTATAGCTCTGACTAGCTGTTACTGCAGACTATTACAACACACTTAATACTAATATGCCCATCTAGTATTAGTGGGGTTGGAGGGGACCCATTGGTATAGCTCTGACTAGCTGTTACTGCAGACTATTACAACACACTTAATACTAATATTTTTTGAAGGTTTAAGGTGGTTGCAAACAGCTATGTTCCTCCTCATAGTACATGCCATTGTGTTGGATATAATTTTAACGGTAAACCATATGTATTTAGCTTACCTCTACTCCTCCTTTAGTGATTGCATACACGCGAGTCCTTACATTCAGTTCCGTCACTTTACATGGCCACATACTTTGTGTTTCCTGCTACATTTAATCATCTATCCCCCCCCCCACGCATAATAGTACGATGAGGCGGTTACTACCGATATGGGGTGTCGTATAGTATTGCAGCATAATCATGTGCCAGGTTGCTGGAGTGTGCTGGACCCACACTGATATTCTCATTATCCTAGAATTTATTTGATGTTCCTATTGTAATCATTAAGTTGTCAACTGCCAACACACAGCTTATTTCTGATATCGTTAGGCCTTACTTTACTTTACAATATGAGATATGCTTTTAGTGCAGGCTGGTCTCAAGCTAATGCCACTATCTATGGTCCTCACACTCATACTACTCTACATAAGCTATATGGATAGCGCCAGCTCTATAAGCTTAGTTATTGAGGCTAAACACAGCGTTAGCCAAACACGCAATTTATCTATCGCATCTAAACAAACACCTCCTCCCCCCACCTCCAAAATAAACCTCCTAGTCTAGGAGGGCTAACTATGCGGCTTCTCTAATCTATGCCGCACCCTCACTGTTCTCTTTTCATATACACTCAATTTATATAAGCATGTTATAAAACCCTATAAAATTGAGGTTTATTAATGAGATCCGAAAGTGGTCTCCTTTGTTTATAATCGCCTTCTTCCATCTTAGTGTTTTCTATTATTTATGATGGTCCGAGAGTGGCCTAGGGTGTCATGTAGAAGGTTTCTAAATGATTGGCATCTCATATATACAATAGTTACCTGGTATGTAAATTATTGTTATTACGTTTCTTTTATGTTTATTTCACTATTCCTGTAACATTGAAGCCTTACTGTATGTGACATGTGATGTAAACACTTATTTTTATGATTGATGTATGCCTTTAGATATACCTCAATAAAAATATTTAAAATAAAAATATTTAACAAATAAATAAATACATTTAAAAAAAAAGTTAGTCTACAGTGAGATAGTAAGTGGGTGAAGTGCTACCCAATTACCTTGTTAATGAGTATGTACCAAAATATAGTAATGTACCATTCTCTCAATATGAGGTCCATTATCTATGTGAGTGTGATGATCGGATCTTAAACTCTAGTCCTTACCAAAACTATTTAATAGATAAAAAATAATAAATAAAATATTTTTCCATGTTATAGAGATATCTGTGAAATAATACTAAATAACCTTGATATTAAGTGTAAAACAATAAATTTCTATTCCTAGTGTCAGACACCGTCTAATAATAGATCAGTAAAAGATTAGGTTATATTCTAATAACTGAATTGATTTGATAAATGGATGGATTGCAGTGTGTTTGATTAAGAGCATGCATTGTTTGGCTGTATTAGGGACCAAGGATGGAAAAGACATTGACATGGTTCCTGGATTTGACCCTTTTGGCAAGATGCAGTAACTAACTCTTCCATTTTTGTTTTAAATCTTAGCTGTGTACTTGCAAGCAAATGCAAGACTTCATCTGTGTTATATATATATATATATATTATCTTTAAAATATGATATATATATATATGTGTGTGTGTATATATATATATATATATATATATATATGTGTGTGTATATATATATATATATACACACACACACATATATATATATATATATATAATATATATCATATTTTAAAGATAATTTGAGCTTGATTGTTATGATTTTAATGTCACTACATAGCACTACACCCTATGTTACCCTGTAGAAATCCAAGTAATTTGTTTTACATACATTTATTTTAAAAGTTTTTGCAAATAACTTATTGCAGATTTAAGCACAATTGTAACATATATACATTTAAAATAATTAAGGAATGTAGAATCGTTTTAAAAATTAATAAACACATGAATCAACGAATACACTTTTGAGGGGTAATTTTAGCTTTTACATTTATTTTATGAATACATTCAAACATATTACATGCCCTCATTAATTGTGTAAGTATCGTTTTATGCAACTGTATAAAGCAAACCAGGAGAATGCAGAGGATCCACAGACATAGGCCTATATTTATCAAAGTCTGGCGGACCTGATCCGACAGTGCAGATCAGGTCCGCCAGACCTTGCTGAATGCGGAGAGCAATACGCTCTCCGTATTCAGCATTGCACCAGCAGCTCACAAGAGCTGCTGGTGCAACGCCGCCCCCTGCTGACTCGCGGCCAATGGGCCACCAGCAGGGAGGTGTCAATCAACCCGATCGTACTCGATCGGGTTGATTTCCGGCGATGTCTGTCCGACCTGCTCAGAGCAGGCGGACAGGGTTATGGAGCAGCGGTCTTTGTGACCGCTGCTTCATAACTGCTGTTTCTGGCAAGCCTGAAGGCTCGCCAGAAACACGGGGCATCAAGCTCCATTCGGAGCTTGATAGATAGGCCTAGCCTCTATAATTTAAATATAGGATAAATCTGTATCTATTTTAAGAATGAAATAAATATTTAGGCTATTGTTAGTCTCTTTTGAATATACAACCTTTTCCTTTATTCATGCTGTTAAAACCATTACTAGTTTCTCCCATTGTGAAAGAGTTAAAATGTTCATATTTACACTATTCAATTGAAAAAACTTCAAAGGTTCAACTTTAAATTATTCAATATCTGTATCCAGAAATATGCATTTCAGATGATTGATTTATGTGTCAGGCACAAATATGCAAGCTTTAGCTTAGCACTTTTTTTGGTGCTGGTGGTTTGTAGCAGTAGGACTATATACTACTTTTACTTTATTTAGAATTTAGTTGCTGTTCAACTTCTCCCCTGCTGCTCTGAAGTCATTCCTTATTAGAAATAAAAGGCTGACAAATTTCCATTAATGAATGATTAAGGTTGTAAAAATTCATCCAAACCAAATGACCCCAGTAAATAATCTTGGACAAAACTTTAGAAAAGATGAACCCAAAACTTGTTTTTTTGCTTGTGAACATGTCCAGTTTAAACTAAATATCAATTTAATGTGACACCTTAGAGCATTGAAGCTGTCGCTCAAAGGCTGATTTTATATCTTTATTTCTCAAGCTGTAAATAAGTGGGTTTACCAAAGGGACAACTGCTGTGTTCAAAAGAGAGGATATTTTTTTAAATGATAAGCTGTCAGTAGAATTTGGACTAAAGTATACAAAGAAAATTGATAGATAAAAAAGAGTGATGACTGTGAGGTGTGAAGAGCATGTGTAGAAGGTTTTGCGTCTTCCAGTGCTGGAACGGATTCTAAGGATGGTGGCAATGATAAAAACGTATGAAGTGACTGTTAGAGAAAAGGGAATGAGAACTACAGGTATTCCTTCTATGAAGATTACACTCTCTAAAGCACAGTTGTCATCACAAGAAAGTTCCATAAGAGGCACAACATCACAGAAAAAATGATCTAATATATTGGATCTATAACAAGAAATACATGTCCAAAATAACAGAGGAATTATGTTTACTATAGAACTCAAGAGCCAAGAGAAGAAGGCCAAAATAACACAGACTGTATTTCTCATGACCATTGGATAATGCAAGGGGTTACAGATGGCCACATACCGGTCATAACTCATGGCTGTCAGTATATACATATCAGCACTTGTCATTAATGTATAGATATACATTTGTGCCATACAAGCATGGAACGATATGGTGTTATCCCCAGTAATGAAGCTATTGAGGACCTTATGTAAAGAGGCAGTGATGGAGAACATATCCATGAGGGACAAGTTCCCTATGAAAAAGTACATAGGAGTGTGAAGCTGAGGATCCATGTAGACAAGCAGAAGAATAACTGTGTTGCCACCAATAGTGATTAGAAAAATTAACAGAATTAGACTGAATATTGGAGCCCGTAACTCAGGAACATCTGATATCCCCTTAAGGATAAAATACAAATATGTTGTCTTATTTTCATCCTCCATATCTCCAATGTATGTAAGTTGCATTAAATAAAGTTTGTATGTTATGCTTTAATTCCACCATGTGCTTCACAATTCTATGCAGAAGGTTTATTTCAATAAGTAAATGTACCTGTGTATATAAATGGTAAGCTATTATTTATATTCTTAGAAGATATAATCCAAAAGCAAGAATGATTAGACACAGGAGCTTTCAAATTTCAGTAATAATGAAATAAATAAAACAAGGTTCCTCTTAGACTATATATATATATATATATATATATATATATATATATGTGTATGCATGTACTGTATATACATATAGGAATGAGGATTTGATAACGACTGTAGATGACATGGGTGAAAGATTCTAACAGAGTGGTTACCCTGAGAAACTCCTTACTGAGAGTAAAGAATGATGGAGAAAAATGAGACACCAGATAGGCTGTTTTTTTGTCACAGATTATATCACTGATGGTTGGAAGACGAGAAAGGCAATTTGTGATAATTGGGGAATCCTTCAGTGTGATAGGAGACTATCCACATTGGTGAAGGAGATCCCAGTATTCTCTTACAGGAAATGCAGATCCATAATGGATATTCTGGTACAGACTGACCCCATTGATAAGTATAAGTCACGCAAACAGCATTTCCTACAAAGCAAACCAGGGGTATATAAGTGTCATGGCTGTGTGACTTGTGATAACCTTATTTTGGGTGACACATTAATGCACAGCTATATTGTTAAAAGATAACATATGAAATATGCCCTTAATTGTCTAAGTATGTGGTATATCTCATTAAATGCCAGTGTAGGGATGTATACATTGGTAAGACCGAATGTATTCTCAAAGAGAGGATAGCTGTTCATAGATCTAGCATAAGATTAGCCTTAGAGAAGGGGGAATCTGATCAGCCAGTCGCCAAGCATTTTCTTGACCGTGGGCACCTAGTGTTAAGCCAAAGATGCTGCCCCATAAACCATGTTCCATTGCCAAAAAGAGTAGGTAAGAGATAGAAGATCTTGTAACAGAGAGAGACAAGGTGGATCTTGGAGCTTGACACTATTAATCCTAGGGTTTTAAATAAATACCTGTCACTGTCTTGTTTTTTGTAATAATTGAGCCTTTTCCCAGTGTTCAGCTACTTTAACATCTATATAGTAATTTAAATGATGGATGGTTTTGTGTAAATACTTCTTTCTGTATTTCTGTTTTTTGTAAATATTTTCATTTGGTGTACAATGTGTTTATTTCTCATAATTCTGCATCTCTTCCAGTAAGAAAAAAATGAAGGAAGGCATATTGGGAAGTTCCCTCATATGAAGCAAAAAAGTTTGTTGCATCCTGTGGAGTCTCCACTAGATGGCAGAGATGGGATTTTGTGAGAAAACATTCACCTAGATTGCACCTGGTATGTGGGTGGGTCATAAATAATTTGTAAGGTATAAATAGAATCACAGTTGTGTATGTTGTTATATTGACAAAGGCCTAAACAGGGGCGGAAACAATGAAATAAATGTTCTTTTTAATGAAGAAACATGAGTTGAAGTAACATATATACACGTGTGTGTGTATATATATATATATATTTACAGTCTTATTTACAGCCATCCTGATCGCTTCCAGCTGCTTTCCGGTTATTGCAGGATGCCTCGATATCGAGGCATCCTGCAATAACAAATTTTAGCCCTCCGGTGCACTCTGCACCGGGCATCAATGGCCACATTCGTTGGTGGGTGGGAGCTGCAGTGGGAGGCGGGTGGGCGGCCATCGATGCGGCCCTTGTCAGAGAGGGGGGCGGGATTGCCGGGGGCACGCGCGCGTGCACGGGAGGAGGCGGGTGGGCACGTGTACGGGGAAGGAGCGGGTGGGAACCTCTACACTACAGAAAAAAATGTTTTTATTAAGTGGGAGAAAGGGGTGCAAAATATTTAGTACTTGGAAATCTAAGTGATCTGGGAGCGGGTGGGGGATTGGTCTTGGGGGGGGAAGCTACACTACAGAAAAATGATATAAAAATAAAAAAAAAAAAACATTTTATTTGCAAACTGGGTACTGGCAGACAACTGCCAGTACCCAATATGGCCCCCAATAAGGCGGAGGGGGAGGGTTAGGAAGCTGTTTTGGGGGGGATCAGGGAGGTTGGGGGCTAAGGGGGGGATCCTACACAACAACATATGTAAATATGCTAAATATATATATATATATATATATATATAAAAATAAAAAAGATACCTTTTATTTTAGTACTGGCAGACTTTCTGCCAGTACTTAAGATGGCGGGGACAATTGTGGGGTGGGGGAGGGAAGAGAGCTCTTTGGGAGGGATCAGGGGGTCTGATGTGTCAGGTGGGAAGCTGATCTCTACACTAAAGCTAAAATTAACCCTGCAAGCTTCCTACAAGCTACCTAATTAACCCCTTCACTGCTGGGCATAATTCACGTGTTGTGCGCAGTTGCATTTAGTGGCCTTCTAACTACCAAAAACAAACGCCAAAACCATATATGTCTGCTATTTCTGAACAAAGGGGATCCCAGAGAAGCATTTACAACCATTTGTGCCATAATTACACAAGCTGTTTCTAAATAATTTCAGTGAGAAACCTAAAGTTTGTGAAAAAGTTGACAATTTTTTAAATTTGATCACATTTGACGGTGAAATGGTGGAATGAAATATACCAAAATGGGCCTAGATCAATACTTGGGGTTGTCTACTACACTAAACTAAAGCTAAAATTAACCCTACAAGCTCCCTACAAGCTCCCTAATTAACCCCTGCACTGCTAAGCATAATACATGTGTGGTGCGCAGCGGCATTTAGCGGCCTTCTAATTACCAAAAAGCAATGCCAACGCCATATATATATGCTATTTCTGAAAAAAGGGATCCCAGAGAAGCATTTACAACCATTTGTGCCATAATTGCACAAAATGTTTGTAAATGATTTCAGTGAGAAACCTAAAACTTGGAAAAATGTAACTTGTGGCATGAAATATACCAAGATGGGCCTAGATCAATACTTGGGGTTGTCTACTACACTACACTAAAGCTAAAATTACCCCAAAAAGCTCCCTACATGCTCCCTAATTAACCCCTTCACTGCTGGACATAATACACGTGTGGTGCACAGTGGCATTTAGCGGCCTTCTAATTATCAAAAAGCAACGTCAAAGCCATATAAGTCTGCTATTTCTGAACAAAGGGGATCCCAGAGAAGAATTTACAACAATTTAAGCCATAATTACACAAGCTATTTGTAAATAATTTCAGTGAGAAATCTAAAGTTTGTGAAAACATTTGTGAAAAAAGAGAATTTTTTTTTTATTTGATCGCATTTGGTGGTGAAATGGTGGCATGAAATATACCAAAATGGGCCTAGATCAATACTTTGGGATTCTAAAAAAAAATATATATATTTCAAGGGCTATTCAGGGATTCCTGACAGATATCAGTGTTCCAATGTTACAAGCGCTAATTTTGAAAAAAAAAAAAAAAAATGGTTTGGAAATAGCAAAGTGCTACTTGTTTTTATGGCCCTATAACTTGCAAAAAAAGCAAAGAACATGTAAACATTGGGTATTTCTAAACTCAGGACAAAATTTAGAAACTATTTAGCATGGGTGTTTTTTGGTGGTTGTAGATGTGTAACAGATTTTGGGGGTCAAAGTTAGAAAAAGTGTGTTTTTTTCAATTTTTTCCTCATATTTTATAAAAAGAATTTACAGTAAATTATAGGATATGATGAAAATAATGGTATTTTTTGGAAAGTCCATTTAATGGCGAGAAAAACAGTATATAATATGTGTGGGTACAGTAAACGAGTAAGAGGAAAATTACAGCTAAACACAAACACCGCAGAAATGTAAAAATAGCCCTGGTCCCAAACGGACAGAAAATGGAAAAGTGCTGTGGTCATTAAGGGGTTAATGTACACTACTGTTACACCAGATATGAGTTGCACTGGTGTGACACTGTGCCCTGGCAGGCAGGCACTGATACACACAAGTGTGAAGGAAACTGACTGCTATTATTTCACAGTCAAAAAAGTGTTCTTTTTTTTAAATATACACTACTGTTACACCAGATATGAGTGGTGGCACTGGGCAAGTGGGCACAGCATACGCTGTGAGCCTGACACACATGCTGGCAGGCAGGCAACTGCAATTAGATTACACAGGAATAAAAAAAAAAAAAGCAGACTGATGTTCTAGCCCTAAAAAGAGCTTTTTGGGGTGCTGTCCTTACAGCAGAGATCAGATGAGTCCTTCAGGACTGTAGTGGACACTGAATACACTAGCCTAGCTATCGATTTCCCTATTAAATCAGCAGCAGCTACACTGTCCCTCCTCTCACTAAGAATGCAGCTTCCGAATGAATCTAAAATGGATGCTGTCCAGGAGGGTGGAGGGTCTGGGAGGGAGGGTCTGCTGCTGATTGGCTGGAATGTGTCTGCTGACTGTGAGGTACAGGGTCAAAGTTTACTCAATGATGACAAATAGGAGGCAGACCAAACATCGCATATGTTCGCCCGCCGTTGCAAACGCGTACAAGCTATGTTCGCCAGGAACTATTCACCGGCAAACTATTCGCGACATCTCTAATCCCAAATTTATCAAGATATCCTACAGGAAAATATCAGGGTGGCTCTGCACCAGCTAAAGCTCAGTAGAAGTTGGGTGATGCAGCAGGTGATCCTAAACATCAAAGTAAATTTACTACAGATTGGCTTATATAAAGAAAATCTGCCTTTTGGTTGAGGTTATTACTGCCAAAGAAGGATACAATAGCTATTAAATCCAAGTGTTCAATTCATTTTTCCACAGCACTGTGAATGTTTAATGAGATGTGTTCAATAAAGACATGAAAGATTATTATTATTTGTGTGTTGTTAGCTTAAGTACATTGAGATTGTCTATACTTGAGACTTGGTTTTCTGCATGAATTGATCATAAAATGGCAACTCATCTTCATCAAACTAACTCCAAAGGGTTCATATACTTTTCTTGTCACTGTAAAAAAAAAAAAAATATATATATATATATATATATATATATATATATATATATATATATATACATACACATGTGTATTTATGTATTTATGTCTGTATAAACATACACATAAACACATATATACACATGTCTTTTTAAATAGATATTCCTGTATATATCTGTATATACCTATACCTGCAGTATATATATATATATATATATATATATATATATATATTCATATAGAAATTTAGGTTTCAAAATATACATGATATATATGTATGTATATATATATATATATATATATATATATATAAATAAAATATAGAAATATATATTTAAGAAAACAAAATATTTTCTGCTATGTAGCCTTCAGGCTTGCCAGAAACGCAAGTTATGAAGTAGCAGTCTAAAGACCGCTGCTCCATAACCTGTCCGCCATCTCTGAGGAGGCGGACAGACATCGCCGGAAATCAACCCGATTGAATACGATCGGGTTGATTGACACCCCCTGCTAGTGGCCAATTGGCCGCAAATCTGCAGGGGGCGGTATTGCACTAGGAGTTCACCAGAACTGCTGGTGCAATGATAAATGGCGAGAGCATATGCTGTTGGCATTTATCGATGTGCAGCAGACATGATCCACAATATCGGATCTTGTCCGCTCACATCCTGTTAAATAGGCCCCGTAAAATATTCATAACTACCTAAGAGCTATACAGTATAATATATAAATATATATATATATATATATATATATATATATATATACACACACAATCCATAGACTTGTAATTCCAGAGCAACAATGAAAACAGTATGGATTACATTCCACTTGTAATCTGGCCCTTAGGACTTTAGCTCTAAAAAGTACAATTAGTGATAGGACACATTATTACTGACATAGTTCTGTTGTGATGATGATTAAATGTTGTTTATAAAGGATGTTACATATTGCCTACAGATTTTTTTTTAAAAAAGATTAATGAAAAAAAAAGAGAGGCAATCAGGCTTGCAAAAATATTTGAAGCAGCACTTACCTGCTACCAGGAATATGCACCCAGTGCTTCTCTAGTTTGTGGCCACAGCAGGGGCTTTAATAGTTTTTTTTGTCTGACTTGTCAATTTGAAATCATGTTCTAGCAACACTCAATACCCTGAGGTTTTATTATGTGTTCTGCTAAGACACAGAGGTAATGAAATCCCAGAAGTCTAATCATTTTCTAAAACTTTATTTGCATGTCCATAGAGGTTGTAATATGTCCTAATAATAGTCATGATGTGCAATGCTTGAAAAATTAACTATTGTTGCATCATCAGGCAGGCTTTTAAGAATATTCCCCATTAAATAGATATTAAAAGCACATGAAACCATATAAAACTTTACAAATTACTTCTTCTTTAGCTTATCAATTACTACTCACATAAAATTTCCTCTACTGTTTTGCAACGTCTAGTCCCATTAAAATAATGATAGGTTGCCTGCTTATTTTTACTTCTAAAATTTAGAACCTTGCATTTTCAGTATTAAATCTCAATTTTTAATTTACCTTCCCATTCATCTAATTTTTTTAGATCTCCTTGTCAAGCAATTTCATCCTGCACTGACCTGATGACCCGACTCAACTTTGTATCATCTGCATTTTCCTTTTTATGCGCAAGCCAAAGCATTTTACTTTCAACTCATAATATGAGCACAACCCGACGCATCCATAGCGAAACAAATGCACGTCTAATATTGTATACATGGCTTTAAGTCTTCACATATTTGAGCAGACCTTGAAATTAACAAAAATATGAGAAAATGAGACTGAAAAAAATGAATAATATCTATAGGTAGTCCTAATATAGAGATCAAAACGCAAACAATATTATGATGCCTGGAGAAAACCAACTTCTGTGATTGCAATCATTCCCATACAAGTTATCAACTAAGCATTGTCAACAAAATAGGCAAATTGAATTAAAAAGCCAGACTCTTGATAAATGATCAGCAGGTTTGACACAATGGGCTCCATTTTTTAAGCAGCGGATGCTTCTTGGAAAGTCCATCGTTTCAGGCTCCCCTGAAACGGAATTTAAGAAGCAGCAGTCGTAAGAGCTCTTCTCCTTAACCTCTCCGCCACCTAAAAGGTGGCAGACTGAATTTATACCGATCCAGTCTGGATGATTGACAGCCCCTGCTAGCGGCCAAATGGCTGCCAGTGAGCACGGGGCAGTATTGCACAAGCATTTCTGGTGAAATGCTTGTGCAATGATAAATGCATTTAGCGATGTCCAGAAGACGATTCCCTACAGAAAATCATGTCTGCTTGACACTTAATAAATCAACCCCAATGTCATGTATGAGTACTTCTAAGGAACATATCAACACCTTTTTGTATTTACATTACCTTTGCCCTTCATATATATCATATTACTTAGAACTTTTTTCCCCATTGCTTGACAGTCCCTTCTGTGTAACTGATGATAAGATGAAATGAAATAAGCTCATGCCCAACCCTATGTAGTAGATAGACGTATTTGTGATGTGTACACTGCCACTCTTTGTAAAGGATTACTGATAAAGCAACACACAATTTAGCAAAAACATGTTTATAATTAAGAAAATAAAAAAGTAATCATTGTAAATTTCTAAAAATAAATAATAATGCTAAATGTGGGTTTTATTACCAAAAAAACCACATCTCAATAGCTTAAACATAGAAAAATAACTTAATTATGTCTTAAAGGGACAGTCTAGTCAAAATTTAACTTTCATGATTCAGATGCAATTTTAAACAATTTTCCCATTTACTTTTATCATCAAATTTGCTTTGTTCTCTCAGTATTCTTTGTTGAAAGTTAAACCTAGGTAGGCGCATATGATATTTTCTAAGCCCTTGAAGGCCACCTCTTATATCAGTGCATTTTGATAAACATTTAATACCCACTAATTTCACATATCAAACTTCCTCCAAGTGAGGTGTGGAAGATTAGCACTGGTGACAAAGACCTGAGAAATTTCTACATAAGGTTGCAGCCTACTAAACCTAAAAAGATGAGCTACGCAGTATAGGCCTAAAAGCGACCTGCAGTCTTATACTTTCCCCCCACTTCCTCTGCTGAGGCAGAATAACCAGCGATATTTGCTGAAGAACTGAACTGATACCACCCTATAAAAAAGAATAGGGCTACTCTAAACTATCTTCTATATCTCTCACCCTGAAGGATATCTTGCAGACACTCCAGACTCTCCTCTGAGATTTTGAAGCGACAATGATCAGATATTTAGCCCACATGTTACAGATTCCTAAATCGGAGAAGACGCGACTCCTCGAGCATACAAAACTATTTTCAGAAGAGCCGATATCCATAGAACCATAGAGGTGAGTTGCTAAATGTGCCAAGTGGATGAGAGCTGGCCTGACCCAGTGGGCTGTGGCCGACCCTTGGGAGCAGGACATAAAACATTTAACACATGGAAATGCAGTACCAACTGATCTATAGTTCGATATGCAAGAAATCGCAACATACCAGTCAGCAATATTGAGGTCGGGAGAGAAGAGCCCTAATGACTTGGTCCATGACCATCGCCTGACAAACTGGGCGACTGACATGGTAGTGAAAACTAAGCACTGGCAGGCAGCGAAGAAAGATGCCATATTGGCCCTGCTACTAGAGTTCCATTCTCCAGAGGCTGAGCGAATACTTTTATAGCAACCCATGAAATCCCTATGAAACAAGCATTTGGAAGTATAGGTGTGGAATAGGATATTTTATCTCTCAGAGAAGAGACTGCATTAATCTACCAATGTTGTAACTGTCTTAGACTTTAAGATATCCCCATTTCACCACTGGAACTATTTATAATGACAAAGGGGTCTATTGCCTTAGATCTCATGATATGTATAGGACCTTTGGTTTAGTTTACAGTTAGATACTGTTTGCTGTTTAGATCGAGCAACTAGTAATACATAGAATATAATGAGTGTCTTATTTATCTGAACTCTCCTACAGAGGCTTTTTTGGCGCTAATAGGTCTTTCTCAGAATACCAATACACAGGGTACTAGAATATATTTTGCTCAACCTCTATCAGTGCAAACTAAATTTGATGTTAAATATTCCCTCCTGAGTTTGGAATAGTATAATTCATGGTTCACTAACAATACTATAGTTATCCTACCTATTCTCCATATACACAGTAGAGTTGCATGTACTTTTATTACTTCTTATATTTATCAGGACTTGAGCTTATGTTTTAACTGCATAACTATGTAAATTGCTGAAAGAAGTATTTATATGCATCTTAATATGCTTTACGGCTAATATATTATTAAATGGTAGAAGCTTCATCTCTAGATAGAGGATAGACTACTGGTAAACCTACCTGAGATCTATTATAGAAATCACATATCTCTATTAGTCGGGATCACAGATTTAATTTTGATTCTACAAGTTAACTAGAATTCTTGCAGCTTCATCTATACCAAGAGGAGGTTGAAATCTGGTGTGAGATCCCTTATAAAGATATAGAGTAGCCTTAACTAATTATATATAGCTCAATTTATATATGTTCTTACCAAATAAAAAATAAAAACAAGAAGAGGGCGCCCCATAGCGTAATTCTGCTTTGCAGATAGAAGTATGATAATAAGAATTGCGCTTACCAGAATGGGTGGCACTGTACTATGACCAGTGCAAATCAACGGGCTAGCACTTAACAGTGGCTAGTACACTGTGACCGGTTCCACTCGTAGTGGCCGCCTCTTGGTTCAGCTGCTGCATGGATGTTGAAAATGTCAGTTAACTTTCTGTGTCAGTTATACACTGAAATAAAAAAACTAAGGCAACTTCCAATCGTTTTTGAATAAAAAGTAGAATGCTTTATTCTGTAACGCGTTTCTCAACCACAGGACTGGTCGTTTCTTCAGACAAATTGTTTTTATTTTTTAACAGTTCACCCCACACTCCGGGATCAAGAGGAGCAGCCCTGACCCAAAACATCAGCTACAATTGTTGTTTAGGATTATGACATTCAAGGCTAATTTGAAGCATTCACCACGATATCTCATTTTGAAAAATCATATTGGCTCATACTTGTTTTGAGCATAACAGAACTTATAATATTGAATATTGTTTAGCGCGCCTTTTTGTTTCCCCTTCTGGGTTACCATTTTCCATGTTCTTACCAAGGGCTAACAAATGGCCCTATATGCTCAATATTCATTATATACCCCTTCCCATATCCCTCCCTAACGTAAATTTATATTAAAGAGTGGTCACAGTTTTCCTTATGGGGTTCTCTTCTTTATTTACCTTGATACTTGAAAATAGGGGTTAACTTTATTATATTATACCTTTATAAAAAGAGAAAACTGAGGTTTTTACTACACACAATGTTCAAAGCATGTAATTTAGACTCTCTGTTTTCCATAGCTTGAGTGTTCATGGAGATACATCTAATAAATGATGCTGCTTAGTTTAAAACTTTTTTTAGACTATAGTTTAAGTTTGTTTGCCAGAAGTGACATGTTTGATAGCTGTAGATGTTAATATGCTACATAGCAATGTCAGAAGGAAATTCACAGTACATGGATGCTAAAAAATTATTAGTTTTCGGGATTTTAGTTATGGTAACTATTCAGTAATTCAGATTCATCCGAAACTCCAAAATTCCCCTGAAAATTAAATTCGGCCAAATCGAATTGCACATGTATATTTTTAATATATCTATGGTACTGATTGGCATTTACTACCTCCTTAGGTAAAGAATTCCTCAATTTGATTGCACTTACAGTGAACAAAACATTTAAGTTGCTGAAAATTAAATATCCGTTTCTGTACCTTAAATTGCAACCTCTTGTCACAATAAATTGCTTTGGAATAAACAGAGATTCTGCAAACTATGTCTATGGAATTTGAACATTTACGTATAAAGTAATCATATCACCTCTCAAGAGTAAACAAACACTAATTGGCTAACCTTATAGTTTAAATCCTCTATTCTCATTATTAGATTTGTAACCCTTCTCTAATACTCAAGGTGACGTTATAACAGGGATTCAGATAACAACAGAATGATGCTTTGGCCTCTTGCATCAATAACTTTTTTTTAATACATGCTAGTATCTAATTAGCCTTAGAAGCCGCTGTTCTGCATTGTGCACTGATTCTTTGCTTGGAATCATATGTGTCTAAATCGTTTGCCTCCTCTGTTTTGCTAAGTCTAGTCCCATTTAAAATGTAGAGCCTTGCATTTTCCAGTATTAAATATCATTTTCCATGTACCTGCCCATTCTTCTAATTTTTGTAAATCCCATTGTAATACTAATACATCCTGCACTGACCTAATGAACTTAAACAACTTTTTATTATCTGCAAAACTAGAGAAGTTACTATTTTTTTTTTTATTTTATTTTTTTTATTGAGGTTTTCAAATAATATAATTATGTACATCCAGTGTTAGAAGTAACATACTGCTAACTGTTACATTGCAATAATATCTTAACAATAAAATAAAAAACATTAGAACAGCATAAATGCTGCAGCATGTATTAGAGTTAGAACCTCTTTTTTTCAAAAGTTAACATTCAGAATAAACAATCTTGTTGAGCTTTAAGGGAAGGATAGGGTCAATGTTATGTTGTTCTACAAGATATACTTATAAGAAAGGGAGTTAGGGTGCGGTATAGGCAAGACAAACCGCGTATTTAACTCTCCTGGTATAGGAGGTTTATTATAATGGGGAGGGGGAGGTGATATTTTGTGGGTGGTAAGCAAATTAGTCATCAAAACGCCATATCTATTTTAAAATTTTTTAAGGGCAAATGGATAATCAGAAGATATATTGGAACGAGCTCGTTAAATGAAGGGCAAATGCTGCACCCTGCATGGGAGAATCTAGAAATCCATGGTAGCAACCCTGACGCCAGTTGAGTAGCTCATTTACAAAATTATGAAGAGGGAGACTATACATAATAGCAAAAGAGCCTTCCATGCATAGCTTCCATATAGATTATCTCATGTTAAGGCACACCCAAGAAACATAAAGGAGAGTACTATTAAAGTACATATATATATTAGCATATATACATATAAAATAATCCCAAATAGCGAATAATGTATAGTAAGCTGAAGGAGATCATTATTCTATCCTGTTATCACTGGTACCCTTACATTTATTAAGCAATCAGCCATACTGCAGCTACTAGGGGGCGAAGAGTACTATCTAAATATAAGTAACCTTAATCAAAGATACATGCCACTATAACTGCAACCTTTAGTACAGCTTGTATTAGGTCAGGAGAAAATACAAAGACGTCTAAATTATCGAGAAAAAAAAAAAATACTCCCATCGTCTGGGCATGGGCCCTATACCCAAAGACAGGTAGATATATATATATACGAAAAACAGATGTCAGTAACGTTAAGCATATTCAAACTATACATAATATTGACCCTGGCAGGCAAGCAGATATAGAAGCAAAAATAACATTACCAAATATCTTTAACTGTGGTAATATAAACATTTCAGAATATTATACTGAGTTAGGCTGAGGATGGTTAACTGCAAAATTTAGCTCTTAAACGTGCTGTAGGGTAGCTGTCTGAGTCATTAGCAAACATATGAAACTCCCATAAGTATATTATGCATTTATAGAAGAGACCAATACAATCAAACTGCACCTAAAACTGGATCTTGGGGATTAAGATATTGACATAAAGGCCAGTTAAGTAAATATGTTATTGAAACTACAATTAATTATAAGCTATCAGGAGTGAGATGATAATAGGTTCCAAGGCAGGAACATTCTAGGGCTAGTTAAATCTCTCTCATTTGAAGCAGTAATTGTTAGACTAATACATGGACTAGGACCAAGGAAAGTAAGCACAAAAAGTTATGGTGAACAAATTATAGTCAAATCTTGACTCCCCTCCTGTGATGGAAAATGGCTATTACATCTTTCATCTAGGGACATTAAATTAAAGCCATGTTCTGCAGTATGACTTATTGTTATATAGATATCTCAAACTACCTAAATCTATATAGCTGAATAGAACACATAGAGTTATGTAGCTGTGCAAAAGGAAAAATGAGTCACTGAACATGAAAAAAACCAAACAACTTTTGTCACTGCACATAACTGGGGGGAGAACAGTGATATAATATCTAGGATACTTAATAGCTGAGAGAGCCCAAATGAACTGAACACATGTGCATACACTCAAACATTTAACAAGTATATCAAACAGAAACATACTCATGGAGCAGTAGTACTATCATTAGACACCCACATGGCAAGAATTGTACCAAAACCTAACTACTGCTGTAATATCATTAGAAGGTGAGAGTCCCAGAAGCACTAAAATAAAATAAATCTCCCATTCACTACAAAGTACCTTGTTGGACTAGCCGATTCCATCTACGTTATGGAAACAGAAAAAGGGGCATGCAGCAACATGACTGAGAGTTCCTATGTATCTATGCTGCCATCTAGTGGGCCAGGAAGGATATGAGTTGCATAGTAAGAAAAGGGAAACATATTGTTAGTATGGAAAGTGTATAGGAAGAATCAGTAACGTGTACTAATCTTCAATCTGAATCCCTTGTGCCAGTCCGAGTACATCATCTCACATAAAACTGTTAACTCGCCAACATGTATAAATACTATGAGGGATAACTGGTATGTAAATAGGAATAAGGCTGTAATAAGAGATTGCGGTCAATTAATATGCTAAAACAAAAGGGTCTGGACTGTAGCTAAAAAAAAATAAAAATAGTAACTGTATAGAAAAACACCAAACACAACAACTTTAAAACATAAGTGATCTGACAACAGTCTCAGTTACTTTAGGCCGTTTCACAGAGTTCGGCAATCTTGTATATAGCAAGCAAAACTCCTCATCAGACTCTTGCAGAGGAGGGCTTACTCCATAGCAATGTTGTGGCATCTTATTCCGGCATCTGTGATGTACTTGCAACTTGTAGGGCCTCCTGAATCCCAATACTGCCTGGAAACTACATAAGAAGTCCCCAGGAGGAGCCAGATAAAGCACTCCTCTGTCAGGCTTTGCAGCTGAATAGTGTGTGCCTCGGAGGGGAAACAACTGCTTGGCATGCTGAAATCTGCGCACCCAAGGGAAAGTCATGGTTCCATTGTAGGTTCTTCATGAAACACTCCTCCTCTGGGTTCCATATGCTGTTGTAGCAAAGGGGGAAATGAGTGATTCTGGGGTGATTGCCCTGCACATCAGCCAGAACATACTTGTAGAGTGGGATAGGGTCAGCATTAACATGCTGCCCTACCGCATCTGGTGTAATATGTGTCTTTCTTCCAGTGAGTAGTGTAGAGAACAGCGTGGCTTGTTTGCAACCATTAGGAGTTTGCAAGTATATTTGTACCTCTCGGGCATCTAACTCTAGCCCCAAGTCTCTAGTCTCCCTGTCAGAGAGTGAAGTCTCCTTCTGAGATGTGCCCCCGTATTGCGCTAGCCCACTTGAAAGCACATCACCCGGCTTCACCTGGATCTCTCCCGGGTCATCCCCAGTAGTTGAAAACAAAGCGGACTGCAGAGGCTCTGCAAAGGCAGACTGATAGGACTTTAGGAGAACCTTAATGTCATCTAATATGCAGAGAGCAGATACCATGGTGATCTTGGGGGCCATACTGCAGCCGCGGTTTTCCACTGCACACAGTTGAAAGATGGCCGCCCTCGCAAGGCCTCACCCAAAAACGTCACAAGATTAAGCAGAATTGCTTGACACTGCGATGTCCCCAAATCTCCAGGTTACTTATCCAAGGACTGTGGGTTGATAGTCACCATGTAAATGTCAATTAGGCTGAACTGAACGGCCAAATATTTTGAAATTTATTATATAAATAGCCAGAGCTATAGCAGCATGCGACCGTTCAGAATCAGAGCTAGCTCCGCCCCCCCCGAGAAGTTACTATTTAATCCTTCCTCCATGTCATTAGTAAAAATGTTAAAAAGTAAAAGACTCAGTACTGATCCTTAGGGGACAACACTTATTGCGTTTATCCAATCTATCTATGATCTATTTACTATAACTTGTTGCTCCCTGTCTTTTATCCAGTTATTTATTCTTGAGCTAACATTTTCAGATATTCCCAGTCCCTTAAAGGGGCACTCAAGTGAAAACAAATATTTTTTATGATTCAGAAAGAACACGTAGATTTAAGATACTTTCCAAGTTACTTCCATTATCAAATTTTGCACAGTCTTTTTATATGCACACTTTCTGGGGAACAAGCTCATACTGAACATGTGCACAAGCTCACAGGGTATACACATACTAGTCTGTGATTGGCTGATGGTTGTTATATGATACAGGGGACGGAAAAAGGGAAAAAAATCTATTTGCCAGAAAAAAAAATCTATTGCTTATTTGAAATTCAGAGAAGGGTGACAATAATGTATCATGTGATGCTGTATCAAAAGCTTTTGAAAAATCCATATAACATCAACTGATTCACCCTTATCTATATTCTTGCTTACTTCCTCATAGAATCTAATTAGATTAGTTTGACATGTTTTAATTCTCATAAATAAGAAAACAAATATAGATTGCTATCAACAGATAGATGGTTCTGTAATCTTTCATCATAGACACTGACCCATCCTTAAAGGGACACCGAACCCAATTTTTTTCTTTTGTGATTCAGATAGAGCATGCAATTTTAAGCAACTTTCTAATTTACTCCTATGTTTAAATTTTATTCATTCTCTTGGTATCTTTATTTGAAATACAAGAATGTAAGTTTATATGCCGGCCAATTTTTGGTGAACAACCTGGGCTGTTCTTGCTGATTGGTGGATTAATTCACCCACCAATAAACAAGTGCTGCCCGGTATACTGAACCAAAAAATAGCTTAGATGCCTTCTTTTTCAAATAAAGATAGCAAGAGAACGGAGAGAAATTGATAATAGGAGTAAATTAGAAAGTTGCTTAAAATTGCATGCTCTATCTGAATCATAAAAGAAAAAAAATGGGTTCAGTGTCCCTTTAACTGAAACCTGTGATTTGGTTTTCATTTGTTTTGTGAGAGTTCTTCCTTAGCTACTTCGGTGATGATGGATAAGGTAGGAGGTTTTAAAAAACTCTCCACTTTTTATCCAATTCACAGTAGAGGTCCCATTTTGGAAATCTTCTATAGTAGGATGGAAAGTGGGTTTAAAAGGTAAGCATAGAAACACACACTAAAGTTTCTAGTAATCTGACAAGAGATGAAAAAACTGCCCTTTTGGAGTTACAAAATAATGAGTCTGTGGCTATTTGAGACGTGGACAAGGGAAACTCTATTGTTGTGCTGAATAGAACTGATTACACCAATAAGGCATTATCTGCTAGATTACAAGTTTCACGTTATGACCATAACGCATCAATTTCCATACCGCAGCCATTACAAGTTTGAAAAAAATCTCCATTTCGCAAGAAAAATCCCCATTTATGCACAAATCCATTCTGCTAATCACTACAAAAATATAATACAAAGTACACTTATACTCATAGAAACATTGTATAATAAATTAAACTTTAACAAAACATTTCAATAAAAAATTAAAACGGATCAAAGATGCGAGATCTCGGGTGGTACGAAAAAAATGCACACAAATCCATTTTTGACATAGACATATATGAACATACACTCATTTAGCTAGATTTCCGTACACATATCATCACATACATACATAATTATCTATATACAAACAATATCAAGCAGATTCCGTTCACAAAACAATTTTTAAATATTAAATAATCACTATTTCATGACTATTTCACAGAATGACATGACGTCACTCACTTTGCCCACAACAAGAGTGTTGGAAAAAAAATTTTATTTCGCTCCTCCATTGAATTCTATGAGGCATATGTGCTTGTGCACACGATCTGCCTCTTTCCGTAATGCATGCAATCATTTTCTCTTTTCAACCTGTAATACGGGAGACCTACGGTTTGCGCTAATTTATAAATTCTTGCGTAGGTCCCGCAATGACAAATAGATCCCAAAATATACTATTTGGCACTGTAGTTTTGTGTTTTACATGTGCGAACATCAGTAGAAGGTCAAAATCTTTTCAGAAATTACAGTACATCAAGTATAAATCACAATCTATTGTATCATGACAAATAGGAAATCATTCTCAAGAATCAACACATATTTAAGATCAGGATTTAAACATACTATACCATTAGGAATTTTGTATAATTAAAATAAAACATTTAAAAATATTCTATTAGTCTCATTTTTTGAAAGAACAACAATGCTATACGGTTTTCTATAAATGAACATATGTGGGAGATAATGACAATGATAATAGATACATATATGAAGATAACACACATCACACAACAACAAAACACACATTTATCTTTTGAATGATCACACATTAATATTGCAAAGTATAAAAAGAGAAAAAAGATTTGCAGATAGCCATGTAGCTAATATGACAACATCGTCGTAAGCTTGAACCACAGAGATTTTATCATTAGGACTTTACTGCCTCTCAATATGACATATACGCAGACAGAACGGGTTTGGTATACCTTCATTGTCATTGTGATTTCAATGGTACACGGGGAAATATTGAAATATCGTCAATCACTTATATATGGCAGGCGTTACTTTATCGTTTTGGAACAATATTGCCGCAACATTGCTCAGTCAGATTCTATGTCATATCTATGCACACATTATAGACAAGCATGCACTTTTAATTATTTAAGAGTGGACTTGTGTTTTTTCATAGAAAATCACATTTAATAAGTATTTGTTATGCATATGAACAAACATTAGGAAGATACAATGTATATGTTATATTTTACACTTTTTTTTTTAAGAAAAAAATAAAAGTTAAACTAGCACTGCTATGTGAAGAGTAAGAAAAAGAACCTAGTACAGGGTTCCGGTGCTACCCCTTTAAATAATCAGTTTGAGATTAGGGGGAGAGGAAAGATAGGGATTTAAATAGCAATCCTACTTACTAAATAGTAAAGAATTAAAACTCAAAACTTTAATGTAAATTGGTTAGAAATAGGGAATAACATCCCTAGTAATACCATATGATACCCACAGTAGACTGTACAGCAAAGTGTACCGTCAGTCACTCTTCTGTTTCCTGGCCGATAGCAGGAAACATCGGCTTCAGGTGACTGGAGTGACTGAACGATTCTATAATAAAGTTTAAACAACAAACGTGTTTCGGCTAATTACCAGCCTTTCTCAATGTTAGACTGACAGTATGAAACTGAATAAACTGAGGCAGGAGAATACGCAGTCTTTTTAAGCTCAAACCCCCTTTCCCGAAAAGGCCAATCCACTGTGTGTGTAAGTGACACACCTCCTTCTTAACCAATCATGAGTTGTGAATCATTCCTCCCATTTTGTCGAGGCTGTGTGTATAGCTGGCCAGGATATGAGTTAAAGTAACCTCTTTTATAATAGGGTATATATCGATTGTCTATTATATCTGTACAAACAAATGGTTATAGATACCAATAAGGTGCTAATTATCAATGGTAAATCCAACAAGATAGATACTCATACATAAAAGTTAATGGATACCACCAACCATAAAGTTTAAAGCGACTGGGAATAGACAAGACCAATGCATCTTGATCTATAGGATCAAAGACTAATCCAGTGGAGGGGATATAAAATATTTAATAGATAAAATTATGAAGATACATCAAGTTAAAAACAAGATAGTTACTCAGGATAGGATATTAAAGACATTGGATTAAATTTATCCTAAATTGAATTCGGATAACAGTTGATAAATAAAAATTGAATTCGGATAACAGTGGATAAATAAAAATACATATAATTAAGTCAGAACGCCAACAGAAAAATATATATTAAAAAATATATATTAAAAAATAAATTGTATTAAAAACAAAAATATCTATAAATCAATACCGGTATGATTGAGAGAAAAAAATGTGTATTTAGTGTAAAAAATGATGCCAAAAAAATGTCAAATGCCAGTGTTAATACAAGATAAATTGAAAAAGTGGGTGAATCAAGTGTACAAAATAAAAAAATAAAACAGTGTACGACCAGTATGTATAATACAAAAAGATAGATGATTAAGTCCTAAATAGTTCAAAAAGATAACAAGTGTTAAGAAAACAAGTGATATAAAAACAAGTGTTATATGAAAAAACAACCTGAAAATCCTAATTGGGATAAACCCAAGCAGAAGAGCAAAACGTTAAACCATTAGTATATCCAAAATGATGCAAAGTATATCCAAAATGAGTGAGTTATAAAAAATCCAAAAGATTCAAATGAAAAGTACTTCAAGTGTCCAAATGGAATAATAGAAAGTCACAATTTCATAAATGATTCCTGCGTCCAAATTCGGTACCAAAATGAACAATGACCTAAAAAAAGAAAAAGAAACAAGCGATATACAAATTGTATTTGGGGTAGAGTCTAATGGTTTATTAACTCACCCAAATGAAGTGGTCCTGGGGTAATATTGAGCCTCACAAATCCTGCTTAGAACTCCGTCTATGCGTTTCAGCCCTTAGATAGGGCCTTTTTCAAGACATGGCGTATACCTAAGCCTTTGGCGCTCCTATACCGCATTAGTTTGAATTCTTTTGTAGGACCCAGTTAGGGGGTCTATTTATAGTGCAGCCGGTATACTAATTCCAGGCACTAGTCACTAAAATCCAGAAAACATATTATATCTGTACAGACAGGTTACATCTGTAAATAAGTGCAGTTAATACCCAAAATGCTTTGCTGCATACATGCCATGACTTCTGAAAGCTTTCAATCCACAGAGGGTTACTTGTCTGGCAGGGTTCAAGGCACTTTCTCTGTGGTTTTTGAAAGGTTTCTGAACGCAATGAAAATATATTGTAGGCATTTATAGGATTCCCTCAAAATGAGGATGATTGGACACACCTCAAGACTGAATTCTACAATATAGCTGAAATACCGAATGTTTTGGGAGCAATAGATTGCTGGACTAAGTACAAAGAATGGACAGGAGCACCGGTGGATGTCTGGAGAGCCTTTATTGCCAACGATAATGCTACAATAAAATCTTCAAAGCATGTATTAGTAAGAACATTTGTTCTCATAGCATGTACCAAATTCCTCAATGAAATGACAGCAAACTGATGGCTTGCACTGGGAGGAAGGAAGTACAACAGCTGACGCATTTCGGCTTCCTAGCCATAGTCCTAGCTGAATAAAATGTTTAAAACAAGCGCCCTTTTTCAAGGGCCTTCCTGCCTCCCATTGGTCAACCGTATGGGCCAATCAAATGATTCTATACATTGCAATACACTTTTACATCAGAAAAGTAAGCAGCACAGTTACATGAAAATGCTAATAATTATTAACATTGTATCTATCCATTACAACATATATACATATGATCAATCATGATAATGATTTTTGCTACCAAAAATATACATGCCCTATCATGATAATTTTGTTACCAAAAACATACATGCCCTGTTAAACTATAAGGGGTGTACTATTTGTATTAGATTGCACCCATGTTGCTCTGCGGGCTTCAGCAGAAGAGTGTCCTTACTGAAATCACAAACACTTTCATGTGCAGTTCATTTTTAACGCACAGATGCAAATTATGAATGTGTTTTGCAAATTTCGGGGGAGCCAGTCACGACGCTCGTATCCTCAGGTAGTCATCAGTCTGATGGCAGATTGAGGACAGACAGTTACCCCACGGGTGGCTCGTTGGTGAGTACTCAAGCACAGCATGGTTAAGAAGTTAGACAACTGCCACTGTAATGTTATCAAACAGTTGTGTTTGTGTAATGTGCAAAATGTGCATATATAGAATGATGTTTAACCATTTACTTGTCTCTTGCAGTAAATGTCTAGGTTTAGCTCTAAACAGATATGTAGCAGGTCATGGCTAAAATGTGCAGATATAGAAAGATGTTTAACCATTTAGTTTTATCTTTCAGCAAATGTCTAGGTTTAGCTCTAAACAGATATGTAGCAGGTCATAGCTAAAATGTGCAAATATAGAATGATGTTTACCCTTTAATTGTCTCTTGCAGCAAATGTCTAGGTTTTACTCAAAACAGATATGTAGCAGGTGATAGCCTTCATAATACTTTCAAAGGGAAGGTGTAGCTCTTTGAAACATAACTGACATAGACAACAGTTTAGCAGTTTGATAGACTCTGTAAAATCCCTAGCAGAGCAATTAACGTTTATAACATTTATACATTTTAGCTAGATTATGTAAAGGTTTGACGTTAATTTCATGGATTTTATGTGTTTTCGTATACTCAAATGCATTGTATAATTACTTATTTTTTTATTTAAATGTTTTGTTCATCTTATTATTTATCATATGTTTATAATATTTACATTTCGTAATGTTTATTATTTATAGGTGATTCGTGTTACATGAGCTGGAATTGGCTCATTACGCCTTTATGTAACCCCACTGACGAGGCACAGGAGTGCTATAATCAGGCGCACAGGCAAACTAGGGCTGTAGTTGAACAGATGTTTGGGCTCCTAAAAATGTGATTTTGATGTCTGGATAGGTCTGGAGGAGCCCTCCAATAAAGCCCTATGAAGGTAGCAAAGATCATTATAGTCTGCATCATCCTTCATAATATAGCAGGCAGGGATGCTGAAGGACATCCAGGTACCCCCAGACCTCCGAAGAGAGGAGGAGTATGATAACAATGTCATCGTAGAGGGGCCATACCTGGATGAGGGGGACAATGTCAGAGACAACATCATTAACAACCACTTGAAAAGGTAAATACTATAAGTTATATAAGAGCTTTGCGAAAAATAAAACTTTTAGTAAAATTAAAGTATAATCATGTGAACATGTTTGGATTGTTCAAGAAATTACTATATCAAATTTTTATAATCATAGGTAAATTATACATCATACGTCTCAGGCATTGGCTTCTGTGATGACTTTTACACACAATGCACACAATGGCCCCTACTTACTTGCATTTGACGGCACCAATACGCTTGCCTGACATTGCCTAACATCGCCTAACATCGCTGCCGCGGACCTGAATACGTTCTCCAAATTTAACAAAAAGACTGTCAAAAAGCCATGCACCAAGTATGGGGCGATGAGCAGTGGAATGTTGTTAACTAAAAGTCATCGATCTTGCTGCCCTTTGGCTTTTTCACAGCTTTATTTGTATACTGTCACTAAACACTGTCACTATACTAAACAGTTTACCTCCTATCCCGCCGCTAATTAATAATTAATCTACCCTAACTATTAAACTAAATTACATTAAACTACAAATTAAATTAACTATATTATATATTTAAACACCTAACCCTACTCAAATAATTTAAATCTACACTAAAAAATTACAAAGTTACAAAAAACTAACAACTAAGTTACAAAAAATAACAAACACTAAGTTACACAAAATAAAAAAGAAATTATCAAAGATTTAAATTAATTACACCTAATCTAAGGGCCCTATGAAAATAAAAAAGCCCCCCCAAAATAAAAAAAAAACCCTAGCCTACAATAAACTACCAATGGCTCATAAAAGGACCTTTTGCGGGGCATTGCCCCAAAGAAATCAGCTCTTTTACCTGTAAAAAAAAATACAAATACCCCCCAACAGTAAAACCCACCACCCACACAACCAACCCCCCAAATAAAACACTATCTAAGAAAACCTAAGCTCCCCATTGCCCTGAAAAGGGCATTTGTATTTGGCATTGTCCTTAAAAGGGCATTTAGCTCTATTGCGGCCCAAAGCCCTAACCTAAAAATAAAACCCACCCAATACACCCTTAAAAAATCCTAATACTAACCCCTTGAAGATTAGGGTTTGGGCTGCAATAAGGGCAATGCCCATCCAAATGCCCTTTTCAGGGCAATGGGGAGCTTATTTTTTTTTAGATAGGGCTTTATTTGGGGGGTTGGTTGTGTGGGTGGTGGCTTTTACTGTTGGGGGGATTGTTTGTATTTTTTTTTTACAGGTAAAAGAGCTGATTTATTTGGGGCAATGCCCGCAAAAGTCCCTTTTAAGGGCTATTTGTAGTTTATTGTAGGCTAGGGTTTTTTTTATTTAGGGGGGGGGGTTATTTTGATAGGTCTATTAGATTTGGTGTAATTAGTTTAAAACTTTGATAATTTCTTTTTTATTTTGTGTAACTTAGTGTTAATTTTTTTTGTAACAGTGTTTTTGTAACTTAGTTGTTAGTTTTTTGTAATTTAGTAAGTTTTTATTGGAGATTTAAATTATTTGAGTAGGGTTAGGTTTTTAAATATATACTATAGATAATTTAATTTGTAGTTTATTTTAATTTTAGTCTAATAGTTAGGGTAGATTAATTATTAGTTTAATATAGTTTAATGTAATTTAGTATAACAGTTAGGGTAGATTGATTAATAGTTTAATATAGTTTAATGTAATTTTAGTATAATAGTTAGGGTAGGTTAATTAATAGTTTAATATAGTTTAATTTAAATGTAAAGGTAAGTTTACATTTATTATAAGATAAGGATGAGTTAATATTTAATATAAAGTTAATGGGTTGTTAGGTTAAGGGGTTAATAGTTTAATTTAGTTTATGGCGATGTGGGGGGCTGGTGGTTTAGGGGTTAATAGGTTTAGTAAGTGCTAGTGATGTGGGAGGCCAGGGGTTTAGGGGTTAATACATTTATTTAGTTGCGGTGGGCTCCTGGAGCCACAGGATAGGGATTAATTACTTTATGTAGGTGGTGGCGGTGGCGAGGGTGGCAGATTAGGGGTTAATAAGTTTAATGTAGGTGATGGCGGTGTTGGGGTGGTAGATTAGGGGTTAATAAGTATAATGTAGGTGGCTGCGGTGTCGGGGCAGTAGATTAGGGGTTAATAAGTATAGTGTAGGTGGCGGCGGTTGTCGGGGCGGCAGATTAGGGGTTAATAAGTATAATGTAGGTGGCAGCGGTGTAGGAGGCAGTATATTAGGGGTTAATAAGTATAATGTAGGTGCCGGCGGTGTCGGGGCGGCAGATTAGGGGTTAATAAGTATAATGTAGGTGACGGCGGTGTCGGGGCGGCAGAATTGGGGCTAATAAGTATAATGTAGGTGGCGGCGGTGTAGGGGGCTGCAGATTAGGGGTGTTTAGACTCAGGGTACATGTTAGAGTGTTAGGTGTAAACATTACCATAGGAATCAATGGAATATCGGGCAGCAGCGAACATGAGCTTTCGCTGCTTTCAGACTCCCATTGATTCCTATGGAATCCGCCGCCTCCAGGACCGCAGATTGAAAACCAGGTACGCTGGGCCGGAATAGTGGCGAGGGTACCTGATAGCAGTTTGATAACTTGCAAAAGTAGTCAGATAGTGCCGAATTTGCATTCGGAACATCTGTAGTGACATAAGCATCGATCTGTGTTGGACTAAGACCGGCAGATTGTATGTTACGTCACAAATTTCTACTTTTGTCGGTCTGTAGGCTTTGATAACTAAGGGGAATCAAGCTTGCCACAATTACGCTGCAGAATTCCAGCGTATTTGATGTTGACGGGTTGATAAGTAGTGGCCCATTGGTTTACATGTATTATTCATTTTAGACATTATTAGATTTTAGATAGTCTGAAAGGGATGTATGCGACAGATAGCAGATAATAAGATACTCTGAGGCACATTGAATTGTCAAAGTCATACATCAGAGGTTGATTATGCGCAATGTATGTGACTCAACTTCACACTTGATTGTTATAACATAACACAAAAGAGGCTACATATGCTTATTAAACTATTGCTAAGAAACATTTAGGAAATAGTTAGTGTTAGGGGGGGGGGGGATGCAGAACTATGTACCACTTTTAGATATTTGATTTACACTTTTTTTTCTATTATGGAGATTTACTTCATCTACAGACTGAAAGTGAAGAATACCAATGTGATCATGTATGTGGTATTGTCTTTTAACTGTGCTGACTTCAACAACATCTAATGACATTCATATGGTAAGTGTACACAAGTCTGGAACAAGACTGGGGGAGGCAGGATACATACTATGGGAAGCACTTATGTTTCCTATTATTCATTATTTTAGATGGTATTTTAGACACAATCCTCTATTCAGAAAGTGATGAATGTGACATATTATCCAGATAAAGGAATATTTGGACTAGAATCGACTTTTAAATATCATACATCAGGTTAGTTTGCACAATGCATTCTATTGAGAAGAAACATGGGATGAATAATGGTGGAATTATTAATAAATACATTTAATGTGTCTAACAATTAGTTTTCACAATGTCCAATTTTAGTAATATTTTTGGATATACATTTCCCCTACTTTGTGCAATAAAGGACTTAGATTGTGACCGATCCTACAGATAAAGGGATACATTTAATCGGAAATAATTTAATCTGTTACATTTAGGTATTTTTATTTTTAAAGGGACAGGAAATATTACATTCAATGATGTCCCTCATACAATTGAATAATTAAAGAATATTTGCACAAAATAGTATATTAGACATCCATTTCTCTAACTCTAATTTTAAATGTTAATATGTAAGTCAACTCTTAATTAGCCAATTAAATTAGGTATATATAGATATGCAGTCTGAACCTTCTTTTAATATCAGAACAAACACTAAAGTTTATAGCAAAAGACTTTAGAATTCTTAAACTTAAAGATTAAAATGAATGTGTTATGAAATAACATACTTGCTTTCATATTCTAAATGTTGTTTTTGTTTTTTCTTACAGATTTTCAAGTTTGTTGAATTCCAAAATACATTTGCAGTTATTGTTAGTTTTTTTATTTTTAAAATAAATATCTTTACATACTATATATATGTTTTTTTTATTTAAATTTATCTTTTAAAATCATATAAAATTTATATTTGGATATCTATATATCTAAATACAAAATTTGGTTTAGCACACCTTACAAAAAGTTTATATACACATCTTTGAGAGTGCTGCCAATATGACCTAGTCAATACACAAACAAAAAGGTACTGATGCAAAAAATTGCCTACAAAAAACATCAAGAGACAACAATTCTTTTTAAATAAAATTGGGATCTTTGTCACACAATATGGCTATATTGTACTTAGCCAATCAGAATATGGCCGTATTGTGTGACTAAGATCCCAAGAATAGTTGCCTCTTGGGCCCCTATGTATTAAAGGTCTTGCGGACCTGATCCGACAGTGCGGATCAGGTCCGCAAGACCTCGCTGAATGCGGAGAGCAATACGCTCTCCGTATTCAGCATTGCACCAGCAGCTCACAAGAGCTGCTGGTGCAACGCTGCCCCCTGCAGACTCGCGGCCAATGGGCCACCAGCAGGGAGGTATCAATCAACCCGATCGTACTTGATCGGGTTGATTTCTGGCGATTCCTGTCCGGGTTATGGAGCAGCAGAGTTTGTTAAATGGGCCCCTTGATGTTTTTTGCAGGCAATTTTTGCAGCAGTTCAAAAAATATTTTGTGCTTTTGAAAATGGATGTGTGTCAATACCTTTTTGTTTGTGTATCTATCTATCTATCTATCTATCTATATATCCATCCAAGTAAGACACTAACAAACACATCCTTCTGATATTAGAAGGACATGGAAAGAAAAGAATAGTCCCATAACTGGTTGTTAAATTATCTATTTTACAAGCACATGCCTACTATTCAATTTAATACATTTAACTTGTTTTAAATTTATTTAAAATATCAACACAGCTCCAGCAGATAATGAGTGTTATAGTCTTGTATTGTACCAAAGCTAATGTTGAGCTAGATACAGCCATATAATGAATATTTGTTGTGTGATTTAGAACTATACAATTCTGAAAATGTTAATTAAGGGTTAATGGCAAGGCTATGAAGTATAAATCTGAAGTTAAAATAATATCTGTACATATTATTATATGTTGTCTACATAACAACTTTTGTTATGTCCCTTTAAGAAATGTGTAGGGGCAACTTGATAGATTAAAGTGACAGTCTAGCTTAATTTGCTATTTTCATTATAATATATATCATTCACGTTTGTAGAAAATTGAAATAATATATTTTAAAATAAATATAGCTTAGTTATTTTATTGGTAGTTGCAAGATAACACAGGTAGATTAAATGATTTTAAAATAAAACATTATAGCTAAGTTTATTTTCACATTTAAACAGAGCTAGTTTTTGTATGCCATATTGATTAGAGAGTGTTCACTCCTGTGGAGTCATTTAAGAGTCTGTACTGATTCATTAAAAATGTCTGTCAAAGGACGGAGATAAATGGCCAGTTTACATAGGCTTACATACAAGGTCCTCACACAGGTAAAATGTATATTCATATAACAGAATTGAGTATGCCAAAATGTGGAATGGGTAATAAATTTAATATCTATTTTGTGGAGACTGACCCTTTAAATGTATATAACCCTTGACATTATCTAGACTAATATATTTAAATGTATTCTTAGATTTCGATATGACTGCATCTAAATCTTATTTTCTTCAAACATTACCTATGCATATTTACTATTAGAATATTTATTTTTTATTGAAAGGGACATGCAACCCAAAGATCATCTTCCATGATTCTGACAGAGAATAACATTTGCTTCATTCTCGTGGTATCCTTAGTTGATAAACTGATCTACATAGGCTCATGAGCAGCAAAGCATTACTGGGAGCTATCTGCTTATTTGTTGGTGGCCAACAATGCATAGTTGCAATGGTTAACCAGATGTCTTCAGATACTTCACAGTATTGCATAGCTGCTCCTTAAAATAAAATACACCATGAGAATGATTTTTATAACTTAAGTATATGTGAATATTTAATAGAAATGCTTGCATGATTTGATTTATGTGAAATAATGTAAAATATTTTTAAAATGTCCCTTTAATTTATAAAAGTAACGTAATATTTTAAATACAATTAACGCATTTCACCATTAGTGAAATATAGTGTGGTAAACATATCTTTCAACATGAGATTCGCATTTCAGAAATGTAAAATATAACTTTACACACTGTCCCTTAGCACACTTTCGATGTGCATTGTTGGGATTGTAAATAAATTAAAACAGAAGCACTGTCAATACTTCACAATGAGTCACAATATTTATTTAATAACTAATGAATACATACAATATTAACATTTGGGATTAGAAGAAATTATCAACAGAGTTAACAATAAATTGAACTATGCTACACATCTATTGATCAATATTAATCTTTGAAATGTTTCAATAAACATTTACTGATGTGACTGGATAATATTTACTTTCGGAAGCTTAAACTGTCAAATGTAAACAAAATTGCTTAATATTTAACAGATGCCGTATATTATTCATGCATCACATACGCATTCCATTCTCATAAATTCTAAAGAAAAGTCTGCATGTCAAATGTAGTCATAGCACCCCTAGGAGGTATGTGTATGTAAGTTACAAAGATATGATTCCATGAACCATTAAGTAACGGCCAATCAAAGTTCATCACACAAACATGATGAGTCAGTATGGCCTCACAGACATGATAACAAAATTATATTTTTTTATCCAATGAGATGTATAGTTACAATTTTTGTCAGTTTTCTAAAGCCTGTTTGGCAATATGGTGCTTCCCAGGTTTACCAGAGAGGAGAGTGCAGCACTGGTCTATGCTGTTGAGGATTTTTATTCACAGCTTTATGCGGCTCGGAGGAGGTCGATGATTGTGGCAGTTAGAAATGCCATCTGGGCGTCTATCGCCATCTCAGTTAATTTGGTGGCAGATGTCCAGAAGACACCCTTGCAAATGTGTAGGAGATTTGGAGATATGAGGTTGTGTCTGTGTAATAAAGTCTGCCTCTTGAAGGAGGGAATCATTCCCATCGGAGAGGTGAAGATCCGGGCCCACTTCCACGGAAACTATTTCTCAAAGAACATGAGGAGACTTTATGTGCGCTCCTCAATCTCTGATTCCCCTCTGCATTTGCAAGCGTGCAGTCCTAGCCCCCCTCCCAGCCCCCAGCTGATGCTCACGAGAGTCCTGACCCAGAGGCCAGTGCTCCTCAAATCGGTGACCTGGGAGCAACCGGGACAGAGGCTGAACAAGGTAAATATCAGACTTTATATAATAATTTAATATTTGAGTATATATTTAAGCAATGTGTATACAGTCATGTTTTCAACCTACCTTGAATTCACAACAGATGTTAACTAGGATGGTATACATATGAATTTATATTCATCAAACATCGTATAGGAATAATTATATTTTGCAAAAGCAAACACAAGCGCTTCCCGTATCTGACCTTGGAAGTTGATGAACCAAAAATGAACCGTAGGCTTGATAAAGTCTACCTCTTGAAAAAGTCTGGTGGAGACCAGAGGAAACGCGTTGAGGCTTTACTGCTCTCTCCCTGCATAAAGTTTGTTTAAAAACAGCTGACCGGCTGCAACACATATGGATCGCATAGTGACAAGAGCTCTGTGACTGAAAAGGGCTTCACGACAGCAGACAGGCTGATTGACAATCACACGCCACTACGATCCTAGTGTTTCCGGGAGCATTTACTTCATTCCAGTCGGGGAGGATTTTACATACAGTGATATTATCACTTACTGCATTTATTGTTTTTTATCCTGTACATTGATTTTATTTTTGCGCTTATGAGCTTCTAGTAAATACTTTTACTTTTACAGAATGCGCTCTTGTCTTTTGTTTTATCCACAAATAATTATATTTATTGCGCAATGACGATTATACATATTTAAGAATATGTTTTACCTTGTCAAAATTAAAAAATATGTCTGATTGTTCATGTCAAAGTTATGTTTTTTACTAATCATATGCAATCTTGATTTAATATTTTACAGATATGGATGTTGGTGCTGGACATTCACCAACATCCATATCTGTAAAATATTGAACATTCATTCAATTGGACATTCAACCTTGTGTTTGTCCCAGTCTGGTATGTCGCATTATACTTCACTCTTGGCTTACAAATTTGTACATAACATTGCCTAATACATTCACATTGATCTATATGAACATGGAAACTCCAATTAAATGTAAAGTGTATTTAAAATGATAATTTCATGATCCTGATATTGAATTCCATTGTAAGTAAAATTATATTTTACTCGGATTCTAAAATATTTTTCCTAATCTTGCTATCTTTAGTTGAATGTAATCTTAGGGGCTGTGCCATTTTGGATTCAGCACCTGAGTAGTGCTTGACAGTTGGTGACTTCCTTTAAACAATCAGAAATTGGTGCACAGGTGCTGAATATAAAAAGACACATCTCATATGCTCAGATTCTTTATTCTTATAATTAATATAGAAAGAGAATAAAAGGAATCATGATGATCAGAGTAAATTATACATTAGATTTAAATTGCATGCTCTATAAGATTCATTAAATTAAAATAGGGAATAGACTATTCCTTTGGAGAGACAGTCTCAAATATTGATATTGTATTTATATAAAGTTACAAAATATCTTTTTTACCCATTACACTGTTTTAATGAAACAATACTGTGATTTAAATAACATCTTTACCTCTAGGATTACCTTTATATATAAGCATATTCTAACAGCACCATGATAACATAGTTTAAATATATATATATATATATATATATATATTATCTTGCATTGTGATCAATATGTGTTGTGTCAGCGACAACATTACTGTACATTGCACAAAGTTATCTACTGTATATGTACCACATGTATTATCCTATAGTTGTCACCATTTGGTATTCAAACAGGCCCATTTATCAAGCTCCGTACGGAGCTTGAAGGGCCGTGTTTCTGGCGAGTCTTCAGACTCGCCAGAAACACAACTTATGAAGCAGCGGTCTAAAGACCGCTGCTCCATAACCCCTTCCGCCTGCTCTGAACAGGCGGACAGGAATCGCCGGACATCAACCCGATCGAATACGATCGGGTTGATTGACAGCTCCCTGCTGGCGGCCGATTGGCCGCGAGTCAGCAGGGGGCGGCGTTGCACCAGCAGCTCTTGTGAGCTGCTGGTGCAATGTTAAATGCGGAGAGCGTATTGCTCTCCGCATTTAGCAAGGTCTTGCGGACCTGATCCGCAGTGTCGGATCAGGTCCGCAAGCCCTTTGATAAATGGGCCTGTTAGTGTTACTTGTCTGTCTGAAATTATTTTGAAACAGGGACAAATCTATATTTTGAAATGTTTTATAGATGAATATGATAAGAATTGGATGTCTAATATTTGAGCATAAAGTACATCTGTAAAAGACATCTGTAAATAAGTTTCTTTTCACTCACCTTAATGAACTAATAAATTTAATTTTCATATTAGTGGTCCAGCCTTCACATTTCACTATATTTTATTTTGACTTGTTTAAAATAATAGCATATTCTAACAGCACCATGATAACATAGTTTAAATATATATATATATATATATATATATATATATATATATATATATATATATATTATCTTGCATTGTGATCAATATGTGTTGTGTCAGCGACAACATTACTGTACATTGCACAAAGTTATCTACTGTATATGTACCACATGTATTATCCTATAGTTGTCACCATTTGGTATTCAAAGTGTTACTTGTCTGTCTGGATTGATATTGAAACAGGGACAAATCTATATTTTGAAATGTTTGATAGATGAATATGATAAGAATTGGATGTCTAATATTTGAGCATAAAGTACATCTGTAAAAGACATCTGTAAATAAGTTTCTTTTCACTCACCTTAATGAACTAATAAATTTAATTTTCATATTAGTGGTCCAGCCTTCACATTTCACTATATTTTATTTTGACTTGTTTAAAATAATAGTTCATACATGCAAAATATGTATTTTTTAAAGCATATGTACAAATTGTGTGACATAATGGGGGTAGTTATCAACGTGTCTACTTTTCCTGCCTTCGCCGGCCCAATACGCCCGCCTAAGCTCACCTCACATCGCCGCCGCGGACCTGCAAAAATTCGCCTAAGTTATCAAAAAAGCTGTCAAAAATCCGTGCACCAAGTACGGGGCGATGAGCAGCGGACTGTGAGAGTTATCACTCATCCGATCTCGCTCCTCTTCGGCATTTTCACAACTTTATTGCTAGCCTGTCACTAAGCACCCACACTATACTATACTGTTCTACCCCCTATACCGGCGCCCCCGGAGCCTCCCGCAACTAAATAAAGTTACTAACCCCTAAACCGCCACTCCTAGACCCCGCCGCAACTCTTATAAATGTATTAACCCTTAAACCGCAGCTCCCGGACACCGCTGCCACCTACATTATACCTAGTAACCCCTATCCTGCCCCCCCTATACCGCCTCCCTCTATAATAAAGTTATTAACCCCTATCCTGCTGAACCCGCACCTCGCCAGTCGCCGCAACTAAATAAATAGTTTAACCCGTAAACCGCCGCTCCCTGACCCCGCCGCAACCTATATTAAATTTATTAACCCCTATCCTGCCCCCCACTACACCGCGGCCACTGTAATAAAATTATTAACCCCTAAACCTAAGTCTAACACTAATCCTAACACCCCCCTAACTTAAATATTAATTAAATAAATCTAAATAATATTTCTCTTATTAACTAAATTAATCCTATTTAAAACTAAATACTTACCTTTAAAATAAACCCTAATATAGCTACAATATAAATAATAATTATATTGTATCTATATTAGGATTTATTTTTATTTTACAGGCATCTTTCAATTTATTTTAACTAGGTACAATAGCTATTAAATAGTTATTAACTATTTAATAGCTTACCTAGCTAAAATAAAGAGAAATTAACCTGTAAAATAAAAACTAACCTAAGTTACAATTACACCTAACACTACACTATCATTACATTAATTAAATAAATTACCTACAAATAACTACAATTAAATACAATTACATAAACTAACTAAAGTACAAAAAATAAAAAAAGCTAAGTTACAAAAATAAAAAAAAATAAGTTACAAACATTTTAAAAATATTACAACAATTTTAAGCTACTTACACCTAATCTAAGCCCCCTAATAAAATAACAACCCCCCCAAAATAAAAAAATGCCCTACCCTATTCTAAATTAAAAAAGTTCAAAGCTCTTTTACCTTACTGGCCCAAAGAATTCAGCTCTTTTGCCTGTAAAAGAAAAATACAACCCCCCCAACATTAAAACCCACCACCCACATACCCCTAATCTAACCCAAACCCCCCTTAAAATAACCTAACACTAATCCCCTGAAGATCATCCTACCTTGAGTCGTCTTCACTCAGCCGAGCAGCGATGGAACTGAAGAGGAGACCCGGAGCGGCAGAAGTTATCCTCCAAGCGGCGCTGAAGAAATCTTCCATCCGATGAAGTGATCCTCCAAGCGGAGCTGAAGAAGTCTTCCATCCGGGCGATGTCATCTTCCAAGAGGCGCTGAAGAAGTCTTCTATCCGGGCAATGTTATCTTCCAAGCGGGGTCTTCAATCTTCATCCCGCCGACGCGGAACATCCTTCTTTACAGACGGACTACCGACGAATGAAGGCTCCTTTAAGGGACGTCATCCAAGATGGCGTCCCTTCAATTCCGATTGGCTGATAGGATTCTATCAGCCAATCGGAATTACGGTAGGAAAAATCTGATTGGCTGATTGAATCAGCCAATCAGATTCAAGTTCAATCCGATTGGCTGATCCAATCAGCCAATCAGATTGAGCTTGCATTCTATTGGCTGTTCCAATCAGAGCGTCGTTTTTTGATAACTAGCAAAAGTAGTCAGATTGTGCCGCACTTGTGTGCGGAACATCTGGAGTGATGTAAGAATCGATCTGTGTCGGACTGAGTCCGGCAGATCGAAGTTTAGGTCACAAAATTCTACTTTTGCCGGTCTCTAGCCTTTGATAACTAAGGCGAATCAGCCTCGCCACAAATACGCTGTGGAATTCCAGCGTATTTGAGGTTGACGGCTTGATAACTAGGCCCCAATGTCTATTTATATCATTAATAGTTGGAAGTTACTTTGACAATCCCTGAGGGATCCAGCACCATTCCAGCCCTGCCTGATCAGGATGATGGTAAGTCCATTTACTCATTCATATATCATTAAAGGTATATTACCAAAAGATTGGATGATCATTATTATGACGGAGCATTCAATTTGATTAAACCTTATAATGTACTCCTCTAGTTATATATATTTTAGTATTTTAAATGTAAAATATCAAAACTTCTTTGTCTACACTTTTGTGCTTCAGAACATGGATAGCACATGGTGATTTATGTATAAATTTAGACAACATTCATCAAGCGATACACACGTGATAAGCATTACATGTTCCATGTACTATGCTTTTGTTCCTGATTTACAAAATACAGATAAGTATATTTAAATATTAATTATATATTTACAATTTACTTTAAATTGCATGCTCAATCTGAGTAATGAAATTAACAAATTCTTTTTAGTATATCTTTACTACAACATTGATGTGTGTACTTGAGCACCAGTAACACATGTTTGAAATATTAGATTTTAACGTATACACAACATATTATGTTGTACAGATGGTGATGTTATATGTGTGACGGAGGAGAATGTTGTTCCCTTGGGGTCTGATGGCACATCAAAAATATATATTCCAACATGTATATAACGTGTATTTTAGTGAAATTAGATTTTTAGATAACCATACATTCTACATATTGGCCCTGTTAATAAATATTATCACATTAAGTTTCAAATACACTACTGCTCCCCTTTCTATATCATGCAGCAGGAACATAGATATTATCAATACAGTTTTTTTTTATTTAGGTATACATTGACATGGATGGCAAGCACAACCCACTGATGACATCATGATGCCACATGCATATTGAATCCAATCCCACAATAATCATATTATAATTGTACAGACTGTCATTGCTATTCATCTGAGAGCCTAGATGCAGACCAGCTCATGATGTCATCAGTGGTCTGAGCTTATCATCCATTTCTTAGTATACATAAAACAGAATCATGTTTAAATGTCTTGTTTTATTTGCATGATCTGTAAAGGGTACATGAGTATGTTTAAAGATTCATCTAAGATTTGATTTCAACATGATTAATGTGTAGACTCCATTTCACTAAGACAAACATTAATATTTCTCAAACATAAAATGTTCCATAACACAGAGAAACAGCAAACAGTGCAGCAATGAAGAAGCAGGCGTGATAGAGTAACAGGCCGTTACTTAGCAACATGCAGAGCGAAAAAGTCAATGTAGTGTTAATTCCAACACATATATTGTAGTAATTAATTACTGTTAGTATTATGCGGCTTCAAGCGGTGTGAAATTTGAGCAAGCATGTAAGCCTAGTATGTGACTATACTGGTAAAGCAGGATGGAAAGTAATGTCCCACTCGACAGGGTTGACAGGGTTAACACACAGCTATTCTAAACACATGGGCCAACAATCAGTGGTCTCCGCCCCTAATAGTGTAAATATAGCAAACCCCTATGACACTGTCTTGATATTACCAGTATCCTTTGGTCCACTCAGTTCGATCTGCAAACCGCTCAGTCAGGAACCGCTGCAGTCCCAGCCACTATAGAGAACGCTCCAGCTCCACTCAGCCTGTCCTCAAAGCACGCCGCCAAACTCCTCCTCCGATCCTGATGTCATAGAACAGACAGCCCTATCCTGCTGCGGACCGATATGCAGGAATGGAGTCCCAGTACTCCATAAAAATTACTGAAAAGAGTTCCCAAGGTGTCCCAGCAAGGAAGGAAGAAGCGCTGATTAAAAATGTTCAAGGCTTTATTAGGTTTCGTTAAAAATGTTTAACAGTAAAAGGCAGACTCCATATAGAAAATATGAAAGCTTCAAAACATCTGACCGGTTTCAGCCATGCTGGCTCACTGTAGTCATAGACTACATGTGTCTATTAATATTTGGATGACATACATTTAATCCTAATGTAAAATAGCTATTCAAAATAAATACTTTGAAAATGTAATATCACATAGCATTCTATTCTTAATAGTTAATATGAAAGGTACTGTCTACTGTTTAAATGTTTTGAATATTAAATGATTGATCCATCAAGGCTCAAATAAATTATATTTAAAGGGACAGTCTAGTATAAATTAAACTTTCATTATTCAGATAGGACTTTTAATTTTAATCAACTTTCCAATTTACTTTTATCATTAACTTTTCTTTTTTCGCTTAGTATTCTTAGTTTAAACTAAACATAGGTAGACTCATATGCTAATTTCTAAGCCTTTGAGGGCTGCCTCTTATCACATGCTTTTTAAATCTCTTTTCAACACAAAGAGACAGAAAGTAGACGTGGGCCATATAGATAACACTGTGTCAGGCACAGGGGGTTATTTATGATTTAGCACAAAACAATGCTAAATGCAAGACAGTAGATAATAAACAGTCACAGTCATGTGATCAGGAGGCTGGAAGAAGGTTCCTAGATACAAGGTAATCACAGAGGTAAAACGTATATTAATATAACTGTGTTGGTTATGCAAAACTGGGGAATGGGTAATAAAGGGATAATCTATCTTTTAAAACAATAACATTTCTATGGTAGACTGTCCCTTTAACATTAACAAGGCAATCATCTTAATATATTTTCTCATCAGTGATTACCTTGTTTCAAAGCTTATGAGAGTGCACATTTATTTTTGGTCATATGACACACTTCCATAGTATTAAATTAGTGGACTCTCATAAGTCAATCCACGAGCATGTGTCTAAAATTCATCTATGTTGTGCACATAAATAACGCACTCTAGAAGTGATCCAATGACAACTACATCACATAAGAGACGGGCCTCTATGGCATTCCAATATGAAATTCATCCATGTGTACTGACACATATTATAAAAACAATAAATGTAATATTGTTAAATCATAAAGATGAACACATTATGGGGACCTTGCAACCTATGCTTTTTAATGTATGGATCAAACGTTCAAGAAAAAGTACCAGTGAGAAAACAGAGTTTCAAGGATCAATTTCCAAAAAAATCTAAATTATACTTGCTTTAAAACAATTAAGACATTTAAACATAGACATTATTGTGACTTTGTCTAATTTTTGCTCAAAATAAAGAATTACATATTAAAAATTATAATGAATAATTAATTAAAATGTCAATAATATATTTGTATATGATATATTTAAATAATAATTATTTGTATATTTGACCATGACATACTACTTCTCAAACTAAAAAACTCTGGTATTGCTGATCGCCCGTTAACCTGGTTTAAATCATATGTATCGGATCGATCACAATATGTTTCTGTCTCTAACAGTGACTCCCTCCCTCTCCCAGTCACGTGTGGTGTTCCTCAAGGTTCCATTCTTGGCCCCCTACTATTCACAGTATTTATAAATGATTTGCCTAATGTCTGCAAATCCTCAACTGTACACATGTACGCAGACGACACGGTAATCTATGCAAACAAATCTGATCTGCCGCAGCTGGAAGCAGTGCTCCAAGACCAGTTCACAGAGGTAGAAAAGTGGATCTCGAAAAACAAACTCTTCCTAAACACTGACAAAACGGTCACAATGATCTTTGGAACGGGACCTAAAATACAAAAATTACAAAATTCCCATCTTCGCATCAAAACAAAATCCAATTGCATGCTGACCACAGTCCACTCTTTTAAATACTTAGGTATGTTGTTAGACCCCAATATATCTTTTGGACTCCACATAGAAAAACTTGCCTCTAAACTTTATCCAAAACTAGGTGCCCTGTACAGAAACAAATCTTGCCTCAGCCCTACAGTAAAGGAAAAGATTGTACAGCAAATGCTGATGCCTATATTGGATTATGGGGACATAGTATATGCACCTGCTCTGCAAACTCACCTTAATAAACTAAATATGTTATATAACTTGTTCTGCCGCTTTGTGCTACAATGTAACTACAGGACCCACCATTGTGACATGCTAAAAGAACTAAACTGGCTGTCGCTGGAATACAGACGCAACCTCCATCTTTCCTGCCTTGTCTTTAAGAGCCTTTCTGGGAAGCTCCCACCCTACCTGAGCAGAATGCTCTCCCCTGCTATTCCCACCTCCTATAACCTCCGATCCAATAACAGCACATTATTTAGCTTGCCTCAATACAAAAAGAAAGCAGCTCGATCCTCCTTTTCCTACAGAGCGCCACAATTATGGAATGACCTCCCTCACACTTTAAAAACTTCCCCAAGCCTAAAATCCTTTAAGAAATACCTCTATATATATCTCAAAACAGAAAGCTCCTGTCATGGTTGATATATTTCGTACCTGCTCTATGTTAAATGTTTGCATATATTGTGTATTATTATTGTTTTTGTATTTTATTGTACCCTATTGTATCAATGCAATGTTTTGTGATCCCAGGACATACTTGAAAACGAGAAAAATCTCAATGTATCCTTCCTGGTAAAATATTTTATAAATAAAATAAAATAAATAAATATATTTCAAATAGACCATCCACTTCTGGGCATCACCCTGCCACACCCTCCCAACCTCCTCCCCCTCACCGCTCTTCCCATCATTCCCTTCCTGCCCCTACGAAAACTGGCAAACCTGCCCTTCACCGCTCTCCCCGTCATTCCCTTCCTGCTCCTCCCCAGCCTCAGCCACCTGTTCCCCTGCCTGTCCTTCCTGTTCTTCCCATCATGTGCCTGCCCCAACTGTCCAGGCCCAACCTTCCCCACCTGGGCAAGCCCCAACTTCCCAGGACCCACCTTCCCCACCTGGGCCTGCCTCACCTTGCGCTGCCCATCCTCCCCACAAACCCATTTTCCCTGATCCTCACCTTCCTCAGCCTGGGTATCCTGTTCTCTTTCCAAGCCACAGATGTAAGTATCATTCCAAATTAACATTAAACCATATATTCTTAAAGGGACATTATACTGATCTAATTCTACAGAAATTGATTTTTAAATAAAAAGTTTATTTTTAATGTTTTTATGTAGTACTTAAATGTTTCATATTTCAAATATTTTAACCTATCATAAACATGTTTTTAAAGAAAAATGATTTTGTCTAAATTTTACATATCAATTATGGAAACATGCATTTGTTGTGCTTTTTATTTATTCACAGCCCCTTTCCTTGTGTGTCAAAAATTAAAAAATAATAATGATTTGTCTAGAGAGTTCTTATTTTATTTTAGATCTAAATGGTTTACCTATGAAGAACATATTTAACGTGTAAATGTATTCTATATAGTATATTTTCTTCTAAGCATGATTCTTATTTAAATTAGTACATTGTCTCTTTAATATTTTTTTAATTATGTTCTGTCATTGATATAAATGTATTCAAATATTTTTTTGTTTAGGTTGTGACTCAGCATGGTTGATGCCAGAATCTCTAGCTAGGTTAGAAGGCACCATGCTGAGTTTCCATCAGCGGCTGGGAACGAAACAGGATTACATAATTCTACAGCTGCAGCTTGAGCGCATTATGCTTCAAATAATTAGCCGTACAGAGGCAAGGCTGCAAGCTGCAGCTGCAGAACCTCAGGCCGAGGAAAGTGAGGAGGATGCCCCAGAAAGTGGAGAGTCCAGAGGTGCCCGAAGGGAGCAGGAATAACTCCTCCGTCAATTAGTTTATGTTGTCTGTTGGCATAATTTGTTAAGTTTTTATTTGTTTTAAGCTTTGTGCCTGTTGCCCTTGTCATATGGCTCCAAAGGGGCTGCATTGGTCTTTGTGTACCCTTGTCAACTCCCTGAAAGGACTGTGATGCACTATGTCACCTTGTCAGGTGGCTCCAAAGGGGCTGTGTTGGCCTTTGTTTGCCTTTGTCAACTCCCTCTAAGGACTGTGATGCACTATGTCACCCTGTCAGATGGCTCCAAAGGGGCTGTGTTAGCCTTTGTTAGCCTTTGCCAACTCCCTCCAAGGACTGTGATGCGCTATGGCACCTTGTCAGATGGCTCCAAAGGGGCTTTGCTGGCCTTTGTTTGCCCTTGTCAACTCCCTCCAAGGACTGTGATGCACTATGTCACCCTGTCAGATGGCTCCAAAGGGGCTGTGTTAGCCTTTGTTTGCTCTTGTAAACTCCCTTCAAGGACTTTGATGCACTATGGCACCTTGTCATATGGCTCCAAAGGGGCTGTTATGTCCTTTGTTTGCCCTTGCCAACTCCTTTCAAGGACTGTGATGCACTATGGCACCTTGTCAGATGGCCCCAAAGGGGCTGTGTTGGCCTTTGTTTGCCCTTGTCAACTCCCTCCAAGGACTTTGATGCACTATGGTACCTTGTCAGATGGCTCCAATGGGGCTGTGATGGACTTTGTTTGCCCTTGTCAACTCCCTCCAAGGACTGTGATGAACTATGGCACCTTGTCAGATGGCTCCAAAGGGGCTGTGTTGGCCTTTGTTTGCCCTTGTCAACTCCCTCCAAGGGGATGTGTTATAATTCTAACTTATTTGTCCTATTATATTATTAAATTATTTTTATTGATCTTAATAAATCATATTTATCCTATTAAAATATTTTTTTATTTAAAATGTTATATTTATTATGTATTTATTAAATCATTCATCCAGGTAGATTCCGAAAATGGCAGGGTGGTGAAAGAATCCACCTGTGGTGCATTCTTTCACCACCCTGCCATTTTCAGAATCCACCGGGATGCAGCGAAGGCAAACGGAGCATTACAAAAAAAAAAAACTTACCCTCCTGCAATATGTATTAAAAAAAAACTAACCGCCCGCAATAAGTAATTAAAAAAAAAAACTAACCACCCTAACCCTAACCAACAACCTAATAAACGTGTTGACCCCTAAATCCGAAAAACCCCAAAATCGCAAACCAGCTAATACATCTATTAAACCCTAAACCGCCATTAACCCACATCGTTAATTAACCTAATAAATCTATTAACCCCTAAACCGCCATTAATCCACATTGCAATTAACATAATAAATCTATTAACCCCTAAACCGCCAAACTCCACAACGCAGATAACTAATCACTAAGCCCCCTAACCTAACACCCCCTAAATTAACCCCATTACATAAATTAAATAAATCCTAAATTACAATTAAAATAAAAAACCTAGCATTACTTTAAAAATAAAGAAAACTATGTTTAAACTAATCTAAAATTACAGAAAATAAAAAAGTCTAACATTACCCAAAATAATAAACTACATTATCCAAAAAAAATCTATTCTCTATTAAAATGAAAAAGCCCCCCAAAATAAAAACACCCTCCTAATCTAAGAATAAACTACCAATAGCCCTTAAAGGGCTTTTTGTAGGGCATTGCCCTAAATAAATCAGCTCTTTTACATTAAACATATACTAATCCCCCTCTAACATTAAAACCCCCCACCTACCAAATCCCCCGAAAATAAAAAAAAAAACCACACTAATAAACCTAAACTACCCATTGCACCTAAAGGTGCATTTGTATGGGCAATGCCCTTAAAAGGACATTCAGCTCTTTTTTACTGCCCTTAAAAGGGCATTCAGCTCTTTTTCATATTGCCCAAAAAAACTTTATTTAAAAACTTTAAAAAACTTTAAAAAAAACTAATACTAAACCCCCAAATAGGTACTCACAGTTCCTGAAGTCTAGGGGAGAAGGTCTTCTTCCAGGCAGGTCCATCATCTTCATCCACAGCGAAGGCGGTGTGGAGATGCGGAGTGGTGTTCCCAGATGTGGCGATCCTCGACGGTCCCCATCGGAGGCCATCCTCAGTGGCGTGGAGGCTCCTCTTCATGTGATCGTCCGCTGCACTATGAAAATGAAAAGCAAGGTACACCATATTTATTGGGGTATCTTGCATTTCTATTGGCTGACATTTTCACATCAGCCAATAGGATGACAGCAATGTGGAAGCTCCTCTTTATGTGATCGTCCGCCGCACACTGAAGATTAAATGCAAGGTACCCCATATTTATTGGGGTATCTTGCATTCCTATTGGCTGACATTTTCACATCAGCCAATAGGATGACAGCAACGGAAATCTTATTGGCTGGTAAACAGCCAATAAGATTTCAGTTGCTCTCATCCTATTGGCTGTTCAACAGCCAATACGATTTCACTTGCTCTTGGTTTCAGTGTGCGGTGGATGATCGTATGAAGAGGAGCCTCCACGCAGCAGAGGATCGCCAACACCACTGGGAACACCACTCCACATCTCCGCTCCGTGCCACCTTCGCTGTGGATGAAGATGATGGATCCGCCTGGAAGAAGACCTTCTCCGCCGGACTTCAGGAACCGTGAGTACCTATTTGGGGCTTTAGTGTTAGTTTTTGTGTTTCATTTTTACAGATATAATATCTTTAAACCAGACTATAATCTGGATGTTGACAGCACATATATTCCAATTCTCATGCAATTTTAACTTAGTAGTAGAACATACAGAATCTCTGTGTGTAATGTACACATATTTCTATGATGTTTTTTTAATTTTTAATTATCAAACAATATATTGCTATAGGTAACATATAATGTAGAAACAATACATATTTTTGTGATGTATATAAGTAACATTATCTATATCTTAAACCTTGATGCTTGATGAATATTTCCTAATCTTATTATTCTAATCAAATATATATTTATTAACAACAATTGATTGTATTTCACATATCACATTTTCACATTATTATGTAATCTAGCGTTACAGCGTGTGAAAATGTGCATTACATAGAACAAACACGTTTGTTATTTAACAATATAGCACATGCTATTTTTTAAAAAGAAATACAATTGTTATTAACATGCAAACAGTTAAATTCCCTTATTTGATTGGATGATGTTGTTCGGCAATATTGGATGCGCCATGTTGCATAAGACAACACATGCAAACAGTTAAATGGTTAAACATGCAAATGGTTAAATGGTTTGTTCTCATGAACAAATAATATATGTGTTGTGTTTAATTGTATTTATTTTTTATTTCCGAAACATGCGCAATGCGCATCTGTATTTGAAGTCAGTTTTTAATATGCATTCACCTATATCATATGATATATTATGTATATTTTTATTCTGTTATATATAATAAATCATGCATACTTTTTCGAGATGTTATGTCCTAATATTTATTATTTAATTAAATGATCAATATTGTGTCACATATCAATTAAACATTGTTGTTATCCAAATAATATAGCACTGCGACCAGGAAATTCAAATGTAACTTCAAAATGAAATACATTTCCAAAATAAGTAAAACACTTTAACCCCTTAATGACCACAGCACTTTTCCATTTTCTGTCCGTTTGGGACCAAGGCTATTTTTACATTTTTGTGGTGTTTGTGTTTAGCTGTAATTTTCCTCTTACTCATTTACTGTACCCACACATATTATATACCGTTTTTCTCGCCATTAAATGGACTTTCAAAATATACCATTATTTTCATCATATCTTATAATTTACTATAAAAAATATTATAAAATATGAGGAAAAAATGGAAAAAAACACACTTTTTCTAACTTTGACCTCCAAAATCTGTTACACATCTACAACCACCAAAAAACACCCATGCTAAATAGTTTCTAAATTTTGTCCTGAGTTTAGAAATACCCAATGTTTACATGTTCTTTGCTTTTTTTGCAAGTTATAGGGCCATAAATACAAGTAGCACTTTGCCATTTCCAAACCACTTTTTTTCAAAATTAGCGCTAGTTACATTGGGACACTAATATCTTTCAGGAATCTCTGAATATCCATTGACATGTATATATTTTTTTTTAGAAGACATCCCAAAGTATTGATCTAGGCCCATTTTGGTATATTTCATGCCACCATTTCACCGCCGAATGCGATCAAATAAAAAAATTATTTTACTTTTTCACAAATTTTTTCACAAGCTTTAGGTTTCTCAATGAAATTATTTACAAACAACTCATGAAATTATGGAATAAATGGTTGTAAATGCTTCTCTGGGATCCCCTTTGTTCATAAATAGCAGACATATATGGCTTTGGCTTTGCTTTTTGGTAATTAGAAGGCTGCTAAATGCCACTGCGCACCAACCGTGTATTATGCCCAGCAGTGAATGGGTTAATTAGGGAGCATTTAGGGAGCTTCTAGGGTTAATTTTAGCTCTAGTGTAGTGTAATAGACAACCACCAAGTATTGATCTAGGCCCATTTTGGTATATTTCATGCCACCATTTCACCGCCAAAAGCAATCAAATAAAAAAAAATTGTTCACTTTTTCAAACTTTAGGTTTTTCACTAAAATTATTTACAAACAGCTTGTGCAATTATGGCACAAATGGTTTTAAATGCTTCTCTGGGATCCCCTTTGTTCATAAATAGCAGACATATATGGCTTTGGCGTTGCTTTTTGGTAATTATAAGGCCGCTAAATGCTGCTGCGCATCACATGTGTATTATGGCCAGCAGTGAAGGGGTTAATTAGGTAGTTTGTAGGGAGCTTGCAGGGTTAATTTTAGCTTTAGTGTAGAGATCAGACTCCCACCTGACACATCCCACCCCCTGATCCCTCCCAAACAGCACTCTTCCCTCCCCCACCCCACAATTGTCCCCGCCATCTTAAGTACTGGCAGAAAGTCTGCCAGTACTAAAATAAAAGGTATAAAAAAAAAATTTTTAAGCATATTTCATATGCTGCTATGTAGGGTCCCCCCTTAGCCCCCAACCTCCCTGATCCCCCCAAAATAGCTCCCTAACCCTCCCCCTCTGCCTTATTGGGGCCATCTTGGGTACTGGCAGCTGTCTGCCAGTACCCAGTTTGCAAATAAAAATGTTTTTTTTTTATTTTTTACTATTTGTTTCTGTAGTGTAGCTTCCCCCCCACAGTCCAATACCCCACCAGCCAAACCGATCACCAAAATAAACATATTAACCCCTTTGATCCCCACTTCTAACAAAAAAAATTTCTGTAGCGTAGTGGTTCCCACCCGCTCCCTCCCCGTGCACGCGCCCGCCCGGCTTCCCCGTGCACGTGCGCGCGTCCGTGCGCGTCCCCCCGGTCGTCCCTGCCCCCGATCCCGCCCCCCTCCGCATCACAAAGGCCATCGATGGCCGCCACCCACCTCCCACACCGGCTCCCACCCACCAACGAACGTAGCCGTTAATGTCCGGTGCAGAGAGGGCCACAGAGTGGCTCTCTCTGCACCGGATGGCTACAAATGGTTATTGCAGGATGCCTCGATATCGAGGCATCACTGCAATAACCGGAAAGCAGCTGGAAGCGAGCAGGATCGCTTCCAGCTGCTTTCCAAACCGAGGACGTGCAGGGTACGTTCTCAGGCATTAACTGCCTTTTTTTTGAGGACGTACCCTGCACGTCCTCGGTCATTAAGGGGTTAAGCTAGCTTTCCAAAACGACACTTTATTTTGCGTAATCAATGTTGTCAACACATCTAAACAAATATGGTATAAAGGCTAATTTTTAAATAAATAAAATATTTGCTTTAACAAGCACATGTAGATATACCAAAAATTCATTAAATGAGGATAAGTATATGTTCCTGTTTAAGCTATGTTGCTTGCATCAACACAGTAATATGCCATCATGTATAAATGTAATGGCCGTTGGTTTGTATTAGGAGAACACATTTAGACATCACATCACAAAATAAATTTAATTAACAGGGACAGCATGTGATGCTGCTGTCTCGACACAATTGTAAAACACACTCTGCAAACAATGTGCCTCCATGGACCCGGTCCCATAGAAGCCCATTGAATACAGAGTGTGCTCCACAATTGTAAGAAGACAACATCATCACATAATTATCCTTTAAACATTAACTATAAATTAAAATCAATAATATATAAACATGATGACTTATTCCTCCTTCCCTTCTTCCCACGACAGGGAGGCTCTTCACACGACAGGGAGGCTCTGGAGTGGTCAAATGCCTCCTCAGATGTGTCCTCACTGGAGATGGTTGGGGAAGAGGGGGAGGAGGAGTACTGTGAGGAATTGGAGATTGACGAGACAGAGTAGGAGATGAAGGAGCAGGAGGAGATGATGAAGGAGTCACAGAAGCTGATGGGACAGGAGCTGATGGTCCAGGCTCTTGTGGTCTTCCAATTTCTGGATGTGGTCTGCTGGCCACCTCCCGGAGGACCTGGAATATGTTATTTAGAACATTTAACATATTTGTTTGTTCTTCTATCAGGGTGTTCACTGTGTTAGTCATAAACTGTGTGTGTGTCTCTTGTGCCCTCCGGGAGTCCTGCATTTCCTGTAGGAAGACCCTCATCAGCTCCACCTCGAACACTGTGTGAGAGGTGTTTTAGTCAGGGGTATCTTCTGTATGGGGAGCTGCTGCATGGGGAGCTGCTGGAGGGGGATCTTCTGCAGGGGATCCTCCTGTTCTCTCCGAGGTGGCGTGTCACCTTCTGCACCACTCATACCTTGGTGGAGGAGGAGCATGTTTCTGCTGTGTTTCATCCTCACCGGCCTCAGACCCTGTTTAAAATTAAAAAAATAAGAGATATTAGCAAAGTTCCAAATAAAGATGTAAATGTTAAAGTTGAAAGTGTATTAATGAGGCTGCCTTAGTAATTCAATTTTATCCAAAATAAATCAATACTTTTTACATATTTGAAAACCTGTCTTGGATATATAGATGGTCAATATTAATTTATTTTTGTGTGCATCTTAAAAATGTTTAAATGCACACATAATCTGGATACTACTGAGATAGCTCTTCTTTAAATACAACTTTCTCAATGTAATTCTGAATGCGTTTTCGGAATAATATAATGCTTAAAAATGCGAAATTGCGTTAGTCATATCCATAATTTATTTTGAGCGTAAATGAGTTATGAGGTGGATGAAAAGTGATTATTAAATGTCCTTACCAGAAGATGAGAAGCGCAGGTTCCCAGTATCAATCCCTCCTGGGATCCCGACTAGGGCTACCTCGGAGATGTTGGGACTCAGCATTTCCTCCCAGCGGCTGTAGATGAATGTCTGCTCCGGCCCGCCACCGGTCCCGCAAGGCGCTTGCCTCTTCCTTGTTATTTTTTCTTGAGCTCACTTTTTCCGTCCCTGTAGTGGTGCTGATCCCTGATCCCCTCCTACAATTTTTTCCTCATTGTAGGGATGGCCTTCGGTGCCTGCAGCCTCGTAGCCCTCTCCATATAGGCAATTATAAGGGCCTCCTACTCCTCCGTGGTATACCTCTCCTGCCTCTGCCTGCTTCTCCCCTGTGATGTGAGCCTCTGTTCTCTGGACTATATTGCACCCTGTCTGTGCTCCTGACCTGCCCCACTAGGCCCAGCCATTTGTTAGTCTTCAACAATGTGGCTTGGACCACCCACCCTGACCTCTCTAATTCCTCTCCCCCTTCCTCTCCCACTCTCCTCCCTAATCTCCTGCCTAATCTCGTCCCTAACCTCATCCCTAATCCTCCTTCCCGTCATACCTTTTCAGAAGGTGAAAGTGCACAAATGAAAGGGGGTAAACATAATTTAAAAAAAAGGAAAAAGTGCTCAAGGTGTGAATGGGTTTTCTAAAAAAGGGTAAGGGGTAGGAAGAAACACAGACAAATGTATAAAAATGGACTAAATGATGGTGTGTAAACAATACGTTGGTCTAAAATGAACAAAATATAACTCTAGATATGTTTAGTGTGAGACTATGAGGGAAAGAAGGGTATTTGGGATGGGTATAGGTTTAAAGAGAATGGGATATAGAGTGTATGTGTGTGTATGTAGTGTTACTGCTATGTGTATGTAGGTATTGAATGTGTTTGCGTGTAAATGAAAATAAATATGTTTAAATATGTGTAAGGAATGAAAAACAAAGCAGCATTTGCACAGTCACCCAGACTGATTTGTACACAACTACAACTCTCTCACACTCTCTCTTTCACTTTCTCTCTCTCTCTCTCACTATCTCTCTCTCACTATCTCTCTCTCTCTCTCACTATATATCTCTATCTCTCTCTGACTATCTCTCACTTTCTCTAATTGCCGACGCCTAGACCTGTACCTGTCTCAAAAAAGAAATACGGTCAAGGTATCCATGTTCAGAGCATGCTTAAATACCCTATTTAAATGCTTAATGATGTACCGGTTTGCAATGTAAACGAGGTACAGGTGTGCTATTGTGAAGATTTGTACAGTATGTGTGCAATGTAGAGTAGTTGTTTGAATTTGCGCATTCTCAGATTGTGTTTCTCAATCCAGATATTTTTTGAGGGAATGTGCATAATGTGATGATGTCATAGTGACCGTTTGCAGAACATTATCATCATTTAGTATTGCAAAATCCAAACTTTAATATTTGATCGTATCAAATTTGTTAACTGTTCTAAATATATATGGGTTTTTTTCAACTTTCCTAATCGCCAATGCGAATGTTTAGTTTGTGTATAAGTGTGTAATTTGTTGTTCTTGTTATTTTCTTCCGTGATGCAGATCCAAACGTATTTGTTAAATCCTCATTGTTATTTCTGTAGGCAAATATGCTATGTTTTGTGAGCGATTGTTGTTTGTACATTTGACATGATTATGGTTTGTGTCCATTAAGTTGTATGTGTAATGTGACAGAGCAATGTGTAGTTCTCCCGATATCGAGTGTTAGATGACAAATCTGTTTATTTTTCTGTTTCCATTTAACTCAATGGGGTAATCCATTACACGGTCGTGAATATGCAAGTGAAATAAATGCAGTATTCATGTTAAACCATTGTATAACGATGTTCTTTCCTGACTTATAATACCTACGCAAAGATGAGTGTGCAATAAACATAAAGCATGCGCTATTTCCGCATAGCCATAGTGCACAATTCGTAATCTAGCCGTATGTTAATGAAGCAATAAGAACAATTATATCAGATTTTCTACTGATCCCACTCATAAGTATCATAAATATTTGTTGTATCTTTTAGATGAAGGTTTGGAACATGGTTTCATAGATAGAGAAGCCTTTGAGTATTTGTATGTAGAGTCACCAGTAACTTGAGTGTTCCATCACTGCACAAATCTTTACCAAATATGACAGGGTGGCCAATAGTGAGAGGGATAGGTTCTTTCTATGAGCATCTGTACCAGTGACTGCATTCAGTATTACATCATTTTGTAGAGATGTTGCCCAGTTATCTGAGGGATATGAAGCATGTTCTTAATTTATTAGAATATTTTAATTTGGACAGTGCTAATTACGTATAAATCACTATAGATGCAATGGCTTTGTACTTGTCCATTTCCCATAAAAAGGGTTTGGAGGGTTTACATCTTTTACTTTCCAAGTTTTCCAATCTTTCACATGGTCTCCAAATATTTGTAGAGGAGGTTGCATATTTTCTACTGATTCATAATTTCTTTGCTTTTAAGGTTTTTTAATCTCTACAAATGTGGGACAGCCATGGGGGCAAAATTTGCCACCTCAAACGCCAACCTGTATAAGAGTTGGTAGGAGCTGTCCCTCATTTTATAGACAACCTTTTTCTGATTTGGCAAGGTGAAACTATTGTTATTTCACAATTTCTGATATGGATTATCAATAATGAATGGGGGCTGTGGTTTACCCATTAAGTACAGAAGGAGGACATTATTGTTTTAGACATCACATTGAAATGTACAGCTGGAGGATCTATTGATAAGGTGTTGCTCCCTAAACATGGTGGGGACAAGGACAGATTGCTTAAGAAAATAGAAATGCTGTGGATCTTTAAGTTATCCATTAGGGTTCCATTTGGTTTGAACTCAGACTTTGATTTGATTAATTATTAGAAATAACAAAATTAGAGGTCCCTAAGAGTGTTTTTAATGCACACAATCCTATTTTATCTGCTCAAATTAATAAAAGTTAAGTTTTATTATTTTTCCCACCAATGCTTATATTTGCTATCAGTTGTTTATCAACTCTTTTTAGCTTAACTAGCTCTATGATTTTTCTACAAACCCTAAAGTGCTATAAGTGTATTCAAAACAGGAGTTGGTTCTTTCACCTCTCCTAAACCTCTTTGTATGCAATAATTTAATACACAGCACCTATAACACTCTATATACAGTCTATAATTATTAAGACTTACTTACGTGCGGTCAAGGGTTTCAGACACACCCAGGATTGCCATTGGATTTCTTTTTTCTTTTAACTTTCCCCTATAACAGACTGCACCCATATCATTCAGGTGCAGTTCATCCTTACTGTACAAATTTTACCCAACTGAAAAGTCAACCCAGTGTTCTAAAATAGAGATTGTATATAATGTGAATTATCATCTTCAGGTGATTTTGTATAAAAAAAAACAAAAAAAAAACAGGTCTATCCTGTTTTTAAATTATTGAATATAATTTTATAAAAAATTGAATCAACGACCATATTTAAAAGAATATAAATAGACACAGTTTTTTATTATTATTAATAATAAATACATGTTATTATGCACCAGTCTTTCTTGACTGACCTTGTATAGAAGTTAATTTTCATAAAATTGTGAAACACACAACAGCAACTTTTTAGAGGTACTTTGCTACTTATATGGACACTGAACCCGGATTTTTTCTTTCCTGATTCAGTTAGAACAGCAATTTTAAGCAACTTTCTAATTTACTCCTATTTTCAATTTTCTTTCATTCTCGTGCTATCTTTATTTGAAAAAGAAAGTCCAGAATGCTGGAAAGCACTTGTTTATTAAAAAGAGAGGGGGATAGGAGGGGTAACCAAACCAAAGTGTACACATATAGCACTCCTGAGTCCAATTTACACTTGGTAAAATGTAATTGTGTTGCACAGAAGGACATATATTTCCAGAACTAAATATGGGTATTAGATAGGGTTTTTTAAAATATAACTTTTAATAGGAATAACCTTAAAAAACAGGGTACAACTTAAAATTACGATCAGTGGCTGAGTAAACGTGATATAAATTATCAAAATGCTGACAATGCAGCAATGTGAACTGATTTCGAATAGAAGTAAGATGATGTGGACCAACAATAAACCTTGTCAGAGAGGGTTTCTCAAGTTACCATGTACTACTAGACATATCGTCTAGATCTAGGAAGGATCACCTCTAAATTGTGAATAATCTATATTAAGCCTGTACCTAAAGGATTAGTGAAGTGCACACTTAACACCAAACTCTAGATTGAGGTTATAGGTTTAATACGATTAGTGATATACGCGAATAGCAGGTGTTAGCTTATAACCAATTGGAATACAAGGGTTACTGAATATAGACGTTTAGTACATTATATTTATAATACTGTAATAGTATATTAGCAGTCCAAGACTGCAAACAATAGCATTAATACTTATTGAATATAAAGCCACTGGCCTCTAGTTATCAACGTGTCTACTTACTTGCCTTCGCCGGCCCCAATACGCCCGCCTAAGCTTGCCTCACATCGCCGCCGCGGACCTGAATACGCTTGCCAAAGTTATCAAAAAAGCTGTCAAAAAGCCGTGCACCAAGTACGGGGCGATAAGCAGCGGACTGTGATAGTTATCACTCATCCGATCTCGCTGCTCTTCGGCTTTTTCCCAGCGCTTTATTGATAAGCTGTCACTAAGCACCCACACTAAACTACACTGTTCTACCCCCTATACCAGCACCCCCGGAGCCCCCCGCAACTAAATAAAGTTATTAACCCCTAAACCGCCGCTCCTAGACCCCGCCCCAACTATAATAAATGTATTAACCCCTAAACCGTCGCTCCCGGAGCCCACCGCCACTCTAATAAACTGATTAACCCCTAAACCGCCGTTCCCGGACCCTGCCGCCACCTACATAATATCTATTAACCCCTATCCTGCCCCCCTATACCGCCGCCACCTATAATAAATGTATTAACCCCTATCCTGCCGATCCCGTACCCCGCCTCAACTAAATAAATTGTTTAACCCCTAAAACACCACTCCCAGACCCCGCCGCCACCTATATTAAACGTATTAACCCCTAATCTGCCCCCCTACACCGTCACCCCCTATAATAAATGTATTAACCCCTATCCTGCCCCCCCTATACTGCCGCCATCTATATTAAATTTATTAACCCCTATCCTGCGGATCCCGGACCCCGCCGAAACTAAATAAATTGTTTAACCCCTAAACCACCGCTCCCAGACCCCACTGTCACCTACTAATTAACCCCTAAACATAAGTCTAACACTAACCCTAACACCCCCCTAACTTAAATATTATTTTAATAAATCTAAATAAAAATTATTCTTATTAACTAAATTAATCCTATTTAAAACTAAATACTTACCTATAAAATAAACCCTAATATAGCTACAATATTACTAATAATTATATTGTAGCTATTTTAGGATTTATTTTTATTTTACAGGCAAATTTAAATTTATTTTAACTAGGTACAATAGCTATTAAATAGTTAATAACTATTTAATAGCTACCTAGTTAAAATAAAGACAAATTTACCTGTAAAATAAAAACTAACCTAAGTTACAATTACACCTAACACTACACTATCATTAACTAAATTATTCCTATTTAAAAATAAATACCTGTAAAATAAACCCTAAGATAGCTACAATGTAATTAATAATTACATTGTAGCTATTTTAGGATTTATATTTATTTTACAGGTAACTTTGTATTTATTTTAACTAGGTAGAATAGTAGAATAATTGTTATTAACTATTTAATAACTACCTAGCTAAAATAAATACAAAATTACCTGTAAAATAAATCCTAACCTAAGTTAAAATTAAACCTAACACTACACTATCAATAAATAAATTAAATTAATTAACTACAAATACCTACAATTAAATAATCTAACTAAGTTACAAAAATTAAAAAAAACTAAGTTACAAAAAATAAAAAAATATTACAAGATTTTTAATCTAATTACACCTAATCTAAGCCCCCTAATAAAATAACAAAGCCCCCCAAAATAAAAAAATGCCCTACTCTATTCTAAATTACAAACATTAACAGCTCGATCGGAACAGCCAATAGAATGTGAGCTCAATCTGATTGGCTGATTGGATCAGGCAATCCGATTGAACTTGAATCTGATTGGCTGATTGGATCAGCCAATCAGATTTTTCCTACCTTAATTCCGATTGGCTGATAGAATCCTATCAGCCAATCGGAATTTGAAGGACGCCATCTTGGATGAAGTCACTTAAAGGTCTTGAAGATGGAGCCGCTCCTCGTCGGATGGATGAAGATAGAAGATGCCGCTTGGATGAAGATGTCTGCCTGTCCGGATGTCCTCTTCTGCCCAGATTGGATGAAGACTTCTGTTGCTCCGGATGCCCTCTTATGGTCCATCGGTGCCCGGTTGGGTGAAGATGACTCAAGGTAGGGAGATCTTCAGGGGGGTAGTGTTAGCTTTATTTAAGGGGAGTTTGGGTTAGAGTAGGGGTATGTGGGTGGTGGGTTGTAATGTTGAGGGGTTGTATTGTGTTTTTTTAACATGCAAAAGAGCTGATTTCTTTGGGGAATTCCCCTGAAAAAGGCCCTTTTAAGGGCTGATAAGGTAATAGAGCTGTTAAATTTTGTAATTTAGAATAGGGTAGGGCATTTTTTTATTTTGGGGGGCTTTGTTATTTTATTTGGGGGCTTAGATTAGGTGTAATTAGATTAAAAATCTTGTAATATTTTTTTATTTTTTGTAACTTATTTTTTTTTATTTTTTGTACTTTATTTAGTTTATTTAATTGTATTTAATTGTAGCTACTTGTAGTTAATTAATTTAATTAATTTAATGATAGTGTAGTGTTAGGTTTAATTGTAACTTAGGTTAGGATATATTTTACAGGTAATTTTGTATTTCTTTTAGCTAGGTAGTTATTAAATAGTTAATAACTATTTAATAACTATTCTACCTAGTTAAAATAAATACAAAGTTGCCTGTAAAAAAAAAAATATAAATCCTAAGATAGCTACAATGTAATTATTAAATACATGGTAGCTATCTTAGGGTTTATTTTACAGGTAAGTATTTATTTTTAAAAAAGGAATAATTTATTTATTGATAGTGTAGTGTTAGGTGTAATTGAAACTTAGGTTAGTTTTTATTTTACAGGTAAATTTGTCTTTATTTTATCTAGGTAGCTATTAAATAGTTAATAACTATTTAACAGCTATTGTACCTAGTTAAAATAAATTTAAATTTGCCTGTAAAATAAAAATAAATCCTAAAATAGCTACAATATAATTACTAGTAATATTGTAGCTAGATTAGGGTTTATTTTATAGGTAAGTATTTAGTTTTAAATAGGAATAATTCATTTAATAAGAGTTATATTTATTTAGATTTAATATTTAAGATAGGGGGGTGTTAGGGTTAATGTTAGACTTAGGATTAGGGGTTAATAATTTTATTATAGGTTGCGGCGGTGTAGGGGGGCAGATTAAGGGTTAATAACTTTATTATAGGTTGTTCGCGTTCGCAACGGCTGGCGAACATATGCGATGTTCGATCGGCCTCCTATTAGTCATCATTGACTTTGACCCTGTATCTCACAGTCTGCAGACACATTCCAGCCAATCAGCAGCAGACCCTCCGTCCCAGACCCTCCCAGCTCCTGGACAGCAGCCATTTTAGATTCATTCAGAAGCTGCTGATTTAATAGGGAAATTGATAGCTAGTCTAGTGTATTCAGTGTCCACTACAGTCCTGAAGGACTCATCTGATCTCTGCTGTAAGGACAGCACCCCAAAAAGTCCTTTTTAGGGCTGCTTTTTTTTTCCTGTGTAATCTAATTGCAGTTGCCTGCCTGCCAGCGTGTGTGTCAGGCTCACAGCGTATACTGTGCCCACTTGCCCAGTGCCACCACTCATATCTGTTGTAACAGTAGTGTAAATTTAAAAAAAAAAACTTTTTTGACTGTGAAACATCAGTCTGCTAGTGTAATCTAATTGCAGTTGCCTGCCTGCCAGCGTGTGTGCCAGGCCCACTTGCCCAGTGCCACCATTCATATCTGGTGTAACAGTAGTGTAAATTAAAAAAAACAAAAACTTTTTTGACTGTGAAACATCAGTCTGCTTGTGTAATCTAATTGCAGTTGCCTGCTTGCCAGCGTGTGTGCCAGGCCCACTTGCCCAGTGCCACCACTCATATCTGTTGTAACAGTAGTGTAAATTTAAAAAAAAAACTTTTTTGACTGTGAAACATCAGTCTTCTAGTGTAATCTAATTGCAGTTGCCTGCCTGCCAGCAGTCACGCACAGTGACGAAACGCATCGGTGGGCGGGTTCTAATTTGGTGTGAGAGCAGTTACCGAAGCCTAGGCTTGTTGTATGTTTGGAATATAAGCGTATTTGTAATTTAGCGCAATAGCGCACTGGTCCAGAGCTGTACACTTAAATAGCTAAACATAGCGAATGTTATAGAGGATAGTTCTTTCAGTGACGATAAGCACATAGAACTATAGTGAATATTCTCTTAGCTAATTGAGCTATTTCAAACTTATATTGCTAAGCCCTTTTAATTGAAAGGCGGTTTGATGTACACTCTGCATTACTAATGTATGACCATTAGCGCTACTTTCTTACTAATATATGATAGAGTATTGCTATCTACACAAGCCTTTATGTGTGAATTGCAAGGATATACTGATATTGAATGAACGTTGTGTGGTTTACTTTTAGGGACCATAGTCAGAAATCGGCTGACTGGGTTTAATCCCAGCAGTACGCAGGAAGGAGGACGCCTTTGAGCGCATAGCCTGTGTGTTTGTGTTTGGTTTACACACTTACATATCCCTTACTCCACTTACTCAGATTCATTCTACCATATACTGCTCTAGCACCCATTAGATCACACTGCCCTCATTTTTAACTTTTGGTTTTATCTTAGTGTTGGACCATTACACATGACTTAATATAGAAACAAATGGTGACTACCTGTTTCTTTACCATGGTCCAATTTAAGTAAATTGTCTGTCCTTGTATATATGTTAAATAAAGTGTTAAATTTTACCTACTCTATATAATTCAATAGTGCCTAATTCAGCACTTGGCTTTAATGTCACAAACCCTTTGAACTTTCCCTAACCTACTATATACTGCCAGCATGTGTGCCAGGCTCACAGCGTATACTGTGCTCACTTGCCCAGTGCCAACACTCATATCTGGTGTAACAGTAGTGTACATTTTAAAAAAAAAACTTTTTTGACTGTGAAACATCAGTCTGTTTGTGTAATCTAATTGCAGTTGCCTGCCTGCCAGCGTGTGTGCCAGGCTCACAGCGTATACTGTGCCCACTTGCCCAGTGCCACCACTCATATCTGTTGTAACAGTAGTGTAAATTTAAAAAAAAAACTTTTTTGACTGTGAAACATCAGTCTGCTAGTGTAATCTAATTGCAGTTGCCTGCCTGCCAGCGTTTATACATATCCATGCCATATGCACGTCCCCTGATAGGGGTCGTAACAGGGATTAAACTGATCAGAATAGTACTACTTAACACACCACTCATATCTGGGGGCACAGCAGATTGCATGCGCAGTGCCACAAATTTGAAGTAGGAGGACTGACCAAGCATCTTTTTTCATCTCCCAGTTCCTAAAATCCATGCCATATACACGTCCCCTGATAGGGGACCTAACAGGGTTTACAATGATAGGAATAGTACTACTTAACACACCTTATAATAACGCAGAGAGAGGCAATGCAGAGAGAGGAGTCTGAAGAAGAGGAGTCAGAGGAGGAAGGTGGCTTTGAGGAGGTGGAAGACCAAACACAGCAGGCGTCCCAGGGGGCTTGTTGTCACCTTTCAGGGACCCTTGGTGTTGTACGTGGCTGGGTGGAGGAAGAGACCTTCAATGACATCAGTGAGGACAAGGAACGGGACATGGCTAGCATGGTATCCAACCTTGTGCAAATGGGGAGTTTGCGGTTGTGCAAATGGACTGTTTGTGGTTGTTTGCGCTGCGTTAAAGGGACAGTCTAGGCCAAAATAAACTTTCATGATTCAGATAGAGCAAGTAATTTTAAACAATTTTCCAATTTACTTGTATCACCAATTTTGCTTTGTTCTCTTGGTATTCTTAGTTGAAAGCTTAACCTAGGAGGTTCATATGCTAATTTCTTAGACCTTGAAGCCCAACTCTTTCAGATTGCATTTTAACAGTTTTTAACCACTAGAGGGTGTTAGTTCACGTATTTCATATAGATAACACTGTGCTCGTGCACGAGAAGTTATCTGGGAGCAGGCACTGATTGGCTAGACTGCAAGTCTGTAAAAAGAACTGAAAAAAGGGGCAGTTTGCAGAGGCTTAGATACAAGATAATCACAGAGGTTAAAAGTATATTATTATAAATGTGTTAGTTATGAAAAACTGGGATATTTGTAATAAAGGGATTATCTATCTTTTATAACAATAAAAATTCTGGTGTAAACTGTCCCTTTAAACGGGGAGTTTGGTCTGTCACTGTGAAGCGGGCATAACCCTTACACTACCTGATCGATACAACATCATACCTGATGTTTTAAAGCATGTTATTCCAAACAATTTAGCAATGTTAGGTGATTTATGCCCTTTATGGCTTAAAAACAGACTCTGCATCAACTATGTAATTTTCCATGGGAGTTTTGCCATGGATCCCCCTCCGGCATGTCACAGTCCAGGTGTTAGTACCCTTGAAACAACTTTTCCATCACTATTGTGGCCAGAAAGAGTCCCTGTGGGTTTTAAAATTCGCCTGCCTATTGAAGTCAATGGCGGTTCGCCCGGGTCGCCCGTTCGCGAACAGTTGCAGAAGTTCGTGTCCGCCGTTCGCGAACGCAAATTTTTAGGTTTGCGACATCACTACACAACAATAGCATGTGATACTGAAAAATAAGGGGAAGTGATGTAAATACACTACCAAAATAAAATGTGATCGTGCAAAGGCGTATGTAGCCGTTTAATATAAAAGTGTTACATTGAACATGAATATAGTTATAGGGTGAATATTAATAGATTTTCGATATGTGATCTCGTGATAGAGAATGATCATATACGTGACATATTGAATTTTTAGTGTAAAAAGTGTCAATGTATATTGACTACATATATGTGATTGGTAACAAAGTGCCAGAGTTTATATTAATAAGACTAACACAGTTTCATGGGTAATTCAACATATCTCGCTCGGGGTTGATATCTCGCTCTCAAGTCAACTTTGACCTTTACCCACGTTTACACAGATGGGGATACATTACTCATGTGGAATAATGAATGGAAATTAATCCACCAATAATACCTGATAACTAATGCATGACTGTGAGCGTCAGAGTGTGCAATCCATCTGAGTATTAACCCTATCACGTTGTTCAACAGTACGACTACCCAGCAGTAGTTCTGTAATATCAATCTATCCAGGTTGTGTTTACAATAAAGTATGCCCCAATCATGTCCTTAACATCCTTGTACTGCAAGGGCAACAATATTTGGCTGAATTAGATACTTTTTCTTACACTCTGTAATATTGATACTTTTACTAAAAATACAGTGGCTTTATATTCAATAAGTATTAATGCTATTGTTTGCAGTCTTGGACTGATAATATACTATTACAGTATTATATGTTTAATGTACTAAAAGTCTATATTCAGTAACCCTTGCATTCCAACTGGTTATAAGCTAACACCTGCTATTCGTGTATATCGCTAATTTTATTAAACCTATAACCTCAATCTAGAGTTTGGTGTTAAGTGTGCACTTCACTAATCCTTTAGGTACAGGCTTAATATAGATTATTCACAACTTAGAGATGATCCTTCCTAGATCTAGACGATATGTCTAGTAGTACATGGTAACTTGAGAAACCCTCTCTGAAAAGGTTTATTGTTGGTCCACATCATCTTACTTCTATTCGAAATCAGTTCAAATTGCTGCATTGTCAGCATTTTGATAAATTATATCACGTTTACTCGGCCACTGGTCGTAATTTTAAGTTGTATCCTGTTTTTTAAAGGTTAATCTTATTAAAAGTTATATTTTAAACAACCCTGTCCAATACCCATATTTATTTCTGGAGATATATCTGTGCAACACAATTAGATTTTAGCAAGTGTAAATTGGACTCAGTGCTATATGTGTACATTTTGGTGGGGTTACCCCTCCTATCCCACTCTCTTTTTAGTATAATAGTGTACACAGCACCAATCCTTGAATCTACTGAAATTCTAATGTGGATTTAATAATCAGGCAGTAGTCCTTATACTACATAAAAGAAGAGGCATGAAGCAGACCAAAAAAACAAATGAATCACAAAACTCAATCTCACAAGAAACCAGAACGCAAAAACTGGAAACCATACAAAAGGGACCCCAGCCCATTTTCAGAAATAAGGATGAAACAATGAGGATAATTAACTTATCCCATAAAATATTAATCCAAGACCACACAAATGTATTATCCAAAGGCATATTTTTTTGCCCTACATCTAAGGGAGATAAATTGATATTATAAAAGATGTTCAATTATTCATGAGGAAAATTGCACTAAAAAGAATGTACTCTACTACTAGAGATGACTCAAATAGTAGCAATGTTAACACCAATTGGTCTGAAGAGGAGAGAGTCTCTTGAAACTCTTGAAGATTTACTCCTCAGAGCAGGCGGACAGGTTATGGAGCAGCGGTCTTTAGACCGCTGCTTCATAACTGGTGTTCTGGTGAGCCTGAAGGCTTGCCAGAAACACGGGGAATTAAGCTAAGCTCCATACGGAGCTTGATAAATAGGCCCCTTAAACTATTCAGACAGGAAAGGTTTCAAAAGTTACAATTAACATTATTCAATAACTATATCTATCTATATCTATGTCAGTTGATTGATTTCATGTACAGCTGCTGGCTTGTAGAAGTAGCACTAGTTCCACGTAAACTATATTTAAGTTTAAGATGCTGTCCAGCTGCTCCTCATTGGAAATAAGAAGCTAACAAATTCTCATTAATTAATTATTAATGTTAGAAAAAAGTCCTATAAACCAAATTAACCCAGTAAATAATCTTAGATGAAAAATGAGAAAATATTAACCCAAAACATGTTTTTCCATAGGCACATGTCTAATTTAAACCATTTACCAATTTAAACTGACACCTTAGATCACTTAAGTTGTCTTTCAAAGGCTGATTTTATATCTTTATTTCTCAAGCTGTAAATAAGTGGGTTTACCAAAGGGACACCTGCTGTGTTCAAAAGAGAGGATATTTTTTTAAATGATAAGCTGTCAATAGAATTTGGACTGAAGTAAACAAAGAAAATTGATACATAAAAAAGAGTGATGACCGTAAGGTGTGAAGAGCACGTGTAGAAGGTTTTGCGTCTTCCAGTGCTGGAACGGATTCTAAGGATGGTGGCAATGATAAAAACATATGAAGTGAACGTTAGAGAAAAGGGAATGAGAACTACAGGTATTCCTTCTATGAGGATTACACTCTCTAAAGCACAGTTGTCATCACAAGAAAGTTCCATAAGAGGCACAACATCACAGAAAAAATGATTGATTATATTGGATCTATAACATGAAATACATGTCCAAAATAACAAAGGAACTATGTTTAATATAGAACCCAAGAGCCAAGAGAAGAATGCCAAAATAACACAGACTGTATTTCTCATGATCATTGGATAATGCAAGGGGTTACAGATGGCCACATATCGATCATAGCTCATGGCTGTTAGTATATACATATCAGCACCAGTCATTGATGTATACATATACATTTGTGCCATACAAGCATGGAACGATATGGTGTTATCCTTTGTTATGAAGCTAATGAGGACCTTATGTAAAGAGGCAGTAATGGAGAACATATCCATGAGGGACAAATTCCCTATGAAGAAGTACATGGGAGTGTGAAGCTTAGGATCTATGCAGACAAGAAGAAGTATAACTGTGTTTCCGCTAACAGTGATGAGAAAAATGAACAGAATTAGACTGAAGATTATATCCTGGAGATCAGGAACATCAGATATCCCCTTCAGAATAAAAAACATACTTATTGTGTTATTTTTATCCTCCATAGTTCTGATATTTATTTATCATCAGTTTAGTCCACCATGTGCATAAGGTTTGCTTCAATTATATTTACTGGTGCTATCATGAAAATAGTGAGATATTATTTTTATTCTTCCAATCAAAGCAGATCCAAAAATATTATTAGATTCAAATGTTTGTAGATTTCAGCAATAATTAAATAAAGAAAGTAAGATCCTTCACAGCCAGCAGGTTTAGGTCTGCCGTATATGTATATCATAAATCCGGACATCAGTCCCTTGTCTGTAAAAAATTCCCTGAGTGTGTTCCAAAGCAGGTTTAAATCTGGTAATATTATTGCATAAAATGGGTGTTAGAAATACTATAATTTCTGCAAATATAAGCAATACTGATTGTAGAAATTAAAAAATATCAAGTTTTATCAGTCTGTGATATCAGCTCTACAAATTGAATTGTGTCAACAGCTTCTGCCATAAAAATATAGCCTTATTATTAGTGTCTGATAACCTTTCAGTAATAACATAAAATAAAACATTTATGTGACATTAGCACTAGATCACTGTAACATGGCTTGTGCCTCACTTATGTGACATCAGCCCTAGATCACTGTAACATAGCTTGTGACTCACTTATGTGACATCTGCACTCAATCATTGTAACATAGCTTGTGACTCACGTATGTGACATCTCTACTCAATCATTGTAACATAGCTGGTGACTCACTTATGTGACATCTGTGATCAATCATTGTAACATAGCTTGTGAGTCACTTATGTGACATCTGCACTCAATCATTGTAACACAGCTTGTTGTGACTCACGTATGTGACATCTGCACTCAATCACTGTAACAGATTATGACTCACATGTGTGACATCTGCACTCAATCATTGTAACATTGCTTGTGACTCACTTATGTGACATCTAAACTCAATCATTGTAACATAGCTTGTGACTTATACTGTATATGTGACTTCTCAACTCAGTCACTGTAACATAGCTTGTGACTCACTTATGTGACATCTGCACTCAATCACTGTAACATAGGTTGTGACTCACATATGTGACTTCTGGACTCAATCACTGTAACATAGCTTGTGACTCACATATGTGACATCTGCACTCAGTCACTGTAACATAGCTTGTGACTCACTTATGTGACATCGGTACTCAATCACTGTAACATACCTTGTGACTCACTTATGTGACAACTGCATTCAATTCCTGTAAAATAGCTTGTGACTCACTTATGTGACATCTGCATTCAATCCCTGTAACATAGCTTGTGACTCACGTATGTGACATCTGCACTCAATCACTGTAATATAGCTTGTGACTCACTTATGGAACATCTGCACTCAATCACTGTAACATAGCTTGTGACTCACTTATGTGACATCTGCACTCAATCACTGTAACAGCTTATGACTCACATATGTGACATCTAAACTCAATCATTGTAACATAGCTTGTGACTCATGTATGTGACATCTGCACTCAATAATTGTAACATAGCTTGTGACTCATGTATGTGACTTCTGCACTCAATCACTGTAACAGCTTGTGACTCACTTATGTGACATCTGCACTCAATCACTGTAACATAGCTTGTGACTCAAGTATGTTACATATAAACTCTATCATTGTAACATAGCTTGTGACTCACGCATGTGACATCTGCACTCAATCACTGTAATATAGCTTGTGACTCACTTATGGAACATCTGCACTCAATCACTGTGACATAGCTTGTGAATCACTTATGTGACATCTGCACTCAATCACTGTAACATAGATTGTGACTCACATATGTGACTTCTGCACTCAATCACTGTAACATAGCTTGTGACTCACTTATGTGACATCTGCACTCAATCACTGTAACAGTTTATGACTCACATATGTGACATCTAAACTCAATCATTGTAACATAGCTTGTGACTCATGTGTGACATCTGCACTCAATAATTGTAACATAGCTTGTGAATCATGTATGTGACATCTAAACTCAATCACTGTAACAGCTTGTGACTCACTTATGTGACATCTGCACTCAATCACTGTAACATAGCTTGTGACTCACTTATGTGACATCTGCACTCAATCAATGTATTATAACTTGTGACTCACTTATGTGACATCTGCACTCAATCAGTGTATTATAACTTGTGACTCATGTATGTGACATCTGCACTCAATCACTGTAACATAGCTTGTGACTCACTTATGTGACATCTGCACTCAATCACTGTATTATAACTTGTGACTCACTTATGTGACATCTGCACTCAATCAGTGTATTATAACTTGGGACTCACGTATGTGACTGCCATGAACCAAGCCTCCAGACTAAAAAGAAAAGGTCTGAGAGGCATTCTGCTAGGAAGGGCTCTGTGCTTGCCAGTCGGTTTGCTTGCGTGTTGAGCCACAGCCAGTTCTAGCAATAGCATGGAACTTAAAAGATCTGATAAATTACTATTTGTCTTACTTATAATTATACATGTGCAAAACACAGGTGCTCTTAATTTTGGAATTACTCAGAACCAATCCTGTGCAAAACCTCCCTATTTAAGGATGGCTCTTAGACTGCATTTTGTCTTCACATTGGTTATGTTTTGCCACAAGTCAGAACCTGTTTCCTGTACTTATTTGAAGGAAGACTTCACCTTTGCACCTGTTTACAAGTTTGCTACCTGCTTTGTGCAATTCCTGCACATCAGTTATTTCCAGGGCAAAGACTTTATCTGTTTAGAAGTTTGTTCCCTGCTTTGTGCAAATCCTGCACTTCAGTTATTACCAGGAGAAAGACTTCACCTTTGCACCTGTTTACAAGTTTGCTACCTGCTTTGTGCAATTCCTGCACTTCAGTTATTACCAGGACAAATACTTTACCATTAAACCTGCTACCTTTTTACAAGTTTGTTTTCCTGCTTTGTGCAAATCCTGTAATTCAGTTATTACCCGGAGAAAGACTTCACCTTTGCACCTGTTTACAAGCTTGCTACCTGCTTTGTGCAATTCCTGCACTTCAGTTATTACCAGGACAAATACCTTACCATTAAACCTGCTACCTGTTTACAAGTTTGTGTTCCTGCTTTGTGCAAATCCTGTAATTCAGTTATTACCAGGGGAAAGACTTCACATTTGCACCTGTTTACAAGTTTTCTACCTGCTTTGTGCAATTCCTGCACTTCAGTTATTACCAGGACAAATACTTTACCATTAAACCTGCTACCTGTTTACAAGTTTGTTTTCCTGCTTTGTGCAAATCCTGTAATTCAGTTATTACCAGGAGAAAGACTTTCCTTTTGATCTGCATCTCTGCTTACTTTTGTTTGTTTATTTCCACTCCTGCCATATGTGGACTTAACATACCTGAATAGCACATTTAAAATACCCTGCAGGTATTTGTTCAAAGTATTTTGTTGTTTAAATAAATCTGTTATCATTTCAATCTATATGGCTTTTACAAATCTTCATTTAAAGCAACTGTTCTAGACAATGAGGCTCTCACAAAACATCCTGAGACAGAACATGACAGTGACATCTGCACTCAATCACTGTAACATAGCTTGTGACTCACTTATGTGACATCTGTACTCAATCACTGTATTATAACTTGTGACTCACTTATGTGACATCTGCACTCAATCAATGTATTATAATTTGTGACTCACATATGTGACATCTGCAATAAATCACGTCTGTAACATAGCCTGTGACTCACTTATGTGACATCTGCACTCAATTACTGTAACGTAGCTTGTGACTCACTTATGTGACAGCTAAACGCAATCATTGTAACATAGCTTGTGACTATCTTATGTGACATCCAAACTCAGTCACTGTATATAGCTTGTGACTCACTTATGTGGCATCTGCACTCAATCATTGTAACATAGCTTGTGACTCACTTATGTGACAGCTAAACTCGATCATTGTAACATAGCTTGTGACTCACTTATGTGACATCTAAACTCAATCACTGTAATATAGCATGTTACTCACTTATGTTTCATCTGCACTCAACTACTGTAACATAGATTTATGGCTCACTTATGTCACATGAATTGTAATAGTAGGCTAACATCCCAACATAGTACAAAAAACAATATATATATATATATATATATATATATATATATATATATATATATATATAACTTCTCTTTATAGTCACAGCACTTAAAACCATTTAAAAAATGATCACATGTGCATCCAAAAAATGTAGCTTATACAAATGATAGAAATATTCACATCTCAAATCTAAAAAATGGTATTGGACTAAAGGTTATATGAGAATGGTAAGTGGAAAACAGTCTAATCATATTTTTATTTTTGGTAAAACAGAAGCTAATTAGAGGTATTTAGGACACACTTGCTGCTTAGTCTGATGCATACACTCAACAACCATTACTCCCTCCAGACCATACCTGATCATCTCACTAACAAACAATCGCCTAGGTTACAAGTTTTGCGGTAACAGTTGTGCGTTGCTAATTTGCAAGTTATTCTCACTGCTCACTTCCCTGCAGCGCTGGTTGTACAGGTTTTTCTCAACCCGGCGTTAAAAGACAAGAAGTGAGCATAGAGCAAAATTGAGCTCCACACTTCACTCCAATACCAGCGCTGCTTAAGTCAGCGGTGAGCTGGTTGTACATGCTCGTGCATGTACACAGCCCCATTGATTCCTATGCGGAAACAAAATTTATGTTTACACCTAACACCCTAACATGAACCCCAAGTCTAAACACCCCTAATCTTACACTTATTAACCCCTAATCTCCCGCCCTCGACATCGCCAACACCTACATTATACTTATTAAACCCTAATCTGCCTTCCCCAATGTCGCCGGAACCTACCTACACTTATTAACCCCTAATCTGCAGCCCCTAACATCACTGCCACTATAATAAACATATTAACCCCTAAACCGCCACACTCCCGCCTCACAAACCATAGTTAAATATTATTAACCCCTAATCTGCTGTCCATAACATCGCCGCCACATACCTACAGTTATTAACCCCTAATCTGCTGTCCCCAACGTCGTTGCCACTATTCTAAATTAATTAACCCCTAAACCTAAGTCTAACCCTAACCCTAACACCCACTAACTTAAATATAATTAAAATAAATTTATGAAAAAAAGTTTTTTATTGATTTTTACATTTTACAAAGAATTCCATCAAAATCACAACTTTAACCATTTTACATGTCATCTCTCCATCTCCTAAGAGAACCACGTTTATACAATACATACAAGCATAATTTCAGCGAAACACGTTTTTTGACTTCAACATTTCGGGAACCTATGTGTGAGGGGACCCAGCCTAGAAAGAAACCTTTGTATGTCCCAACCCGCTCGCCTGAACACTCAGCCCCTGCCTCGGGAGAAATTGGATTCGTCTCTGTGGAAGGGAAAAAGGAGGTTTGTTGTGACCCACCCAGACAAGCTGGACAGGAACGGAAGAGGCAGGTGATGTGACCCACTTTGCAACCCCAATTTATTTTAATCATGTGTTCTAGATCTCTGTTGTCTATTTCTAGCCTCAGAATACATTATCCAGGGTTCCCATATCAGTAGAAACTGCTCCTTAGTACCCATTATATCTGCAGAGGCGCTGCTCATCTGATAATAAAAATCAATCTTATTCCTAATTATCGAAAATGATGGGATCGTTGTCTTCCAGTATCTTGCTATGTTTAATTTAGTTATAGTGCAAATGAGTGCCACTAATATATTTGCTTTTGAGTTCAGATCTGGGAGGGGCTCGTGTAAAAGTGCCTGAGTAGGGGATAGATTAATTTGCCTATCCATAATTTCACTCAACATGGTCGATGTTTGGGACCATATATTGGACACATGACAACAATGCCACCACATATGGGAGGTTGTCCCTCTCTCAGTACAGCCGTGCAAACAGTTCATGTTAGCATGTACCTTATGTATTCTTGAAGGGTGGAAGTACCATCAGAACACTACTTTAATAAAATTTTCCTTCAAGTGAGCACATTTAGAGAAAGAGATACCAGACCTCAGGGTGTCGCACCACTTTTCTGCCGACCAGGTAAAATGAAAGTCTGATTCCCATTTTATCATGAACGGTAATTTACTTAGCTTAGATGGGGTATTGAACTGGATATATAAGTTGGAAATAGCCCCTCTTGTCCATTCGGTGGCTAAGCAAAGTCTCTCTAAATATGAGCTAGTAGTTAATTTATTGTTACCTAGAACCTTATCTGCCCTGGCTCTTAGTTGGAGGTAGTGGAACCAACTCGATTTCTCCTGCCTATTGAGTTCAACATATTGATGATAGGTTATTAGCTTAGTTCCCATAAGGGCATCTGCAATTTGATACAAGCCTTTATTCGCCCACTTCTCTTGTGTGGTTTGGTCATAATTAGTGGATAGTGTTACCAATGGGGTCGCCTTCTATCCCCTCTGTATCAAGGAATATTTGGTTGTCAAGGTTTCCCACAATGTCAATGTATGTGATATGGTGACAAAAGATCTCCAATTAGGGGGTCTATCCTTTTTTGTGGACCAGAGCAGTTTGTAAATAAGATGTATCAACATCATATCTGATTCTATTTGAACCCATTGAATCTTATCTAAATGGTTATGCCATAGAGAAGATTGTGCCATTCTGGCCGCATAATAATAAGCCGTTAAGTCTGGGAGCCCCATCCCTCCTCCAGTTTTATGCCTAGTAAGGGTTTGTTTATTGACTCTGGACCTTCGATATTTCCAAATAAATGCTATTAAGTCCTTTTGAATTTTCTGTAGTGTTGTAAGATGTATATTTATAGGTAATGAATGGAAAAGGTATAAAATTGTAGGCAGAACCGTCATCTTAATCAATTTCAATCTGCCGTATAGAGATATATTAAGCTTGTTCCATCTAGATAACAGATTTTTAATGTGTGTGAATAGGGGTGTGTAATTTAGTTTATAAAGGTGATCTAAATTTCTTGGAATGTTGATGCCCAAGTACTTCATGCCCCTATCAGACCAAGTAAAGTCAAAGTTCAATGTCAATAATTTTTTAGTATGTTCTGGGAGGTGTATGCTAAGCGCCTCACATTTATCAGTATTAATCTTGTAACCCAAAATGCTGGCAAACTTGCCAATAATTGAGTATATCAGGGGGAGAGAAACCATAGGTTTGGTGATAGACAGAATAACATCATCTGCAAACAGGCTGATCTTATGTTCTTGATTATGTATTTTAATCCCAGGGATATCTACATTTTGCCTAATACTAGCTGCTAATGGTTCGATACATAATGCGAATAATAGTGGTGATAATGGGCATCCCTGCCTGGTTCCATTAAGAATTTTTATAGGTGAGGATTTATAGCCTGCTATTTTGATGAAGGCGGAGGGGTTAGAGTAGATTGAAGAAACAGCCGCACAAAAATTGCCCGTAAAGCCCATATTTTTTTAACACTGAATCCAAATAGCCCCAGCTCACATGGTCAAAAGCCTTCTCTGCATCTAATGAAAGAAACAGAGAAGGCATATTTCATTTTGAAGAATAGTCTATAAGGTCTATAATTTTAGGAACATTGTCTGGGGCCTCTCTGTTACGAATAAATCCCACCTGGTCCTAGTGAATAAGCTTTGGAAGGATGTCATTCAATCTGGTTGCCAAAATTTTGGTAAATAACTTAATGTCTGGGTTTATTAAAGAGATGGGTCTATAATTTTTACAATGTTGTTTACATTTTCCAGGCTTAGGTAGCACTGATACACGGGCCTCTAAAAGTTCCATAGGAATATCTCCACCCTCCAGAATATGATTGAATATAGTAACTAAAATTGGGCTAATAACTTGTATAAATGTTTTATAGAAAATACCTGAGTATCCATCTGGGCCAGGCACCTTGCCAATATTTAGATTACAAATTGCTTGTTTCACTTCCTGAATAGTTATGTGTGAGTTAAATTTATCCAAATCCTCTGCCGCAATTTTAGGCAAGTTACACTCTTGTAAAAAATCATTTGTATCCATGTCTAATTTAGGAGGATTATTGTGTGCGGGGAGAGCATATAATCTTTGATAATACTGAGCAAAAGTGTCAGCAATAATCCGTGGATGATTAGAAACCTGTCCATCTGGTTTTTGGATTTGTGGCACAGAAGTTACCCTTGATATTTCTTTTAATTTAAACGCCAGCATTTTGTCAGGTTTATTGGCTTGTATAAAATACTGGGCATCAACAAGTTTTAAGGATCTAGTTGCCTCATTTGTCAATAGTTTATCAAGAGAATATTTTTTATCTTTCAATAGGTTAAGTGTTCTGTCCTCATGTGTTGTTTGATGTTGAGATTGCAGGTGCTTAATCTCCTGTTGAAGTTGCTCAATTGGTGTTAAATAAGCCCTATTCTGCTTGTTGGATTCTTTTATCAGGATTCCCCTTGCAAATGCTTTAAGTGCTCCCCAAATATGCATAGGATTAGACACTGAGTTATGATTTGTCGCTAGAAAGTGAGCTATTTCTGTCTGAAAAGTCTGTGTGAATAACTTGTCCCTAAACAATGTTGGATTTATAGTCCAACTTCTGCCCCTGTAAGGGTCGATCAAGCCAGATAGTTTTGTCAATCCTATATTATGGTCCGACCAGGTTGCAGGTAAGATGTCTGATGCCATTATCAGAGGGGACATAATCTGGCTAACAAGGATATAGTCTATCCTAGAATATACCTTGTGCGATGTGGAGTAGAATGTGTAATCTCTTATTTTTGGGTTTATGTATCTCCAACTGTCTACTAAATTATGGTCAAGGAAACAATCGTACATAAGTTTTTTAGAGTTTTGGGAAGAAGTTGCTTGTGGGATCGATGATTTATCTATTTCTGTATTAGCCACCACATTAAAATCCTTCCCCTATGATTAAACATGATTTCCTCCAAGTAGTTAGCAGTTTTCCTATCTTGGACAAGAATGGGGCTTGAAAATCATTGGGGGCATATATATTACCTAGTATTACATGCATGTCATGTATTCTGCCCTTGACAATAATATATCTTCCTGCCTTATCTATTATTACTTCGTCTTCCTTAAAATTTAGATCTGAGTTGATCAGAATGGATACCCCACATTTCTTAGATTGACATGTGGCGTGAAATTGAGTGGAGAAACCCCTGTCCCAATATTTGGGAGTTTTTGCTTTTGTGAAATGGGTTTCTTGCAATAGGATAATATGAGCCTTCAGGGATTTATAAGCGTCTAACGCCTTTGCTTCTCTTAACATTTGAATGTAACCCCCTAACATTGTGGGAGACTATATTTATAGACATTTCTTAACTATGTGTGAAATACTCACATTACACAAACATTGAAACTCACCAATTGCTGTCCGGCTGGGTCTCCCTCCCCGAATTAGTACAGAACTATCAACGATACCGCTTGGGACACATAAAGTTTGAAGCATACCTATATGTAACGTACAAATTGCTGAGATTGAAAAACATTTAACAGTTAGCCTAAACAATAAAAAACCAAGTAACAGGTGACCGTATTCGGTCATAACTAGGATTCAGGATCCCAAAATGTTGTGAAACATAAAAACAAAAAGAAAAACAAAGAACATAAAGAACAAAAAGAACTTCGGGCATATAACATTAAAATATTGAATACATATCTTCGAATTACCTATCTTCGAATTAAAGGTGGATCTCTTTTTTTGACCCTAGCTAAATATCTAAACATTGAAAGGTATAAAAACAGGGTCAAGTCCCGCTAACCATAACAAATTTCTCGAGTCTGCACTCGAGGGGTGAGCCCAGTAAGACACCCAGGCCCCCTGTCAGGGGACATATCTAATTTCAGATAGAACATGAGCTCTGCCGCCTTGGTTCAGGTCTTGGTTTCGCCTCTGTGTCTTCCCATTTTTGAGTACTGGTGTCCAGGTACGTGTTAGAGCTTTTCGCTGTGGTTTGGGAGTTTGAGCTGGTGGGGGTGGTGTTTTATCTATATGAAGCCTATTTAAGATCAACTGTCCCTCTTCAACTGTAACACATGAAAAAGATGTTTTATCCACCGTGAAGGACAATCGAAAAGGAAACCCCCACCTATACTTAATCTGAGCATTGACAAGGGCTGCTACTATTGGCTTGAATTCTCTCCTCTTCTTCAAAGTGATAGGTGATAGATCAGCAAATATTTGGATTTTGTGACCCTCAAAGGTGATTTCTGGAACTCCTCGGACAGCTTGCATAATTCTATCTTTAATATCGTAGTAGTGGAGTTTTGTAATAACATCTCTGTGAGCTCCAGGATTTGGAGGTTTGGCTAAAGCATGATGTACTCTGTCCATTAGAAGGAATGATGCTTCTTCCTCTGGCAATACTTGTTGAAAGATCTGTGTTATGATGTCTGAGAGGTTATTATATTTTTCAGGTAGGTTGCGTATGCGTATGTTAGATCTGCGAGATCTATTTTCCAGATCTTCCAGATGATCTTCCAATTTATGTATCTGAGCTTGTTGCGAGCTCACTGTTGCTTGTAATTCTGGGATCTCTTCCACTATTTCATCAACTTTATCTTCCAATGCTGACGTTCTCTCACCAATATCTGCAATATCTTGTTTCAGCTCTGAAAGGGCCGCTCTCATTTCCTTGTGGAACATTTGTTTTATCTGCTTTAAGAGAGCCTCATTTGAGGTAGTTGACTTTGGAGAGGAAGGAGAGTGGTCCACTATATCTTCATCCTGTTCCATACGTTGAGATGAATCCAACAAGGCTTGTTGTGATTTTGATAAGAACTGATTGTGTACGACTTTTCATATTAGGAATGCGGTTAGGAATGATATATATAGAAGAATCTTGAACTTTACACTGTATGAAGCCTGTTGATTATTTATGCAGATTGCTTTTCTGGTAACAATACCACTTTGACGCCAATGTAACAGCCAAGAGGCCTGATATTTCTTAAAGATCCACCTTCACGTTCTTAGTTATTCAGTCATGCCCGAAATGTTCAATAGCTAAATCATCTAAGCCTTTATCATATCCTCCTGTACTGGAAAGTGAGAGGTTGCTTGAATTATATTGAAAATTTTTGATAAGGTGAAGTGGATTAGGGCCTGCTAAATACGCCTCTCCTGTATTCCTTGTTGCCTAAAGGCCTCTAGGCTAGAGGATGAGAGGACAGCGAGTGAAAATAGCCCCTATAAGTACTATGCTACCTTATCAATAGACCATCTGTCAGTTAAAGACCATATAGGATGATATATGTAGTCCACCCTGTTCTTAATTGTGTCTAATTGCCGAACAGCACTCAGCTCCTCAGGGAAGGTTGTCCTCACAGGACGATCACGGAAAGGGAATCTTGGATATGACCCACCAGCACATTAACTGGCAGGAAAGGGGTGAGGAGAGAGTGCTATTCCCCACAGTAGGTGGTTCACAAAAACTTAACTAGCAGGGACTGTTTTAAACTGTTTCTGGCTGCTTCAGCTTTCCTAAACTAGTCTCTTAATTATCTCCCCTGAGGATCTCCAGATGAGATTGCAAGTTAAAGCTGGGATCCAAGGTTGCAAACAAACTCTGGGTTTGGATTTGTGAGGAAATAAACAATTGTGATGCTGTGATGCTGTTGTTTTTTTTTAAGTAATGTGTTGTGTTACTGGGCCTCCCTCCTCAGTTGTTTGGGGCTATTTATAAAAATTGGTCCACTATATGCTGTCCCAGTTAGGTTAAGTCTCTCAGACCCACTGATTATGATCTGTACAAGCCCATCCTTCCTCACAACACAAAAAATGAAAAAATATTGTACCTTTAAATGGCGTTTTGCGCCAATTTCATTTCACTGATCCGTCTCTCTGCATTAACTGAAGCGGGTCCTCCCGCAGTTGTTTAAAGATAAATAGTCCTGGGCCTCCTCTCTGAAAAGTTCACTCTGATGTTGCAGATTGCCTGATGGCTCTCCTCCACCGTAAAATTCAGTTAGGCCCAAAACCTCCTCTCTCCACAGTAGGATGTCACCTAGCTTAGATGTTGTGGTAATCGGCCACTCAAATACTCAGTCGTGGCTATTGCAATGAACTCGGAAGTTTTAAATGCCTTTAGGGTGGCCTTCCGGCCCGGATTAGGCCGCAGCCGCGGACTTTCCCAGATCTGTTCGGGTTCTCAGGTCCGGATCAAATTATGACTTCTGTAAATTTTTAAAAGATTCTTCCTGCTTGTTATCCTCTAGTTGAGGGTGCTGCACGGTGCTGAATGATGGCCTTAGTGGTCTCAAATAAAGCCTTTTTACCGGTTTAATTACTTATTTTAGCTGGATCTCCTCACAAGTGCTGCTGCTTCAGTAGCTGGCTAGCTCCGCTCCCCTAATTAAAATAAATTTAAATACAATTCCTATCATTACCTAAATAATTCATATTTAAAACTAAATACTTACCTATACAATAAACCCTAAGCTAGCTACAATAGCTAATAGGTACATTCTAGCTATCTTAGGGTTTATTTTTATTTTACAGGCAAGTTTGTATTTATTTTATCTAGGTAGAATAGTTACTAAATAGTTATTAACTATGTACTAACTACCTAGCTGAAATAAATACAAATTTACCTGTAAAATAAAACCTAACCTGAGTTACATTAACACCTAACACTGCACTACAATTAAATAAATTACCTAAATTAAATACAATTAAATAAATCAAATACAATTAGCTAAATTACAAAAAAACACTAAATTACAGTAAATAAAAAACAAATTGCAAGATATTTAAACTAATTACACCTAATCTAATAGCCCTATCAAAATAAAAAAAGCCCACCCAAAATAAAAAAAAACCCCTAACCTAAAATAAACTATCAATAGCCCTTAAAAGGGCCTTTTGCGGAGCATTGCCCCAAAGAAATCAGATTTTTTACCTGTAAAAAAATACACACAACCCCCCCGAACAGTAAAACCCACCACCTACACAACCAACCCCCAAATAAAACCCTAACTAAAAAAACCAAAGATGCCCATTGCCCTGAAAAGGGCATTTGGATGGGCATTGCCCTTAAAAGGGCATTTAGCTCTATTGCTGCCCAAAGCCCTAACCTAAAAATAAAACCCACCCAATACACCCTTAAAAAATCCTAACACTAACCCCTGAAGATTCACTTACCGGGAGAAGTCTTCATCCAAGCGGCAAGATGTCCTCAACGATGCCAGCAGAAGTGGTCCTCCAGATGGACAGAAGTCTTCACCCAGACGGCATCTTCTATCTTCATCCTTCGGACGCGGAGCGGCACCATTTTCAAGACATCCGGCGCAGAGCATCCTCTTCTTCCGACGTCTTCTTGCTGAATGAAGGTACCTTTAAGTGACGTCATCCAAGATGGCATCCCTTAGATTCCGATTGGCTGATAGAATTCTATCAGTCAATCAGAATTAAGGTAGAAAAAATCCTATTGGCTGATGCAATAAGCCAATAGGATTGAGCTTGCATTCTATTGGCTGATTGGAACAGCCAATAGAATGTGAGCTCAATCCTACTGGCTGATTGGATCACACAATAGGATTGAAGTTCAATCCCATTGGCTGATTGCATTGTATTGAGTTACCTTTTTGAAAGTTTCTTATCATATCTTCTTAGATGAGGTCAATTAGTCAAATTTAAAACAGCTACTACAATGACTGTGTAGAATAAATGTATTATGATTGTAAAGTAGTAGTAAGGTTGAAAATGGGAATGTTACATAATCAGTCTAAGAAAACTGGAAGAGGTTATTTGAATCCATTTACTTTCAGGATAGCTAGTAAGTGGAAAAATAAAATAAAATAAATAACAGTCAAATCACTAACATGTGACTTAAACAAGCACCACACTATATTTATCATGCATAGTATAAGCAAAAAAGGTTATAGTCAGTTCTAATACCTCTATCCCTATAGCTCCCTCAAAAAACAGTGATTCTTCCAATACCACTATATAGAAAGGTTTATAACAGAAATTAAGCAGGTATGGGGAGCGCTTGCAGCAAGGGTGGATGGGTTCTGTGTCCTTATAATAAAATAGCATAAAGCAATATATCATATTTTAAAAATTACACTCACACAAATTTAAATCCTAACAGCATATTGATGAATGCAGTCAATTTGAGTTGATTACTGATATGCAACTGCAGATCACATCTCTCCATCATATTTGCATGCAGGACCACAAGAACAATCTGCGTTAACAAGGCTAAAACCCTGTTATCACTACATGTCAGTCTATTATCAAAGTATCCTGTATGCACGGAAGATCATGCTAACAATGGTGCAGAAATAGAATGGCCAGAGGATAGTGTACATTTTCTGGGGCCTGCATGCAGAATGGATAACCATATGAGAAGAGACGTGTAAGGTGAAGCATGTGTTGCTGGAAATTATTTGGAGTATCATATGTCTTTAAAGGGATATTCACACTAGATACAATAATATATTGTATGTTTAAAAAAAAAATGGCAATATACTTTCATTATTTATTTTATTCCCTTTTCCTGTAATTCCATTCTGAAATTTTCAGCTTTTCAGTGCCTGTTAGAAATGGAAGTACAGAACACTGTTATATTCCACTAAGCCATTGGCTGCACACTCTAGTGACCTATTTATAACTGTCCGTGATTGGCCACAGCAGAGAAAGAAACTTAAGTTACAACATGACATTGCTTTATAGACACAATGGGGCCCATTTATCAAGCTCTGTAAGGAGCTTTTGGGCCCGTGTTTCTGGCGAGTCTTCAGACTCCCCAGTAACAGCAGTTGTGAAGCAGCGGTCACAAAGACCGCTGCTCCATAACCCTGTCCGCCTGCTCTGAGCAGGCAGACAGGAATCGCCAGAAATCAACCAGATCAAGTACGATCGGGTTGATTGACACCTCCCTGCTTGTGGCCCATTGGCCGCGAGTCTGCAGGGGGCGGCGTTGCACCAGCAGCTCTTGTGAGCTGCTGGTGCAATGCTGAATACGGAGAGCGTGTTGTCGGATCAGGTCCACAAGACCTTTGTTAAATAGGCCTCTAAAACTTTACACTTACTTTATCAATATTTATTTGGAAACTTTTTTAAAAAAATGTTATGCTCTGTCTGAAGCACAAAAAAAAAAATGTTGGGTTTCATATCCCTTTAAATTTGTTGTATAGACGCATATTGAAGAAGTCTGGAACTGGAACAGTCTTCCAGATGACTGGCCATTCTGTTAGCTCTTGTTTGTGGCTTCCCACTGTAAAATGGCAAAAGAGAAAATTTATATTTTTTTGTACGATATTGTTGCATCAATAAACCCAGAGACCATCTCTAAAAAATATACTCACAAGGAACTAGCACTAACAACATACTTAAAGAACATTAGCTTAAACTTTTGCAGCTTTTCAGCAAGATGAATAAATGTTCCGATTTTCTTTATACTTCATACAGTAAGATAAAAACATAATTATTAATGTGGTGAAAAGTAAAATATCCGGTATAAAAATAAATGTGGTAAAGGATACAAAACATTATAAATAATCTTGATGCGGCAGGGCTGTAGATTTAGAGGAAATATCAATTAATTACAATTAGGTAAAAAAAAAAAAAGAGGATGCAGTGTAAAATATATATTAATTGCAGTTTAGTGACAAACCTACATTTATAAAGGTCAGGATGCAAATAATATACAGAGATGATAAAAATGTCTGTTCTATAGTCAAACAATAGAATGTTGAACATATGGACGCAAATATCATGGGCGTGATCCGATAAAGATCGTAGTTTGTGGCGCAAGCGAGGGAACCCCCGCCGCCCGCAGTTTCAGCTCGCAACTCGAGCTATCCTATATACGGCGCCGTCAGAGGCTAAAGTGCCGTAAGTCTGATAAACCAGCGATGTCCAGAAATCTGCGTAACCACAAATTTCTGGAGTCGCCAGTGACTTACGGCACTTAAGAAACTGCCGGCGCCTACAAAACCTGACTAAGTTACAAAATCTCCCGCACTGTCTAACACGCCTCCCAAACATAGCCCGACACGTCTAACCCTCTATCCGCTATCCCCCATCGCTATCCTAACAATAAATGCATTAACCCCTAAACCGCCGCTCCCGGATCCCGCTGCCACCTAATAAAGTTATTAACCCCTAAACCGCCGCTCCCAGACCCCGCCACCACCTACATTAACTACCCCCTAATGTGAGTTCCTACCCCGCCGCCACCTACATTAGCTACCCCCTAATGTGAGCCCCTATACCGCCGCCAGCTATATTACCTACCCCCTAATGTAAGCCCCTATACCGCCGCCACCTACATTACCTACCCCCTAATGTGAGCTCCTACCCCGCCGCCAGCTATATTAAATAATTAACCCCTAATCTAATCCCCCTATACCGCCGCCACCTATTTTAAATTAATTAAAGCCTAATCTAATCCCCCTATACTGCCGCCACCTATATTAAATTAATTAACTAATACTAAACTATCCCTACCACTAAACCTAAGTCTAACCCTACAAATAGCCCTGAAAAGGGCTTTTTGCGTGGCTTTACCCCAAAGTAAACAGCTCTATTGCCAGCACTTAAAAGGGCTTTTTGCGAGGCATGCCCCAAAGAAATCAGCTCTTTTACCAGCCCTTAAAAGGGCTTTTGGCGGGGCATTGTCACAAAGTAAACAGCTCTTTTGCATCTAAGCTAAATCCCCCTACACAGCCGCCACCTATAATAAATGTATTACCCCCTAATCTAATCCCCCTACACCGCCGCCACCTATATTAAATAGATTACCCCCTAATCTAATCCCCCTACACCGACGCCACCTATATTAAATAGATTACCCCCTAATCTAATCCCCCTACACCGCCGCCAGCTATATTAACTATATTAACCCTAATTATATTAGGGTTAATATAGTTAATATAGTTATTATATATATTAACTATATTAACCCTAATTATATTAGGGTTAATATAGTTAATATAGTTATTATATATATTAACTATATTAACCCTAATTATATTAGGGTTAATATAATTAATATTGTTATTATATTATATATATATATATTAAGTATAATAACCCTAACTCTAACATCCCTAACTAAATTCTTATTAAAATAAATCTAATTAATATTAATATTATTAATTAAAATATTCCTATTTAAATCTAAATACTTACCTATAAAATAAACCCTAAAATAGCTACAATGTAATACATAATTACATTGTAGCTATTTTAGGGTTTATATTTATTTTACAGGTAACTTGGTATTTATTTTAACTAGGTACAATAGCTATTGAATAGTTAATAACTATTTAATAGCTACCTAGTTAAAATAATTACCAATTTACCTATAAATTAAATCCTAACCTAAGTTACAAATAAACCTACACTATCAATAAATTAAATAAACTACAAATATCTAAACTAAAATACAATAAAATAATCTAAACTAAATTACAAAAACAAAACAAAACACTAAATTACAAAAAATAAAAAAAATATTACAAGATTTTTAAGCTAATTACACCTATTCTAAGCCCCCTAATAAAATAATAAAGCCCCCCAAAATAAAAAATGTCCCTACCCTATTCTAAATTAAAAAAGTTCAAAGCTCTTTTACCTTACCAGCCCTTAAAAGGGCCTTTTGCGGGGCATGCCCCAAAGAATTCTGCTCTTTTGCATTTAAATAAATATACAATACCCCCCCCAACATTACAACCCACCACCCATATACCCCTATTCTAAACCCACCCAAACCCCCCTTAAAAAAACCTAACACTAACCCCCTGAAGATCTCCCTACCTTGTCTTCACCCAGCCGGGCCGAACTCTTCATCCGATCCGGGCGATGTCCAATCAAGCTGCAGTGAAGTCTTCTTCCATCCGGGCGATGTCTTCAATCAAGCGGCAGTGAAGTCTTCTTCCATCCGGCGATGTCTTCAAGCAAAGCGGCATCTTCAATCTTCTTTCTTCGCACCTCCGACGTGGAGCATCCATCCGGCACAACGACTTCCCGACGAATGAGGTTCCTTTAAATGACGTCATCCAAGATGGCGTCCGTCGAATTCCGATTGGCTGATAGGATTCTATCAGCCAATCGGAATTAAGGTAGAAAAATCTGATTGGCTCGGCTGATTAAATCAGCCAATCAGATACAAGTTCAATCCGATTGGCTGAACCAAGAATAGAATAGGGGTAGAATAGGGGTATGTGGGTGGTGGGTTGTAATGTTGGGGGGGGGGTATTGTATATTTATTTAAATGCAAAAGAGCAGAATTCTTTGGGGCATGCCCCGCAAAAGGCCCTTTTAAGGGCTGGTAAGGTAAAAGAGCTTTGAACTTTTTTAATTTAGAATAGGGTAGGGAATTTTTTTTATTTTGGGGGGCTTTATTATTTTATTAGGGGGCTTAGAATAGGTGTAATTAGCTTAAAAATATTGTAAATTTTTTTTTTTTGTAATTTAGTGGGGGTTTTTTTGTAATTTAGTTTAGATTATTTTATTGTATTTTAGTTTAGAAATTTGTAGTTTATTTAATTTATTGATAGTGTAGGTGTATTTGTAACTTAGGTTAGGATTTATTTTACAGGTAAATTGGTAATTATTTTAACTAGGTAGCTATTAAATAGTTATTAACTATTTAATAGCTATTGTACCTAGTTAAAATAAATTCCAAGTTACCTGTAAAATAAATATAAACCCTAAAATAGCTACAATGTAATTATTAATTACATTGTAGCTAACTTAGGCCTAGATTTGGAGTTTGGCGTTAGCCGTGAAAACCAGCGTTAGAGGCTCCTAACGCTGGTTTTAGGCTAACTCCGGTATTTGGAGTCACTCAAAATAGGGTCTAACGCTCACTTTCCAGCCGCAACTTTTCCATACCGCAGATCCCCTTACGTCAATTGCGTATCCTATCTTTTCAATGGGATCTTTCTAACTCCGGTATTTAGAGACGTGTCTGAAGTGAGCGTCAGAACTCTAACGACAAAACTCCAGCCGCAGGAAAAAAGTCAGTAGTTAAGAGCTTTCTGGGCTAACGCCGGTTCATAAAGCTCTTAACTACTGTACTCTAAAGTACACTAACACCCATAAACTACCTATGTACCCCTAAACCGAGGTCCCCCCACATCGCCGCCACTCGATTTATTTTTTTTAACCCCTAATCTGCCGACCGCAAAGCGCCGCCAGCTAAGTTATCCCTATGTACCCCTAATCTGCTGCCCCTAACACCGCCGACCCCTGTATTATATTTATTAACCCCTAAAATGCCCCCCACAACGTCGCCGCAAGCTACCTACAATAATTAACCCCTAATCTGCCGACCGCAAAGCGCCGCCACCTACATTATAGCTATGTACCCCTAATCTGCTGCCCCTAACACCGCCGACCCCTATATTATATTTATTAACCCCTAATCTGCCGCCCTCAATGTCGCCTCCACCTGCCTACACTTATTAACCCCTAATCTGCCGAGCGGACCGCACCGCTATTATAATAAAGTTATTAACCCCTAATCCGCCTCACTAACCCTATAATAAATAGTATTAACCCCTAATCTGCCCTCCCTAACATCGCCGACACCTAACTTCAAACATTAACCCCTAATCTGCCGACCGGAGCTCACCGCTATTCTAATAAATGTATTAACCCCTAAAGCTAAGTCTAACCCTAACACTAACACCCCCCTAAGTTAAATATAATTTTAATCTAACGAAATTAATTAACTCTTATTAAATAAATTATTCCTTTTTAAAGCTAAATACTTACCTGTAAAATAAATCCTAATATAGCTACAATATAAATTATAATTACATTGTAGCTATTTTAGGATTAATATTTATTTTACAGGCAACTTTGTAATTATTTTAACCAGGTACAATAGCTATTAAATAGTTAAGAACTATTTAATAGTTACCTAGTTAAAATAATTAAAAAATTACCTGTAAAATAAATCCTAACCTAAGTCACAATTAAACCTAACACTATACTATCATTAAATTAATTAAATAAAATACCTACAATTACCTACAATTAAACCTAACACTAAACTATCAATAAATTAATTAAATACAATATCTACAAATAACTACAATGAAATAAACTAACTAAAGTACAAAAAATAAAAAAGAACTAAGTTACAAAAAATAAAAAAATATTTACAAACATAAGAAAAATATTACAACAATTTTAAACTAATTACACCTACTCTAAGCCCCCTAATAAAATAACAAAGCCCCCCAAAATAAAAAATGCCCTACCCTATTCTAAATTACTAAAGTTAAAAGCTCTTTTACCTTACCAGCCCTGAACAGGGCCCTTTGCGGGGCATGCACCAAGAAGTTCAGCTATTTTACCTGTAAAAAAAACATACAATACCCCCCCCCCCAACATTACAACCCACCACCCACATACCCTAATCTAACCGAAACCCCCCTTAAATAAACCTAACACTAAGCCCCTGAAGATCTTCCTACCTTGTCTTCACCCTGCCAGGTTCACCGATCGGTCCAGAAGAGCTCCTCCGACGTCCTGATCCAAGCCCAAGCGGGGGGCTGAAGATGTCCATGATCCGGTAGAAGTCTTCATCCAAGCGGGACAGAAGAGGTCTTCCATCCGATTGAAGTCTTCATCCACGCGGGGCAGAAGAGGTCTACCATCCGATTGAAGTCTTCATCCAGGCGGCATCTTCTATCGACATCCATCTGAAGCGGAGCGGCAGCATCCTGAAGACCTCCGACGCGGAACATCCATCCTGGCCGACGACTGAACGACGAATGACGGTTCCTTTAAATGACGTCATCCAAGATGGCGTCCCTCGAATTCCGATTGGCTGATAGGATTCTATCAGCCAATCGGAATTAAGGTAGGAATATTCTGATTGGCTGATGGAATCAGCCAATCAGAATCAAGTTCAATCCGATTGGCTGATCCAATCAGCCAATCAGATTGAGCTCGCATTCTATTGGCTGTTCCGATCAGCCAATAGAATGCGAGCTCAATCTGATTGGCTGATTGTAGGTGTAATTAGTTTAAAATTGTTGTAATATTTTTCTTATGTTTGTAAATATTTTTTTATTTTTTGTAACTTAGTTCTTTTTTATTTTTTGTACTTTAGTTAGTTTATTTCATTGTAGTTATTTGTAGATATTGTATTTAATTAATGTATTGATAGTTTAGTGTTAGGTTTAATTGTAGGTAATTGTAGGTATTTTATTTAATTCATTTAATGATAGTATAGTGTTAGGTTTAATTGTAACTTAGGTTAGGATTTATTTTACAGGTAATTTTTTAATTATTTTAACTAGGTAACTATTAAATAGTTCTTAACTATTTAATAGCTATTGTACCTGGTTAAAATAATTACAAAGTTGCCTGTAAAATAAATATTAATCCTAAAATAGCTACAATGTAATTATAATTTATATTGTAGCTATATTAGGGTTTATTTTACAGGTAAGTATTTAGCTTTAAATAGGAATAATTTATTTAATAAGAGTTAATTAATTTCGTTAGATTAAAATTATATTTAATTTAGGGGGGTGTTAGTGTTAGGGTTAGACTTAGCTTTAGGGGTTAATACATTTATTAGAATAGCGGTGAGCTCCGGTCGGCAGATTAGGGGTTAATAATTGAAGTTAGGTGTCGGCGATGTTAGGGAGGGCAGATTAGGGGTTAATACTATTTATTATAGGGTTAGTGAGGCGGATTAGGGGTTAATAACTTTATTATAGTAGCGCTCAGGTCCGCTCGGCAGATTAGGGGTTAATAAGTGTAGGCAGGTGGAGGCGACGTTGTGGGGGGCAGATTAGGGGTTAATAAATATAACATAGGGGTCGGCGGTGTTAGGGGCAGCAGATTAGGGGTACATAGGGATAATGTAAGTAGCGGCGGTTTACGGAGCGGCAGATTAGGGGTTAAAAATAATATGCAGGGGTCAGCGATAGCGGGGGGCGGCAGATTAGGGGTTAATAAGTGTAAGGTTAGGGGTGTTTAGACTCGGGTACATGTTAGGGTGTTAGGTGCAGACTTAGGAGGTGTTTCCGCATAGCAAACAATGGGGCTGCGTTAAGAGCTGAACGCGGCTTTTTTGCAGGTGTTAGGTTTTTTTTCAGCTCAAACAGCCCCATTGTTTTCTATGGGGGAATCGTGCACGAGCACGTTTTTGAGGCTGGCCGCTTGCGTAAGCAACTCTGGTATTAAGAGTTGAAGCTGCGTTAAAAATGCTCTACGCTCCTTTTTTGGAGCCTAACGCAGCCTTTATGTCGACTCTCAATACCAGAGTTATTTTTATGGTGCGGCCAGAAAAAAGCCGGCGTTAGCTACGCGGGTTCTTACCGACAAAACTCCAAATCTTGCCGTTAGGGTTTATTTTATATGTAAGTATTTAGATTTAAATAGGTATATTTTAATTAATAATATTAATATTAATTAGATCTATTTTAATAAGAATTTAGTTAGGGGTGTTAGCGTTAGATAGGGTTATTATACTTAATATATATATATATTATAATAACGATATTAACTATATTAACCCTAATATAATTAGGGTTAATATAGTTAATATATATAATATAATAACTATATTAACTATATTAACCCTAATATAATTAGGGTTAATATAGTTAATATAGCTGGCGGCGGTGTAGGGGGATTAAATTAGGGGTTAATATTTTTAAAATAGATGGCGGCAGTGTAAGGGGCTCACTTTAGGGGGTAGGTAAGATAGATGGCGGCGGGGTAGGGGCTCACTTTAGGGGGTAGGTAAGGTAGATGGCGGCGGGGTAGGAGCTCACTTTAGGGGGTAGGTAAGATAGATGGCGGCGGGGTAGGGGCTCACTTTAGGGGGTAGGTAAGATAGATGGCGGCGGGGTAGGGGCTCACTTTAGTGGGTAGGTAAGGTAGATGGCAGTGGGGTAGGTGCTCACTTTAGGGGGTATGTAATGTAGCTTGCGACGGTGTAGGGGGATCACATTAGGGGGTTATACTTTTAATGTAGGTGGCGGCGGGGTCCGTGTGTGGCGGTTTAGGGGTTAAATACTTTATTAGGGATTGCGGCGGGGGATCGCGGTTGACAGGTAGATAGACATTGCGCATGCGTTAGGTGTTAGATTTATTTAGCAGCTAGTTTAGGGAGTTACGGGGCTCCAATAGACAGCGTAAGGCTTACTACGCCTGCATTTTGTGGCGAGGTGAAAATGGAGTAAGATTTCTCCATTTTCGCCACGTAAGTCCTTACGCTGTATATTGGATACCACACTGCGCTGGTTTGGTATACCTGCCTATGGCCCAAAAAACTACGGGCAACGGATGAAGACTTCTACCGGATCATGGACATCTTCAGCCCCCCGCTTGGGCTTGGATCAGGACATCGGAGGAGCTCTTCTGGACCGATCGGTGAACCTGGTAGGGTGAAGACAAGGTAGGAAGATCTTCAGGGGCTTAGTGTTAGGTTTATTTAAGGGGGTTTGGGTTAGATTAGGGGTATGTGGGTGGTGGGTTGTAATGTTGGGGGGGGGTATTGTATGTTTTTTTTACAGGCAAAAGAGCTGAACTTCTTGGGGCATGCCCCGCAAAGGGCCCTGTTCAGGGCTGGTAAGGTAAAAGAGCTTTTAACTTTAGTAATTTAGAATAGGGTAGGGCATTTTTTATTTTGGGGGGCTTTGTTATTTTATTAGGGGGCTTAGAGTAGGTGTAATTAGTTTAAAATTGTTGTAATATTTTTCTTATGTTTGTAAATATTTTTTTATTTTTTGTAACTTAGTTCTTTTTTATTTTTTGTACTTAAGTTAGTTTATTTCCTTGTAGTTATTTGTAGATATTGTATTTAATTAATGTATTGATAGTGTAGTGTTAGGTTTAATTGTAGGTAATTGTAGGTATTTTATTTAATTAATTTAATGATAGTATAGTGTTAGGTTTAATTGTAACTTAGGTTAGGATTTATTTTACAGGTATTTTTTTAATTATTTTAACTAGGTAACTATTAAATAGTTCTTAACTATTTAATAGCTATTGTACCTGGTTAAAATAATTACAAAGTTGCCTGTAAAATAAATATTAATCCTAAAATAGCTACAATGTAATTATAATTTATATTGTAGCTATATTAGGGTTTATTTTACAGGTAAGTATTTAGCTTTAAATAGGAATAATTTATTTAATAAGAGTTAATTAATTTCGTTAGATTAAAATTATATTTAATTTAGGGGGGTGTTAGTGTTAGGGTTAGACTTAGCTTTAGGGGTTAATACATTTATTAGAATAGCGGTGAGCTCCGGTCGGCAGATTAGGGGTTAATAATTGAAGTTAGGTGTCGGCGATGTTAGGGAGGGCAGATTAGGGGTTAATACTATTTATTATAGGGTTAGTGAGGCGGATTAGGGGTTAATAACTTTATTATAGTAGCGCTCAGGTCCGCTCGGCAGATTAGGGGTTAATAAGTGTAGGCAGGTGGAGGCGACGTTTTGGGGGGCAGATTAGGGGTTAATAAATATAACATAGGGGTCGGCGGTGTTAGGGGCAGCAGATTAGTGGTACATAGGGATACTGTAAATAGCGGCGGTTTACGGAGCGGCAGATTAGGGGTTAAAAATAATATGTAGGGGTCAGCGATAGCGGGGGCGGCAGATTAGGGGTTAATAAGTGTAAGGTTAGGGGTGTTTAGACTCGGGGTACATGTTAGGGTGTTAGGTGCAGACTTAGGAGGTGTTTCCGCATAGCAAACAATGGGGCTGCGTTAAGAGCTGAACGAGGCTTTTTTGCAGGTGTTAGGTTTTTTTTCAGCTCAAACAGCCCCATTGTTTCCTATGGGGGAATCGTGCACAAGCACGTTTTTGAGGCTGGCCGCTTGCGTAAGCAACTCTGGTATTGAGAGTTGAAGCTGCGTTAAAAATGCTCTACGCTCCTTTTTTGGAGCCTAACGCAGCCTTTATGTCGACTCTCAATACCAGAGTTATTTTTATGGTGCGGCCAGAAAAAAGCTGGCGTTAGCTACGCGGGTCCATACCGACAAAACTCAAAATCTAGCCGTTAGGGTTTATTTTATAGGTAAGTATTTAGATTTAAATAGGTATATTTTAATTAATAATATTAATATTAATTAGATCTATTTTAATAAGAGTTTAGTTAGGGGTGTTAGCGTTAGATAGGGTTATTATACTTAATATATATATATATAATATAATAACTATATTAACTATATTAACCCTAATATAATTAGGGTTAATATAGTTAATATAGCTGGCGGCGGTGTAGGGGGATTAAATTAGGGGTTAATATTTTTAAAATAGATGGCGGCAGTGTAAGGGGCTCACTTTAGGGGGTAGGTAAGATAGATGGCGGCGGGGTAGGGGCTCACTTTAGGGGGTAGGTAAGGTAGATGGCGGCGGGGTAGGAGCTCACTTTAGGGGGTAGGTAAGATAGATGGCGGCGGGGTAGGGGCTCACTTTAGGGGGTAGGTAAGATAGATGGCGGCGGGGTAGGGGCTCACTTTAGTGGGTAGGTAAGGTAGATGGCGGCGGGGTAGGTGCTCACTTTAGGGGGTATGTAATGTAGCTTGCGACGGTGTAGGGGGATCACATTAGGGGGTTATACTTTTAATGTAGGTGGCGGCGGGGTCCGTGTGTAGCGGTTTAGGGGTTAAATACTTTATTAGGGATTGTGGCGGGGGATCGCGGTTGACAGGTAGATAGACATTGTGCATGCGTTAGGTGTTAGATTTATTTAGCAGCTAGTTTAGGGAGTTACGGGGCTCCAATAGACAGCGTAAGGCTTACTATGCCTGCATTTTGTGGCGAGGTGAAAATGGAGTAAGATTTCTCCATTTTCGCCACGTAAGTCCTTACGCTGTATATTGGATACCACACTGCGCTGGTTTGGTATACCTGCCTATGGCCCAAAAAACTACGGGCGACGGCAGAAATATACGAGCGTAACTTCTAGGTTACGCCATATATAGGATACCAAACCAGCGCAAATTTCAGCGTCGCCGGCTTTTGCGGGCGACGCTGCATATCGGATCGGGCCCCATATGTGTGGAATTTGCTGTGCTAAAAGTTAATAATCTACAACAAAATGTATTAATAATAACAAATATAAATATAAAAATACTGGAGTTAAAACAAACAAAAACAATTCAAGTTAAGAGGTTTTCAGACAGCAAAATATTGGCTTCAACCAAAACAAAATGTTGTTTGTGATCTAGAAATTGAACCTTTATGAGCTTTTTAAATTTAATACTAATTTAATATTTCTGAAAAATTATTTTTCATAAATAGTAATTGATATGAGAAATTATTTTCCAGTGCAAGTTTTAAGAACAGTGTAAAATATGTAAAAAGAAACCTGGAATAAATGTATAGAAGAACTAAAAAGCAGTCTCCTCTTTTTATTTATTATAAATCTAGAATTATCTTTTGGTTCTAAATCTACTTTAGAATCAAATTTTAATACATTGGGGCCCATTTATCAAACTCCGTATGGAGCTTGAAGGGCCGTGTTTTTGGCGAGCCTTCAGACTCGCCAGAAATACCAGTTATGAAGCAGCGGTCCAAAGACCGCTGCTCCATAACCTGTCCACCTGCTCTGAGGAGGCGGAGAGACATTGCCACAAATCAACCTGATTGATTACGATCGGGTTGATTGACACCCCCTGCAGGGGGTGGCGTTGCACCAGTTCACAAGAGCTGCTGGTGCAATGCTGAATGCAGAGAGCGTATTGCTGTCCGCATTCAGCGATGTCTGTCAGACATGATCCGCAATGTCGGATCATGTCCGACAGACGTGATAAATAGGCCCCATTAACTTAAGTCTCATTGCTGGCTTTCATATGTTCTGTATTCTCTTTATTGTTAGGGTGATGAAGAATCTCAAGAGAAATCCTTTTATAGTTAAATTGTTAGCGCCCATTTTGACCACATTTTTAAAAGCATTGTGATAAAAGTGACATTTTAAAAAAGCGATCTTTATTGCGATCATGATTAGCTGTGAAATTTTAGAAAGGGTTAAAATCAGTGTTTGAAAGAAGTTTCTCCAAGAAGCATTTTTCTTTACTTCTGTGTGGGAGTAGATGCCGGCATCGCTACCTGCGCTAACGGTTTAATGTAAATTACCGTTACATAATATTGAATGCCAATGCGATTTACAAGTGTCTTCCAAAACTCATCCAAATGTGTTACAATACAAAAAGACAAACTAGAATATGAATAATTCACCTATACACATACTGTAATATTTTTTTTACCCCACTTTTAATAAACGTGTTTATAACTTTTGCTGTGTTATTTTTTATTTTTTATTTTTTTTTTTTGGAATAAGATTTCATGTATAGGATATTAATTTTGTTAGAAGATAATAACCTCTTTTTTGTTTTACAATAGTGATTTGTTTTCAGTTTTGCAATACGTAGAAAGTGTTTTCCAGAATTGAAGGCTTTTTTAATATTCTATTTTTATATCTGCTATAAGTTCACACTGTACTAAACATATTCTATATTAATAACATGTTTTTTACATTGTAGCCACAATATTAGAAGTAAAACAATGTGCAGAATAGGCTGAGAGCTTAATTTATCAAGCTGGGGAAGCAACGTCTGAGCCATTGTGGTGCAGACTTGCACAAGACAGCGTGCAACTGATAGTTACAAAACAACAGTTTTAAGACCCAAGTTTCTGAACCTCTGATCCATCTGGGGTCATTGACAGTCCCTGCTCTCGAGCGATTGGCTGTAGCAGAACAGGGGATGGACAGGTTTCCTGGTTGGAAACATTGCCCCCCTAAACAATGATAAATGGGGCTCCATGACTAACTTTTTTGGATGCAGCACTAGTATTAGATAACAATTTATAGTGACGATAAACAATATAATATTGCAGTTTTGTTACATCCTGAGCATGCACATGAAGATGTATAGTACATTATTACTGCGGATAAACAGTGTTGGTAGCTTTGATGTTATTATCAGGTGATGTGAAACTGATTGTAGGTCAGTGCAGAACATTATCCCTAATGATATTTTTTATGATGTTATCAGTAATGAGATTTTTGACATCATATAAAGATGTATCAGTAAAGCCACGAGGTTTTTACATTTTACTTTAGTACAACTGAATGATCAATATCAAGAGGCATATTTAAGAAATGTCTTGCGGACCTGATCCTGGTGCAACGCCGCCCCCTGCAGACTCGCGGCCAATGGGCCGCCAGCAGGGAGCTGTCAATCAACCCGATAGTACTCGATCGGGTTGAATTGTTGCGATTCCTGTCCGCCTGCTCAGAGCAGGTGGACAGGTTATAGAGCAGCTGTCTTTGTGACCGCTGCTTCATAACTGCTGTTTCTGGCGAGTCTTCAGACTCGCCAGAAACACGGGCCGTCAAGCTCCTTTTGGAGCTTGATAGATAGGCCCCCAAGGCTTTTATGTGATTGAGTGAGAACATAAAGTCTTATATTATGGTTATTGTGCATTTAAGCAAAATTAAATTAGCTGATTTCTTTATTTATTTGGTTTTGCATCTCCTCATTGTTTTGAAAATTAGGTTTTTTACTAACACTTAACAAGTATGTAATAGAATCAGAGCCGCCTCAATCATCGGGCCAAGTGGGTCCAATGGTCCCAGGCAGCCCTTGACAATGGGCAGCACTTAAGCGACTGAGTCAGTAACTGTCAGACCCAAACCCCTCCTCTCCTGTGTCTCTGTGGGGGAAGTTGCAGGCTCCCAACAGCATTACATCCTCATGCACAATGACACAGAACTGGTCAGTGGTGGCACTCAAGGTGGGACAAGCGCATCTCTTCCCTAACTTCCTTCACACTTATTGTGCATAAGCATTGGTTGCATGCAGGTAGGCAGGCTTAGTAAGGTCAGCGGCCAGGCTAGTAGGTTGCTATGCTATTTAGTAATGTTACTACTTGGGGGGGAATCATTGCATTCTAGAATCCAGGCAGCATAATTTCTTGAGCTGACTCTGGATAGGATAACAGTAGTTTGAGAAGCAGATGGCTTTAGCTTTGAAAGTACAGTCAGTTGAAGGACAGGTTATTACTGTAGTTGTTCTGTTGTAATGCTGGTTATAACGTTATAATATTTCTTTGTCTTTTTTTAGACAATTAAAACACAACATAAATCATTTGTAAAGTTGCAAACAAATAAAAAAATTATAAAAAAAGAAAACAGTATATCAAACTATCAGATTAATTTCTGTAGTGCAAGATAACCCATCATCAGGGGAAATAATGTACTTGCAACACTGGTAAAATATAACTTACCTGCTAAAGGCAAATGCACCCAATACTTCTTCAGTCTGTAGCCAGAGCAAGACTTTTAATACCATCTGTCAACCTAAAGTGTAGATCCCTACTTATACTGAAATTCCATTATCTTTACAGCTTGTTGGTAAATTCAAGAGCATGTTCCTAGAGACAAACAGTTCCATAAGGTTTTATTTATGACAGAGCAGGTCACTAGAGATAATCAAACCTCAGAAGTGTAATCATTTTCTAAAACTCTAATTGCATGCAGGTTGTGATAGGTCCTAATAACAGCCATTTTGTGCAATGCCTAAATAATGAATAATTATTGTTACATGATTTGATTACAAACTGTTACTAATAGGTTTATATCATAATGTTCAAGATCCATTTAATTTTTTTTATGTTTATATGAATGGTTATAAACATATTTAACCCCTTAAGGACCAAGGACGTGCTAGGTACGTCCTACAAAAAACAGCCCTTCACGACTGCGGACGTATCTAGCACATCCTTAGTGAAAATGGGCACTGGAAACAATTGCGATTGCTTCCAGCCGCTCTAAGGGTACTGCAGCTATGCCTCAATATTGAGGCATTGTGCAATAACTGCCGATGAGTAAACAATGCAGTGAGAGCCAATTTGTGGCAGCTATGGCGCTGATCGTTGGCGGTGTGGGAGGGTTAGGAGGGAGGTGGGTGGGACCGCTACGCTACAGAAAAAAAATTAGAGTGGCAGTGAGTGGGAAGGAGGGAGGGGGAGGGAGGGAGTGGGAAGGAGAGAGGGGAGAGGATGGAGGGGGGATCCTATGGTGGGAAAGTGATCCTGGAGAGGGACTGGAGTAGTGTAATGAGGGGGGGCAGCTACACTACAGAAAAAATGGGGGGCGTTTGTTTTGTTTTTTAAAATAAGAAAAAATGATAGCAAACTGGGTACTGGCAGACAGCTGCCAGTACCTAAGATGGGGGCTAATAGATGGAGGGAGGGTTAGAGAGCTGTTTGGGGGGGATCAGGGAGGTTGGGGGGTTAGGGGGATCCTACACTGCAGAAAATATATAAAGGAAAAAAAGATATCATATACACTAAAGCTAAAATTAACCTTACAAGCTACCTACTTAACCCCTTCACTGCTGGGCATAATACCATGGAACTTAACACCATGGTAAGAGGCTTACAATTTTCCTTGACATATAGTGAGGAATGTATTACATTTTTAGACACAAAGATCACCAAGGGACATAATAGGCTTGATATAGACATTTACTCAAAGGAGACTGATAGGAATACCCTATTAGAGTATAACAGCTTTCATCCAAAAGGCCTGATTAACTCATTACCTAAGAGCCAATTACTGAGGGTGCAAAGAATAGTAAGTACACCAGAAGTTAAGGACAAAAGGCTGTTGGAAATGTCTAATAAATTCAAACATAGAGGTTACCCCACACAACTGTTGAGTCAAACGATCAAGGAAATTACCACACCTAGGGCATCACAAGGAAAAATAAACAACAGGATAGACTAGTATTCGTGTCACAATATAGTTCACATAGCCAAATTGTAGCTAAAGCAATAAGAAAACATTGGCACATACTCAGAGACTGCAATCAGCAGATTGAACAATTCAGGGATTACACTTTAATGGCCTACAGGAGGGTAAAAAATATTCGGGACCATCTCATAAAGAGCGATATTGGCTCTGAAAGAAAAGACACACAAACATACATGAGCAGTAAGAGAAATGGTCGTTACCCTTGTCTAGGATGTGTCAGCTGTAATTCAATTATAAAGGGCCCAAATTTTTACCACCCACATAATGTTAAACGCTAAGATATCAAGGGGTTCCATACTTGTGATAGTAGCTATGTAGTCTATCTTATAAAATGCCCGTGTTCCATGTATTACTTAGGAGAGACTACACAGAAAGTGAAAGATAGACTAAGTCAACATAGATCTAACACAAGGAAGAAAAACTTGGAAGCACCGCTGTCCAAACACTTTTTAGAGAAGGGTCATAATATAAGCCAGCTACGCTGGTAAATTATACAACATATCCCTATTCAACGTAATGGTACAAACAGAGAGAAAATCCTCAAACAGCAAGAGATGAGGTGGATTTATCAGTTAGATACATTAATCCCTAAGGGGTTAAATAGGGATTTTGACCTCAATTGTTTCTCCTAAGTTGATCACTAGAGTAATAATATTAGAATCTGTAATAGTATACTGTGAATGAAAATTTATAATGACATATATTGAAAAGTTAGGTATTTTAACTATGTGTTTAACTTTTTTGAAAAAAAAAAAATTTTTTCCAATGGAATCATAAAAATTGAAGTTATATTGGTAATTCCTTGATTTTCTATTTAATGTACAACCCAAATATGTATATGTCACTATGAGAATGTTATACATTAGTTTATTGTTGCCATTCCAAACATGTTTAGTCTGATACATTTGTTTTAAATTTTGTATATACATTGTATATTGTAACCCCTAGGGGGTGTGATACTTCCCATGATGAAGCCAACTGGCGCCAAAGAAAGGTATAAGTTGTGTGAACAGTGTAATACAATTAGCATGACTAAGTGGGTTTGCCACGAAACGTTGCTGTTTTTTATGTAACCTCAATAAAGCATTTATATTAAGATACTGGTGCTGGTGTTACTAAGAAATACAGAAAAAATGGGGGGCGTTTGTTTTGTTTTTTAAAATAAGAAAAAATTATAGCAAACTGGGTACTGGCAGACAGCTGCCAGTACCTAAGATGGGGGCTAATAGATGGAGGGAGGGTTAGAGAGCTGTTGGGGGGGATCAGGGAGGTTGGGGGGTTAGGGGGATCCTACACTGCAGAAAATATATTAACCCCTTCACTGCTGGGCATAATACAAGTGTGGTGCACATCTGGAATTAGGGCCTTCTAATTATCAGAAAGTAAAGCCAAAGCCACATACTTGTATGTCTGCTATTTCTAAACAAAGGAGATCCCAGAGAAGCATTTACAACCATTTTTGCCATGATTGCACAAGCTGTTTGTAAATATTTTCAGTTAGAAACCTAAAGTTTATGAAAAAGTTAACAAATTATTTTATTTGATCGCATTTGGCAGTGAAATGGTGGCATGAAATATACCAAAATGGGCCTAGATCAATACTTTGGGTTGTCTACTAAAAAAAAAATATAGTTTTGATAGGTAAATATAAAAAGGGCTCTATTTCTGTTTAAATGGAGTGATAGCAAAAATGCTAAAAATACTCTGGTATTTTGGGGAAGTTTTAGTCTGAAATGCCCGGTCCTTTAAGGGGTTAAGGGGGTAAACATTGGGTATTTCTAAACTCAGGACAAAATATAATAGCTATTTAGCATGGGTGTTCTTTGATGGTTGTAGATGCGTAACAGATTTTGGGGGTCAAAGTTAGAAAAAATGTGTTTTTTAAAACATATTTTATAATTTTTTATAGTTAATTATATGATATGATGAAAATAATTTTATCTTCAGAAAGTCCTTTTGATGGCAAGAAAAACGGTATATAATATGTGTGGGTACAGTAAATGAGTAAGAGGAAAATTACAGCTAAACACAAACACCGCAGAAATGTAAAAACAGTTCTGGTCCTTAGTAGTAAGAAAATAAAAAAAAAACGGTCTGGTCCCTAAGGGGTAAAGAGTAAAATAGTTACATTTGAAATGTGCATATAAATGTTAAATAGAATTTCTTTGGTGAAATACTTCCAATAGCAAAAATTAGTCTATTAATTGTTATTACTGTTTTTCTGTGGCATACACAAATATGCTGTGAGCATCACGTGCACTAGCATTCAAACACCACACCTTCTCAGAGATTCAGCACCATCAGCTCTCTGTGCAAGCGGGGTGATTAAAGGGACATTAAAAATGAAATAAATGCTATATAGAATAATGAATTCAAAGAAAAGATTAGTCTGAGAATAACACGTAGATGTATATTCTAAAATTGTATTAACTGTTAAAATATTGACAAAATAAGTGTAAAGTATTATTGTCTATAAAACAACGGGAGCTGCCATGTTCTAACTAAGGTTACTTTCTCTCCTGTGGCCAATTGGGGACAGTTGTAATAGGTCACTAGAGTGTGCAGCCAATCCCCACTGAAAAGCTCACAATTTCAGAATGGAATTACAGGAAAAGGGGGCAAAATAAATAATAAAAGAATATCATTGACTTTTTTTTTTTAGTGGTGTTTGTATTATACCTCTTGTATTTTATACTATATATTTGTTATCACTATTTTTTTGGTACCTCTTATAGATATTTGATGCTAACATTTTTTCTTTGTTGATTGTTGATATATCTATTATTAGCTCTGACATTAGGTGGAAAATCCACTATATCATAGAAAAACAGTAGGAAATAGTCATATATATCCAGCACAGGGAATATTTTAAGGTGTGCCAGCGTCCAGGTTCCTGCCAGAACCCACAAATGCAAATGTAGAAAAAAATGAAGCAGCACCACCAAACAGCGTATCTTCAAGGTGTTTTATTCAGCTTGAGGAGTAGCCAGACCCAATAAAGTTAAACAACAACGTTTCGGACACAGTCTATGACTAAGGACTGTGTCCGAAACGTTGTTGTTTAACTTTATTGGGTCTGGCTACTCCTCAAGCTGAATAAAACACCTTGAAGATACGCTGTTTGGTGGTGCTGCTTCATTTTTTTCTACATAGAAAAACAGTAGGGGTATATTTGGGTGTGATATATAACTGACTGGCTCTTAGGAAACATTAAAGGTACAGTAAACACCAAAAATGTTATTGTTTAAAAAGATAGATAATCACTTTATTTTCCATTCCCCAATTTTTCATAACCAACACAGTTATATTAATATACTTTAGATTGCCTTGTATCTAAGCCTCTGCAGACTGCCCCCTTATCTCAGATCTTTTGACAGACTTGCATTTGAGGCAATTAGTGCTGACTCTTAAATAACAATCAGCTAGATTACGAGTTTTGTGTTATGAGTCAAATAGCATCGTTATGGCCCATAACAATGCTTTTACCCTTAGGCTGCTATTACAAGTCTTGTTGGTATAGGTGTACCGCACACCTTTTAGCCAGTCACGCAACATCAGTACCACACTTTAAAAAAGTCCTTTTTCAATGGGACTCCCATAGCACCGGATTCTAAAGTCAGTAGTTATGAGTTTTATGCTACAAAGCTGTAACATAAAACTCATATCTAAACTGTCACAAAGTACACTAATACCCATAAACTACCTATTAAAACCTAAACCAAGGCCCTCCCGCATCGCAAACACTGTAATAAATGTATTAACCCCTAATCTGCCGCTCCGGACATCGCCGCCACTATTAAAATATATTAACCTCTATTCCGCCAATCCCCGACATCGCCATCACTATAATAAAGTTATTAACCCATAAACCACCACCCTCCCGCATCACAAACACTATTTAAATATTATTAACCACTAATATGCCGTCCCCCCACACCGCCGCTATAATAAACCTATTAATCCCTAAACCGCAAGCCCCCACAATGGGATATACTAAAATAAACTATTAACCCCTAAACCGAAAGCCCCTCACAACAAAATATACTATAATAAACCTATTAACCACTAAACCGAAAGCCCCCACAACGAAATATACTAAAATAAACTATTAACCCCTAAACCTAATGACCCCCTAACTTTATATTAAAATTACAATTTCCCTATCCTAAATAAATTAAATCTTACCTGTCAAATTAAATAAATTAATTTTAAACTAACAATTAAACTATTATAATTATTGGGGGGCGGAGCCAACTATGGAGCAGTGAGGACGCTTGGGACCGGAGCTCCTCTGCTTCCATTACCCAAAATTTAAATTTAAAGCCTATATAGACCCCCAAATTTTTATTCATTTGGCACACAATATCCCCCTTTATCCCTTCACCCTACTATCTGACACTTATTTGCAGCCGGGACATTTCCCACGATCTGCGACACCGGAGCTTTCTACCTGAGTCCATCGCAGCACCGGACTCTACTGGGATCGGCTATCACCTACTTTACTTGCCCCCTGGCATATGGGAACAGTCCCGACACCCTCCAGACCCCTGTAACGCTGCTACTTTTGCAAAGATTGAAGGAGATGGGACGTCACAAAAGCCCGCGAATGGCAGCCATCTTTACTTGACTCCCGTTCATGCTGGGTGTCACACGAAGCCTCTGGAGCAGCTGCGCTAATGCTAACGTGCACATCCTTCTCACAAGCCCTATATATATCACACCGGACAGTGGGACTTGGTGTCTCCCCTCTCTCGACATAGCCTGGGGCTCCAGAGTGTAACCAGAAGGTAGCCGTGACAAGCTTGAGATTTACACCGGAGACAGATTCCGGCATCTACCTCCACATTCCATACCTACAACGCACAGGGAATACCGGACCCCAGCCCAGCAGAAGTGAATACACCTCCTCAACCACTGACTTAAGTGGCAGAACTCTGGGTGAGACCTTTATATTTTATGTTTAATCCCCTCTGTCGGTAATTGTGACTTGTGCCCCAGCTTTTTCTATTTGAGGATTGCACAACACTGCAGCAGCATATAACTGCTTACATCTCCTCCTGACAGCTCTAATCCCCCTCTGTAATACAGTTTATTGATCTAGTGGGCCACAATCAATACACTCAGAAATACTATTTGCAGCCACAGCTTCCTGCAGAACTTCTGAGGCCACCTAACCACCTTTGCTCCCAATATAATCTGCAGAATCTGTATCATACCCAAGTCACTTGCTACCACTATAAAGTCTCATCCTAACGAAGACGCCCTACACAATCCATACAGGAGCAGCATCTCCACTCCCCTGGACATCCCCCTCTCCCCCCTTTCCCGCGTCCACCCCTAGGGCGCGGGTCATATCCACTCTCCTTTTACCGGTCTCGCCCAGAGGTGGTACATCCCCAGGAGAGGGGGAATCGCTCACCTATTCTACAGACTAGCAGTGAACTACTGGACCTCCCTATCTACACCCTGACATAGGAAAATGATGGGCTAGGGCACCTGGCTTTAGAGGGGCGGGGGTAACATCCCCCCAACATTCATCTATCACTGATTCAGCAGCTTCAAGCCTACACCTTTAAATTTGACTCTCTGGATAGCCTCCCGCTTATGACATGGCTCAGTCTATCAAAAGAAAACCAAAGCACCAGGAAAATCCTAAGAGGACTCTCACGGATCACTTCCATAGTAAAACCTTCTCAGATCCTGAGTTCTCAGGAGAAGATTCCAGAGATTCAGCAGCTCCAGGGGCAGATATTTCTAGACCTGAGGTATCTCGCAAAGATAAAACCACACTTTCTCAATCAACTTTTCTAGAATCTATCAGAATCTTAACTGATAAGATGGACACTCACTATTCGTCCCTAAGGCAGGAGCTCCGTCATTCAGTCGGCGAACTGAAACGCGAGATCTCTTCTTTGGGAGAGAGAACTGAAATCCTGGAGAGGAAACATGAGGACTTGGCGACTGACCATGCCAACCTCTTGGCTTACTCTCAATCACTTGCAGAGCAAATGTCTGATCTCGAATCCAAGTTGGCGGATAACGAAGACAGATCCCGCCGCAACAACCTCAGGATCCGCGGAATTCCGGAAGATGTTTCTGCATCAAACCTCCAACAATACTTGGTTGCACTGTTTAAGATTATCCTTGACTCCACCACAGATCAAGATCTCCTAATGGACAGAGCACATAGGTCCACACGCCCCCACAACTCCATACCTGACACTCCCAGAGACGTCATTGTACGTTTACACTACTACACCACTAAGGAGAAGATTATGAGAGCCTCCTTCACCAACAGACCCCTTAAGGAACCATACAACAAGTTACAGATCTTCCCTGACCTATCCCCATACACACTAAACAAAAGGAGGACTTTTCATCAGTTCACCCTGGCTCTCAGACAAAACAAGATCAAATACAGGTGGGGATTCCCTGTGAAGTTACATGTTCAGTACCAAGATTCCTCTCACACAGTCTCTTCCTTAGAACAAGGCATGAAACTCCTCACCACCTGGGAACTCATTAACCCCCCTGGGCTTCCTCCCAGGAAAAAAGGAAAAACAGGTGATCTAGACCCCTCAGCCTCTGAATGGCACTCCAGAGCCTCTACTCCACTACCCCAAGATCTGGGCTGACCCTGATGTCCTACCCGAAGTTATTTGTTGCACTAATATCCTTTTTCCTGGCCCTTTGAAGGACTATTTCTTTCCATTACCCTACTGGACTTACCTCCGGGGGTTATCTTGGGATTGGGAGTGTACATACGGGTACACATCTTACTCTTTTTTCACTCCCCTATCCTAGATCTCCCTAGCTGGACGCTTATTATGAACATTCGACGGACAGGTAAGCCTAGAGCCCACATACGGGTACACATCTTACTCTATTCTTGGCTCACGGCTCCTTATTTTCCTACACAGTTTTGATAAAGTTTTATTATGACAAGTTTATATATCACAAGTCTATTTGCGATTTGTTAAATATCCGAAATGTTATTTATCTTGTTGATTTTGCTCATTAAGTTATTGCATTCAGTCTTTGTTTTATTCTAAAGGAAATTTAGGATTCAATGTATACAGACCTAACACAGGTATTATTTGTTTAATATTATTAGCTCACCCTTCTCTTAGTATTCTTTTGTCCTTTATTCTCCTCTATCACCAGTACACTTATACCAGCTAAAAAGTTGTTATCAGAATTTATGCTCTAAGTTAAATGTCCAGGTCAACAAGACCATATTTACTCTATGTTATAAGTTTTCCATACCACCCTCAAGCTCTTATTCTCATATCTACACCTGTTATGATACCTCCATTAACCTTCATGTTCATTTTACACTTACCTCCATCCAACTCCTCTTCCTCTCTTACTACTTACCCTCTCACCACATACGCTAAATCATACCTCTCTATATAGGATAGTCCTTATACAAATATCCACTTATCCAGTTTTCAATGTTCTACACATCACCACCCTCTACTGAATCACCCCACCCACCTCTCCATCCAACATTGGGGGGCTCTGCCCCCGCTGCCTCTTGGCCCTCCCACGCCTCCTTCTTACCTTCTATTCGAACACTGCCACTATTTTTTACCCCTTTCTACAGGATTGTACTTTTCTCTCTTCTCCTATTTCCTCCCACCTACCTCCCTCCCCCAATACTTACTCCACCATATATTTCCACCTCTCACTTCCACGACTCGCGGCTCCGTTTACCCGCCCTCATATTAACCCCCTACTGAATATACATTCAAGGCTCCGCCCCCCCCCCCCCTTCCTCAATCCCCTCCCTTCATCTTTTATTCCTCTATCTACGATAGCTCAACTCAAGGCCTTTTAACATATCTCCTCACCCCTTCCTACCCATATCCCTTCCCTCCTTTTAAACAAAGCGGCTCTGGCCCGCTGTCTCCCTTTTCCCGAAATATATATCTTTGTAAGTGAAGTTAACTCTTGCTCCCTATCTCTATAATTGGTACTCATCCACATTTTTCGGACTCTACCCTCCCCCCCCCCTTTTTTTTTTTTCTTCCTCTTCTTTGTCCTTCTTTCTCTTCCATCTACCCCCATCCACTGATCTCAATCCAAGTACACCATGAAAGGCCTACATCTTCTAACCCTTAATGTTCAGGGTTTGAATTCCCCTACCAAACGCAGCCTCCTTTTTAACTATTTACGTAAAAACCACGTAGACATCGCCTTCATTCAGGAGACACACTGGACTCATGTATATAGCAAACGATACACCTCCAAACACTACCCAATACTCCTAGATGCAACATTCCCTTCAAAATCTAGAGGGGTTGCTATCTATATAGGCAAGAATGTCCATTATGATCAGATCTATACTGAGTTAGATCCCCAAGCACGCTACATTATCGCTGTCTGTAGACTAAATACCCACCTAGTTACCCTCCTTAACATATATGCACCGAATAGTAAACAAGTCAACTTCCTTAGAACTCTACTTAAGTCTATAGCTTCTATACAGCAGGGAGACCTCATATTAGGAGGGGATTTCAATCTCATATGGGATATACATTTAGACAGACTAGGACCTCCACTTTCTAGAAATGATAGAGCAACCCACTCCCTATCTTCAGCCCTCCAATCACTAATAGCACTACATGACTTATATGACGTTTGGCACGCTCTACACCCGCAAGATAAGGAATTCACCTTCTACTCTTTTCCACATAGATCACATACGCGCATAGACTACTTTTTTGTATGTGCCAAGTTCCTTGACGATGTCTATTCTACTACTATCTCCCCAATTTCGTGGTCGGATCATGACTCACTCCACATGCAAATAGGCCCATACACCCGCCCACCTCCTTTTACTTGGCGCCTACAGGACTGGACTCTTACAGACCCACACCTTAAGACTTCTCTACAGAACATAATCACAGATTATATCTCCCTTAATGACAATGACCAGACCTCAGCACAGAACCAGTGGGCCGCCCTGAAGGCAGTGGTGAGAGGCCACCTCATCCAATTCGAATGGGAGGATCGGGCAAAAGGCAAGTTCTCCTTATCCTCTCTGAATATTCAGCTTCGCCAACTTAGAGCAGATATATCTCACACATACTCCCCCTCTCTCAATGACAAAATCTCAGACACTATGAAACAAATCCAAACTCTCGAACTCAAGAAAACCCAATCCATGCTAGAGAAGTATAAAAGGATCTATTACCATTTTGCTAACAAAGCCTCCACGCTTCTAGCCAACAAACTTAAAAATCGCACAGCCCAATCAGAATTATGTCCATACGCACTCCCTTAGGGACACAAGTTACCGCCCCTCATGAAATTGGCAACACCTTCAGGCAATACTACTCTAACCTTTACAATATAGAGTCCAACCTGGAATCTCCGGCCTCCTCAGTCCAATATATCTCCGAGTTCCTTAGATCCCTCGCCCTCCCCTCATTATCTCCCGAGGATTCCTCCCCTCTGACATCCCCGTTCACCACACAAGAAATCTCAAAAATTATACGCAACCTAAAATTAGGGAAAGCTCCTGGCCCAGACGGATTCACAGCAAGGTTTTACAAGACTTTCTTACCTCAGATCCTCCCTATCCTCGGTAAGTTCTTCCAAGACGTGCTATCAGGTACCCCTCTAGCAGCTGAATTTCTAGAAGCCACAATAGTTACCATTTTAAAACCTGGTAAACCCCCTGATCTATGCAGCAGCTATCGACCAATCTCATTGATTAACACCGACACCAAAATATATGCCAAACTCCTTGCCAATAGGGTTGCAAAAGTTATTCCCTCCCTTATAGCGAACGATCAAGTTGGTTTTATCCCGAATAGAGAAGGAGTTGATGCAACTAGATGAATTCTGGATATTCTACATCTTGCAGACTGCCGAAACATCCCCTTCCTGGCCCTGTCACTAGACGCTGAAAAAGCGTTCGACAGGGTCAGGTGGGAGTTCCTATGGGAAGCTATGACCATCTTTGGTTTTCCTACCTCCTTTGTAGGTGCGGTTCAAACCCTCTATAACCACCCAACGGCTACTGTTCGCGGGGTGGGGTTCCAATCTTCCAAATTCACAATTGCAAATGGTACCTGACAGGGGTGTCCCCTCTCCCCACTGTTGTTTGCCCTCACTATAGAGCCCTTAGCTCAATCTATCAGATCAGACCCTCAGACATTAGGATTGACCATAGGACCACATACCCATAAAATTTCCCTCTATGCAGATGACATCACTCTCTTCCTCACCTCTCCCGACACTTCTCTTCCTGCAGTTTTTACTCTCCTCGAGAAATTCGGCTCACTATGTTTCTATAAATTGAATGTAACTAAAACTGAGGCCCTTCCCATAAACATCCCTCCACAAACCCTCTCTATACTACAATCCACCTATCACTTCCAATGGAAATCTTCTTCGCTTAAGATTCTAGGAGTTCACCTTAGCCCAGATCCCCTGACCACCATATCACAGAATTATACCGATAGACTTCCGGAATTTGGGAAGTTGCTAGATTCATGGGAGTTTAGGGAGATCTCTTGGACAGGCCGTATTGCCGCGATAAAGATGTCCTTTCTCCCCAAGGTTACATATCTTTTTAGATCTATCCCTTACAACATCCCAAGACCACTCCTTAATAGATTCCAAAGTTTAATCACTTCATATGTCTGGAGAGACCGTCGACCTAGGACTTCGGGTCTCACACTCGAAAAACCGATCTTACAGGGAGGCCTTGCTCTCCCGAATATGATCTCATATTACAATGCCGCAAGACTCTCACATATCCTTCGCTGGAATGATCCTGAGAGACACCTCTGCTGGTACTCTTTAGAATCCTCACTACTGCCCTCAAATATAACCCTTCCCGACATAATCTGGATCCCCCCCACCACAGACGAGACGTTGACGGCCTACACCCTATTTTCAGACACACACTTCGATTTTGGGATCAAATCAGACACCACCCAGACATTTCCCCCCATCCCTCTCCCGCCATGACAATCCCTGCTGCTCTCTTCTGCCTTCCAGACTCCCACTATGACCTATGGCCACAGGCGCACGCACTACAGGTCTCCGACCTCTATGAACTAGACACATGGCTCTCGCATCCAGCAATGTGTGCGAAATTTCAACTTCCACCTAAATTACACTTTGAGGGATTCCGATTGAGCACTCGCTTACGCACATGGGGTTACCCTAAACAAACACTACGCCCTTTAACCACATGGGAGAAAGCATGGCGGGGAGCTCACGCTCTCCGACATCTCCTGACCCTTCACTACAATTTATTTATTAACCCGGCTCCTTCGCATAAAATTTCACAGCACCAGGCTTGGGAGAGAGAAATTGGTCTCACCCTTACTCTAGAGGATTGGCATGCCAGAATTAAAATAACCAAAAAGATCCTCCATTGTGCCACACTGTGGGAACTACATTATAAGATTTTGGTCCGTTGGCACCATGTACCAACCATCCTACACAAGATTTATCACTCCCAATCCCCAGAGTGCTGGAGAGGATGCAAGATGCTTGGTTCTCCGCTCCACATATGGTGGTCTTGCCCAGTAATTCAGCCATTATGGAAGAAAGTATTTACACTCCTTCGGGCACTAGGCCTCACCCCCCCATTTACCCCTGAGGTTGCCCTCTTACACATGCGGATGCCCGACCTTACCACCTCTGGAGAAGCACTCACGATGTATGTCCTCATGGCCACAAAACTGACCCTAGCTAGAGCTTGGAGGGAGGAGAGGTCGCCAACTCTCTCTCAAGTAATCTCATCTACACATTACATTGGCCAAATGGAACAATATTCGTTCAGAGTACTTGATAGCACTAATGCCTTCCATGAAATTTGGCTCCCATGGCTCACTAGGTTCCCCAACTGGTCCTCAAGCCCTTAAACCACACCATAGATCCATTAATCATCTTCTGCTTTCCCGTTCCTTCACCCCCTCTCCCTCCCCCCCCCCCCTTTTTTTTTTTTTTTTTTTTTCTCTCTCCTCTTTCCCTTCTTCTCTTCTCCTCTTCCTTCTCCTCTATAACCCATTATGTCCGTCTTACATAAATCCCAGTATTCTATATCTCTATCATGCTGAGTACCAATATCATCTTTAGACACAGACTCAATATCTAAACCTGTATCTACAATGCGTTACTTCCAGAAAAGAGACCCATTTAATATATAGACTTGCTCTCATTCTTATTTCCATGTTTCTTGTTCACTCTTTCTTTTTTTTTTTTATATAAAAGTATGCAATATCTGACATTTAATTGTATTATTCAATGACATTACATTGTACCTCCAATTTTATACCTGCTGGCATACTGTTGTTTAATATGTTGTCTCAATAAAAATTAAAAAAAAAAAAAAAAAAAAAACTATTATAATTATTAAACTAAAATTAAACTAACTACCAATTAAATTAAACTAAACTACACATTAAAAAAATCCTACCACTACTCTAAAAATTACAAAAAGTATCTAATTACCAAAAAAAATAAAATAACTAAATTACAAAAATAACTAAACAATAAATTACGAAAAATAAGAAACAAATGATCAAAAATAAAAAAGAATTACACCTAATCTAATAGCCCTATAAAAATAAAAAAGCCCCCCCAAAATAAAAAAAAACCCTAGCCTACAATAAACTACCAATGGCCCTTAAAAGGGCCTTTTGTGGGGCATTGCCGAAATAAATCAGCTCTTTTACCTGCACAAAAAATATGACCACCCCCCGACAGTAAAACCCACCACCCAACCCCCCCAAATAAAATAACTATCTAAAAAAACTAATCTCCCCATTGCCCTGAAAAGGGCATTTGTATGGGCATTGCCCTTAAAAGTGCATTTAGCTCTTTTACATGCCCAGACCCTAACCTAAAAATAAAACCCACTCAAAAAACCCTTAAATAAACTTTACACTAACCCCCGACGATCCACTTACAGTTATTGAAGTCCCGCTTAAAGGATCCATCCAGCCAGCAAAGTCCTCATCCATCGATCCATCCAGCCGACGAAGTCCATATCCATGCGGCAAGAAGTCTCCATTCGGGCGGCCTCTTCCATCATTATCCAGCCGGCGAAGTCCTCATCCATGTGGCAAGAAGTCTTCATCCAGACAGCATCTTCTATCTTCATCCATCCAGCGTGGAGCGGGTCCATCCTGAAGACACCCAGTGCGGAGCATCCTCTTCATACGGTCGTCACCAGAAAATAGAACTTCAATGCAAGTGACGTCATCCAAGATGGAGTCCCTTGCATTCCTATTGGCTGAAAGATTTCAATCAGCCAATAGGAGTAGAGCCGCTAAAATCCTATTGGCTGTTCCAATCAGCCAATAGGATTATGGCTGCTAAAATCCTATTGAACAGGTATCTGTGAAGAAAATCACAAAGAGAGAGGGCGCCTCCTAGTGGAACATTGCGAGAGTAGTGATAAAGCAAATCATGTGATGAAATGATACTTACAAAGGGAGCAGCACCAGTGTGCTAATTTGTTCAAGCTGGGGAATCACAGTGACCCAGATACACTGATCCTGCAACAGGATGATGGGATCCAGAATATCCAGGTGAATAAAGGCTCAGGCTTCCATATAGTACAACAATTTATTAAAGTAATTGTTAAAAACATAGGGTGTATAAAATTTCACACTTTTTTTTTACTTTTTGGGGTGAAATTTTATACACCCTATGTTTTTAACAATTATTTCTTTTCTTTCCGTGATCGCAGGTGTTAAACTTTTTTTTTTTGCCGGCTCTCCCCATTGATGTCTATGGGGAAATCATGCACGTGCACGTCAAAGCAGCGCTTGTATTTGGGTGCAGTATGGAGCTCAATGCCACCATATCGCCCGCACAAGCCTGCTTTTTTAAAACCTGTAACAGCAGCGATATAGGGAGGTGAAATAACACCGCTTTTGTGGCAGTCGTTAAAATCCCTATAGCGCTCAAAACTCGTAATCTAGCTGAATGTTCTCTATAAGGCATGCATGAACTAACTCCCTCTATTTTTGACAAACTGTCAAATGTATTCAGCTTAGAGGCTACCTTTAAGGTCTCAGAAATAAGCATATGAGCCTATCTAGGTTTAGCTTTCAACTAAGAATACCAAGAGAACAAAGAAAATTTGCTGATAAAACTAAATTGGAAAAACATAATCATTAAAATGCAGTGTATCTTAATCCTGAACAGCAACCACAGAAAAAAAACTATTAGTTAAATATATACAAAACTCAACAGGCAATTATAAGAAGGAAACTAATATCATCGGCCAAATATACATTTATATACAGGATTTAGTCAATCACAGGAATACAGAGAGATTCCAATCTCTATTCATGCCCTCAGGTTCCATAGTACCGAGTTCATATATCCAAAAACACTTCCTTAGTTTTAACAAGAGGTCTCTATCACCACCTCTCCTAGGTCTAGGGACATACTCAATAACTTGAAACCTAAGCTGATTAACTGCATGTCCCATTTTTGAGAAGTGGCAGGATACAGGAACAAGTTTATTATTAGTCCTCACAGTACTTTTGTGTTCAATTATCCTATCTCTAATGGATCTTGTCGTCTCACCGACATAGCCCCGCCCACAAAGACATTTGAGCGAGTAAATCACATATTGGGTTTTACAGGTATAGTAACCCTTAATGTGATACTTCTTGCCAGATCTAGGATGGAAAAAGGCCGATCCTTTAAAAACACCCCCTGTTTTTACTGGTCAAATATCTTTGTTTGTCAGAAATAGTGGGAGAACCTTTGTCAGCCCTAATCAATTTTTGATGTAGATTATAACCTCGCTTAAAGGCCGGCATAGGAACAGCCACAAATTCAGGAACATCTTGTTTGCATTTCGCAAAAATACCCAATGTTTTTTAATAATATTTTGAATCAAGTGACTTTGTGAATTGAACTCAGATACAAAGACCATCCGCTGATCATTATGATTTTTTCACTTGACTTTCATAGGCAAAAAGGAAAAATTCTAACCATATTTTTCTTATACAGAAAGAGCTTAAAGTGATGGTAAACTCATTTACTTCACAATTTCATATTTACATTTCTATAGGTATATATGATCAAACCGCATTATCCGTTTTTTATATTTATATGTAATTTATCCTCATTTTTGATAATGTTTTTTAACCTGGTTGCTCCGCATCTCCCCGCCTCGCTCCGCCCCTCTTATCTGCCCGTAACACAACTCTGTCCTTTGTCCTCTCTCCACCCTCTCCTCACGTCATACTGATTGCTCGTTCCCGATATTCTAATGTTTAATGCATGCGCATTGGTTTGCATGACGTCTAGGAAGTAAACATTGACTCGTGACATTCAATGTTTACTTTTTCATTGCGAACGAACAATCGGTGTGTAGCGGGTGTGCGAGTGATCTTAGCCAAGGTTATTATTTTCTAAATACTCTTTGTATTTCTCACTTTTTAAATAAACATATTAATTGATAACATCAATTCCTATATATTCTTTATTTAATATCTATTATCTCAATCAAAGTAATATCAATGCTTTATTCAAACGTAATACCTATTTACATAAACTTTTTTATATTATAATTTACCAAGAAAATTTAATAGCTCTCTCTGTTAAATACAATTTATTTTGTTCACACTACCTTTTTTTGAAAAATAATATTCTTTAAAAAAAAATAATAAATAAAAATATGTGTTTTAAAAACATAATTTAATTTAATAACAATATGTCTAATAAAGAATATGCACTTAGACTCCTTTTAGATGTATAATTGATATAAAAAAGGAGATAAAAAAAAAAATTCAAGACAGACATTCAGACAGAAAGAATAATAAAAAAAAAAATATATATATATATATATATGTAATACATGTAATGAAAATGTATTCCAATCTGTTAATATATATATATGCATATATATATATATATATATATATATATATATATATATATATATATATATATATATATATATATATATATATATATATATCACAATAGATAAATTTGGTTGTTTAAATATATATTTTTTTAAATACAATAGATCAATATAAAATAGTGGATAGTAAGGGTTGCACCGATACTGATACTAGTATCAGTATCGGTACCGATACCAAGTATTTGCATGAGTACTTGTACTCGTGCAAATGCACCGATACTTAAACCGATACCTCCACTTCCTACCCATATGCTACCTTGTGGCGTTTTTTTCAAACTGCATTTTCTCATTTCATTTTAAACTGGAGTGGAGACTAAACTAAAAATTGTTTACCACTGTTCTGCCAATACAAATTTCTGTTATTTGTATTATTGTAGTAGAGATCACTGTACCTCGTTCAGACAAACCCCTGAAGTACTGGGCAGTTAATAAACAAATTTCCAGCTCTGGCTAAAATGGCCCAAAAATATATTTCTGCCCCATGCAGTATGGTGGAAAGTGAAAGACTGTTCAACTTAGAGTCGAACCTCCATACAAATGTCAGATTGATGTTATATAACAGCCCTACAACCCAATTGCATCACCCCTTTAAATTTAATATTTTATTGTAATATTTTTTATTTATAAACATGTTCAGTAAACTTTTGACAAATAAAATTGTTTTTTTATTTCATAATGTCTTTTGAATTACAGTCCTTTATAATTATAAAGAAAGAATCTTAAATAATTAGTCTGTATTGTGCTTGGTAAACTGTCACATGACATTAAAAAAAAAGTAACGGTAATTGGTATCGGCGAGTATTTGAAAACAAGTATCGGTACTTGTACTCGGTCATAAAAAAATTGTATCGGTGCAACCTTAGTGGATACCCATCAATATCATTTGTAGTCATTAGCTAAATGTATCAATTAGATTAGTAGGAATAATATGTTGAATGCATTACATCTATCTACAATATTAATTATAAACCAAACGTTTTCGTAAATAAAAGTTTTTTTAACAAATAATTCAAACTCTATATTTGTAAGATGTACTTACTGGCACTGCTCCAAGTAAGGAATGCATCGTATAGTAATAGTATACAATACAGGGCTTACTTTGTTTGTGCCGAGAGTGCCGTGTGAAAAATAACATGACGCATGCGTAAAATCAAACGTGCACGCGCAAATTCTTAGAAGGATTGATAGCATGTTGATTGGTTGTTACGATCGTAGGAAGTGATCGTTAGGGCGCATGCGCAAAAAAATTGTACGGCAGGGAGCCTGTCTAGCGACTGGATAGATGATTGGACACAGACAGGAAAAATTAATGTGACTTCACGGTGGGCTGGCGATTTTACGAAACGGATCTATTCTTTACTTGTAAATTGTAAGTAAATGGCTATTTCATGTTTTTATTGAAATTTAAAGAGAAAATGTAATAATATGAGATAATACCGATAACATATTCAGCCTATACTGAGTTTACCATCCCTTTAATAGAATTATCCTTAATGCCCTAAACAACAGTATTATTGGTAAGGATTTGGCTACATTTTTGGATATTAAACACCCTCAAACCCCTGTAATATATACTTTGCCAAAGATTCATAAAAATGAGAAAGAGCCCCCAGATCGCCCGATTGTTTCAAGTCTTGGCTCTGTATCCTCTAATGTTTCTATCTATTTGGACAAAATTCTTAGACCTTATTTAGAAATTGCAAATTCTTTTATTAAAGATATTGGTGATTTTTTGTTAAAAATTTAATTGAATTGGACACTAGTAAATTCCTTTTGTTAATGACCTTAATAGCTCCACTACTCACTTAAAGGTTAAACTTACTTACAGTGAGGAGGATTTAGTGTTTCTGGATACTAGGGTTATTAAATCGGGTAACCCATTGAAAGTGGATCTGTTTAGGAAATCAACCGATCGCAATAGTATGTTACATTTTGATAGCGCTCATCCTTTAGTGCTTCTAAAAGCTTTACCCAATAGTCAACTACTTAGGGTACGTAGAATTGTTACAGATGAGTCATGGTTTGATATAAGACTTTAGGAAATGAGGTATTGTTTCATAGAGAGAGTCTATCCGCTGACTATTATTGAAAAGGAGATGAGCTTTGTCTCAGCTATCCCAATAAGAAAGGGTCAAGTGAAAAATCTTAATGATCAGCGGATGGTCTTTGTATCTGAGTTCAATTCACAAAGTCACTTGATTCAAAATATAATTAAAAAACATTGGGGTATTCTTGCGAAATGCAATCCAGATGTTCCTGAATTTGTGGATGTTCCTATGTAGGCCTTTAAGTGAGGTTATAATCTACATAAAAAATTGATTAGGGCTGACAAAGGTTCTCCCATTTTTTCTGACAAAGATATTTGACCAGTAAAAACAGGGTTTTTTCTCCTTGCCTTGGGTGCTCCTGTTGTGGGAACATGATTCAAGGATCTGCCTTTTTCCATCCTAGATCTGGCAAGAAGTATCAAATTAAGGGTTACTATACCTGTAAAACCCAATATGTGATTTACTTGGTCAAGTGTCCTTGTGGGTGGGGCTATGTTGGTGAGACAAGATCCATTAGAGATAGGATAATTGAACACAAAAGTACTGTAAGGATTAATAATAAACTTGTCCCTGTATCCTGCCACTTCTCTAAAATGGGACATGCAGTTAATCAGCTTAGGTTTCAAGTTATTGAGTATGTCCCTAGACCTAGGAGAGGTGGTGATAGAGACCTCTTGTTAAAACAAAGGGAGTGTTTTTGGATATATGAAATCGGTGCTATGGAACCTGAGGGCATGAATAGAGATTGGGATCTCTCTGTATTCTTGTGATTGACTAAATCCTGTATTTAAATCCTGTATGTATATTTGGCCGATGATATTAGTTTCCTTCTTATAATTGCCTGTTGAATTTTGTATATATTTATTTAATAGTTTTTTTTTATGTGGTTGCTGTTCAGGATTAAGATACACTGCATCTTTAATGATTATGTTTCCAAATGCTGGAGGTGAAAGAGTTAAATATGTAATTATACCTCTACTGCCCCCTGGTGGTGGTTGGGTATATAAAAGAGCTTTGTGTCATTATGTTTTATTGCATGATTAAGGGAAGTGATTCCCGAAACATTGCTGCTATGTTTGTGTGCTAATAAATTCTATTTTCCACTTTTTGCTGCCACTTTTTGGATTTTTTAACTTTTTTAAGGTTTTTGTGGTGACCTTTGTGTGGCGTGCAGTGGCCTGAAGTGCTGGACTGGGCTCTTTGTCTTTCTGAATATATCTAGTCCCCAGTTACTACAAATGTGTCCATATGATGTGGATCCTAGATATATAGAAAAAAAGTTAAAAAAATTAAAAAATAGTGTACACTTTAAATGGTGCCAATTACCCAAATCTGACAAATGTAGGAATATTGTAAATGTTTTTATAGATATCTATATATATGGGAAGTAGGTCTCTATAGTGTCCATATGAAATTCCAAAAAGTAGTTAAAAAATGTTAAAAAAAAGGAAAAAAATGAGTAAAAATGTAGAAAACTGTAGAAAAATGTGTCCTCCCAAGGAGTTTAACGATACGTGAGGGAATCCTAAATATTCTTATATGGAAATCCTCCACGATATCTTCTTTATCTAGATCCTATTTGAGAAAACCTGTTGAAAAACATACATATGTGCAGAAACAGAAAGGTATCAGTCCTACCCTATAGTAAATTAGGCTTACCAGACTTATTCCTTCTGTAAGAAACTCGAGCTGTGCTGTCTATAGTCTAAATGTTTTGGCCTTGAATAAGGCCTTTATCAAGACAATGTTAGCTCTGAGATGTACACAAAAATATAAAGATTTGCCTAGACAATCAAAATGTTTAGTATTTGCCCGCCCAAAAATGTGGCGTTAGCGTTGAGCCGCTTCTGTATTTGTAATAACTTACGATCTTGTGGTATGCTTGAATGTGTCACTTCCATTTACGCAAATCTGTCACTTCCGGTAGCAGAGTTATTTCCGAAGGGATGATAAGGAAGCTATCTTTGTAAGGTTATAACAAGGTTATGATGTTTAGAGCTAAATATAATACCTTAAGGGTTAACTATTAAAAAGGATTGTGCCTTTTCCCTTGATACACCAGAATTTTTTGAGAGATGGAGCAAGATAATAAATTAAACTTTTGAAAAGTTAATAAAACTAATAATAGAGTATAGGGAAGCATCATTAATAGAATTAGATAAATACATTAATTTGGAGGAAAACAGAATGGAATTTTTTAAAAGTTCAAAGACATTTAAAGAGAAACAAGAAAATCTCTATAGGAAAATTAATAATTTTAAGGATGGGATTATTTCCAAAAAAACTAAATAGAGATTTGGCAGCAATCACCTGAAGATGAAAATGCCACTTCTAATAACGATATGCCACTACTTGACAATACAAATATTAAGTCTAAAATTGATACCGATAAGTGGAGCACTATTATTCCCAAACAAGGATCAAGCAAAAGATATGTAAGTTGGAAGGGGGACGATAGAGCCAAAAACAAAAACAATTCCAACTACATACAGCTCCCATACAATAACAAAAAAAGTAGAGAAAGGAAAGATCACACCCACCCACCAAGATGGAGAAGAAATGCCTATACCTTGGATGACTCAAATTACCATTAATATGAGTACCATAAGGAGGATAAGAATAGGATATTACAAGGGGTAACATACGGTATATAACAAATATAATCACCAAGGTGACATGGCCATTTCGTTGACAGTAGTGAGAGTTGGAAATACCTGCATAAAAGATCTGAGGGGGGAAATTATAACTTTTCCTGAAATTATAAGTATTCCCAAAGTCCCAATTGGAGATACAGCCATACACATAGAAATCCTAATAGAAATTGGAGGGATGAATATATAAGAACCCCCAATAGGTGCAAAGTTCTAAAATATTCAGAACATACCCATGCTAGGATTAACAAAGGGATCCAAATGGGAGAGAATCTCCAGTTCAAGTTCCCACTACCTCTAGGAACTCTTTTTTAGGGGAGGGCCAGAATATGGTCCAGAACAGGACAACAGTAACAAGAAAAAGCGGTCTGTTAGAACACAGAGACCCCAATAAAAAAAAGGCTCATAGAGGAAGAAGAGGAGGAACTAGAATAAGAAAATCGGAAAAATAGAACGTTGACTTCTCCCAATAACTCAGAATGTAACAAGGAAATTTGCTCAAATAATGAGAGTAAAGCAATTTATAATCTCAGTTATGTGACATTATCAGAGAAAGAAAAATAAGTTTTAAGCTTTGGTCTCTCATTTGCACCTGCTACAAGATTTGATAAATTCAAAACTTATATAAATGCAAAGGAATTAGTGAGGAAACTCACACTAAAAAGGTATTTCCTAGACTTCCGCCGGTGGGCGGGTGTAGAGTGAAGACGACATCGGACAGCAAGTGACTCAAAAAAGCCTCACGGACACATAAGGGGGTAAGAGATAAACACCCAACCACCCTGTAAACCCCCAGGACACTAACCAAATTAGTGCTTGAGGCGGGAGAGGGAGATCAGTCACTGGCGGGAAAACCGCCATTTTTGCCAGGGGCTAATTAAGTGTGAACCATAGAATACACAGCACGGTAGCTCCCCACTGCTTATAGGAACTGATAGCAAATAACTCATTGTTGGGTACTCCAGGGGTTACCAGTTAGTTTCACTCACCCCTTTAGCAGCACAGAGGAATACCTCCTTTAACGGATAGACTGCAGCAGGACAGTTTTGCACTAGAAATAAAAAGCTGCACTGATTAGTCTGGAATAACTATACTGCTCAGGAGCAGGGCACAAAAAGTCACACATTAAGCACTCCACCACCTGACACATGGCACCTGAATCTAGTTAACACTCACAGGTGAATTAAATTGACAAGAACAGATCTTTTGGGGATATTATTATTATTATTATTATTCTTTATTTATAAAGCGCCAACAGATTCCGCAGCGCTGTTCATAGGTAACAAAGATAAAAGGACAGTACAATATGAGACACCAGACAAAACTTAACAAACAAATACAGGAGGAATTGGGAGCCCTGTTCCTGTGGGAACTTACAATCTAAATGGGTAGGAGGGTGAGAAACAGGAGGTGGGGACTGCAAAGGTGGGAATGATGTTAGTGTGAAGTTAGATGAGGGCAACTATTAGGCAAGTGGAATTCATTAGTTACTGATTTGGTTATAGGCTTCCCTGAACAAGAAGGTCTTTAGGGAGCTTTTAAAGGAGGAGAGGTTGGGGGAAAGTCTGACAGCTCGAGGAAGTGCGTTCCAGAGGGTTGGTGCCGCACGAGAGAAGTCCTGTAGTCTAGCATGAGAGGAGGTGATGGTAGAAGAGGCGAGGAGTAGATCGTTGTTGGATCTTAGGGGACGGGCTGGAGTATATTTGTTGATGAGTGAGGACAGGTATTGGGGGGCTGCATTGGTAAGGGCTTTGTAGGTCAAAGTGAGAAGTTTGAATTTAATTCTGCTGTGAATGGGGAGCCAGTGAAGGGACTCACAGAGGGGTGCGGCAGATACAGAGCGTCGGAAGAGGTGGATTAGCCTAGCAGAGGCATTTAGGATGGATTGAAGGGGGGAGAGGTGGGAGAGAGGAAGGCCAGTTAGTAGATTGTTACAGCAGTCAAGCCGGGAAATTACTAGGGAATGGATTAGCTGTTTAGTAGTTTCAGCACTCAGAAAAGGACGAATTTAGGAGATATTGCGTAGGTGGTTGCGACAGGATGAAGAGAACGATTGGATGTGGGGTATGAAGGACAGATTGGAGTCGAGTGTAACTCCAAGGCAGCGGACTTGGGGTGATGTGGAGATAGTGGTGTCACCGACAGTGATAGTAAAGTTAGAAACTGGAGTAGAATTAGTTGGGGGGATTAGAAGAAGCTCAGTCTTGGACATGTTGATTTTTAGGTGGTGAGAGGCCATCCAGGAAGAAATGCCAGATAAGCAGCCGGTGATGTGGGAAAGGACAGAAGGAGAGAGTGCAGGGGTGGATAGGTAAATCTGAGTATCATCAGCATAGAGGTGATAGTTGAAGCCATAGCTACTAATAAGTTTACCCAGTGAGGAAGTATAAATAGAGAAGAGTAGAGGGCCTAGAACAGAGCCTTGAGGTACTCCAACAGACAGAGGCAGTGGAGAGGATGAGTCACCAGCAAATGAGACAGAAAAGGACCTATTAGAGAGATAAGAGTGGATCCAGTAGAGGGCAATGTCACAGAGCCCAAGGGAGCTGAGAGTCCGTAGGAGGAGGGGATGGTCAACAGTGTCAAAGGCAGCAGACAGGTCAAGTAAGATAAGTATAGAATAGTGGCCATTGTTTTTAGCAGAAAGAAGATCGTTAGTAACCTTGGTGAGGGCAGTCTCAGTTGAGTGTTGGGGACGGAAGCCAGATTGCAGGGGGTCAAGCAATGAGTTGGAGGATAGGAAGTGTGTTAGGCGATCGAAAACTAGTTTTTCCAGGACTTTAGAAGCTAGCGGAAATAGTGATATGGGGCGGTAGTTTGCAGGAGAATTGGGGTTGAGGGAGGGTTTTTTGAGGATCGGGGTGACCTTTGCATGTTTGAAGGATGATGGAAATGAACCAGTAGTAAGGGATCGGTTGAATATGTGAGTAAGAGCTGGGGTGAGGGTAGAGGACAGAGAGGGTATTAGATGTGAAGGGATAGGGTCAAGGGGGCATGTAGTGAGGTGTGAGGAAGATATTAGGGAACTCACTTCATTCTCAGTGGTTGGGGGGAAGGTACTGAGAGTGTTGGAGGGGGTGACCGGGGGCAGAGATGAAAGGTTGCAGTCTTGTGGTGGGATGCTGCTTCTGATGGTAAGTGTTTGTTGAAAAAGTAATCTGCCAAGTCTTGAGCACTAAAGTCAGATGAGGGGGGGGGTTCAGGTGGATAGAGGAGAGTGTTGAAAGTGGAGAAGAGACGTTTAAGGTTTGAGGAGTGAGAAGATATGAGAGAAGAGAAGTAGTTTTGCTTGGCTAAGTGAAGGGCAGAGGAGTAAGAATAAAGAATGAACTTATAGTGTAGGAAATCGTGTTCAGAACGGGATTTTCTCCAGGCACCTTCAGCAGCACGGGAGCATTTTTGTAGATAGCGTGTTTGCTGAGAGTGCCAGGGCTGGAGCTGACGACGTGGGGTTTTGCGTATTTGTGGAGGAGCAAGGGTGTCGAGTGCAGAGGAGAGAGTATTGTTATAGTGGTTTGTAGCAAGGTCAGGGCAGGATACGTGGAAGTGTGGGGAAGGCATTTTTGAATAAGGTTAGAAAGTTGGAGAGGATCCACAGTGTGCAGATTTCTACAGGTATGGAGGCGGGGGGTAGAAATAGGTTTAGCCTGTACATTGAGATTATAGGTGAGCAGATGGTGGTCTGAGATGGGAAATGGGTGACAGGTGACATCAGAAGGGGAGCAGAGGTAGGAGAATACCAGATCAAGAGAGTGTCCATCACGGTGAGTAGGGAATAGGGTGGATTGTGAAAGACTAAAGGAGTTTGTGAGTGAGAGAAGTTTAAAGGCAGCAGGGGTAGATGGGTTATCAATGTGGATGTTGAAGTCCCCTAAGATTAGAGCAGGTGTTTTTGTAGAGAGAAAGTGAGAAAGCCAGGCAGCAAAGTTGTCGAGGAATTGGGAGGTTGGTCCAGGGGGGCGATAGATAACTGCCAGCTTGAGGGAGAGGGGGGAGAAAATGCGGATGCAATGGACTTCAAAGGAGGAGAAGGAGAGAGATGGATGAGGATGGAGGTGCTGATAGGAGCAGGAAGGGGACAGTAAGATTCCAACACCACCACCATGTCTCTCACCTGGCCTAGGTGTGTGGCTAAAGTGGAGACCGCCGTGCGTTAGAGCAGCAATGGAAGCAGTGTCAGAGGAAGAAAGCCAGGTTTCAGTAATTGCTAGAAGATTGAAAGCGTTAGAAACAAACAGGTCGTGAACAGTTGTAAGTTTGTTACAGACAGAGCATGCATTCCAGAGGGCACAAGAAAAGAGAGGGGATAATCGCTGTGGGTTAATGGAGATGAGATTGTTGGGATCGTGTGACCTTGAGTTTGTATTGTGGGGGACTGAGCGAGAGTGTATGAGTGTGGTGATTGCTGCAGGGCCAGGGTTAGGAGAGATGTCACCAGAAGCAAGCAGTAGTAACAGTGAGAGTGACAGAAGGTGAGAGTGAGACTTGTAGGAGCGGGTATGACTAGACACAGGAGAGTAAGATGGGGAAGTATTGCTAAGGAAACAGAGTAGTTCATGAGAGGATAGCATAGGGGATGAGAGGAGGGAGGGAGAGATAAGTATAGTGTGGGGATTATTGATGTTATAAGGGCATGCAGTGAGTTTTAGGAAGATGGCAGACAGAAAGATCAGAAAGGACATAGAGAGCATTGTGCAGGTGTACAGTTAGTAAGGATTACCTGTTAGTGGGGTCTGCAGTTTCCCCTCCAGTTTCTAAACTCCATTTCTTAACTTGGCCGCTTATAATTCAGAGCCACTTTGAATTTCAGAGCCAAGGCCTCAGAGCCAGCTCTCAGCTGTATTTAGTAGTAAAATTAGGGTTGGAATGATTTGATTCAAGGCAGCTGTGATTACAAGTAGACTAGTTAGGAAGACTGGAGTTACACACTTGTAAATTAGATGGGGGGGAGTGAGCAAATGGCTGGGGGATGCACACAGAAATTATACAATGGAGCTGATAACAATTATACAGAAAAAGTCATAAATTCAGACATCAGAGGAAATGCATAACAACCAGGGCATGAAATGCAGAGAAAGAAATGCATACCAGTATATTGAAAAAACATTAAAGGGACGTGGGATAACAACCAGGGCATGAAATGCAGAGAAAGAAATGCATACCAGTATATTGAAAAAACATTAAAGGGATGTGGGATAACAACCAGGGCATGAAATGCAGAGAAAGAAATGCATACCAGTATATTGAAAAAACATTAAAGGGACGTGGGATAACAACCAGGGCATGAAATGCAGAGAAAGAAATGCATACCAGTATATTGAAAAAACATTAAAGGGATGTGGGATAACAACCAGGGCATGAAATGCAGAGAAAGAAATGCATACCAGTATATTGAAAAAACATTAAAGGGACATGGGATAACAACCAGGGCATGAAATGCAGAGAAACAAATGCATACCTGTGGAGAGATGAGATGATGAATAGTTAGAACAATGCTTCATGTTGTTAGTAGAGCATTCTAGATGATAGCATTATGGATTTAACTCCATTTCTTAACTCGGCCACTTATAATTCAGAGCCACTTTGAATTTCAGAGCCAAGGCCTCAGAGCCAGCTCTCAGCTGTATATAGTAGTAAAATTAGGGTTGGATATGTGTCCTTTAGTACAGGAAAACTTTTTTTCATTCAAGGGAGAGCGCGCTGCGCAGAGAGCCTGCACAGATTGATTAAACTGCTAGCTACCCACAGTTCCAGATACCTTGCCTCTTCAATACCAATATCTTGCGTTAGCAACATGCAAGGCTAGGCATTAAGGCCTATGTCTCCCCGCCCACCTACCGCATACCAACCTTTCTACCAAACTTGTATTGCTCAATACTCTGAGGCCTTAACACATCTAACAAAACCTGCTAATCTAACATAGCTGGGGACCATGACTGAGGGGCTCCTAGATCTGTATGCAAAAATATTATAACTCTTACATTAAAAAAACAGCCACTATGGCGAACAGACTCAAAAATGCAGAAAAAAAAAGAACCACCTGGAGACACCTCAGGTTACACCAAGTGTTGAAGACACATCGAACACTAACTTTATAGACACCCACCCAATTGTTTCCCAGATATCAGCATTATTCTTGCCAAAGATAGACCAGCTTCAAACTGGAATGGACTCTCTCACTACAGAAGTAAAATCATTCAATGGCAGACTAACACAAGTGGATAAAAGGGTGGCGGAAGGTGAGACTCACCATAGAGAAGCTGAAACTAGTATTCAAACACTACAACAACAGGCGGACCGTTTGTGGGCAAAGATCGATGACTTGGAGAACAGGTCGAGAAAAAATAACATACGGATAGTGGGAATACCAGAGTCTCTTCCGGGGACACAGCTGATAGAGTTTGCTGAAAACACCCTGCCAAATCTATTACACATTCCTAGGTCATCCCTACCGTGCACGGTAGAAAGGGCCACAGAGTCGGGGACCCGAAAAGACAAGGAGAAAAGAACCAACAGCCGCAGCAGGTAATGGTCAAGTATCTCAATTTCAAGGCAAAGATCACCATCCTGCAAGCGTACAGAAAGATCCCATCCCTGGAGTATGAGGGCAAGAAAATATACCTATTCCAAGATTACTCTGCGTCAGTAGCAGCCAGAAGAAAATAATTCTCTCCCTACTGCAAACAACTGATGGAGCAGGGCAGAACAGCAGCTCTGCTATACCAAGCGAGATTACGCCTGCACACAACAAATGGGCCTTTGTTCTTTGAGTCACCAACACAGCTCAAGTTACATTTACAGAGGGAGAAGGATCATCATTCAGCATCCGGTCAAGAGAGCTCACCTTCTGTTTCAGGAACATGAGGACTGGTACAAAGGCTACAGAGGAAAGACATCACATATTTTACAGACTAAGTCATGTAGAACTATATCCTTTACAAGTGGGGGGTGGGGAGGGACCTCTCTTCTTCTTTGAAGAACTTTGTTTATTGTTGTATTGCTGGGCGGTTTAAGGGAGAAAGGGAAATTTACTGGTTTATACTGCTGTTTACTAATTGTCTTATTTAGGAATAGATTGAGTCCACGACCTTAAGGCGCTGCCCTGGGGGGAAAAGAGGAGAGACTCTGGTTATATCGCGTGTGAGTAATCTTTGGGTATCCTAACAAACACGAGCAGCCATCCGCAGAACATTACACATTCCTACACTGATATATAGCTCCTGGCAAGCAAAGCTCTAACCTTACTGTGGTAGAATGAGGGTAACCACCTGGAATGTAAGGGGGATCACATCCCCAATCAAAAGAAAAGCCATTCTTAACATTAGGAAAACTGATATTGTGATACTGGAGGAGACACACCGCTCACAGACAGAGCACATAAAAGTTAGGCAGAGCTGGGTGGGGGAAGTACTTTACACTCCTTATGAAGGGAAAAGAGCGAGAGGAGTGGCAATGCTACTTCGTAAAGATTTAAACTACAAAATTCTACAGACAGTTACTGATGCGGAGGAAAGATATTTGATTGTTGAGATACAAATAGACACACACTACTTTGTACTGTGTGGAGTGTACGGCCCTCACACAAGAAAGAGAGAATGTTTTAATCACCTCCAAAGTCAGCTCCTACAATTCTCAGACCTCCCTATAATAGCAGGAGGCGACTACAACATCGCACCACACACACCGGCAGACAGATTTCGTAATCCACATAATGTTGCACACCAACCACAACCATGGGCAGACTCAAGAAGGGAAACATTAATTTTGAAAAATTTCAGATACACTCTGTCCCTCTCAGATGTCTGGAGGGAAAGAAATCCAGAAACAAGAGACTACACATGTCTACACTCATCCAAAACTACACTCTCTCACATAGATTACTTCTTGATCTCCAAACTCCTTTGCCCTAGGGTTAAGGGGATACGAATAGACCCCATAACCATTTTGGACCATGCACCAGTCACACTAGAGCTAGACACTGACAGGCCTCATAGACAGACTCGTAGATGGAGGTTTCCCACGCATTTCTATCATGACCTAAATCTCCAGAAACGCTTAATAGGGGAATGGTTGGTGTACAAAGAGCTCAATGTTCAACATTTGAATGACATATCACTGTTTTGGGAGTCAGCGAAGGCAGTATTGAGAGGGGTGGTGACAGCGTACGCGGCAAAGCTAACTAAATCCCGTAAAGTGAGAGGGGAATTACTTTTGCGCCAGATTTTAAATGTCAGAAACCAGTACCTGTGAAATCCGACGGAACAGAATAGGAAAAATTACAGGGACACTAAAACCCTTAGGGATACCTATCTTATACAGACATCAGTTTCTGCCCAGAACCGACTGCAGGCTAAATTTTACCGATACGGCAATCGCACAGGGAAATTGTTAGCAAAAATCACCAAACTAGACAGAAAATCTAACACTATAGCAGCCATTAGAGGGAAGGACGGGATACTTACACAAGAGTCAGACATACATAAAGCGTTCACTGATTATTACTCCAGTTTATATAGCACCCAAGATATAGATGTAGAAAGGAAAAAAAACTTCTGGAATGATCTTAATCTCCCGCAGCTAGACGAAGAGCAAATTAACAAATTAAACGCCCCGGTACACCCTGTAGAGGTAACCAGGTCAATCGATGCTCTGCCCCTAGAGAAAACCCCAACAAATTAAACGCCCCGGTACACCCTGTAGAGGTAACCAGGTCAATCGATGCTCTGCCCCTAGAGAAAACCCCGGGACCTGACGGACTGCCGGGGGAATTCTATAAAATGGTCAAGGGGGAAACCTCAGAAACTCTTGCATTACTTTATAATGCAATCCTGAAAGGGAAGGCAAAACTATCTAATAGGTTCACGGAAGCAAATGTACAGTTATCCCCAAACCAGGTAGAGACCCACTCCTATAGGCCAATCTCCTTACTCAATTCGGACTACAAACTGTTCACAAAAATTTTGGCTAGCAGATATACTTCCCTTACTGGTGCATGAGGACCAGACTGGGTTCGTGAAGGGCAGATCTCCAGTTAAAAACATGAGAAAGCTGCAGTTAGTACTTACACATTACGGGGGAGGGGAGAACCCTGATCAAGCCCATTGCGCGGAAGATGCATGTCTGATACTTGTAGATGCCGAGAAAGCATTCGACAAGATTTTATGGGATCATTTGTTCACTACACTAGGGAAATTCGGTATACGGGGAGCCTTCATGAGTGCTATAGATGCTATTTATAACAAGCCCCAAGCAGCGATACTGGTTAATGGTACGCCATCCAAGCCTTTCTCGCTTATGAGAGGCATGAGACAGGGGTGCCCGCTGTCGCCGCTCCTTTTCGATCTCGCGCTGGAGCCTCTTGCAATAAGAATTAGGAGGGACACGGAGGGCTTAAGTATAGGCAAGGAGACTATTCACATATCTCTCTTTGCAGACGACATGCTCTTATACGCGCAAAACCCCAGAAGAAACCTCCCCATAATAATGCAGATTATAGATGAGTTTAGTGCGGTTTCAGGCTACTGCATAAACAAAGATAAATCAGAGCTGCTGTGGTTGCGAGATGGAAACCCCTCGGTGCCCCTTAATGATAACTTTAAAATAGTGACTAGCACATTTAAATATTTGGGTGTTACCCTGACCAAAGACCCTGCCCAGTGGTATGAGGTCAACTTCCGACCACTATTCAAAGACTTACGAAGACTGTTGAAGAACTGGTTATCGTTGCCACTGACTCTGTCGGGAAGAGTGGGTTTAGTTAAAATGATCCTATTTCCCAAACTATTGTACCCGATTCAAATGCTCCCAGAGCTTATACACAAACAAGACCTTTCACTTTTGAACAGGGATATATTACACTTCCTGTGGAAATGGAAAAAACACAGAATTAGCCACCGTAAAATGACGTGTACGCCTGCGATGGGAGGTTTTGGACTCCCAAACATTGAGCACTATAACTGGGCAGCTTTGGCTAAGTATGTGATGGATTGATTTCTAGATAGGGGACACTTTACCAATTATAAGCTGGAAATGGAGATCATTAAACCATGGTCCCTCAAAATCTACCACACATGACGCGCACACAACTTGACTCCATAGCGAGGGGGGCGACTCTTATTCATCACCCCATAAGGGCATGGTGGAAGATCTGTAAGGCCCTGAGAATCTCACACAGACACACTATATATCTCCCACTGCAAGGCAATCCAGACTTCCAGGCAGGATTCACTACAAAACCTTTTAAACAATGGGAGGAGTGGGGGGTCACGACTCTACGACATGTGTTGTCGGAGAGTGGGACAGTGGTTAAATCCTTCAAAGACCTCCAAAAAGACTTTAATATACCTAACAAACACCATTTTGCTTATCTCCAGATGAGACATTATGCACAGGAACTGCTGAGGACTGGAGACATGCTTGAACTCAAAAGTGACATCTATAGACTCTTGACACTAACAAAAGGGGGGTTGATTTCCATCTCCCATACTTATAACACCCTTCAGACTGCATTGAATAATGATACCAAAGCACACCTCCAGAAAACGTGGACTACACTGACTGGACAGCTGTCTACAGAACGGTGCATTGAACAGAGCTTCACAAAAGTTAGACAGGCGTCCTTATCAAGTGATATACGCGAGTCACACACGAAGCTAATACATAACACGTACATAACACCCAAAATGCTTCATAAATGGAACCAGGAGGCTTGTGGCCATTGCCCAAAATGTTCGTATCCCAATCCAAACATCATACATATGTTATGGGAATGCCCGAGACTAACCAAATTCAGGGGTATGGCGAGAAAGTGGATGGAAAACATCACTGGAGAAAGAGTTGAGTTGACTACGGAAATGGACCTATTCTTACACACACAGTTAGACATACGAAAACATACAAAGTTCATCCACAATGTAATATTACAAGTCAGGAAACTTATTTTTAAGCACTGGCTGGCACCCATTCCACTGAGCCTACCACATCTTAAGGAGTCTTTACTAACACAAATGTCCTACGAACAAATAGACACGCAGGGAGACATAACAACAAGGGTGAAGCATTTCTTAACAAAGTGGGAACCCCTTATATGTAGCCTAGGCTTACCACACCAGAAGCAGATTATATACCCTTTCAAAGACTCTGAATATGTACTAAACGTCCAGCTACATGGAAAATTGAACATTTTTCCCTAAAAACTCATACTAATCACTGGAATTTGGGATAAGGTTCAGGGGGAGGGGGAGAGAGAATCCTGGGGGGCGCCTGAGGTGTGAGCGTGGATTCCCAGAGTCAGTATGGATGGACAAGATTAGAGAAAGAATTGTTATTATGTGTTGATAGTTGAGCACCAAGAGACTCAATCCAAAATTAGGATGGCATCCTTTAACATGTCCAGGAACAGACTTGTTGCAAAAATTGTTAATAACTGTTGGTTAACTCAAGGAGGGACACAGAGCTGTTCCCCTAAATGAGAGGCAAGAAGCTAACTAAGAAGTTAAATAATCTGGAAATGAGTATATCATTATTGTTTTAGTTAACATGTTATTTCAAAAGAAGTCATAGCTAGATATAAGATGATCATAATAGGGAATAGAGGACGGAGAGAGAAAGAGGAGTCTAAGTGGAATTATACAATGAAAATCCAGTGCTGTTGTGGTGACACTGTTTGTTATTATACTTTATAAATTTGCTTTCACTTATATTGTGTGTTGCTGTAATCAGTGCTGGGAATAAATAAAATATTTAAAAAAAAAAAGGTATTTCCTAAAATCTCCACTCGAGACTAGTTACAATATCAGCACATCCAGATTGGATAAAGATCAGTTTATACACATTGACTTTTTTTGCCATGTTTACAAGCTTTAAATTTGCGGCAGGGGAAGAAACCTTTGAATATGTCTCCCCTCACATCTTTTGCAATAGCATTTGTTTGGTGTTTTAGTACACTTGAGGCCAGAATTGTTTTCAAATTGTGTGTCTTTCTCAAGATAAAATGTGGCGTAGCTCTTAATTTTTTTTACAATAATGTCCTCCTTTAAGATATTCCAATGTTTTCTAATTTTCTTTTCTATCATATATTTGTTTTCACTGTACTCAGTTATAAAGGGGACATCTAATATATTTGCAATTTTCTGTTTATCTTTCTGTGTTTTATATGTGAGCATGGTATTTCTATCCATATTACACACTTCTTTAATTCTCTCTTCAATGTAAAATTCATTGTATCCTCAATCTAAAAATCTGTCTTTAAGTAGTAATGAGTGTTCAGATCATTTTTCATCATTGGAGCATTTTTTCTATTCCACATCATCTATCCCTTTGGGATATTTCCTATCCATTTTTCATGATGACTACTTGTTTCATGTATATAGTTGTTAGCATCAACTTACTTAAAGTAAGTAGAAGTTTCAATCTTTCTTTGTATAGTGTTGATATTTAGATCTAAGAAATTGACATGTTCATGACTATATTTGTATGTAAATTTTAAATTTACTAAATTATCATTCATGATATCTAGACTGTGTTTAAGATCAGCGACACTTCCTTTAGATATCATCAGGATATCGTCAATATACCTTCGATATAGGACCAAGTCTACACTAGCTGGGCATGAGTCCCAAAATATTGATTCCCACTTACCCATATATAAGTTTGCATAACTAGGCATGAACTTTGTCCCCATTGCAGTTCCACATAGCTGTTTATAGAATTTACCTTCAAAACTGAAATAGTTTTGTTTTAAGATGTAGTCAATCCTGCTAAAAATAAAATCTTTCTGTTCTTGTGGCATGCTGGGATTCTACAGAATTGAGACCTTCTTAGTGTGGGATATTGGTAAAAAGGGATGTCACATCACACGTTAGCCATATATTATGTTCTTCCCAGACTATATCATTCAAAATCGTTACAACAAACGAACACTGGCCCTACGCGTGTTATCCCCCCGTAATAATATAAGGTAAGGTGTATTAAAGATTCTATCACCAATCATTAAGAAATGGTGCTAATGCATTTAAAAATAATCTACTTCACAAAGTTCGGCAGCCAGAGAAAGCAAAGACTCCCCACAAAAAAGTATGCACAGTAAGCACTCTGCGCCCTGACTATGTGCGGTATGATTCCAAAAAAAGGGTAAGGTTAAAATATGACTTTTATTAATAAATCTTTAAAATAAGGGTAACACACAAATTAAAAGAATCCAGACACTAGCAACTTCAGACTGTGTGAAGAAATCTAGAGGGGCCTCATGTTGATATTATAGGGTCTCAATTCTCTTAGAGCCACACTCCCTCTCAGAAAATATATGAGTATTCAGCTATGTAAAGTATGGATAAATAAGTTTAATCCACTTGCATCACATGCATACGCTAGCGTGTATTTCTCTGTGTGAGTGGTATGGCACTGTATACTTCAAAACACAAACTTGATACAGTAAATATACATATGGCGCTTGCAATCAAATCCACCTGGGACTGGATAATCTCTCAATCCCCAAAAAATTATAAGTCTATGATCATTAACTAACCCAATGATAAACAGTTTGCATATTATACCATGTGTCAGGGTTGGTTTGACTGCCACAATTGTGGATCTCTATCGTCCTCTTGCTGTGGATTCAGAGAAACTTGAATTACAATACAATATTATAAATTATATGATCCAGGTATGTAATGTATGTCATGCTTCCACACATGTAATTCAATATGTTCCTTATATTGTAAGCAAGGCGCTTAATCTAATATACATTTCTTGGGTTAATCACTTGTGAAAAAGAATACCATTACTGACTAGTACATTAATTACAAATAGATACTTTTATAATGACAAACACAACGTATCAATAATTAGCATGTTGCTTCAGTAATAATTAGAGTATTAGTTTGGACTTTCCTCTCTCAGGGAAATATACTTTAAATAACACCATTGGTACGGTATAGTATGAACCTCACTGTACTAGGTTTGAACGGCAAGTTATAAATCTCTCTATGAGTAGAGTTGAAAATCCACTATTGTAATGGACTTAAATAAAGTCCTATGATCTAGTCTGTTATGTTTCATAGATGTTCGAGCCTGTATAAGTGGACACTTTAACAGTCAATCTTGATATGTAATGTGCTTGAGATCAATTTTACATCCCTTGTCCACTTTAATATAAGATTCACTCTAGAATCTGTACATTGAGTTCTGCTATACTTGATAACTAGAATTTAACTGTAACATAATAAATAAAGCAGATCACTGTCTTGTGTATGTTACTATAGGTCCAGTACTACCCAGACATTATTGAACTCAAGTGATTATTGGGGTTAAATAAAAGCCCAGTTTTTACTAATTTTGTGATATTTTAAGTGAGATTCAATAGTCCCCTTTGAGTGCCGTTGGTTTCCTAAAGAACCAGTGTCATTGGTTCTATTGAGTTAATTAGTGAAAGTTAGACCTATGTCAGTAAAGGTATCAGTGGTATACAATCAACATGTGCTTCGGTAAATACTTGGTCTAGCCTACTCCAGACTGTGCAATTTATTCAGCATTAGCAATATTCAGTTAAATAAATGCTAGGTCTGGTACAACCAAGACCGTTCCGTACTTTTAACACTAGCGATATTATAAATGCTAAGTCTGGCACAACCTAGACTATATAATTATTTTGGCTTGTTAACGCTAAATATATTAAAGGGACATGAAAGCCAATTTTTTTCTTTCGTGATTTAGAAAGAGCATGTAATTTTAAACAACTTTCTAATTTACTTCTATTATCTAATTTGTTTCATTCTCTTGATATCACTTGCTGAAAAGCATATCTAGATATGCTCAGTAGCTGCTGATTGGTTGCTGCACCTAGAGGCCTTGTGTGATTGGCTCACACATGTGCATTGCTATTTCTTTAACAAAGGATATCTAAAGAATTGAGCAAATTAGATAATAGAAGTAAATTGGAAAGTTGTTTAAAATTGCATGCCCTATCTGAATCATGAAAGTTTAATTTTGACTAGACTATCCCTTTAAGTGCTGACAAAAAATGTGGTTGAATAAATGCTAAGTCTGGCACAACCCAGACCCTACAACAATTTTAGCTATTTTAACACTAGCGATATTTATGCAGAGAGCATAATCATTTTGAATCTGTGTCTGGCTATTAAAATAAGAGCACCTAAACGCTCTAATGGATCCCCTGATGCGTTTGCCCCTCCGGGCTTTATCAAAGGCAGTGGACCGTCGTTACTTGGGGGATATATACCTTTGTTTCTGGAAGTCCTGCATTATCTGACATCTGATAGGCTGAGGATTCTCACTATTGTCGGCTGGTTGTCAATCGTATGGTGGATAATGGGAGGTTACGATGATGTCAGTGTGTTTACGCTAATACAGTGACCCTCCAATTATCTGCTGTTAATACCACGATCTGTCATCTTTCATTATATTCAAATAGGTTTATCAGTGTGTTACACTCCCCCGTCATGGACACAAAAATTATTTTGAATATCTTGAGGTCCGTGTGTCATCTAGATTTCAGCTAAAGTGGTTGCAGCTATTTTACCCTTTAATATTAGGGGATTCATTCATTATGTGTTTTAATATCACACTCTCAATCTCTAATCTACTGAAACACTCTGTTCTATCCTGGGGAATGAATCATTACAATAGTGGATTTTCAACTCTACTAATAGCGAGATTTATAACTTGCTGCTATAGCGGTTCAAACCTAGTACAGTGAGGTTCATACTATACCATACCAACAGTGTTATTTAAAGTATATTTCCCTGAGAGAGGAAATTTCAAATTCATACTCTAATTACAGTTAATTTCTGAAGCAACATGCTAATTATTGATACTTTGTGTTTGTCATTATAAAAGTATCTATTTGTAATTAATGTACTAGTCAGTAATGACACTGGTTCTTTAGGAAACCAACGGCACTCAAAGGGGACTATTGAATCTCACTTAAAATATCACAAAATTAGTAAAAACTGGGCTTTTATTTAACCCCAATAATCACTTGAGTTCAATAATGTCTGGGTAGTACTGGACCTATAGTAACATACACAAGACAGTGATCTGCTTTATTTATTATGTTACAGTTAAATTCTAGTTATCAAGTATAGCAGAACTCAATGTACAGATTCTAGAGTGAATCTTATATTAAAGTGGACAAGGGATGTAAAATTGATCTCAAGCACATTACATATCAAGATTGACTGTTAAAGTGTCCACTTATACAGGCTCGAACATCTATGAAACATAACAGACTAGATCATAGGACTTTATTTAAGTCCATTACAATAGTGGATTTTCAACTCTACTCATAGAGAGATTTATAACTTGCCGTTCAAACCTAGTACAGTGAGGTTCATACTATACCGTACCAATGGTGTTATTTAAAGTATATTTCCCTGAGAGAGGAAAGTCCAAACTAATACTCTAATTATTACTGAAGCAACATGCTAATTATTGATACGTTGTGTTTGTCATTATAAAAGTATCTATTTGTAATTAATGTACTAGTCAGTAATGGTATTCTTTTTCACAAGAGATTAACCCAAGAAATGTATATTAGATTAAGCGCCTTGCTTACAATATAAGGAACATATTGAATTACATGTGTTGAACCATGACATACATTACATATCTGGATCATATAATTTATAATATTGTATTGTAATTCAAGTTGCTCTCAATCCACAGCAAGAGGACGATAGAGATCCACAATTGTGGCAGTCTAACCAACCCTGACATATGATATAATATACAAACTGTTAATCATTGGGTTAGTTAATGATCATAGATTTACAATTTCTTGGGGATTGAGAGATTATACAGTCCCAGGTGGATTTTATTGCAAGGATTCCCCTCACATCGAATGGCCTGCCGTGCGTTGTTAAGCGTGTAACTCTTCCATGCTATTGCTGCTGACGATTTTCGCTGATGTCACTGGGGGCTTGTCCTTCCAGTTGTTGTATGATTGGTTTAGGTGCGGCGTCAAAAAAATCCCTTTGTCTGCGATACACCAATCCAGTGGCTACGTCTCCTCTGACGTTCGGGGGGTGTAAAGAGCCGCTACCTTCCGATTGGTCCAAACCTGGTCAGCTCCTCCGGCTGTTTTGCTTGGAGCTGTTAGTGGGATGAAGATTCACCTGTTCAGCTGTGCTCACTGGGAAAGTCCAGAATCCACAAGTAAACAAGAAATAGGAGCAGCAACCGAAATGAGGTAAAAGCAAGTCTTTATTAGAACATATAGTTAAAAGCCAGATTCTCATGCAATGTAAAAACACAGAGGTCAGCAAGGCAAACAGCTGACGCGTTTCGGCATTGTGCGGTAGTCGAAGCTGACAGACTGTGTCATAGGAACACCTTAAAACACCCCTTGCTGCCTCCTATTGGTTTATGGAAATTTGCATATGTAATTTGTTAAGCTCCACAAAAAGCCAAATTTCATACACAGTGTAATAGACCCTTACCACATCATGTTATTGCTTTTACAGAACATAAAGAAAAGAATGTCAATAATTTCAGAATATGTTACCGTAATTTTTTGCAAAATATAGTGAACAACTATTAATTAAAATTCAAATATAAATTAGCAAATAACATTGAATATAAAGAATAAATATCACAGAAAAGAGAAAATATGGTACAACTTGTCCCTGACGTTAACAATAAATATTAAAAATAATTGTTAAGAGATAACTGAGTTGATTAAGCAACCACATCAAAAGGTAATAAGTCAAAGTATAAGAATATACAAAGTGGACTAAAATTGATGTTGTGCGATCTATGAAGTGGTAGTCAATTCTTGAATGATAATATTCTTTAGGTTACGTTAGATTTAATAGAACAATTTATAAGAGATAGATATAATAAAAATAATAATAAAAATAATAAATTTTTGGCAATAAAGTTTAGAGTTTGTACTTTAACTATTCACCATTAGAGTGATAATATCAGCATGTCACAAACAACGATGGAGTTATTATTTTTATTATATCTATCTCTTATAAATTGTTCTATTAAATCTAACGTAACCTAAAGAATATTATCATTCAAGAATTGACTACCACTTCATAGATCGCACAACATCAATTTTAGTCCACTTTGTATATTCTTATACTTTGACTTATTACCTTTTGATGTGGTTGCTTAATCAACTCAGTTATCTCTTAACAATTATTTTTAATATGTATTGTTAATGTCAGGGACAAGTTGTACCATATTTTCTCTTTTCTGTGATATTTATTCTTTATATTCAATGTTATTTGCTAATTTATATTTGAATTTTAATTAATAGTTGTTCACTATATTTTGCAAAAAATGACGGTAACATATTCTGAAATTATTGACATTCTTTTCTTTATGTTCTGTAAAAGCAATAACATGATGTGGTAAGGGTCTATTACACTGTGTATGAAATTTGACTTTTTGTGGAGCTTAACAAATTACATATGCAAATTTCCATAAACCAATAGGAGGCAGCGAGGGGTGTTTTAAGGTGTTCCTACGACACAGTCTGTCAGCTTCGACTACCGCACAATGCCGAAACGCGTCAGCTGTTTGCCTTGCTGACCTCTGTGTTTTTACATTGCCTGAGAATCTGGCTTTTAACTATATGTTCTAATAAAGACTTGCTTTTACCTCATTTCGGTTGCTGCTCCTATTTCTTGTCTACTTAAACTTATATATCCACACTTTACACAGCTGAATATTCATATATTTTCTGAGGGGGAGTATGACTCTTACAGAATTGAGACCCTATAATATCAACACGGGGCCCCTCTAGATTTCTTCACACAGTCTGTTGCTAGTGTTTGGATTCTTTTAATTTGTGTGTTACCTTTATTTTAAAGATTTATTAATAAAAGTCATATTTTAACCTTTCCCTTTTTTTGAATCATACTGCCCATAGTCAGAGCCCAGAGTGCTTACTGTGCATACTTTTTTTTTTTTTTTTATAAATCCTTTATTGAATTATTAACAAACAATACATTTAAAAAAGAAAGAAAAAAATACATTACAACATATATAGAATGATATTTTTCACAATATTGCTAGGTCTGAATAGTTCTAACATATTCCTATACAGTCGTTTTCCTTCAGGCTTGTTAGTTGCGCTATCTAGGAAATATAACGAGCCTATAGATACTGGGCAAATTAATTACCTATGGAGCAGGGGTTATTCTCAATTCTAGTTTATTGGTAGGGGGTCCAGTAAGCTCACCGCTTATATTTTACACCTTCATCCTGTTCTCTCAGAGGGAAGTATCATATTGACTAAGATTTTTTTTTTTTTTTTTTATACTAGTCCTTTATATATTTGATTTTGCATTTCCCTATTACGGGTTTTTATATAATAGTCCCATTTATTTAGGAATGCCATCTTCCTGCTCTTTGTATCTCCCAATGCGTCATATTTTTCTATTACTAATTGCTGCCATATTTTGTTCTTAAGTGTGGCAATCCCCGGGGATTTTTTCTCAATCCATAATTTCGTGATTAGATTCCTTGCTAATAGTATCACCATAGCTATATATAATTTAATTTCTCTCTTCTCGATGCAAGGGTTATATAAAAGAATTACTGTTTGTTTATCTATTTTATAGTCAATACCAATTGTTTTTGAGATCCAAAATCCTATCTGATTCCAATATTGGATAATCTTTGGACAGTTCCAAAAATAGTGTGTCAAGTCTGGAAATGGAAATGAACATTTTGGGCATGATGGCAATTCTCCCTTGGACCATTTATATCTTTTTGTCACTGTTATATAGTCTTTATGTATTATTCTATACTGGGATTCTCTTAGCTCACTATCCTTAGTAGTTTGTTTAGCTAGTTTTATACTATACTTTAGTTGTTCCTTTAAATTGTCTATACATATCTCCCAGTTATTTTCCTATTTTTTGGAATCATACCGCACATAGTCAGGGCGCAGAGTGCTTACTGTGCATACTTTTTTGTGGGGAATCTTTGCTTTCTCTGGCTGCCCCACTTTGTGAAGTAGATTATATCGTTCAAAATGTTTAGAACCTTTGTGGAATCTCTTAGGTATGCAGGCAGTTGTCTAATATGTTTCTGTAAGCTTTAATCAATATATTCCGATAGGTTATTTGCTACAGATCCAATGCCTGAGGTTATTGGTCTACCTGGTGGTTGTGTGAGAGACATGCATTTTAGGTAAATAGTAGAAAACTGGTATTTTGGGGTATTTTATACTTAAATACCTAAACTATTTCTCATTAATGATACCTGTGCTTTTTCCCTCTAATAGTAATCTATCTAGAACTTTTCTGAAATTGACAGTAGGGTTGCACCTTAGTATCTCATAGGTATTACCCTTGTTTAAGATTTGTTTGGATTCCTTGACACAGTCGTATTTATTCAGGATTACTATTCTATTATTACTAATTAATATTTAAATTCCTGTCAGTCTATAGTTTTTAAATATTTGCTGACAGTACTTTTGTCAAGTTGTGTTTAAACTTATTTTTAGAGCTTAACTTTTTTATGTCATTCAAACCTTCATTTCAAATGTTTCAATGGATGGTCCTTTATGACTGGTGGGGAAGAAAGTGGATTTGCGTTTCAACTCCGTGTGTATAAACTGATTTTTATCCAATCTGGATGTGCTGGTATTGTAACTAGTCCAGGGATAGGCACATACAAAGGCTGTGGCGGACATTTTCCAAAGTACAGACCTTAGTGAAGGACACCAAGGTACATTTGAAATTAAAAACATTATTTAATAGTGCTTGGTGTTATTATACTAATGGAGATACCACTGATCCTATAACGAGCCCTCCTCTGGCTATACCCATGTGCCAGTGTCAGACATCCCAACCTGCAAAAACTCATTTCAGGAAGGTTGCTTCTCCCGCTATTGCGCCGCCACCCCCACCCCCCTCCAAGTTATATATTGGACACCTTGAAACCCTAAATAAGATAGAGACTTATCATTTAAGTAGCTTCCCACTAAAGTCACATTAAAAAAAAAGTAGCTTTATTGCACAACTACATACAACAAACCTATTTTCCAGTGATCGTACGCTTGTTGAATGCTCTAATATTTTAGAATACGAAGTTTAATTACGTGCAGTAAATAAGGTAGTATTTGTGTTTTATTTAATTAAAATCAGTGGGGGGTTTTTGGTTACTGATGGATGCTTTGAGGGTTCTATAACATCCCAGCAACTAAAGGCATTCCTTAAAGAAACACTTTTCTGGATTTTGGCCACATTGGATCATAGTACTTGGAGTTTCAGGGAGATTGCACTCCATTTGCTGGCATCAGGGAGCCGCTATTACAATCAGGGAGTCTCCCTGAACTTCAGGGAGGGTTGGGATGTCTGCAGTGTCACTACTGTGTTATTGTATATTGCTTGGTGTTATTATACTGATGCAGATGCCACTGATTCTATAACCAGCTCTCATCTGGCTATACCCATGTGCCAGTGTCACTACTCTGTCATTATATAGTGGTGGGTGTTATTATAATGATGCAGATACCACTGATCCTATAACCAGCCCTCATCTGGCTATACCCATGTGCCAGTGTCACTACTGTGTCATTATATTGTGATGGGTGTTATTATACTGATGCAGATACCACTGATCCTATAACCAGCCCTCCTCTTGCTATACCCATGAGCCAGTGTCACTACTGTGTCATTGTATAGTGCTTGGTGTTGTTATACTGATGCAGATACCACTGACCCTATAACCAGCCCTCCTCTGGCTATACCCATGAGCCAGTGTCACTACTGTGTCATTATATAGCGATGGGTGTTATTATACTGATGCAGATACCATTGACCCTATAACCATCCCTCCTTTGGCTATACCCATGTGCCAGTGTCACTACTGTGTCATTATAAAGCGATGGGTGTTATTATACTGATGCAGATACCATTGACCCTATAACCAGCCCTCCTTTGGCTATACCCATGTGCCAGTGTCACTATTGTGTCATTATATAGCGATGGGTGTTATTATACTGATGCAGATACCACTGATCCTATAACCAGCCCTACTCTAGCTATACCCATGTGCCAGTGTCACTACCGTGTCATCATATAGCGATGGGTGTTATTATATTGATGCAGATACCACTGACCCTATAACCAGCCCTTGTCTGGCTATTCGCATTTGCAAGTGTCACTGCTGTGTCTTTGTATAGAGCTGGGTGTTATTATACAGATGCAGATACACATCCAGCGTTTCACTCAGGCATTACTTATTCCATAACTTATTACTCAATATCGCTAGCAGTCTCTTGACAAGCCACTAACTTTATTCACACTACATATTTTTTTACTCCTTTTATTTAATCAGAAAGAAAAGATATACTAAGGTTGTGGCGGACACTGCAAGGGCTAGTCACGGACACCAGTGTCCATGTACGGACACCTTGCCTATCCCTGAACTAGTCTCAAGTGGAGATTTTAGGAAATACCCTTTTAGTGTGAGTTTCCTCACTAATTCCTTTGCATTTATATAAGTTTTGAATTTATCAAATCTTGTAGAAGGTGCAAATGAGAGACCAAAGCTTAAAACTTATTTTTCTTTCTCTGATAATGTCACATAACTGAGATGATACATTTCTTTACTCTCATTATTTGAGCAAATTTCCTTGTTACATTATTGGGAGAAGTCAACATTCTACTCTGATTTTATTATTCTAGTTCCTCCTCTTCTTCCTCTATGAGCCTTCTTTTGATTGGGGTCTCTATCGGCTAGATTTGGAGTTTTGCGATAGAAGGGGTGCGTTAGCTACGCGTGCTTTTTGTCGCCCGCACCTTTTAAATACCGCTGGTATTTAGAGTTCACAGAATGGCTGCGTTAGGCTCCAAAAAAGGAGCGTAGAGCATAATTTACCGCCATTGCAACTCTCAATACCAGCTGTGCTTACGGACGCGGCCAGCTTAAAAAAGGTGCTCGTGCACGATTCCCCCATAGGATACAATGGGGCAGTTTGAGCTGAAAAAACCTAACACCTGCAAAAAAGCAGCGTTCAGCTCCTAACGCGGCCCCATTGTTTCCTATAGGGAAACACTTCCGAAGTCTGCACCTAACACCCTAACATGTACCCCGAGTCTAAACACCCCTAACCTTACACTTATTAACCCCTAATCTGCTGCATCCGCTATCGCTGACACCTGCATATTTTTTTTAACCCCTAATCTGCCGCTCCGTACACCGCCGCAACCTACATTATCCCTATGTACCCCTAATCTGCTGCCCCTAACACCGCCGACCCCTATATTATATTTATTAACCCCTAATTTGCTGCCCCCAACGTCGCCGCCAGCTACCTACAATAATTAACCCCTAATCTGCCGAACGGATCTCACCGCTACTATAATAAATGCTTTAACCCCTAATCCGCCTCACTGCCGCCTCAATAACCCTATAATAAATAGTATTAACCCCTAATCTGTCCTCTCTAACATCGCCGACACCTAACTTCAATTATTAACCCCTAATCTGCCGACCGGACCTCACCTGTACTCTAATAACTGTATTTACCCCTAAAGCTAAGTCTAACCCTAACACTAACACCCACCTAAGTTAAATATAATTTAAATCTAACGAAATAAATTAACTCTTATTAAATAAATTATTCCTATTTAAAGCTAAATACTTACCTGTAAAATTAATCCTAATATAGCTACAATATAAATTATAATTATATTTTAGCTATTTTAGGATTAATATTTATTTTACAGGCAACTTTGTATTTATTTTAACCAGGTACAATAGCTATTAAATAGTTATTTACTATTTAATAGCTACCTAGTTAAAATAATTACAAAATTACCTGTAAAATAAATCCTAACCTAAGTTACAATTAAACCTAACACTACACTATCAATAAATTAATTAAATACAATACCTACAAATAACTACAATTAAATACAATTACATAAACTAACTAAAGTACAAAAAATAAAAAAGCTAAGTTACAAAAAATAAAAAAATAGGTTACAAACATTTAAAAAATATTACAACAATTTTAAGCTAATTACACCTAATCTAAGCCCCCTAATAAAATAACAAAGCCCCCCAAAATAAAAAAATTCCCTACCCTATTCTACATTAAAAAAGTTCAAAGCTCTAATACCTTACCAGCCCTTAAAAGGGCCTTTTGTGGGGCATGCCCCAAAGAAAACTGCTCTTTTGCCTGTAAAAGAAAAATTCAACCCCCCCAACATTAAAACCCACCACCCACATACCCCTAATCTAACCCACACCCCCTTAAAATAACCTAACACTAATCCCCTGAAGATCATCCTACCTTGAGTCGTCTTCACTCAGCCGAGCCACCGATGGACCTGAAGAGGAGATCCGGAGAGGCAGAAGTGATCCTCCAAGGGGCGCTGAAGAAGTCTTCCATCCGATGAAGTGATCCTCCAGGCGGCGCTGAAGAAGTCTTCCATCCGGGCGATGTCATCTTCCAAGCGGCGCTGAAGAAGTCTTCTATCCAGGCGATGTCATCTTCCAAGCGGGGTCTTCAATCTTCTTTCTTCAGGATCCATCTTCATCCCGCCGACGCGGAACATCCTTCTTTCCCGACGGACTACCGACGAATGAAGGTTCCTTTAAGGGACGTCATCCAAGATGGCATCCCTCGAATTCCGATTGGCTGATAGGATTCTATCAGGTAGAAAATAGGATTCTATCAGGTAGGAAAATTCTGATTGGCTGATGGAATCAGCCAATCAGATTCAAGTTCAATCCGATTGGCTGATCCAATCAGCCAATCAGATTGAGCTTGCATTCTATTGGCTGTTCCGATCAGCCAATAGAATGCAAGCTCAATCTGATTGGCTGATCCAATCAGCCAATCGGATTGAACTTGAATCTGATTGGCTGATTCGGTGGCTCGGCTGAGTGAAGACGACTCAAGGTAGGATGATCTTCAGGGGATTAGTGTTAGGTTATTTTAAGGGGGGTTTGGGTTAGATTAGGGGTATGTGGGTGGTGGGTTTTAATGTTGGGGGGGTTGTATTTTTCTTTTACAGGCAAAAGAGCAGTTTTCTTTGGGGCATGCCCCACAAAAGGCCCTTTTAAGGGCTGGTAAGGTAAAAGAGCTTTGAACTTTTTTAATGTAGAATAGGGTAGGGATTTTTTTTATTTTGGGGGGCTTTGTTATTTTATTAGGGGGCTTAGATTAGGTGTAATTAGCTTAAAATTGTCGTAATATTTTTCTAATGTTTGTAAATATTTTTTTATTTTTTGTAACTTAGTTCTTTTTTATTTTTTGTACTTTAATTAGTTTATTTAATTGTATTTATTTGTAGGTATTGTATTTAATTAATTTATTGATAGTGTAGTGTTAGGTTTAATTGTAGGTAATTGTAGTTAATTTATTTAATTATTTTATTGATAGTGTAGTGTTAGGTTTAATTGTAACTTAGGTTAGGATTTATTTTACAGGTAATTTTGTAATTATTTTAACTAGGTAACTATTAAATAGTTATTAACTATTTAATAGCTATTGTACCTAGTTAAAATAAATACAAAGTTGCCTGTAAAATAAATATAAATCCTAAAATAGCTACAATATAATTATTCGTTATATTGTAGCTATATTAGGATTTATTTTACAGGTAAATATTTAGCTTTAAATAGAAATCATTTATTTAATAAGAGTTCATTTATTTCGTTAGATTTAAATTATATTTAATTTAGGGGGGTGTTAGTGTTAGGGTTAGACTTAGCTTTAGGGGTTAATACATGTATTAGAGTAGCGGTGAGGTCCGGTCGGCAGATTAGGGGTTAATAATTGAAGTTAGGTGTCGGTGATGTTAGGGAGGGCAGATTAGGGGTTAATACTATTTATTATAGGGTTATTGAGGTGGGAGTGAGGCAGATTAGGGGTTAATAACTTTATTATAGTAGTGGCGAGGTCCGGTCGGCAGATTAGGGGTTAATAAGTGTAGGTAGGTGTCGGCGACGTGTAGGGGGGCAGATTAGGGGTTAATAAATATAATATAGGGGTCGGCGGTGTTAGGGGCAGCAGATTAGGGGTACATAAGTATAACGTAGGTGGCGGCGGTGTGCGGTCGGCAGATTAGGGGTTAAAAAAATGTATTATAGTGGCGGCGATGTGGAGGGACCTCGGTTTAGGGGTGCATAGGTAGTTTATGGGTGTTAGTGTACTTTAGACCACAGTAGTTAAGAGCTTTATGAACCGGCATTAGCCAAGAAAGCTCTTAACTCCTGACTTTTTTCTGCGGCTGGAGTTTTGTCGTTAGAGTTCTAACGCTCACTTCATCCAAGATTCTAAATACCAGTGTTAGAAAGATCCCTTTGAAAAGATAGGCTACGCAAATGGCGTAGGGGGATCTGCGGTATGGAAAAGTCGTGGCTGGAAAGTGAGCGTTAGTCCCTTTAATGACTGACTCTAAATACCAGCGGGCGGTAAAAACCAGCGTTAGGACCCCCTAACGCTGGTTTTGACGGCTACCGCAAAACTCTAAATCTAGGCGTATGTGTTCTAACAGACCACTTTTTTTTTTACTGTTGTCCTGTTCCGGACCATATTCTGGCCCTCTCCTAAAAAAGAGTTCCTAGAGGTAGTGGGAACTTGAACTGGAGATTCTCTCCCATTTGGATCCCTTTGTTAATCTTAGCATGGGTATGTTCTGAACTTTTAGAACTTTGTACCTATTGGGGGTTCTTATATATTCATCCCTCCACTTTCTATTAGGATTTCTATGTGTATGGCTGTATCTTCAATTGGGACTTTGGGAATAGTTATAATTTCAGTAAAAGTTATAATTTCTCCCCTCAGATCTTTTATGCAGTTATTTCCAACTCTCACTACTGTCAACGTAATGACCAGGTCTCTGTGAATATCTATTACCTTTGTGATTATATTTGTTATATACTGTATATTACCCCTTGTAATTATTCTATCATCCTCCTTATGGTACTCATATGGATGGTAATTTGAGTCATCCAAGGTATAGGTATTTCTGCTCCATCTTGGTGGGTGGGTGTGATTTTTACTTTCTCTACTTTTTTTGTTATTGTATGGGAGCTGTATGTAGTTGGAATTGATTTTGTTTTGGCTCTATCGTCCCCCTTCCAACTTACATATCTGTTGTTTGATCCTTGTTTGAGAATAATAGTGCTCCACTTATCGTTATCAATTTTAGAATTATTATTTGCATTGTCAAGTAGTGGCATATCGTTATTAGAAGTAGCATTTTCATCTTCAGGTGATTGCTGCCAAATCTCTATTTAGTTTTTTTGGAAATAATCCCATCCTTAAAATTATTTATTTTCCTATAGAGATGTTCTTGTTTCTCTTTAAATGTCTTTGAACTTTTAAAAAATTCCATTCTGTTTTCCTCCAAATTAATGTATTTATCTAATTGTATTAATTATGCTTCCCTATACTCTATTATTAGTTTTATCAACTTTTCAAAAGTTTAATTTATTATCTTGCTCCATCTCTCAAAAAATTCTGGTGTAAAAAGGGAAAAGTCACAATCCTTTTTAATAGTTAAACCTTAAGGTATTATATTTAGCTCTAAACATCATAACCTTGTTATAGCCTTAACAAAGATGGCTTCCTTATCATCCTTTCGGAAATAACTCCGCTACCGGAAGTGACAAATTTGCGTAAATGGAAGTGACACATTCAAGCATACCACAAGACCGTAAGTTATTCCAAATACGGAAGTGGCTCAACGCTAACGCCACATTTTTTGGCGGGCAAATACTAAACATTTTGATTGGCTAGGCAAACCTTTATATTTCTGTGTACATCTCAGAGCTAATTTACGGGTAGATTACGATTTTTGCGTTATGAGGTGTGCGGTGCTAACGAGCAGTTTATGCTCACTGCTCACTTACCTACAGCGCTGGTATTACGAGTTTTTACAAACCCGGCGTTAAAAGACAAGAAGTGAGCGTTGAGCAAAATTGTGCTCCAAATCTCACTCCAATACTAGCGCTGCTTAAGTCAGCGGTGAGCTGGTGTAACGTGCTCGTGCACGATTTCCCCATAGGAATCAACGTGGAGAACCGGCTGAAAAAAAGTCTAACACCTGTAAAAATGCAGCGTTTAGCTCTTAACGCAGCCCCATTGATTCCTATGGGGAAATTAAATTTATGTTTACACCTAACTCCCTAACATGAACCCCGAGTCTAAACACCCTAATATTAAACTTATTAACTCCTAATCTGCCGCCCCCGACATCACCAATATCTACATTATACTTATGAACCCCTAATCAGCTGCCCCCAACATTGCCGATACCTACATTATATTTATTAACCCCTAATCTGCCGCCCCCAACGTCACTGCCACTATAATAAACATATTAACCCCCAAACCTAAGTCTAACCCTAACCTTAACACCCCCTAACTTAAATATAATTAAAATAAATCTAAATAAACACTACTATAAATAATTAAATTATTCCTATTTAAAACTAAATACTTACCTGTAAAATAAACCCTAGCTAGCTACAATATAACTAATAGTTACATTGTATCTATCTTAGGCTTTATTTTTATTTTACAGGCAAGTTTGTATTTATTTTAACTAGGTAGAATAGTTATTAAATAGTTATTAACTATTTAATAACTATCTAGCTAAAATAAATACAAAAGTACCTGTAAAATAAAACCTAACCTAAGTTACAATTACACCTAACACTATACTATAATTAAATAAATTCCCTAAATTAAATACAATTAAATACAATTAAAAGAAAATATTATTATTAAATTATTAAAGTACAAAAAACAAACAAACTCTAAATTACAGAAAATAATAAACAAATAACAAGATTTTTAAACTAATTACACCTAATCTAATCCCCCTAACAAAATAAAAAAGCCCCCCCAAAATAAAAAAGCCTTACCCTACACTAAATTACAAATAGCCCATAAAAGGGCCTTTTGCTGGGCATTGTCCCAAAGTAATCAGCTCTTTTACCTGTAAAAAAAATTTACAAATCCCCACCCAACATTAAAACCCATCACCCACACAAACAACCCTACTCTAAAACCCACCCAATACCCCCTTAAAAAACCTAACACTAACCCCTTGAAGATCACCTTACCAGGAGAAGTCTTCATCCAACCGGGTCGAAGTCCTCAACAAAGCCGGCAGAAGTGGTCCTCCAGACGGGCAGAAGTCTTCATCCAGACGGCATCTTCTATCTTCTTCCATCCAGCGGGTCCATCTTCAAGACATCCGACGCGGAGCATCCTCTTCATCCGACGGCTAACACTGAATGAAGGTTCATTTTCTACCTTAGTTCCGATTAACTGATAGAATTCTATCAGCCAATCGGAATTGAAGGGATGTCATCTTGGATGACGTCATTTACAGGAACCTTCATTCAGTGTTAGCCGTCGGATGAAGAGGATGCTCCGCGTTGGATGTCTTGAAGATGGACCCGCTCCGCGCCGGATGAATAAAGATAGAAGATGCCATCTGGATGAAGACTTCTGCCCATCTGGAGGACCACTTCTGCCTGTCTGGAGGACCACTTCTGCTGGCTTCGTTGAGGACTTTTGCCCAGTTGGATGAAGACTTCTCCCTGTAAGATGATCTTCAAGGGGTTAGTGTTAGGTTTTTTTAAGGGGGTATTGGGTGGGTTTAAGAGAAGGGTTGGTTGTGTGTGTGGTGGGTTTTAATGTTGGGGGGATTTGTAATTTATTTTAAAGGTAAAAGAGCTGATTACTTTGGGGCAATGCCCCACAAAAGGCCCTTTTAAGGGCTATTTGTAATTTAGTGTCGGGTAGGGCTTTTTTTATTTTGGGGGGCTTTTTTATTTTGTTAGGGGGATTAGATTAGGTGTAATTAGTTTAAAAATCTTGTAATATGTTTATTATTTTCTGTAATTTAGTGTTGTTTTTTTGTACTTTAGATAATTGTATTTAATTGTATTTAATTTTATTTAATTTAGGGAATTTATTTAATTATAGTGTAGTGTTAGGTGTAATTGTAACTTAGGTTAGGTTTTATTTTACAGGTACTTTTGTATTTATTTTAACTAGGTAGTTATTAAATAGTTAATAACTATTTAATAACTATTCTACCTAGTTAAAATAAATACAAACTTCCCTGTAAAATAAAAATAAACCCTAATATACATACAATGTAACTATTAGTTATATTGTAGCTATCTTAGGGTTTATTTTATATGTAAGTATTTAGTTTTAAATAGGAATAATTTAGTTAATGATAGTTATATTTATTTAGATGTATTTAAATTATATTTAAGTTAGGGGTGTTAGGGTTAGACTTAGATTTAGGGGTTAATAATTTTAATATAGTTGTGGCAACGTTGGGGGTGGCAGATTAGGGGTTAATAAATGTAGGTAGGTGGCGGTGATGTTAGGGACGGCAGATTAGGGGTTAATAATATTTAACTAATGTTTGTGAGGCGGGAGTGTGGCAGTTTAGGGGTTAATATATTTATTATAGTGGCGGCAATGTCCGGTTCGGCAGAAATTTTTTATTTTAGTGTTTGCAATGCTGGAGGGCATCGGTTTAGGGGTTAATAGGTAGTTTACAGGTGTTAGTGTACTTTTTAGCACTTTAGTTAAGAGTTTTATGCTACGGCGTTGTAGTGTAAAACTCTTAACTACTGACTTTAAAATGCGGTACCAGTCTTGACAGGAGAGGGTATACCGCTCACTTTTTGTCAGACTCGTAATACCGGCGCTGTGCAAGTCCCATTGAAAAAAGAGGATACGCAATTTACGTAAGTGGATTTGCGGTATTTCCAAGTCTGGCCAAAAAAGTGAGCAGTACACCTGTACCTGCAGGACTTGTAATACCAGCGGGCGTTAAAAAGCAGCGTTAGGACTGGCTAACGCTGCTTTTTAAGCCTAACGCACAACTCGTAATCTAGCCGTTAGTCTTGATAAAGGCCTTATTCAAGGCCGAAACACGTCGACAATAGACAGCACAGCTCGAGTTTCTTACAGAAGGACTAAGTCCGGTAAGCCTAATTTACTATAGAGCAGGACAGATACCTCTTTGTTCCTGCACATATTTGTCTGTTTCTCAACAGGTTTTTCATATAGGGTCTATTTAAGGAAAACATTAGGGAGGATTTCCATATAAGAATATTTAGGATTCTCTCACGTATCGTCAAACTCCTTGGGAGGACACATTTTTCTACACTTTTATACATTTGTTTCTTTTTTTTTTAATACATTTTTTAACTACTTTTTGGGATTCCCTATGGACACTATTTGCATCCATATGAACACTATAGAGACTTATTTCCCATACATATAGATCTCTTTAAATACGTTTTTAATATTCCCACATTTTTTCGGATTTGGGTCATTGGCACCATTTAACCCTTTGTGTGCTTAGCACTTTCCCCCCTGGGTGCTAAGCACATTTGAGGGTTTTAAATTTTTAATTTTTTAACTTTATTTCTTTTATTTTCAGATCCCCAAGACTTATACCATTGGAAAGGTTAGCTTTCCAACGGTGGGTCTTGGGGGTCTGTAGCTGGTTAGATGCCTGAGATGCAGGCTTTTATGCAGCATGCCCCCTTTCCCTATATTGTCCATTGTCTTTTTTTAATAAAGTTGTGCGGTGACGTCATCACATCATTGCACGTGACATCACCATGCAAGACATGAAGAAAGGCAATGTCTGTCAATATACAGACATGATCACCGGGGTAGAAGTGGTTGGGAGCACCCAGATCTCCCTCAAGGTGGGAGAGTGCTAGCGACGGCTCTGAGCCGTCATTAGCACCTGAGTGGGAAACTCTGCGACGGCTCAGAGCCGTCGTTAGCACTCAAGTGGTTAAAGAATACACTATTTTTTCCTTTTTTCACTTTTTCTATTTTTTCTTATTTTTTCGACCACATTTATTTATATCTCTAATAGGATCCACATCATATGGACATATTTTTTGTAACTGGAGACTCTAGATATATTATTCTTTATTGCTTATTTTTGTGTAATATTCATTGCTACTTTGTATTTTTAACTAATGTTTTTAACCAATATTATTAAATGCTTATTATTTACAAACTTAAGCCTTTAGGCACTCCTAATATTTTGTGCTACTTAAGCACATAAATAATTTCTGTATTCCAAGACAAGTGGCACACAAATGTAATTTCTGGAAATGACATTTCTGGTGACATCATAATGTGAATTGAGTGCATGGTAATGGAAAATGCAGTGCTGGTATAGCAGATGCCAATTTTGGCAATACACAGATATGATGAGACACTAATGCTGGTTTTGTAAAAAAAAATTTTGTTGAACAAATAGTTTGATTTGAATCAGATGCATAGCACTACACCCCATGTTACCCTGGATAAATCCAAGTAATGTGTCTTACATAAATGTATTATAAAAGTTTTTGCGAAGCATTTATGGCAGATTTAAGCACAATTCTAACATATATTTAAAATCATTTAGGAATAAAGACTTTATAAGCATGAATAAACACATGAACCAACTAATACACTTTTGAGGGGTAATTTTAGCTTTTACATTTATTTTATGAACACATTCAAACATATTACATGCTCTGATTCATTTTGTAAATCTTTTTTATGGAACTCTATAAAGCAACCCTGGAAAATGCAAAGGAACTACAACCATATACGCCATAATTTAAATATAGGATAAATCTGTATCTACTTTAAGAATTAAACAAATCTTTAGCTTATTGTTAGTCTCTTGAATATAAAAACTGATTATTTATTCATGCTGTCAAAACCATTACTCTAAAAGTGGGAAATGGTTTTCTGCAGTTGTGAAAGAGTTCAAAAGTTCAAATTTAAATTATTCAATATCTATATTCAGAAATGTGCATTTCATTTGATTGATTTCTGTGTCAGCACAAATATGCAAGCTTTATTTCAGCATCTTTTTTGGTGCTGTTGGTTTGTAGCAGTAGGACTATATACTACTTTTACTTTATTTAGAATTAAGCTGCTCTCCAGCTGCTCCCCTGCTGCTCTGAAGTCATTCCTCATAAGAAATAAAAAGCTAAAAATTCCCATTAATTGATGACTAACATTATACAAATTAATTCAAACCAAACAACCCCAGTAAATAATCTTGGAAAAAACATGAGAAAAGATGAACCCAAAACTTTTTGCTTGTGAACATTTGTAGTTTAATTATCAATTTAAGCTGACACCTTAGAGCATTGAAGCTGTCGTTTAAAGGCTGATTTTATATCTTTATTTCTCAAGCTGTAAATAAGTGGGTTTACCAAAGGGACAACTGCTGTGTTCAAAAGAGAGGATATTTTTTTAAATGATAAGCTGTCAGTAGAATTTGGACTGAAGTATACAAAGAAAATTGATAGATAAAAAAGAGTGATGACTGTGAGGTGTGAAGAGCATGTGTAGAAGGTTTTTCGTCTTCCAGTGCTGGAATGGATTCTAAGGATGGTGGCAATGATAAATACATATGAAGTGACTGTTAGAGAAAAGGGAATGAGAACTACAGGTATTCCTTCTATGAAGATTACACTCTCTAAAGCACATTTGCCATCACAAGAAAGTTCCATAAGAGGCACAACATCACAGAAAAAATGATCTAATATATTGGATCTATAACATGAAATACATGTCCAAAATAACAAAGGAACTATGTTTAATATAGAACTCAAGAGCCAAGAGAAGAATGCCAAAATAACACAGACTATATTTCTCATGATCATTGGATAATACAAGGGGTTACAGATGGCCACATATCGATCATAGCTCATGGCTGTTAATATAAGCATATCAGCAGAAGTCATTGATGCATATATATATATTTGTGCCATACAGGCATGGAACGATATGGTGTTATCCCCCGTTATGAAGCTAATGAGGACCTTATGTAAAGACGTAGTGATGGAGAACATATCCATGAGGGACAAATTCCCTATGAAGAAGTACATGGGAGTGTGAAGCTTAGGATCTATGCAGACAAGAAGAAGTATAACTGTGTTTCCGCTAACAGTGATGAGAAAAATGAACAGAATTAGACTGAAGATTATATCCTGGAGATCAGGAACATCAGATATCCCCTTCAGAATAAAAAACATACTTATTGTGTTATTTTTATCCTCCATAGTTCTGATATAGCTATAATTTAAAGATTATTTATCACCAGTTTAGTCCACCATGTGCATACGGTTTGTGTCAATTATATTTACTGGTGCTATCATGAAAACAGTGAGCTATTATTTTTATTCTTCCAATCATCGATCGAAAAGCAGATCCAAAAATATTATTAGATGCCAATGTTTGTAGATTTCAGCAATAATGAAATAAAGAATGCAAGGTCCTTCACAGCCAGCAGGTTTATTTCTGCCGTATATGTAAATCATAAATCCGGACACCAGTCCCTTATCTGGAAAAAAATCCCTGAGTGTGTTCCAAAGCAGGTTTAAATCTGGTAATATGACTGCATAAAATAGTTGTTAGACATACTCTAATTTCTGTAGATATAAGCAATACTGATTGTAGAAATAAAAAAAATATCAAGTTTTATCTGTCTGTGATATCTGTAACATATTTTGGGTTTAGCTCAGCTCTGAAAAATTGTGTCATCTGCTTCTCACTACCTCTTTTAAGTTGAACCAGAATAAAAATAATAATCAACAAATGTGCATCAGGGAGATCTTGTGATAACCATCCCTGGTTGAATTAATCCTGAAGGTCTTTGTGATTTATGGCCTCTCACGAAGTAGCATAAACGTGGGTATAGGATATTGTAAATTTGATAGCAAGCTATTGACTGGTTGGCATTTCATTAATTGATTATTAATTATTAATGTGGTGAAAGTAAAAAAATATCCAGTGTATTAAAATAAATTTGAGACTGATTACACTATGAGGCTCCCTCTGTTTGTTTTTACATCCATTTAGTTTACCCTACACACCGGGTCCAAGAGGAGCTGCCCTGATTCACACCAGCTATATCGTGCACCATCAAGGATCCTATATATGGGATTTTCTGAAGTACTTGCCATAAACAACTACCTGGTAACATTTGGACATTTTTGAACTGATATTCTATGAACATTGTTAAGCGCGCCTCTTTGGTTCCCCTCCTGGGTTCCTGTTCTTATTAAAATAAATGTGGGAAGGGTACAACACATTAGAATTAATCTTGATGTAGCAGGGATGTAGATTTAGACGAAATTTCAATTAATCACAATTAGGTAAAACATTGATGCAGTTGAAAATATATGTGAATTGCAATTTAGTGACAACCCTACATTTATAAAGATCAGGATGCAAATAATACACAATGGTGATAAAAATGTCTTTGTTCTATAGTCAAACAATAGAGGGAAGGACATATGGACACAAATATCATATGAATGGAATTTGCTGTGCTAAAGGTTAATAATCTATAAAGGGCCAGATTACAGATTGAGCGCAAAATGTTGCTTCAGTGAAAGGAATACCAGAGTGCACAACTAGCCCAGCTACGGGGGTAAGTTGTGCAGTGATGGGCAGAAAAGTGTAAATATATATGTATATATAAATAAAAAAGATAAAAAGAGAGATGCTCTCAACCTGGGAATGAACAATAGCATAATAGCTTGTTCTATTGGGTGGTAACTTGCCATAGAACAAGCTATTATGCTATTGTTCGTTCCCAGGTTGAGCACTTCTCTATTTAAATTTATGAATATATATATATATATATATATATATATATATATATATATATATATATATATATATATATATATATATATATATATATATATATATGTGTGTGTGTGTGTGTTAATATGTGTATATACACATAATAACACATAAATATGTATGCATATGAGCATATACATATTTACAGAAATAACACAGTCTCCAAAGGCCGCAATGTAAAGGCACTTTCCAGTGCCATTTTTTTTTTCTAACAACCCCACACCCGCCAACTTGTATCCCCTTAACTGCTTTTAGCAGTTATATTTTTAAAAACTTAGATACGTATGGAATGACAGTGCAATTTACATGCAGGGTCTGATGTTATTATCAGGTGATGTGAAACTGATTGTAGGTCAGTACAGAACATTATCCCTAATGATATTTTTTATGATGTTATCAGTAATGAGATTTTTGACATCATATAAAGATGTATCAGTAAAGCCATGAGGTTTGTACATTTTACTTTAGTCCAACTGAAAGATCAATATCAAGGTTTTAATATGATTGAGTGAGCACATAAAGCCTTATATTATGGTTATTGAGTATTTAAGCAACATTAAATTGGTTGATTTCTTTATTTATTTATTTGGTTTTGAATCTCCTCATTGTGAATCATCCTCTGTTAGGTTTTCTTTTGCTAACACTTAAAGGGACACTAAAGCCATTTTTTTTTCTTTTATGATTCAGATAGAGCATGCACTTTTAAGCAACTTTCTAATTTACTCCCATTATCAATTTTTCTTTGTTCTCTTGCTATCTTAATTTAAAAATCAGTAATGTAAAGCTTACTAACTGGCCCATTTTTGGTTTAGAACCTGGATTATGCTTGCTTATTGGTTTGCTAAATGTACCCACCAATAATCAAGCGCTATCCATGGTGCTAAACCTAAAATAGTCTGTCTCCTAAGCTTAACATTCCTACTTTTTAAATAAAGATAGCAAGAGAATGAAGAAAATTGATAATAGGAGGAAATTAGAAATATGCTTAAAAATGCATGCTTTATCTGAATCATGAAAGAAAATAAATGGGTTTAGTATCCCTTTAACTAGCATGTGATAGGATCAGGGCCGGCTCAACCATTGGACCTTGTGAGTCCAATGGACCCAGGCAGCACTTGACAAGAGGCAAAACTTCAATGACTGAGTTAGTCACTGTCAGACCTGGACCAGTCCTGTCCTGTGTCTCTGTGGGTCAAGTCCCAGGCTTCCAGCAGCATAACCTCATTATGCAGAAAGACTCAGAACAGGTCAGGGGAGACATTCAAGATGGGACAAGCACATCTCTTTCTTAACTTCCTTCCCACTTATTTTGCAATTGTGCATAGGCATTGGTTGCATGCAGATAGGCAGGTTTAGTAAGGTCACCACCAGGCTAGAAGGTTGATATGCTAATCAGTAATGTTACTACTGGTGGGGGGGCATCATTGCATTCTAGAATCCAGGCAGCACAATTTCTTCAGCTGACTCTGGATAGGATAACAGTAGTTTGAGAAGCAGATGGCTTTAGCTTTGAAAGTACAGTCAGTCGAAGGACAGGTTATTACTGTAGTTGTTCTGTTGTAATGCTGGTTTGACATTATAATACTTCTTCCTCTTTTTTTTTTTTTATGAAAAAACAATCATATGTAAAGTTGCAACCCCCCCCCCCCCAAAAAAAAAAAAAAAAATACATATCAAACTGTCAGATTAATTTCTGTAGTGCAAGATAACCCATCATCAGGTGACATAAAGTACTTGCAACACTGGTAAAATATCACTTACCTGCTAAAGGCAAATGCACCCAATACTTCTTCAGTCTGTAGCCAGAGCAGGACTTTTAATACCATCTGTCAACCTAAAGTGTAGATCCCTACTTATACTGAAATTCCATTATCTTCACAGCTTGTTGGTAAATTCAAGAGCATGTTCCTAGAGACAAACAGTTCCATAAGGTTTTATTTATGACAGAGCAGGTCACTAGAGATAATCAAACCTCAGAAGTGTAATCATTTTCTAAAACTCTAATTGCATGCAGGTTGTGATAGGTCCTAATAACAGCCATTTTGTGCAATGCCTAAATAATGAATAATTATTGCTACATGATTTGATAACAAACTGTTACTAATAGGTTTATATCATAATGTTCAAGATCCATTTTTCCCATCAAACTCTTTATTTTTTTATGTTTATGTGAATGGTTATAAATATATTTGAAGAGTAGAAAAGTTAAATATGAAATGTGCATGAGTGCATATACATTTTAAATATAATTTAATAAAATCCCATTACCATAAATGCATCTATTTAAGGTTATTACTGTTTTTTTTCTGTGGCATACACAAATATGCTGTCAGCACCACGTGCACTAGAATTTAAACACCACACCTTCTCAGAGAGCACTCTCCTTCTCCTTCTCTGTTATCCTTTTCTTGGGTTATCTTGTTTCTTATTAGGATAGTAGTAGAAAAATCAGCTATGAATATATTCATGGTTCCTAATTTGCAACACAAACAACAATCTGAAGTGAAGTGGATTGGTGTTGTCTCTTTATAGACTGTTGTAATTTGTCCCTTGTTTGCTCTGTCAAACATCATTCTGATCCCTCATTGCTTCCAGTGGTGCTCCCTATATAAAAGGTACACAATGAAAAAAGCTGTCTGAGCTGTGGATATATTTGATGGCTAAATTATCACTTTGACAGATGTTTGCCACACAAAGCCATGTCCACAGCAAAAAAGAGCTCCTATTAAATCATATAAAATTAACGTCAAATTTGTTATATTGTATTACATTAGTTTCTGTGGGGTTGATTGATTGAGAACTATGAATAGTCAAACTTGTACATACATTGGCCAAATTTCTCATAGTGTATGTTAAACCTCCGTCTAATCATCAGCTGCTGGAATTTAAGATTGGACAAGCAAATGCTCATGTAGTCACGCCCCTGCTATCACGTAATCAGTTGTTCAAGAGCAGGATCTTTCAGTCATCCCAGAAGGAGTTCAGGTTGTCTCACATCTGCAACCTGTGAGGTTACGTCCATGTATGCAGCTTTATAAATGTGAAGCTTTTGACTCAAGATAATATACATACTAGATTTTTAATACTTGATAATGATCTAAGCCTTCCCATGTTTGAAGGGATCTTTAAACTTATGTCAATGATAAAAAAAAAAGTATGAACTAAAGGTTAAAGAAATGGGAATTATAACTACTATAATATTTCTATAAAGATCAAATGCTCCAAAAGATTAACAAAAAGCCTAAAAGTAGTCACACTATTAAATAAAACACACACAAAAACAAATCCAGGTTTAAATTTGTTTGTTTGTGACAGTGAGAAAAAAAATTTGGTAGCTAAAAAAGACAGTGATTTTTTTTTTCCATTCATAAATAGATGTTCCTAATCCTCCTTAATCTGTCTTTTGTGTTAGGAATGTCTCATAAATTTGTGTTCACTACAGTGATAATTTGCCAGTTGTTCATGGTCATATGACTTCTATGTTTGGATATTAAAACTACTAATCATTTTGTACACTGTTACTTCAAGCTTTAAATCTTATATTATATAGATAGATGATAGATAGTAGACAGACAGACAGATACATGATAGATAGACAGACCTGCAAACAGAACACATAGGTAGGTAGGTAGATAGAAAGATAGATGATAGATAGGTGTGCAATTCAAAAGATACCAAAAATCAGTACAACTATCACCTAGATTGTGAGTTTTGCTTTACGGTTTTAACGCTGAAAAAAGGGCAATTTCAGTGTAAACACCGTAACACAGCTATAACAAGTCTTGTCGGTATAGCTGTACCACAAACATTTTAGCCTGTAATGCAACATCAATCCAGCACTCAAAAAAAATTACATTTTTGGTGGGATTTCTATAGCGCTGGTATTATAGGAGTCTGTACCTACTCCTGTTATACCTCCTGACCATATTTTGGCTACCATACGTACTAATTTGACTTCTCCCTTGGGGGAGGAGATCCTGGCTGCACAAACCAGTGCACCTCCTGAGAAACCTAGTGGTAAGTGTTTTGTTCCTGAGACTCTTCGAACTAAACTTTTGCACATTTACCACTATCCTAAAGCCGCAGGTCACCCAGGCAAGAACCAAATGATTTGGTCTGTCACTCTACAATTCTGGTGGCCAGGTCTTCGTTCTGATATTGCTGCGTATGTTGCCTCCTGCTCAGTTTGTGCACAGAATAAGACTCCTTGACGTCTTCAACCTATTGCTAATGGTGAGCGTCCTTGGACACATCTTTCCATGGACTTCATTGTCGAGCTCCCTGTTTCCAATGGCAATACTGTTATCCTTATGGTGGTTGACCGTTTTTCTAAAATGTCACATTGCATTCCCTTGATGAAGCTGCCTACCGCTCAGGAGCTTGCTTCAATTTTTGCCCGGGAGGTCTTCCGTTTACATGGGTTACCTAAGGAGATAGTGTCAGACCGGGGTAGCATGTTTGTCTCCAGATTTTGGCGTTCCTTTTGTGCTCAAATGGGGATCCAGCTTTCCTTCTCCTCGGCATATCACCCTCAATCCAACGGGGCTGCGGAACGGTCTAATCAAGCTCTGGAACAGTTCCTCCGTTGCTATGTCTCAGATCACCACAATAATTGGTCTGAACTGTTACCTTGGGCAGAGTTTGCTCGTAATAGTGCTATTAATGCTTCCTCCAAGATATCCCCGTTCATGGCGAATTATGGGTTTCAACCATCCTTGTTGTCCGATTCATTCATGTCTCAGGGTATACCGGCTTTGGAGGAGCATCTCCGGCAACTCCGTTCCCCGTGGGTGCAGATTCAGTATTGCCTTCATCGTTCTATGCAGCGCCAAAAGTTCCAGGCTGATCGTAGGCATCTGCCCGCACCTTCCTACCAGGTTGGTGAGAGAGTTTGGCTGTCCTCCCGCAACTTGAACCTTTGTGTGCCTTCCAATAAATTGGCTCCCCATTATGCTGGTCCTTTTCGAATACTCCGACTGGGTTAATCATGTGGCTTACGCTCTTGACCTTCCTCCTGCTATGCGCATCTCCAATGTTTTTCATGTCTCCCTCTTGAAACCATTGGTTTGTAATCGGTTTAAAACTGTGTTGCCTCGTCCCTGTCCTATCTTTGTTGACAACCATGAGGAGTATGAGGTCAGCAGCATTATTGACTCTCGTATGTCCAGGGGCCGTGTACAGTATTTGGTTCACTGGAGGGGCTATGGTCCGGAGGAGCGTTCTTGGGTTCCCTCCTCTGATGTTCATGCTCCCGCCCTCCTCTGTGCCTTCCATGCCCATTTCCCCAATAAGCCTTTTGTCCTCCCGTGGGGGAGGGGTCATTGAGGGGAGGGTACTGTCAGGGTTTTTTCCCTGTTGTGTTTGCCATGTGCTGCTGGCAGCCATTTTACTCACCTCTCTTCCTGACTATGGTGCATTGTGGGGGATGCTGCTCAATTCCTTCACTTCCTTGTATGGCCAGACTGGTGTGCATCATCCATGTGAGACAGGATGCAGTCTCAGAATTGTGATGTCATCACTTATTATTTAAAGGGCCTCTGTTCAGTATGCTTTGCCTTTGCGTTGTCTCAGACCTGTTTGTGAGAGTTCCTGTGTATTATCTGGCTGCCTGACGTCCTTCCTGGTTCCTGATCCCTGGCTTGTTCCTGACTCTGCTGTTTTCCTTGTTCCTGATTCCGTCTCGTCTGACTATTCGCTTTGGCTCCTGACTCGGCTTGTCTGACTACCAGCTCTGGTTTTGACTCCTGTCTTGTTATTTGACTTGTGGACTTTTTATTATTTTTTGTTATTAATAAAGGTGTTATTATTTTTGCACTTCTTGTCTCAGTCTGATTCCTGGCACCCTGACAGTTACACAGTGTTTGTCAGGAAAAATACTAGCTCATAAAAAATATTTCTATAGTCATAATAAAGAGTGCATCTTTGAGCAAAGTGAGGTTATTTGAACATCTTATAGCGATAATACCTTCCGGGCGTTGTGCCAGGGACATCTACAAGGTTAACTAACTTTTCCGAGAATAATAACAAGCATGTATTTCTCACTACAGAATAAACCACTATAATAAAGGTTATTCAGACAAGATAGATGCCAAAAACAAAATGGCAGCCAAGAACAAGATGGCGCTACTCACACTACCAATAATTCCTAACATACCACTCTTTTATTCTAACAGAATAACATAAAAATAGAAAGGCGCAGAAAATTAGTAAAGCCTTTAACAACAGTATGAGCCTAATACTACGGTAACAGGACTCTATGTGAGAATACTATAAAGAAAAATATTCACATGTCATGGTATAATTTTATAGGCTAATAGGGCACAATTTGTCACTGCACATAGGTGCGGCCTCTCCAATACTCTCCGTCTACCTCCCAGCATCCCCAAACACCCGGTCTATCTGCACAAAGACCCAACCAGCCCCCCATCTATCCCCAAACCACGCTGCATCTTTTATTTCTCCACCTGCATTGCTAGCACCCTCCAATATGTCCAACAGTTCTTTGCTCTGTACACTCTCCACAGGGAAGCATGACATGGGAACAGCACAAATGTCTCTAGGTGGCCTCTGATCACTTTAAGAACAGTCTTTGTCCTCTTAGAGTGCTCCACCTTCCTCCGACACTTTGCTTCTATACAGTTCATTTGCAATAGGGGTGCTTATCCAGTGTTATTCCGCAGGTAGATGCTGGAAGTCTGATGGTTTGTTCATGGGGTAGACAAGGTAGCCAGTGGATCCCCATAGCAAGCAGACACTCGAGTCAGAAGGAGTCTAAGAAGGAAACAAAACAGCACAAGATGAGTACACACCCCGATACAATCACAATTATGTCCAAATAAAACTTCTTTCATCTTTTTGAATGCATCACAATTCCTTTAGCTTAACTCATCCTATGTCATTTAAAACCAAGAAAACATTGTTGATATATAATACAAACTAAATACATTGATACTTCATGAATACTAAGCAAGTGAAAACTGCTAGACTCCATCAAGAGGCTGAATGGCTATGCTAAAACTTATGCTAAGGCCTGCCCTGTAACAAAAATGAAAAAAATAAAACAGTCAATAAAAATATTTTCTTTAAAAAATGAATCTCTTTACACTGTCACTTTGAGCTACTAAAAATAAAAGAATCTAGTGTTGCTTTATTCTGCACAGCTACTATCTATAATGTTTAAAATTCTCCAACTATGATCCTAATAGTCAACAATCTCATCTGATATAAACACTGCTAGTTTACTAATTATTTTATGCAACCTAAATTCTCTCACACTCCTGTATGTGGAAAGAATACAATCATAACCTTATTTAAAACTGCAAAATCTCTTAAAGGTAAACACATCTTTATGGTAAGATAATTCCTTTCATTGACAAACCTCTGGAATTACAAAATTCAAATTGCAGATACCATACCAATTAATAAAAGGGAAACACACTACATTTGTTTTCATAAACTATAATTATGCTACTCCCTAAACAAATATTTATCTGTATAATTAATATAAACTTCTAGCTGAGACATGTCCTCATTGCGTTCCATAGGGTGGAGGGTCTAAAATATTCTGATATATTGCAGCATTTACTTTAAACTATAAAGGTGCAAACATATTTTCTATACTCAGTGGGCCATTCAATAGGTTATGATAGTGCAAGGTTTAGAGTTACACTTATCTAAAGGGTTACTTTAAGTACATAAACTACAATGTGCACTAATACCAATAAGGCATGCTTCTCTACAGACAAAACTATATGATTTCTTATAACTAATATGATCAACAAAAATAACACAAATACAAGAGCATACAAAACAAGCAATATAAGTAAACAAGTTACAACAATACTCCCCTATTTTAATTGGTTGACCCTGTAACAGCATAACAGGTCCTCAATATCAACCGGCAAGGCACAGTCCAGAGAAGGATAGTCTTTATGTTCTGACGACACACATCAGAGGAAACAGTCATGGATTACCCAGAGTCCAGTTCTGGGGCTGGTAACAGCATGCAAAGCAAAGAATGGATCCAAAGATAGTACAGCAACTTTTACTGCAGTATGGTGGTTAAAACAAGCTTCACAAAAGGTCTTTTATCTTCATTTTTATCCCTTTAAAAGGTTTACTTGCATTCAATCTTCAATCTTTTGGAGAGTGCACTATGGAATTTTATCTGTACAGATTTTACCTAAATATGGAAAACTCAAAAATAATTCAGTTAGTGTCTTTAATCTCTGGATACAGCTGCATGATCTCATCCTGCAAATACAAATATTATGTTAAGAACAAAATAGAAAAATAAAAACATTTTAGGTTCACTTTCTTACTTAAAATAATAATCACCCAAATCACATAAAGATACTCATCAATACTCATCAATATTGCCCCCTTGTTTGCGTTTAACATCCCATAAGGCACGCAAACACAAATACAAGAAACTAAAAGACAAATCATGCACGCCACTCATGCATGCAGAATACTATTCTCAATAGCAAGCAAAATCAAATACACCTCCCTATTTAATATTCCATTCATACAGCATGCTTCCACACGCAGTCACGAAAGAGAAAAACATAACAATATCTTAGAAAACATTTAAAACCAATTGTCCATTCCATAAAACAAAACATTAACAGCCGACACAAACTGTAAATAACCACAATTAACCTGAAATTCAACACATATACTTACATTCACTGAAACACAGCACTCGCAAAACACTACAAATAATTAAAATCCTATAAGAACCATCTATACCCTGGTTCTGCAAATTAATATTATGCACAATACTATGAGATCATACTAATGATGCAATCACTGCAGATGATCAATAAACTTCAGTTGCATATTTACAAATAAAATCCCGAACCATAAATTTACAAAGGAACACACAAACACCTAAGTACCCTATTTTGGGAAAGATCAGATAATAATGGTACAGCCACTGTTCTATATAGCTCCTGCTCGCATGCACAGTGCAAATCCACTGTTAAATAAATCAGATGTGGCACAAATAATTTGTGAAAAGCTCTGGAATCCAATCTATACTTTTACATAACCAAAATTTTAATAAATACACAATTATTTGATTTACCTTTGTTTTATATTTTGATATTTACCATTTTGCAGCTCTCTAGCTAAATATAACAATTGCCTATAACAAAAAATAAGCTTTCTACTAAAGAATAATAATAATAATTTACACAAATAGATTAAAAAGGATAGTTTATCCAAAAATGTCCCCTTTAAATTGTTCCCAATGATCCATTGGCCTTACTTTATAATAAAAATGTATATACTGTGTATACTGACGTTCATTAAATAGCCTAAGCAAACACAGGCAGCATAAAAAACACACTCACAGTGGGGTGCAGGCTAGTTAAAGGGACATTTTACCCAAATTAAAAAATATCTTTAATTGAAACTGCTAACACAGTAAAATATACTAGTGTTAGGCTTACAGTAAACCTCATTTTCTCTCTCTGTAAATATTTCTTTAAAATCTCAGATTTTATATCAGTTTGCCTGTATCCCTTTAAATATTTTCTCTCCTATTTCCTTTTTTTCCTTCTTTTTTCGCTAGTCTCACAGATCGCAACACCAAGATTGCAGACAATTTATCAGTTCAGTTTGCATTACAGAGAGAATTAAGTTACACTGCGTAAATGTCTGCTATCTAAATGGCAGATTTAAAAAGAATAATACAAGGAAAGGTCTCAAAAATATATTTTGCCAACTGCTAATACAGTGCTATTGCTGCTCATGAACTCCTTTCACATGAGTGAACTGGTCCTTTAAATAATAAAATGACAATTTTCCATTGCTCTGTCTAAGCCCTGAGCTCCGGTTTTACAGACAAATATAAGATAAGGAACACAATAAAATATACTTTTTATCCAAAATTCAACCCATTGCAATTTACTTCATATATATAAATAAACTTGCAAATGCAACTTCTTCTATATTTTAAACTATTCAGCTTGTATAACAAGCCATTGACAATACCTTAATATCAAAACTATGTTACAGTGTATTGTCCCTTTAAGGACTAACCATTTATCATGTAAATTACATATGTATACCCGAGCCATGATTTAGGAAACTTATATTATCTACCACAAAAATTCTACTTCCTTACTATATCATGACCTGCATATTTAAATGAGAGCCATCACAGCATACATAATACCCACTTCTACTGCATTAATTTCTACTGCATTAATTTACTTGCAACAGAAATGGACCCAAATACTTCTAGATAAATTTAATGATATACAGCCTATAACCATTTTTTATCTTTTCCACTAACGCTGTGCACAAATCTTGGAAATACAACATACTTGAATCAACCTGTTAATCTTTTTCATTTACCAGAACATGACCAAAGGTTACTCAATCATCCGCACATTCACAAATCCCTTAATTAGTTCACTTGCAAAAACAATATATTTATATGCCGCAACAGGTAGACAGTTTTTTTATTTGCATACAACAATTATCACTTAAAACTAAAAACTGCTATTAATAACACACATACTTAAAAACATGCTTATGACTTTAAAATAAAGCTATAACAATCAAACTTCAAATACCTCACTACAACGTCTGATTTCTTAGCTAAGACGCTAGCTTAAATAATTACCATACAGAAAGAAAAATGCACCAAGGTCATTTTTACAGCGATCCACACACACACGCTCACATCTCATCTCACATACCAGAAATTCACTCCCTTTTTTTCTTTCCTTCTCAGGAAAACATATATTTCATAACATACCAAAGACATATAAAAATACAATAAGATTAACTTTCCATCAAATTTAAAATGTATTTATAAGTGTCCGAATTTGCAAGGAATGGCCATTTTCCCCACAAATTGAGAAAAACATATTTGAAACAGGATCAAACATCCTCTTTTCTCTTGTTAAGTGTATCCAGTCCACGGATCATCCATTACTTATGGGATATTAACATAAGTAATGGATGATCCGTGGACTGGATACACTACAAGAGAAATAAATTTATCAGGTAAGCATAAATTATGTTTTTTTTTTTTTTTACTGCAAACACGCATACGACGGAGCTTCTGTAACAGTTTTTTTTCTACACAGCCGTGCTCACTGACAGTTTCTTTTTTATCATCCCCCTCCCTTTCTGGAGTGGATATCTCTCTGCTTCTGTTAACCCCTTTATAGACATTAAAAATGCAATAATTTACATATTTTATAAGCACATCACAGCACAGCAATTATATAGCAATAAAAGCAAGCAATACAAATAATATTTCATTTCCCGTGATAGGTAACCAAAAGTCTACTTTAGGACATGTATAAGGATACTTCAACACAGATGAGACTCACTCATCACAACACAGCGATGCCAACTTGCCCGGGGGAATGATAACGTCCCATCAAATGCATGCTAATTTTTATCTTGCATGCTTCACCAGACAGGACTACAATACCTGTCTTAAACTAGCACAGGACTATTAACCTGTCTAGAGGGATTATCACAAGTGCCTACAGGACTAAGAACCTCCGCACCAACCCTGCTTCTTTCTTTACTGCAGGAATCCCCTTTAAACCTTTATCATATATTACCAACACCTATTACAAAAATAAAACCAACTAAATTTAGGTTCAGATTCACAGAGGGAAAGTAGAGTAAAAAACACTCATCTACTTACCCAGTGCAAACACCAGAAACTGTAAGGTGTTGGTTTCAGAGGGGGAGTGTCTGTATCTCCTGGAAATGAAGATTATTTGATAAGGACGTCCGGAGAACAGTAATTCAGACTACGCAGCAATGATCTAAACCTGTTCTGTTTATTGAAAGCTACAAAGCATGTCTTATAGACGACAGATACAGCATATGGGGTTAACTTGATGACACGTTATGACCACGTCATTTTACACAGTGTTACACAGTGTTTGTCAGGAAAAATACTAGCTCATAAACAATATTTCTATAGTCATAATAAGGAGTGCATCTTTGAGCAAAGCGAGGTTATTTGAACATCTTATAGCGATAATACCTTCCGGCCGTTGTGCCAGGGACATCTACAAGGTTAACTAGCTTTGCCGAGAATAATAACAAGCATGTATTTCTCACTACAGAATAAACAACTATAATAAAGGTTATTCAGACAAGATGGATGCCAAAGACAAAATGGCGGCCAAGAACAAGTTGGCGCTACTCACACTACCAATAATTCCTAGCAACCTCCTCTTCATGCGATCACCACGGCATACTAAAGCTTGAATTCATATTGGGGTACTGTTGCATTCCTATTGGCTGAAAAATTCAAATCAGGCAATAGGATAAGAGCTGCTTAAATTCTATTGGCTGATTTGAACAGTTTTTTTTTTAGATTAGGGCTTTTTTTTATTTTAATGGGCACAAAAGAGCTGATTACCCTTTTAAGGGCAATGCCCATACAAATGCCCCTTTAAGGGCAATGGGTAGCTTAGGTTTTTTTGTAGACTTATTTTTTTTTATTTTGGGTGGGTAGGTTGGGGGGACTTTAGGGGCAATGCCCTACAAAAGGCCCTTTTAAGGGCTATTGGTGGTTTATTGATAGGTTAGGGGGTGTTTTTATTTTGGGGTTCCTTTTTTGTTTTTATAGGGCTATTAGATTAGGTTATAATATTTTAGATAATTTCATTTATTATTTTTGAATCTTAGATATTATTAATTTTTCGTAATGTAAGTGTTTTTTTTTTAGTAATGTTAGATTTTATTTATTTTTTCGTAGTGTTAGGTTTTTTAATCTTGTAATTTAGTTTTTTTTTTATTTTTCGTTTATTTTCTTTTCTTAAAATAGTTATGTTAGGTTTATTTAGAGTTTAATGTTATTTTTTTTTTATTTCACAGGTAAGTTTTTATTTATTTTAAGATAGTTATAATGTAAATGTAATTTAAAGTATAGGGGATCGCAGATGTTAGTATTTTTCTTCTTCTTTACATTGATGTCTATGTAAAGTCAGGCCTTGGGTTTTGTGCAGTATGGAGCTTAACGCACCATAATGCACAACAAAAGAAGGCTTTTCAGTAACTTGGAATGGCAGCGCTATGGAAAGTGCGATACAGCAAATTTGTTTGTGTTATTTACGCACCCGGTTTAGCGCAACACTTGTAATCTCGGCCACAATCTGTACAGTGAGTTATTGAATGCACAATCTATACAGGGAGTTAATAAAAACACAATCTGTACAGTGAGTTATTGAAAACAAAGTCAGTAAAGTGAGTTATTGAAAACAAAGTCAGTAAAGTGAGTTATTGAAAACACAGTTTGTACAGTGAGTTATTGAATGCACAATCTATACAGGGAGTTAATAAAAACACAATCTGTACAGTGAGTTATTGAAAACAAAGTCAGTAAAGTGAGTTATTGAAAACAAAGTCTGTACAGTGAGTTATTAAAAATGCAGTCTGTACAGTGAGTTATTGAAAATGCAGTCTGTACAGTGAGTTATTAAAAATAAAGCATGTACAGTGAGTTATTAAAAATGCAGTCTGTACAGTGAGTTATTGAAAATGCAGTCTGTACAGTGAGTTATTAAAAATAAAGGCTGTACAGTGAGTTATTGAAAATAAAGGCTGTACAGTGAGTTATTGAAACACAGTCTGTATATTGAGTTATTGAAAACACAGTCTGTACAGTGAGTTATTGAAAACACAATCTGTACAGTGAGTTATTGAAAACACAGTCTGTACAGGGAGTTATTAAAAATGAAGGCTGTACAGTGAGTTATTAAAATAAAGGCTTTACAGTGAGTTATTGAAAACACATTCTGTATAGTGAGTGATTGAAAACACAGTCTGTACAGTAAGTTTTTGAAAATGCAATCTTTACCGTGAGTTATTAAAAACACAGTCTGTACAGTAAGTTATTAAATACACAATCCGTACAGTGAGTGTTTGAAAACACAGTCTGCACAGTGAGTTATTGAAAAGACGATCTGTACAGAAAGTTATTAAAAAAACAGTCTGGGCAGTGAGATATTGAAAACACAATCTGTATGGTGAGTTATAGAAAACGCGGCCTGTACAGTGAGTTTTTGAAAATGAAGTCTGTACAGTGAGAAAACACAGTCTGTACAGTGAGTTATTGAAAACGCAGTCTGTACAGTGAGTTATTGAAAACGCAGTCTGTACAGTGAGTTATTGCAAACAGTCTGTACAGGGAGTTATTGCAAACACAGGCCTAGATTTAGAGTTCGGCGGTAGCCGTCAAAACCAGCGTTAGAGGCTCCTAACGCTGGTTTTGGCCGCCCGCTGGTATTTGGAGTCAGTGATTAAAGGGTCTAACGCTCACTTTGCAGCCGCGACTTTTCCATACCGCAGATCCCCCTACGCCATTTGCGTAGCCTATCTTTTCAATGGGATCTTTCTAACGCCGGTATTTAGAGTTGTTTCTGCAGTGAGCGTTAGAGCTCTAACGACAAAATTCCAGCCGCCTGAAAAAAGCAGGAGTTAAGAGCTTTCTGGCTAACGCCGGTTTATAAAGCTCTTAACTACTGTACCCTAAAGTACACTAACACCCATAAACTACCTATGTACCCCTAAACCGAGGTCCCCCCACATCGCCGCCACTCGATTAAAAATTTTAACCCCTAATCTGCTGACCGCCACCTACGTTATACTTATGTACCCCTAATCTGCTGCCCCTAACCCCGCCGACCCCTATATTACATTTATTAACCCCTAATCTGCCCCCCACAACATCGCCGCCAGCTACTTAAAATAATTAACCCCTAATCTTCCGACCGCAAAGCGCCGCCACCTACGTTATCCCTATGTACCCCTAATCTGCTACCCCTAACACCGCCGACCCCTATATTATATTTATTATCCCCTAATCTGCCCCCCTCAACGTCGCCGATACCTGCCTACACTTATTAACCCCTAATCTGCCGAGCGGACCTGAGCGCTACTATAATAAAGTTATTAACCCCTAATCCGTCTCACTAACCCTATAATAAATAGTATTAACCCCTAATCTGCCCTCCCTAACATCGCCGACACCTACCTTCAATTATTAACCCCTAATCTTCCGATCGGAGCTCACCGCTATTCTAATAAATGTATTAACCCCTAAAGCTAAGTCTAACCCTAACACTAACACCCCCCTAACTTAAATATAATTTACATCTAACGAAATAAATTAACTCATATTAAATAAATTAATCCTATTTAAAGCTAAATACTTACCTGTAAAATAAATCCTAATATAGCTACAATATAAATTATAATTACATTGTAGCTATTTTAGGATTAATATTTATTTTACAGGCAACTTTGTATTTATTTTAACTAGGTACAATGGCTATTAAATAGTTATTAACTATTTAGTAGCTACCTAGTTAAAATAATTACAAAATTACCTGTAAAATAAATCCTAACCTAAGATATAATTAAACCTAACACTACCCTATCAATAAAATAATTAAATAAACTACCGACAATTACCTACAATTAACCTAACACTACACTATCAATAAATAAATTAAATACAATTGCTACAAATAAATACAATTAAATAAACTAGCTAAAGTACAAAAAATAAAAAAGAACTAAGTTACAGAAAATAAAAAAATATTTACAAACATAAGAAAAATATTACAACAATTTTAAACTAATTACACCTACTCTAAGCCCCCTAATAAAATAACAAAGCCCCCCAAAATAAAAAATTCCCTACCCTATTCTAAATTTAAAAAGTTACAAGCTCTTTTACCTTACCAGCCCTGAACAGGGCCCTTTGCGGGGCATGCCCCAAGAATTTCAGCTCTTTTGCCTGTAAAAGAAAACATACAATACCCCCCCCCCCAACATTACAACCCACCACCCACATACCCCTAATCTAACCCAAACCCCCCTTAAATAAACCTAACACTAATCCCCTGATGATCTTCCTACCTTGTCTTCACCATACCAGGTTCACCGATCCGTCCTGGCTCCGATATCTTCATCCAACCCAAGCGGGGGCTAGACATCCACTGAAGAAGTCCAGAAGAGGCTCCAAAGTCTTCATCCTATCCGGCAAGAAGAGGACATCCGGACCGGCAAACATCTTCTCCAAGCCGCATCTTCTATCTTCTTCCATCCGGTGCGGAGCGGGTCCATCTTGAAGCAGGCGACGCGGATCCATCCTCTTCTTCCGATGTCTCCCGACGAATGACGGTTCCTTTAAGGGACGTCATCCAAGATGGCGTCCCTCGAATTCCGATTGGCTGATAGGATTCAATCAGCCAATCAGATTGAGCTCGCATTCTATTGGCTGATCGGAACAGCCAATAGAATGCGAGCTCAATCTGATTGGCTGATTGGATCAGCCAATCGGATTGAACTTGATTCTGATTGGCTGATTCCATCAGCCAATCAGAAAATTCCTACCTTAATTCCGATTGGCTGATAGAATCCTATCAGCCAATCGGAATTCGAGGGACGCCATCTTGGATGACGTCCCTTAAAGGAACCGTCATTCGTCGGGAGACATCGGAAGAAGAGGATGGATCCGCGTCGCCTGCTTCAAGATGGACCCGCTCCGCACCGGATGGAAGAAGATAGAAGATGCGGCTTGGAGAAGATGTTTGCCGGTCCGGATGTCCTCTTCTTGCCGGATAGGATGAAGACTTTGGAGCCTCTTCTGGACTTCTTCAGTGGATGTCTAGCCCCCGCTTGGGTTGGATGAAGATATCGGAGCCAGGACGGATCGGTGACACTGGTATGGTGAAGACAAGGTAGGAAGATCATCAGGGGATTAGTGTTAGGTTTATTTAAGGGGGGTTTGGGTTAGATTAGGGGTATGTGGGTGGTGGGTTGTAATGTTGGGGGGGGGGTATTGTATGTTTTCTTTTACAGGCAAAAGAGCTGAACTTCTTGGGGCATGCCCCGCAAAGGGCCCTGTTCAGGGCTGGTAAGGTAACAGAGCTTGTAACTTTTTAAATTTAGAATAGGGTAGGGAATTTTTTATTTTGGGGGGCTTTGTTATTTTATTAGGGGGCTTAGAGTAGGTGTAATTAGTTTAAAATTGTTGTAATATTTTTCTTATGTTTGTAAATATTTTTTTATTTTCTGTAACTTAGTTCTTTTTTATTTTTTGTACTTTAGCTAGTTTATTTAATTGTATTTATTTGTAGCAATTGTATTTAATTTATTTATTGATAGTGTAGTGTTAGGTTAATTGTAGGTAATTGTAGGTAGTTTATTTAATTATTTTATTGATAGGGTAGTGTTAGGTTTAATTATATCTTAGGTTAGGATTTATTTTACAGGTAAATTTGTTATTATTTTAACTAGGTAACTATTAAATAGTTCTTAACTATTTAATAGCTATTGTACCTGGTTAAAATAATTAAAAAGTTGCCTGTAAAATAAATATTAATCCTAAAATAGCTAAAATATAATTATAATTTATATTGTAGCTATATTAGGGTTTATTTTACAGGTAAGTATTTAGCTTTAAATAGGATTAATTTATTTAATAAGAGTTAATTTATTTCGTTAGATAAAAATTATATTTAAGTTAGGGGGGTGTTAGTGTTAGGGTTAGACTTAGCTTTAGGGGTTAATACATTTATTAGAATAGCGGTGAGCTCCGATCGGAAGATTAGGGGTTAATAATTGAAGTTAGGTGTCGGCGATGTTAGGGAGGGCAGATTAGGGGTTAATACTATTTATGATAGGGTTAGTGAGACGGATTAGGGGTTAATAACTTTATTATAGTAGCGCTCAGGTCCGCTCGGCAGATTAGGGGTTAATAAGTGTAGGTAGGTGTCGGCGACGTTGTGGGGGGCAGATTAGGGGTTAATAAATATAACATAGGGGTCGGCGATGTTAGGGCAGCAGATTAGGGGTACATAGGGATAACGTAGGTTGCGGCGGTTTACGGAGCGGAAGATTAGGGGTTAAAACTGTAATGCAGGGGTCAGCGATAGCGGGGGCGGCAGATTAGGGGTTAATAAGTGTAAGGTTAGGGGTGTTTAGACTCGGGGTACATGTTAGAGTGTTAGGTGCAGACGTAGGAAGTGTTTCCCAATAGGAAACAATGGGGCTGCGTTAGGAGCTGAACGCTGCTTTTTTGCAGGTGTTAGGTTTTTTTTCAGCTCAAACAGTCCCATTGTTTCCTATGGGAGAATCGTGCACGAGCACGTTTTTGAGGCCGGCCGCGTCCGTAAGCAACTCTGGTATCGAGAGTTGCATTTGCGGTAAAAATGCCCTACGCTCCTTTTTTGGAGCCTAACGCAGCATTTGTTTGAACTCTCGATACCAGAGTTAAATTTATGGTGCGGCCAGAAAAAAGCCCGCGGAGCGTTAACAGCCCTTTTACCGCCGAACTCTAAATCTAGGCCACAGTCTGTACAGGGAGTTATTGAAAATGCAGTCTGTACAGGGAGTTATTGAAAATGCAGTCTGTACGGTGAGTTATTGAAAACACAATCTGTACAGGGAGTTATTGAAAACACAGTCTGTACAGGGAGTTATTGAAAATGCAGTCTGTACGGTGAGTTATTGAAAACACAATCTGTACAGGGAGTTATTGACAACACAGTCTGTACAGGGAGTTATTGACAACACAGTCTGTACAGGGATTTATTGAAAATGCAGTCTGTATAACGAGTTGTTGAAAACAGTCTGTATAACGCAATCTTTACAGTGAGTTATTGAATAAGCAGTCTGTACAGTGAGTTATTAAAAATTAAGTCTGTACAGTGAGATTAAAAATGCAGTCCCTACACTAAGTTTTTAAAATTGCAGTCTGTACAGTGAGTTATAGAAAACACAGTCTGTACAGTGAGTTATTGAAAACACAGTTGGTGATGTCGCCAACACTATAATTAAGTATTAACCCCTAAACCACCAGCCCCCATATCTTAAAACATTAAATTAAACTATTAACTCCTAAACCTAACACCCCCCTAATTTTAAATAAAATTTACAATATAACTAACGTTAAATAAATAAAAACTTACCTGTGAAATAAAAATAAAAAAACTATAAAGTAAGCAGACATTACTATTTTAAAACAATAAAATTAATGAAAAATAAAAAAACTAAATTACAAATTAAAAAAATTGTAAAACTATGAAAAAATAAAACATTACAAAAAAATTTAAACTCTAAAATTACGAAAAATAAAAAATGAAATTATCCAAAATAATAAAAATTACATCTAATCTAATACCCCTATAAAAACAAAAAAGCCCCCCAAAATAAAAACACCACCTAACCTAACGATAAGCTACCAATAGCCCTTGAAAGGGCCTTTTGTAGGGCATTGCCCTGAAGTAATCAGCTCTTTAACCTAAAAATTACAAAGTACCTCTAACAGTAACCCCCCACCCAACCCCCCAAAATAAAAGTCTAAAATAAAAACCTAAGCTACCCATTGCCCGTAAAGGGGCATTAGCATGGGCATTGCCCTTAAAAGGGCAATCAGCTCTTTTAAGCCCATTAACAAATACAAAAGCCCTAATCTAAATAAAAAACACCCAAAAAACTAACACTAACACCAGAAAAAGTATGGATATCCATCTTCATCCAGGTGGCAAAAAGACTTCATCCAGGCGGCGACATCTTCTGCCATCATGGGGGCATCTTCTATCTTCATCCCGCAGGCGTGGAGCCGTGGAGGCACGAGCTGTGGAGGCGCCAATCAAATCAGCCAATAGTATTTCAGTAGCTCTCATCCTATTGACTGATTTGAAAATGTCAGCCAATAGTAATGCTAGGTACCCCATTTATAAATGTCTCCACAGCTCCGCGCCTCCACAGCTCTGTGCCACCAGGATGAAGATAGAAGATGTCATCACCTGGATGAAGATTTCTCGCCACCTGGATGAAGATGGATGTCGGGACTTCAGGAACTGTGAGTACATTTTCTGGGGTTAGTGTTAAATCTTTTTTTATTTTTTGGGTGTTTTTTTTTTTGATTAGGGCTTTTTTATTTTAATGGGCACAAAAGAACTGATTGCTCTTTTAAGGGCAATGCCCATACAAATGCACCTTTAGGGTTAATGGGTAGCTTAGTTTTTTTTTAGACTTAGATTTTTTATTTTGGGGAGTTTGTTGGGTGGGGTTTTTACTTTTAGAGGGGACTTTATAATTATTTTAGGTAAAAGAGCTGTTCGTTTTTTAATTTTTTGTAATCTTAGTGTTTTTTTATTTATCAACATTTTTTGTAATGTTAGATTTTTTTAATGATGCAATTTAGGATTTTTAATGTGTAGTTTATTTTATTTTATTAGAATAGTTATTTTAGGTTAATTTATAGTTTAAACTTAGTTTTTTTTTATTTCACAGGTAAGTTTTTATTTATTGTAAGATAGTTATATTGTTACTTTTAATTTAAAGTTAAGGGGGTGTTTAGGGGTTAATAGTTTAATTTAGTGTATTGCAATGTGGGGGGCTGGTGGTTTAGGGGTTAATACTTTATTATAGTGTTGGCGATGTGGGGGGGCTGGTGGTTTAGGGGTTAATAACTTTATTTAGTGTTGGCGATGTTGGGGGGCTGCAGATTAGGGGAATTTAGACTAGGGGTTTATGTTAGGTTTTAATATAATTTTCTTTTCCCCATAGACATTAATGGAGTTGCGTTACGGCAAACGCCATACCTCAATTGCAAGTGTATTTTTCTGACACTTTCTCTCCATTGATGTCTATGGGGGAGCCTTGGGTTTTGTGCGGAATGGAGCTTAACGCACAAGAGAAGGTTTTTCAGTAACTCATAATGGCAGCGCTATGGAAAGTGCGATACCGCACATTTTTTTGCGTTATTGACGTACCCGGTTTAGCACAACACTTGTAATCTCGGCCATTGCTTTTATCAGCAGGCCCAGCAGATTCAAAATATACCCTTATTATATTTATATTTCATGGCATGTGTGAAAACTGCAGCAAAAACTGTAAAAAAAAAGATATATATATATTTTTGCTGTTACTGTGATCTGACTAAATTGTCATCATGGGTAGCCACATGTGAAAAGGGGGCCCATACAGACTTTTGGGGCTTAGAATATAGATTAGAGAGGATCCACTGGGTACAGTACAGAAATAAAAGCACTTTTTTTTTTTGCATGGTCTTCTTTGTCACCAACGATCCCTCGCCTGTAGTGAGGGGGATCACCAAAAACAGTGTTTGATAGGAGATCTCCCTGCATGACGAGAAGGGCTTGTCATGCACCTACAGGTAGCGATACGCATGACAATAACACCTCGTCATACGCATCAAAGTGGTAATGAATCAACAACAGGGAATCAACTTATTATACAGCGGGCGGACATGATTCACTGTAGCAAATCCGCCCGACATTGATATATGTCAAAATCATACGCTGTTGGCATTTATCATTGCACAAGCATTTCTTGGGAAATGCTTGTGCAATGCCGCCCCCTGCACTTTCGCTGCCTATCAGTCACTAGCAGTTGGTGTCTATCATCCCGATCATATTCAATCGTGATGATTTCTGTCTGCCACCTCAGAGGTGGAGGATGAGTTAACGAGCAGCAGTCTTATGACCTTCCAAACTTATGTTCCCGGCAAAGCTGAAGGCTCATGCGAAATGAGCAGCATTTGCGCATGAGCAATGTAATAGATTGTTTCCAAGTTGCCTTGAAATAGTTGTAAAGATGTCCAAAATGTCATCTTTATCAAGTGTCGAATTTGAAAAGTAAAAACTGTTTTTTAAAAATGTGATGAAAAGTATCTTGAAAAATAGGGCTTTTAGCGAGGATCAGAAAAAAGTTAAAAATCCTCCAGCTCTAAAAAAAAAAAAAAAAAAAAATCCTCCAGCTCTACCTTTCACTACCAAATAAATGCTTATCAGGTAATTTCATAGGACTAACAATTTTGAAATTTTAATTTTAAGAAACATTTTTCCGGCACCATGGCACTATAATTCTTATATCCTGTATCCAGTAACGGATTTAAGGGCATGCTCCTCTGCAGCTATGTAAGCCTAGGGGGGAGGAGTGTGCTGCAACTATGTTGCAGGTGAGGGGAGGAGTTAATCTTACCTTACTTAAGGGAGAGGTAGACACAGTCCTGCCTCTTTCTTCTTCCTGGAGACCTTGGAGAATCTTGTTGGTGAAGATGGTGCATGGAAAACAGTCGTCGGTTCCCCCGAAGCGGTTCAGAGATGCGGAGTCGACGATGCAGCATGGGACATCTGCAGGAAGAGAGATAAGTGACATTACTGTTATGCCTGGGGCTCCCTCTTCTCCCCCCCCCTACCCCCCCACCAGGGCCTGTCACTCGATCCCTCCCCCTACCTGGGGTTTCAGGGCCTGTCACGGAATCCCTCCCCCTACCCGGGGTACCAGATGGTGGGCAGTCTCAAGGGGGGCAGGGTAACATGGAAGGGGCATTGGGGGCCAGAATTGAGGCCCTTACGGCCTCAGGGATGGCTCCATCGGCGGCGGCAGTTGTGGGGTTGTTTCGGGCCTTCAGTGGCCTGTTACCCCTCGATGCAGCGGGTGTGCGGCAGGCAGTAGTTCCCCCTCCTCCGTTCTTGGCCTCTCTCCCGCCCGCTGGGGTAGTTCGGGTTCCGGATAATCAGCTAGGCCTTAGTCCCTCGACGGGTGCTGACGTTACTTCCAGTTCCGGGCTTCCGGCGGGCGGCGGAGATGACGTCATTTCCAGTAGGAGTATTGGAGTGGTAGCTGTGGCGGGTCCGGTGGCGTCGGGTGACTCCAGGAAGAAGGCGAGTCTGGCAGGTGAGAGGGGGGTACCCGGGGCTGTGGGCTCCGCTGCGCAGTGCTCTGCATCATTTGTCAGGCAGACTCAGGCGGCATGGAGAGGGAGATCAGCGGTTGGGCCCTCAGTAAGAGCCAGAGGTATGGAGAGGGGGGCGACCAAAGGAGCATCTCAATTACTGCCAAAAGGGTCTGAGAGGTCTATAAGCTTAAGAGTTGCGGCACAGAGCAGGGCACTGCAGTATCGAAGGCCCGCAACAAGGGCAGTGAATGTGACAGAGGACAGCATGATGGATGTTGGAGGGGTGTCCAGGGCACCGCAGTATCGAAGGCCCGCAGCAAGGGCAGTGAATGTGATGGAGGATAGTGTGATGGATGTTGGGGGGGTGCCTGCCAGTGGGCGGGTGGCCCCCAGTCAGGGATTAGGAGCTGGCGTTGCTACGCTTGCACATGTTGTGGAGCAGGTTTCCTCTGGGTGTGTACCTGAATGGGGGAATGGTACAATGGGCGGCTTGGTACCTGAGGGAGTAGGTAGGCCGGGTATGACTTCCACCCCGGACGTGCGTTTGAATGTGGGTGAGGGACGGACCATGGTTGGACTGGGTACTCCCCTGTCCTTTATGTCTCCCCTACAGATAGACCCATCAGGAATAAACATGGCACAGTCAGCTGTGGTGTCGGCTCCAGAGGCGAGTGGTTCCCAACCGGAAACATCGCTAGCACTGGTGGCAGGTACATCAGAACAAGGAGGAGGGTCTGGAGCAACGGGAGCTGGTGAGTTGACTGCATTTTCTTCCTTACAGGCCCCCGTATGGGATTCCAGCTCAGATTCAGACTCAGATGCTGGTAGGGCATTAGGGCTGGTTAATAAGGGGCAAAGGAAGATGTATAGAATGCTGTGTAGAGTAGTGTCATTCTTGGGGCAGGGTGGGGGAGTTGCCCATTGCTACCACTCCAGTGGTGCCCTCGTCTGCGCCTTTGGCAGGCAGAGAGCCACTGGGGCTATCCTCTCAGGGAGTGGTAGGCCACGTGCAGGGGAGTGTGGCGAGGCAGGTAGCTAGTGATTTGCGGACAGAGGCAGCTAGGAAGGCAGCGGTGCAGGGAGATTCCTATCCGTGTTTTGTTCACTCTCTACACAGACACTTGAAGCCTAAGACAGCGGAGAAAATTTGTGAAGGAAAATATGTCAATATATTTCAGCTGTCGGCTGAGGCATATAGGGATAAGGAGAAGAGCGCGAATGGAACAGGCCCCAAAAATGTAAAGTGTCCGGACACTTATGAAGAGTGGCTGCGATACTTTCGTGTGTTTGCCACCTGCCACATTGAGGCAAGGCCAGAGATGGCGACAGACCTCTTTAAATACTGGAATATTATAGAGCAGGTGTACCGCAACTTTGGGGACGGCGCGTGGAGAACTTATGATTCTGACTTTCTTGGCAAGATGGTGGGCAATCCGGTACTGACTTTCGGTTCCAAGGATTTGGATCTGTGGTCTCTGCTCGGGCACGAGCGTACCACGGTAGCAATCCCCCAGCAGCGTCCTGAGGCGGTTAGGCAGGTGGGGGCGCTTAAACGAAGGGGCAGAGAGTGCTGAAAATATAATGAGAAGCAATGTGACAAAGGGGCGGCTTGCTCCTTTCGGCACATTTGCCTATACTGCGGAGGTCCCCACCCAGGTATTGAATGTCAGCGACGGAGGGATGGTGCAGCAGACAGGGGCCAGCCATGAAGTGTTGTTGGCAACAAGGGCCCCAATGCCGCTGAGGCTCACCGCACTTAGGCCCTGGCTCGCAGCCTACCCGGATAGGGAGGCGGTGGAGCTGTTGGGCACGGGCATTAAAGAGGGGTTTAGAATTCCAGTTCAAAGGGAGGTGGTGGGGTCTCCTACTCATAGAAATCTTAGGTCTGCATATGAGCACTCTGAGGTTTTGCGGGAGAAACTGGCTAAGGAGCTGTGCCTGGGTAGATTTGCGGGCCCATTCAGGGAGTTGCCAATCCCTTCTATGGTGATATCCCCTTTGGGAGTTGTGCCTAAGAAGGAGCCAGGGAAATTTTGCCTCATTCAGCATCTGTCCTACCCACAGGGAGGGTCGGTGAATGATGCGATAGCCCCGGAGATTAGCTCGGTCAGGTATCAGTCTTTCGATGAGGCCATGGTACTGGTTAAGGAGGCAGGCCCGGGCGCCCTCATGGCAAAGATGGACATTGAGTCCGCTTTTCGTTTGCTTCCAATTCATCCATCTTCATTCAGACTGATTGGTTGCAAATTCGAGGGGCAATAATTCATCGACAGGTGCCTCCCTATGGGTTGTTCGGTCTCATGTGCATACTTTGAGGCTTTTAGCTCTTTCTTGCATTGGTTCATAGTGACCGCAGCGGGAGGAGGGGTGATGGTGCATTACCTGGACGACGTCTTGTTGATAGGTCCGGCGGGATCCCAAGAATGCAATAGGCTTATGTCGGTCATGCGGTGCTTGATGGGGGAATTTGGGGTGCCGCTGGCGGAAGATAAGTCCCAGGGGCCTTGTACTAGGCTTACGTTCTTAGGAATTGAGATTGACACTGTGGAACAGCTATGTCGTCTCCCTGAGGACAAGATTTCCCGTCTGCTGGGAGCGGTCAGAAGGGCTGCTGCAGTGAGAGGGGTGACTGTGAAAGACTTACAGTCTTTGCTGGGACTTTTAAATTTCGCGTGCAGGGTGATTCCCATGGGACGAGTCTTTAATAGACAGTTGTAAGTCCCTCTTAAGGGTGGGAGTGAGGCATCAAGGAAGATCCTAGTCTCGGATAAGATGAGGGCGGATCTTAGAGTAAAGGAGGTGTTTTTACAACACTTTAACGGTACTCTCCTGTGGCAGGAGCCCCCCGTGGCGAGCCAGTCGTTGCATCTGTTCACAGATGCAGCGGGCAGTCACGGTTATGGGACCTATCTTGAGGGGGCGTGGAGCGCCGAACAGTGGCCCGCCCGCTGGGTAGAGTTAGGTCTGATCCGCAACTTGACCCTATTGGAACTTTTTCCCATAGTGGTCGCCATTGAACTGTGGGGACGTAATCTGGTGAACAGGTCAATCGTTTTTTGGACGGATAACCTGAGTGTAGTTTTCGCAGTTAACAGGTTGTCAGCCTCTTCAGCGGTAGTGGTGAGATATCTGAGGCACTTAGTTCTATGGTGCTTGCAGCTTAATATACATTTTAAGGCTAGGCACGTCCCAGGTGTTAATAATGTGATAGCTTACGCGCTTTCCAGATTTCAGTGGGGGCTGTTTAGGAGATTGGTGCCTTTGGCTTCCTTTGATGGAATTCCTTGTACATCTTTTTTGTGGCAGATTGCAGAAACTGGGAACTGATCCTTCCGATGGTACAGGCGTCGGTGGCCCCTTCGACTTGGCTGGCGTACACTCAGTACTGGTATGATTGGGGGTGTTTTTGCAGGGCTCATGAGTCATCTCTGCGGTCGAGTCCCCAGAGCCTCCTGTTGGAATGGCTGATGGGGTTGCAAGCACAAGGGATTCAGAAAGGGGCGTTGAGTAGCAGGCTGGAGGCCCTGTCATTTTTCAACAAGCTGTTTGGTTTTCACAACCACACGGCAGCATTCATGATTCGGCAGATATTGAAGGGTTGGGGCAATGTACCAGGCATTATTTGTCCCTCCGTCCTCAGGGTAGTGAACAGTTGCTGGTGCATGGGGACAGGACACATTTGTCCAGGTTCCAGTTTGCAGAAATACTGCGTAGGTTTAAGATGCGGGCAGGTCTGGGGGAGGTCCGCTTGACTCCCCATTCCTTTAGGATAGGTGCGGCAACTAGCGCAGCTGCTTTAGGCTGGTCAGAGGTGATGATTAAGCAGTTAGGTCGCTGGAAATCTCAAAGATTCTGGACTTATGTTAGGCCTCCAGTTCAGGATTAGTTGCTATAGGTATGCTTCGCGGGGTGTTGCAGTGGTTTGTCAGGTTGAGGCTGGGGCCTTACATGTTTCTTTGTTATCTATTCGCAGGTATTGGCAGAGGGCCCACTAGAATTTGGATAGTGGGCCATTCTTACATCCATTGGGCGGCTATCCACGCCCTTTCCACACCAGAGGGGCAGCAATTGGGCTTTGCAGCTTCTCAAGCGTCTCTGAGGTGGCTTGGTCGGAGAGGACTGAGTTGGAGCGACGTGCCTGCTCTCCTTCAAGAGGCACAGCGCAGATGGGGAAAGCCCCAGATCATACTCCTGCATGTGGGGGGAAATGATATGGGGACAGCCCCGGCGTTAGATCTCATTAATGCAATGAGATCTGACTTACGGTAGATGTGTGCTACATTTCCAGGGTTACGTTTGGGATGGTCCAACATCGTACCTAGACTGCGGTGGAGGAACTTCCCATCCCCCAAGGCTGCATATCGAGTCAGGAAAAAGCTAAACAGAGAGCTGGGTAGGGCTGTGCTGGCCGCTGGTGGATTTGTAGTTCGACATGACCAGCTGTTGGCAGACAAAAGATACCTTTTCAGACCCGATGGGGTTCACCTATCGGACAAGGGCCTGAAGATCTTTTTGACGGACCTTAAGATGGCCCTGCCTTCCCAAATAAAAAAAAAAAAAGAGATTTTTAGTTGAGAAAGTTACCCATATTGGAGGGGGGCGTCAAGAATATGGCTCACCTTAGGTGAGGGTGCTCTTGTGGCGGGAGGTCATGGCCCAAAATTTCAGTACGGGGTCCGCAGGGGTGACAGTCGGGCTAATGGGCGGGGTGATGCCCCAGGCCGTGCCCTGGGAGTACTCTGCCTCGCGGGCCTGCCGGCTGAAGATCCTCTAGGGTGCCTGGTACCACCTGATAGGGGCGATATTCCGCAGGATACGCCAACGCGCAAAAAATCAGGGTCATAACCTCTGGTCATATGGGGTTTAGTTAGCCTTGTATGCCACCACCTATGTTACTTGTTGACAAGTTATTTATTTATTTAATTATAATAATAAATAAACGCGGCCAGGCTTGGCCTTTAACCCAGCTCTCTATGTGTCAGTGTTTTATTTATAGGTGTAATTAGTTTAGTTAAGTTTGGTGAAATGCAAAGTAGGAGCTAAGCCCTTATTGGAGTGCAGGGAGCCTGTATCCAGTAACGGATTTAAGGGCATGCTCCTCTGCAGCTATGTAAGCCTAGGGGGGAGGAGTGTGCTGCAACTATGTTGCAGGTGAGGGGAGGAGTTAATCTTACCTTACTTAAGGGAGAGGTAGACAAAGTCCTGCCTCTTTCTTCTATCTGGAGACCTTGGAGAATCTTGTCCCTCCCTCCCGTCCCTCTTTAAAAAAAAAAAAAAAAAAAAGAGAGGGAAGGTCATCAGTGAGTTCACACTGCTGAACATTAGTTAAGAGGTGGTGGCATAATCGAGGGTGATGGCTTCACTAGGGTTGCTGATTTTGGGGTTAGGCGGGGATAGGGTTAGTTGGCCTAATCTTGGGTAAGTCCTTCCCGTTAGCTAATATTTAAGACTCTCCCCTGGAGATATATTGCTGTATGGCTTTGTACACGGGTGCCTTATTGGTTGGAGTGGTCTAGCATAACTATATCTCCTCATGGCGGGAGGTCATGGCCCAAAATTTCAGTACGGGGTCCGCAGGGGTGACAGTCGGGCTAATGGGCAGGGTGATGCCCCAGGCCGTGCCCTGGGAGTACCCCGCCCCGTGGGCCTGCCGGCTGAAGATCCTCTAGGGCACCTGGTACCACCTGATAGGGGCGATATTTAGCCTCGTATGCCGCCACCTATGTTACTTGTTGACAAGTTATTTATTTATTTAATTATAATAATAAATAAACACGGCCAGGCTTGGCCTTTAACCCAGCTCTCTATGTGTCAGTGTTTTATTTCTAGGTGTAATTAGTTTAGTTAATTTAGGTGAAATGCCAAGTAGGAGCTAAGCCCTTATGAGTTTTTCTCAGACTAACTAGGACTGGAGAGGGAGGGAGAGGGACGGAGAGTTGCGGCAAGATTTCTCCCCGCCCCCCCACATTTTTTTGTGTGTGTGTGTGGTTGTTTTGTGTGTTAAGAAATATATTTAAAATCTCCAAAACACTGACAAAACATTGTACTGTCTATCAAAAGCTGCAGATCAGTACTTGATATGGAAACATATGTACACTGCGGTTATATTTACAGTTAAGATGATGGATTATGATAATTATTTACTATTGCTGACCATTATCTCTTAATATATTTACAGTCAAGATTGTGGAATATCTACTATATCATTTCCTGTACAAGAAAACAAATGTACAATAATTGGCTTTTGGTTTTCTTGTGCTTCCTTTTTTGACAATGGATTTGTATGGTGTCTTGGAATATAAATAAATATTAAAAAAAAAAAGAAAACATTTCTGCAAAGCCAATCATTTGCTATTATGATTATGATCAAATGTATTAGAGAAAGGGAGTTTAAAAAGCTGCAGTTGATAGATTTAAAGGTGTTGTAAAATGACATTCTCTGTATGAATCATGCAAGTTTAATTTTGGCTTTCCTATCTATTTCAAGAGAGAGTAAACACCTTGAGATTTTTTAAATAAAATATTAAATTATGCATGCTGAATCAACTTTGCAATACATGTTTTTATTTATTTTGCCCCTTTTCATGAAATTTAGCTCTGAAATTGATCAATTTCTACTTTTCAGGACGTGAACAGTACCCTGCTGACTTCTCAAGGCTGACACTACTACATACAGTTAACTAATTGGTTTTAACAGGTAAGACCTGCAAAATAAAGCACTATATACATATCTTTATTACCATGGTTAGCCTTGTTGTCTGCAGACTAAAGCCTGATTGGCTCCTCCACGTAAAGCAAATGGTGGGTGAAGTTTGGCTGTTGAAATATAATTGCAGTAAAAAGTATATTATTAATTTGTTTTAGAAAAGTTAAGACTTGGCTGTTATTCTATAATAAATGACTTATTACAATGTGTTTCTGTCCCTTTAAGTAGAGTATTAGGAGCTCAGGAGCATTTTATGACAGCAGTGTTTGCAACTATCTATAACATTACTATAAACATTGTTGCAAACATTGCTGCCAGATGGCTAACGACACATGCATACTCCCGAGCTTACTCTTTAAAAAAAAAAAAAAGAATACCAAGAGCAACTAAGCAAATTTTATTATAGAATTAAATTTGAAATATGTTTAAATTTAAATGCTCTATCCATGTAAATTTTGAGTGTATGGGGTACATTTATCAAACAGCGGATGCTGCTTATTCCGCGCGAGCCTTCCGAAACAGGATTTAAGAAGCAGCGGTCTTAAGACCGCTGCTCCTTAACTTGTTTGCCACCTTTCAGGTGGCGGATTGCAATCATCCGATCAGATACGATCAGGATGATTGACACCCCCTGCAGTGGGCGGCATTGCACAAGCATTTCTTGTGAAATCCTTGTGCAGTGATAAATGTCGATAGCATTTAGCAATGTAGGTGGACATGATTCACTACAGTGAATCATGTCCGCCCGATATTTGATCAATCGGCCCCTAAGAATTAATTTAACATTTTAGAAGATAAGCATACTTAGATGATGCCCAAAAGGAGGTCAACATTATTTCCCTTGTTCAGAGGAGGATTGCTTGGTATTTCGGGGCTGGACTGACCTTGTCAGGTGGGATCAGACTGATATATTTCAGGACTGTTCTCCTCTGTGAAAAGCACAATTAGGCTAAAAGAAGCTACTCCCAGGTTGTAACCAGGGCATAGAACAAGCTACTGAGCTTTTGTTTATTCCTGGTAGAGTGCTTCTCTTTCTGTATGTATTTCTATTATGACCCTGGGGAAAATCTCCCTAAGGGTGATGGGGGAAACCAGACGTGGACTTCTTGCTCAATATATCAAGAGGGGTTTACAGTAATCCAGAGAAAGAAATCTAAGCGCACTATTAGGACAGCAATATCACAGTTAAATAAGGCAATATACCTTTAAAGGGCCATTAAACCCAAAACAATTCTTTCAGGATTCAGATAGAGAATACAATTTTAAACAACATTCCAATTTACTTCTATTATCTAATTTGCTGCAATCTTTAGATATCCTTTGTTAAAGAAATAGCAATGCACATTGGTGAGCCAATCACATGAGGCATTTATGTGCAGCTACCAATCAGAAGCTACTGAGCCTATCTAGATATGCTTTTCAGGAAAGAGTATCAAGAGAATGAAGCAAATTAGATAATTGAAGTAAAATAGAAAGTTGTTTAAAATTGAATTCTCTATCTAAATCACGAAAGAAAAAAATTGGGTTTAATGTCCCATTAAATAAAACTAAAATATATATGACAACGGTTATAGTTAAAACCAGCAAAGAATGCACATTTAGTACTGGAATCTAAATTCAATAAATTGATGTAGCAAGTATTAGCTAATTAATAGTTTAAATTCATGAAAAACAGAAATTACATAATCAGTTCCTTTTGTTTGGGATCACAGAAAAGGACTTATCCGTAAAGATCCAGATGCACATCTGAAAGCAAATCAGTCTATTAAAAGGCTTATGCTGGGCTGCTTTTCCTTTCAGACTTTGCTGCTGTATAGCGAAGCTGGGTCATTTTATCCTAAAGAAACAATAGAATCTGGTACAAGAAAGGCATAAAGCGCAACTCGATGCAAGGTGAAAGCAATTTAATATAACATGAAACCATACTATTTATTGTACTTACAGGGTAAAATACAATGAGAAAGCATCAGAATACTGGATGAGACCTGAAACAGCTGACACCCACTAGTGGACCATTTTACGCTGCTGTCCGGATAGACAATCCAATGTTTAAAAAAAAGAAATGTATTACCTTTGCCCCTTCTGAATAAGTAGTTATAAATGACGGATACTGTTGTATTTCATTTGTTTGATTATTAATCCTACCTCTTCCTGTTCTTTTATTCTTTTTGGGGATCTAAGGTAGTCTAAGATGAGATTCCAACATCATAAGCAGGTGTGTCAACTAAAGGCAGAGAAATACAGAGTTTATTTTAGTCAAATTCATAGTTTCATATCAATATTTTTTTTCATTTAAATGTTACATCTCTTCAATAGGAATTGAAATTTAGAAAAGGGAAGTTATGTTCAGTGACAGAAAAGGAAATCAACCTATATATTTAAAATGTGGTTCTCCTTTAGTAACACTGACATAGTGTGTGATAGCATACCAGTAGTTTGATAAGAAATAGAAAGCTATAGCTTTAAAGGAAGACTGATGAAGCACTTTTGTATTGTTAGTTGGAAAAAAATATTAAAGAGGGATGCTGTTTATTCTTGTATATATAAGAGCTGCTGGTGCAACGCCGCCCCCTGCAGACTCGCGACCAATCGGCCGCCAGCAGGGGGTGTCAATCAACCTGATCGTACTCGATCGGGTTGATTTCCGGTGATGTCTGTCCATCTGCTCAGAGCAGGTGGACAGTTTATGGAGCAGCGGTCTTTGTGAAAACACAGGGCATCAAGCTCCATTCGGAGCTTGATAGATAGGCCCCAAAATGTGCAAGTCAATTTCATGTTGTTTGAAATTCAGATTTAGGCCTCTATTTAACAAAGTCTGGCGGACTTTTTTTTTATGCTGAAGGATTTTATTTTGTGGCTTAAGGATTTGACTGTACAAAACACTTTTTTTTTATGCTGAAATATTTTTTATTACATTTTTAAGATATTAAAATACAAAGGCCTATATTTAACAAGGTCTGGCAGACCTGATCCGACAGGGCAGATCAGGTCCGCCAGACCTCGCTGAATACGGCGAGCAATACGCTCTCCATATTCAGCATTGCACCAGCAGCTCACAAGAGCTGCTGGTGCAACGCCGCCCCCTGTAGACTCGCGGCCAATGGGCGGCCAGCAGGGAGGTGTCAATCAGCCCGATCGTACTCCTGTTATGGAGCAGCGGTCTTTGTGACCGCTGCTTTATAACTGCTGTTTCTGGCGAGCCTGCAGGCTTGCCAGAAACACAGGGCATCAAGCTCCATTCGGAGCATGATAGATAGGCCCCTTAGTTTCTTATGTACAATCTGTGTCTACTACAGAGCATTATATAATAAGATGTCTATTTCCTGCCATGTAGTAATTCAGGCATGTGCACACTACCTATCTAGATATCTCTTCAACAAAAAATAACATAAGAATGAACCTAATTTGATTACAGGGGTTACATTTTTTCATACCCCCGGCGAATCTTGTCCGCCCGGCATCACTAAATGCCGACAGCATACGCTGTCAGCATTTAACATTGCACAAGCATTTCTGGTGAAATATTTTTTGTTGGGGGTATGTAAAGAGCAACATGTATTTTTACCCAGGGAAGCAAAAATCAGTGCACCAGAATTATCCTTTCTTTTAAATGGTGCACGTTTAAAGTATATATGTATATGAGTCTGTGATTGGCAGATAGTTTGTCACATGATAAAGGAGACAAGGAAATAAAAATAAACTTTAACATTTATCACACAAAAAAATCTACTGCTCGTATTTTTTTACAATGCATCTGTTAATTATGCAATTACACTGTATTTATTGGTTCGTCAACCTTTCGTGAATTAATCCATATTGTTAAAACAATACTTGTGAAAGTTTTAAAGTTACAATTTATGAAGGAAGATTTGAGCCTAGTATGCCAATAAAAATTATCATTCAGATGGTTTAGCAGTAGAACAGATGGAAACGGTTTGCAATAGGTTCCTATGAAATTCATGATTTTACAATCCCATATTTAAAATCTAGTTATGCCTTTGGTAGTGACACATGACAATGCAAGTGAGACAGAACCAGACATTTCTATATGTTGGGGTATTTTCCAATATGCATCATGCCAAGGTACAAATGGCATTCAAATGATTAATTATTTGTTATGATGGATTTGGATAACAATAGGTTAATGTCACACAAGTAAATTAGTATCTTTGTTCCATAGTAAACATTGATTAATTCAAAAGCTCTTTACTGTAACCTTAAGAGGGATGAATGTGATATTGTATCTGTCAGTTTTAGATGACCTACCAGTTTCTATTTCAAAAACAGATACTTTTTGGAAGCTTTTCTGTTGAAAAGGTGTTTGTGATTGTGGGCTCTTAACAAACAAATCCATTTTGCATTGGGATCAGCTAAGAAACTTGACGGAAAAGCAAAAAGTCATTTCGGGGACAAAACGCAGATAAATTGTAATCAAACTCAAAATCAGTTGTTTATTTTTGATTATTGCTATCTAACAAGATGTTTTTTTAAGCCTTTCAAATACATTAAGTTTCACATGAACTAACTAAAATAAATATTAATATCAAATGAATATAATAGGGATGAATGAATAAAAATTGGCTTTTTGTTTTTTTACAGTTCCTTAAAGGATTACTTTCTGTTATAATTTTTAAGCTAAACAACTAACATATTAAAGTTAATAAACATTAATTAAAACCTACTGACCTATATTTTCTCCAAAACGAAGTTTCATAACGTTCTAAAAGTTATATATTTTATTCGCCGATGATGTCACGTTTTCCTGCCCACTATTTTCAGCACTGCATGTTCAAAATACTTAAACCAATAACTTTGTGTTTAAAGCGCCATTTTGGAACCTAGGTATTGTAAACGGATTGGTACAGAGCAAAGGAGTTTGAAAAACAATTACATTTGCAGACAAGATTTCTGATATACGGTAGAGATATGTTAATGAAATGCTATTGATAAAAAGCGTATTTGGGTTAGTTAGTAACAGGCATAGAAAATATTTACTTACAGTGGCCCTTTAACTCTTCCAAAGAAACTTTTATCATAGTTCTGATAAAATACTATTCTAAATTTTTCACTTTCCAATCAATTTAACTTGGGATAGTTTTTTTCTTTTAACATCTTAGCATTAATATTCTGCCACTATTTAACAATATTTGCAGTAGACATTCTTTAGATCTCCTAAGCATCTACAAAATGTGCTACTTTCTAACAACCCACCATTTGGTTTATGTTTAATAATGGTGTCCAAAAGTCTTTTAACACTGGCCACGGCCATAAAATATGTTCCAAATTGCCTTTTATACCACATTTCCTTCAACTTTAACAGACTTTTCAATGCAGTAGAATTACATAATTAGCAAGTTTATCATAAAAAGACAAAGATTTAACACCTACTCTGAATTTCAAATAAGCAGATTTTTTTTCTGACAAATTTATTTTTTCTCCCATTTTCCAGCCCCCTGTATCATGTGACAGACATCAGCCAATCACAGACTAGTATACGTATACCCTGTGAGTTTGTGCACATGCTCAGTAGGATCTTGTTCCCCAGAAAATGTGAATATAAAAAGACTCTGCAAAATTTAATAATGGAAGTAAATTGAAAAGTGTCTAAAAACTGCTGCTCTTTCTGAAACTGTCAGCTTGACAGCATAGAACTGGTCTTGACAAAGAACCTTTTGAAACGCGTTGCTCAGTATCCAGCGGACAGGAGCTTCCCTAATTGAAGCACGCCTGTATCAGACAAACAGTCTCTTTCATGCTGTCACGCTGACAGTTTCAATCAGACAGCAAATTTTTAAACAAAAACTCAGACTTTTGGCTTTCACCGCAAGCAAGGATACAGAGGGCTTTTTTGAGACACCCGAAGCGGCGGATACCCTAGAGACACTGTTTATATCTGATTGGGATTCTGTATTACTAAATGTGAACTACTATGAAACTGCTGTGACTCCATAAACCTTTACAGGCTGATCGGACAGCAAAAATCAGTCTTGTCTTGGATTTCCATGAACTTTATTTTATTCATATTTTTCACTATATTGGTTGATTTATATGTAATTTGCTTTGTATGAAATGTGTATTTATATATGTTGACTAATAGTTTTTAGCCATCATAAGCTTTTTAAATTATTGTATAAAGTTCACTTTTTTAATGCCACATATCGTCTATATGTGAAGCCCTTTTTAGAATTTACAGTTAGGCATTTTTTTTATCTATAAGGTAGAGGAGAGCCTTATATTTCTTGAAAGTTTGTGTATTTTTGCAGTTCTGGTGCTGGTCATCATACATTTTCACTGATATTCTTTTCCTCCCCTGTTTGACTTCTAGCAGCCGGAATGGAAAGTGAAGAAAGTTTTTCTGAAATGAGAAATGAGTTTTATAAATACATTGTAACTAATATTCAAGAAAGGGCCAGGAAAGGCAGTGTCAATATTGAGACAGTTTTCAATTTACTGACAGAGCTTGAGCAATATTTAAGACTTGAAATGAAATATAAATTAGACTGTGACTTCTTTGAAGTCTATATAGAAGAAAAAAAAAGTGCCAAGAGGGCTTGGAATAAAAAAAGAATTTGCTTTTAAATGTGAGGATACAAATTTCAAAAGTAAAGGGAGGGAAATTCTTGAGGAGCCATCAATTAAAATAATGACCCTTATTAAAGAGTTTAGACAAAAACTTCTAGAAGATATAAGTTCTAAAATAACTGTTTTGGAAACGAAATTAATGCCATATAACGGGAGTAGAGAATATAAAGATAAGGTACAAGAAATTAAGACAGGACTTAGAACACATAAAGATGAAATATTAAAGAATAAGGTGAATAAACTAAAAAGGGACAGGGATGACTATACATTATTTGAGAATAATCCCAATAATGAGCTTTATATTACACATACATGGAGACACAATAAAGAACCTACTGAAACTAAGATGGTTAGTTCCAAACAGGAAGAAAAAAATATTACAAGATATCAATATCAATCCCCAAGAGGTCAGAGAAAATACAATCACTTTGAAAATAGATCAATTGAGTATAAAAGAAAAAAAGAGACTAATTGGAACCACAGTTCAAATTGGAGGAGGAATAGACAGGAATGGAGAGCAGGAAATGAGAATACTTGGAGGAAATATTCTAGATCAGGTAATACCAATTCTTATAGACAATCCCCAAAATAATGAATAAAATAAACTCTCCCTATAAGATTCCAATGAGGAATAGATTTAAACCATTGGTAGACTAGGAAATTGACACTGAAATCGATTATAGAAAAAATCAACATATTAGAGATGAGGATTATGCACCAGGAACATCCGAGAATAAACTATACCATTTTTTTAGGGCAGGACCAATACTGGAAAGATGGGAACATAACCCCAAAGAAACCAAAGAAAAAGTAGGGACTCAGAAAGCGAGGGAGGAGATGGAGGGGACGACATAAATCCAAAGACAAAGAGAATTTAAACTAAAAGAACAGTATCTATAGTTTGAGTGATGTCCAATTAACGGATACACAAACAGAAGTATTAAACAGAGGTCTCTCCTTTGCACCATCACAGAAAATTAACAAATTTAATGTTTTTTAGATGCTCACAAATATATGAGAAATCTCACTGTTAAGAAATGGTTTTTAAGGAATCCAAGTGAAAGACAAACCACAGGGGAAGGTATAGACTCTGTTTGTTTTAAACATTCCAATTTAAGATCTAAATCACAATTCTATCCTAAATATATTAAAGGAGGATTGTTAGAGACATTTGAAAAACTGGCAACCACAGGCATTCAGAATATAGATATTAAGAGATCTAAGAATAAGAAATGTAATGTAACTAAGGCACAAATGACTCAAATTAAGGATTTAAAAGAGAATCATGATATAGTGGTCCAACCAGTGGATAAGGGGGGGGGGGTTGTTATTATGAATAAGAGCAATTATTTAGAAATGATTAATAAATTATTGAATGATGGAATTACTTAGAAAATTCTAAAAAAGAATCCTACAGATATATTCCAGAAAGAACTCAATGGACATATATAGAAAGTGAAGGATTTAGGGATCCTAAATGATAAAGAGAGTATTTATTTGTTCCAAACTAACCCTAGAGTTCCACTTTTATATTGTTTACCAAATATCCATAAAAGTCTAACAGACCCCCCAGGAAGGCCTATTATTTCAGGCATTATTTCTATTAGTATGTATACCCTCGCCTAGTTTTACCCATTAACTAAATGTAAGCATCTCTATATTCCAGTTTACCCCCTTCATACAAATCATTAGACTAGTGCCTAATGTACCACCTTAGTTTATCCTTACTCTATAAAGTACCAGCTTGCTTTTTTTGCCCCCAGAGGTTGCATTCTTCTATTCTCCCCTTCCACAAACCTTGTTAGTTTTTCTATCTTTTTTTCCATTGTCTTACAAGAAAAATGTTTTTATCTTTTATTGGTTATATAAAAAAAAAAATAATAATAATTATTTAACACCATCACAAACAACCCCTGTTTCTGACGATGTAGATGCTTTAAGCCTATGTCATTACTCCTGTAGTGTATTACTCAAATCCTCTCCTCTCCATAAGCAATTGGAGATAGATATCCCTTTCACCTATGAGTGATGAGTATATCATTTCTCATGATACTTTTAATTGTATCATGAGTTACACATTAGTTATACATCATCTACAAATACCCAAATTCATTAGGGGTGTCATATATAGACTTATATCATCCAGCTTATATATATTTTTCCACTGTTTTCCATTACTTTTTCATTATCCTTTCATCTTTTACTTTTTTTCTACTAATGCCAATCTAATATTGAGTCTTTAATGTTATTAATATATTTTTTATTCAATTATTATTCATATTAGTTTGTTTCTTGTTTAATTGTTGTTTTTTTACAGTTTTCCCCCATTATTCAGTATATATTAGGACCATCATGGTCATTTACACTATGTGTTATCACTCTCTATATGTTCACCTAATAGTGCAAATTTTTATTCCTTAATTCTGAACACATATATACTTTCATTTAATTGAAACACATTAAGTAAACACATCAACATACTGTTCAATGGCAAAAACACCCTTATTGTAAATACTAACTGTATTCTATATAATTGTTATATGTTTGATTCTGTTTTGCATGTCTCTCTCTGCTGGGGAGCAATGTAATAGGTGAGATCTATTGTTTTGACTATCAGGTGTATCCTGGTGTGTTTCCCTTTAATTACCAGCTTATACAGTCTATTATACACAAAAAGGGTTAATACTAACACACCTGTTGATTGGCTCTTTACGCCCATAAATTGACCCCCAGCAGCAGGGACCAATATCTCTGATGAAGCGCATGTGCTCATGCGTGAAACGTGTTAGATAGGAGCTTACCTGATGTTTTTTATGGAAGCCTGCTTCTAATAAACTGTGTATATTTACTAAAAGACCCAAGGTTTCTTTTTCCTCATCTCATTATTTCTATTAGCTCTAATCTTTCTAAATATATTGATCTTTACCTTCAATATTATGTGAAAGCTTTACTGTCTTATCTTAATGATTCAGCTGATGTTGTATGCATTTTAGATGGTATTATATGGGAAGATGATTCTTTGATAGTCACTTCTGATGTGTCTGCATTGTATACTAGCATTCAACATGAGGATAGCTTAGAAGCAGTAAATTTCTATCTTGAGAAAGATAAAAGTCTATTGGATGAACAAAAAACTTTTATTTTGGATAGCATTATATACGTCCTTACCCACAATTATTTCTATTTTGATAAGAAATTGTATTTGCAACAGTGTGGTACAGCTATGGGGACCAGATTCCCAAAGTTACCCCAATTTGTTTATGGGTCTTTGGGAATACATTTTCCTAGACTCTGTAGACTTGGGGGCAAATCTGGTCTTTTATAAGCGTTACATAGATGACATTCTGATAGTAGAGGGAATTAGGAAGATCTTGAATGTTTTTTTCCGAGAATGAATAATAATGAAAAAAAAAAAAAAAAATATTTGTGAAATTAGTAATAATAAGATAAGCTTCATAGATTTGGAAATATTAATACAGGATTTCAACAGTGTCAACAAAAACTTTCTTTAAGCCTGTAGATGCCAATACATCCACGCAAGTAGTTGCTACTAAGATAAGTGGAAGAACAATATTCCTAAGAACTAGTTTCTGCACATTAGAAAACACTGCAAAGCAGATATAGATTTTATTAATCAATCCAAAGCATTGGGGAATTTTTTTTAGAAAGGTGGTAAAATCTAGTTTAAATTAGATATGGTAAAAAAGAGGCCTTCCAAGTGGATAGGAGGGAGTTGGTTGAACCAAAAATAAAGAATAAGAAAAGGAAATATCTATGTCCATTTTATCACCCAGTATAATGATGATAAACAAAAATTGGAAAAAATATAATGGAGGCATTGGCACATCCTTAAATCAGGCAACATTTTAGGGTCTTTAATTCCTCCCCACCCCCAAATTGTATTTAGAAAATGTAGAAATCTAAAAACAGTTGTGGCACCAACAGATACTGTATGGATAAAAGGAAGAATCAACCATCTAATAAAGGGAGAGATCTTGTAGATAATAAACTTAGAGGTTTTTACCCATGTTTATGCTGTAAAACATGCAAACACTCTAAAAAAAGGAAATACTTTAACTCTAAAGTGACAGGGAAAGAATTCAAAATTAAAGATATATACAGGTGCTCAGATTTTAATGTAGTGTATCTGATAGAATGTTCTTGTAGCATTTTAATTACACAATAATTGATAAAGTAAAGCCAAATTGGAGAGGGTGTAATATTCAGAAAGACTTACTCAAATTAGAATTAAAATGGATATTTGACCTCAAAACCCTATTTCCCCAAGGGTTAAATTTGGATTTCGATTTGGGTTGTTTTTTATGAATTTTTATGAATTTTTCATGAATTATTTAAAAAAAGGTTTTAAGATATTTTTATGGTCCTTACATGAACGCTAAATGAATTTTGTAATAGTATTTAAACATTTAACATTCTAAGTAGAATGTCATTTTATATGAGTTATATTTATTCTATTCTAATGTTGTACCTAATTTTGTATTGGAAGTGCATTAATATATACCCAAGTTTTACATTAAGAACTATATAAGATGTATTTATATATTATATATATTTTATATATATTTTATATCAAAATAACAAGAATGTAATTGCAATATCAATCCTACAAGTTTTTTTGAAGCATAATGGAGTAATAGTATCTTTTTTGGCCCGGTATTATATGCCCCTTTAATTTGGATGTCCCTTTAAAATTTGTGAATAAAAGGCTTACATCCAGTGGTTTGAACTGATATTAACAAAGAACCTTTTGAAACGCGTTGCTCAGTAGCCAGCGGACAGGGGCTTCCCTAATTGGAGCACGCTTGTGTCAGACCAACAGTCTCGTTCATGCTGTCACGCTGACAGTTTCAATCAGACAGCAAATTTGTAAACAAAATCTCAGACTTTTGTCTTTCAACGCAAGCGGGCGAAACTACCATCAAGGATCCAGAGGGCTTTTTGGGGACACACAAAGCGGCGGATACTCTAGAGACACTGTTTATATCTGAGGATTCCATGTTTCTAAGTGTGTACTACTATGAAACTGCTGTGACTCCATAAACCTTTACAGGCTGATCGGACAGCAAAAATCAGTTTTGTCTTGGATTTTCATTAACTTTATTTTATTCATATTTTTTGCTATTTTGTTTGATTTATATGTAATTTGCTTTGTATGAAATGTGTATTTATATATGTTGAGTAATTGTTTTTAGCCATCATAAGCTTTTTAAATTATCGTATAAAGTTCACTTTTTTAATGCCACATATCGTCTATATGTGAAAACCTTTTCTAAAATTTACACTTAGGCATTTTTTTTGCGCATTCAAGTAATTAAAATTATTCACATTGTTTTATCTATAAGGTAGAGGAGAGCCTTATGTCTCTTGAAAGTATGTGTATTTTTGCAGTTCTGGCGCTGGTCATTTTACATTTCCAATATAGAAGCTAAAATCATTAGAGGATGGTGCACGAATGTATTAGTGTTTAATTAGCCTTTAAAAAAAAGGAAAACTAGATTTTAAGATGGAGGCATTCATTATTTTATAACAACTAAGGGGAACTGGAAAGCCCCAATTTTCATAGTTAAATTACAGAAAAAGAAGACAAAAAAAATAGTACATATATATATATATATATAGATATAAAATTCTACACAGAATCAAACATTTTATTTTAAAATCTATATAGTGTTTAATGCCCATTAAAAACACCATTGTTATTCTCTTTCGAACAAAAAACATGCCTATTTTTACCAATATTTTTTTTTACAATACCAAAAGATAAACAGAACAAAGGTATTGACCATTCATCTTATTAAATACATATTATATATTAAAAAATATATTTGAAAGCAGTATCAAAAAGAATGCTGTTTAACCCCTTAATGTCCAAGGACGTACAGGGTATGTCCTACAAAAACTGGTAGTTAATGAACAAGGACGTACCCTGTACATCCTCAGGGTTTTCAATCGCTCAAAGCGATTGTGATCGCTTCCAGACACTTTCAGGGCATTGCAGTGATGCCTCGATATTGAGGCATCCTGTAATACCCTTTTTTAAGCATCTGATGTAGAGAGAGACACTCTTTGGCCCTCTCTGCATTGACCAGCAATGGTGCTGATCTTTGGTGGCGTGGGAGGGATAGCAGGGAGGCGGGTGGCCCATCGCTGGCTGAGTGGCTGGCTGAGTGGTCCAGGAAGGGAGGCTGAAGCGGGTGAGACCGCTACACTATGGAACATAGTGGGCAATAAGATTTGGAAATATAGGGCAATAAGGAACATAGAGGGCAATAAGATTTGGGAAAGGGATCTGGGAGGGGGAGCAGCTACACTACAGAAAAAAAACAGGCTGATTTATTTATTTTTAAAAAATTAGCCCAACTTTACTGGAAACTAGGTACTGGCAGACAGTTAGAGGGGGGAGGGTTAGAGAGCTGTTTAGGGGGGTTAGGGAGGTTGGGAGGTAAGGGGGGGATACTACCCTGTATAAAATATATATACAAAAAAAAAACAAAAGCTTATTTTTATACTGGCAGACTTTATGTCGGTACTTAAGATAGAAGTGACCTTTGGGGGGGTGGGGAGGGAAGAGAGCTGTTTGAGGGGGTCAGGGAAGGATCAGGGGATGGGATGTGTCAGGTGGGATGCTGATCTCTACACTAAAGCTAAAATTAACCCTACAAGCTACCTAATTAACCCCTTTACTGCTGGGCATATTACAAGTGTGGTGCGCAGTGGCACTTAGCGACCTTCTAATTACCAAAAAGCAATGCCAAAGCCATATATGTCTGCTATTTCTGAACAAAGGGGATCCCAGAGAAGCATTTACAACCATTTGTGCCATACCTTCACAAGCTGTTTGTAAATAATTTCAGTGAGAACCTATTTTTTGTGAAAAAGTTAATCATTATTTTTTTATCACATTTGGCGGTGAAATGGTGGCATGAAATATACCAAAATGGGCCTAGATCAATACTTTGGGTTGTCTACTAAAAATATATATAAAGGCTCTTTACCAAGCCGAAACGCATAGATTTGACTCCTGGAACTATCACACTTACGAATTACAAATATCTATCAACTCTGATAGATTCTGCAAAGAAAATCTGAAACAACCGTCTTTTGAATTAGAGCGCTCAAAGAAGCCGACTCTCTGATAGGTTACCTTGGAGACCGGGGAGTCAGAAAGTAACTTATAAAGATCGTTATAAGACTGCTACTTTTTCAAACTACCAATATACGAACGCTTATACTCCTAAGATGAGACTCATTTCTAAAACAGTGTGCAAACACACTAAGTAAAGATTGACATTACTTAAATACAACTATTTATAACAAATGCATAAACCAAATATTCAAAATACTATTGACTCTTAAAGGGACACTGAATTTAAATTTTTTCTTTCGTGATTCAGATAGAGCATGCAATTTTAAGCAACTTTCTAATTTACTCGTATTATCAAATTCTCTTCATTCTCTTGGTATCTTTATTTGAAATGCAAGAATGTAAGTTTAGATGCCGGCCCATTTTTGGTGAACACACTGTGTTGTTCTTGCTGATTGGTGGATAAATTCACCCACCAATAAACAAGTGCTTTCCATGGTACTGAACCAAAAAAATAGCTTAGATGCCTTCTTTTTCAAATAAAGAAATCAAGAGAACTAAGAAAAATTGATAATAGGAGTAAATTAGAAAGTTGCTTAAATTTGCATGCTCTATCTGAATCATGAAAGAAAAAAATTGGGTTCAGTGTCCCTTTAATATCACGGTTCCTACACAAAGTGAAAGATAAAACTGATACAAAGTGAACGATAGAACTAACCAATTGTTGCAAATATTTGATTCCTGTTTAAAATTCGTCTCCAGAATATGTAAATAGAGCTGTTAAAATAAGAGATATACCTGACTATTCATTTTTAAATCTTATAGAAACCTGAGATTCTATAAGTAACAGATATTTTGTAAAATTGTGGCCACAATTGATTGACGTGACTGTTTTATTTTATTTTTAAACATTTATATTTTAATAATTATTTCATATTTATTTCACATTGATTTATTATATTAAAATATGCATTCATAACTTTTTCAATAGTGGTTTCTACTTTTGTTTCTATCTCTGCTCATTCAAATTTGAGCGCCGCTCTCACTACCTTTGGTAATTTTATTTCTATATTAAACTAACCGTTGTGGGAGAATAACGGGATACAGAGAGTTGGCTTTTGGGATATATTTTACAGCTATTCTAGGGTCGAGAGTCTAAAACATTTATAAATTTTTTTTTTTTTAAATATATATGTATATATATATATATATATATATATATATATATATATATATATATATATATATATACATGTCAAGGGATATTCAGGGATTCCTGACAGATATCAGTGTTACAATGTAACTATCGCTAATTTTGGGAAAAAAATGGTTTAGAAATAGCAAAGTGCTACTTGTATTTATTGCCCTATAACTTGCAAAAAAAGCAAAGAACATGTAAACATTGGGTATTTCTAAACTCAGGACAAAATTTAGAAACTATTTAGCATGGGTGTTTTTTGGTGGCTGTAGATGTGTAACAGATTTTGGGGGTCAAAGTTAGAAAAAGTGTGTGTTTTTCATCATATTTTATATTTTTTTATAGTAAATTATAAGATATGATGAAAATAATGGTGTCTTTAGAAAGTCTTTAGAAAAACGGTATATAATATGTGGGGCTACAGTAAATGAGTAAGAGGAAAATTACAGCTAAACACAAACACCACAGAAATGTAAAAAAAAAAAAAAAAGGCCTGGTCCCTGGTCCCTAACGGTAAGAACATTTAAAAATGTTCTGGTCACTAAGGGGTTAAAAATTGGCTTCCATTTAACAAAAGTCATAAGGAAATGGACAGACATCTCCTCACCTATCCGCCTGGAAATTGAAGTTTGTGCAATGCCGCCCTCTGCTCGTACTATTATTTGGAGAAGCCTGAGGGGGGAATTGAGAAATGCCATATTAGAGTTGGCAAACAGATTAAAAAGCAGCCAAAGGTGCTCCAAAGCTGTATTCCTAGCTTCCTAAATAGAGCCCTATGCATCAACTTAACCTGTTACCTTGTATCTCCGGAGCTGTTTTTTTAAAGCTGATTTAATATCTTTATTCTTTAAACTGTATATAAGTGGATTTAGCAAAGGGACAGCTGTAGTGTTAAAAAGTGAGGACATTTTTTTAAATGATAAACTATCCATAGAAGTTGGACTCAAGTAGACAAAGAAAATTGATACATAAAAAAGAGATACAACTGTCAGGTGTGAAGAGCATGTGTAGAAAGCTTTGCGTCTTCCAGTACTTGAACGGATCCTTAGGATGGCGTCAATGATAAAAATGTATGACGTAAAGGTTAGAGAAAAGGGAATAAGAATTACAGGAATTCCTTCTATGATGATAACACTATTCAAAGTAGACTTATCATCACAAGAAAGTTCCATAAGAGGCACAAGATCACAGAAAAAGTGATAAATTATAATTGATTTAAAACAGGATATGTTGGACCAAAATAGCAGAGTTATTAAGCTGTCTATAGAACTCATGAACCAAGAGAAGAATGCCAAAAGTACACAGACTGTATTTCTCATAATCATTGGATAATACAAGGGGTTACAGATGGCCACATATCGATCATAACTCATAGCTGTTAGTATAAACATATCTGCCCCGGTCATTAATGAATATATAAACATTTGTGCCATACAAGCATGGAACGATATGGTGTTATCCCCTGTTATAAAGCTTATGAGGACCTTATGTAAGGAGGTAGAAATTGAGAGCATATCCATGAGGGACAAGTTCCATAGGAAGAAATACATGGGAGTGTGAAGCTGATGATCTGTGTAGACAAGCAACAGGATAGTTGAATTGCCACCAAGTGTGATGAGATAAATGAAAAGAATCATAAGAAATAGTGGAGCCTGCAACTCAGGAATATCTGATATCCCCATAAGAATAAAAAATTCAACTTTTGTCTTATTTTTATCCTCCATATTTCTGATATATTAAGTTTCTAATAAAGTTTTATTTTACATTATTCTTTGTCCATGCCATGTTCTTCCAGAGTTTATACAAAGTTGCTTTAAAAATGCTATTTGCTTGTGTTTTCAGAAAAAGGAATCAATTAAATAATTAAGTTCTCTGGTCCAAAAGCAAGTATTGTTAGATATGAATGTTCAACTTCAAATGATAAGATATTGGCTCAAATTTCAGTATTACAGGTCATATTCCTTCATTATTTTTCCAAGTCAGAATTCCATTGTATCATCTGTTTGAAATATATTCCAACACTAGAAAGGGAGATAAAGGGATCTTAAACAAGACTTTATCAATGTCAGATCCTATCCAAAAAAGTGTTGAAAACATGTCTTCTAGTGATAGCTTATAACTTTAAATCAGGCTATGATAACCAACCAGATAAGACGATAAGCTGGAAAGAAATTAATTGAAAAAAAAAGAAAAATTAGGTATTTTGTTAAATAAAGAACTTAGTTTTAAGTTATTGAAATTGTATTTAATAGACCATATGAAACAGCAACAACAAAGATGATATTCCCCTTTCATACTCCTTAAATATCTTGACAAATTAGCTGTCCCTTTATGGTTTCCTGGCATTGACTATTGTTGAAAATCTCCGTGATGGTTGCTTATATAACACTAATGAAATAAATTTGGTCACTTTAGTATTAATGGGAACATGAATACATACATATCTTTACAAATCCAATTTTAGAATTGCTAGGTTGTATTTCTTCTACTTCTTAAAGGGACAGTCTAGTCAAAATTAAACTTCACAATTCCAATAGGGCATGCAATTTTAAACAACTTTCTAATTTGCTTTAATCATCAAATGTGCTTTGTTCTCTTGGTATTCTTTGACGAAAGCTAAACCTAGGTAGGCACATATGTTAATCAAGAAATTAATGCTTAATTTGACCATGAATATGATACAATGCTCTTTACATCACACCATTCCTTGTGTCATTCTAAATGTGTTTTTCTTAGGCCCCATCAATTATTATGTAAGCAAAAAAATAAACCTATTTGTTAAAAAATGTTGCACAGAAAATATTTTATGATCTTATTATGTCTATTAAGTCACTGGATGCACACGTACATTTTTAATTTGCTTAATGTATTTTTCAAAGTAGAAAATTTGTGTTAACCTTTTGCCTACCACAAGGTTAATGAATTTGAATACTTATTCCAGTAGATGGTGTATCGTTTAAGTGAAACATCTACCATAATACTTATGAGTCCAAGAGGTCATAACGACTTTCTGTCACGCCACGCTGTTGCTAGGGGCGTGGCGTCCTCATCATGCTCGTTGCCTAGGGATGTATCGGCTCAATATGCATGCGGCGCTGACGCTCCTGATGCCGGCCGGTCTCTTGGCACCTTGCCAAGGGTATTTAAACGGGCAGCAAACGACCTGTCACTGCCCAAGTATAGGTGCTACTTCGTGTGCTCCTGGGAGTGACAGATTGTTTGCTGGATTATACCTTGTTACTGAACCCTGCCTGTCTCACTACGCTAACTGGTTAACCCCTAAGCTGCTGGACTGATACTTGTTACTGAACCCTGCCTGTCTCACTACGCTAACTGGTTAACCCCTAAGCTGCTGGACTGATACTTGTTACTGAACCCTGCCTGTCTCACTACGCTAACTGATTAACCCTAAATCTGCTGGACTGATACTTGTTACTGAACCCTGCCTGTCTCACTACGCTAACTGGTTAACCCTAAATCTGCTGGACTGATACTTGTTACTGAACCCCACCTGTCTCACTACGGTAACTGGTTAACCCTAAATCTGCTGGACTGATACTTGTTACTGAACCCCACCTGTCTCACTATGCTAACTGATTAACCCTAAATCTGCTGGACTGATACTTGTTACTGAACCCCACCTGTCTCACTACGCTAACTGATTAACCCTAAATCTGCTGGACTGATACTTGTTACTGAACCCCACCTGTCTCACTACGCTAACTGATTAACCCTAAATCTGCTGGACTGATACTTGTTACTGAACCCCACCTGTCTCACTACGCTAACTGATTAACCCTAAATCTGCTGGACTGATACTTGTTACTGAACCCCACCAGTCTCACTACGCTAACTGGTTAACCCTAACTCTGCTGGACTGATACTTGTTACTCAACCCTGCCTGTCTCACTACGCTAACTGGTTAACCCTAAATCTGCTTGACTGATACTTGTTACTGAACCCTGCCTGTCTCACTACGCTAACTGGTTAACCCATAATCTGCTGGACTGATACCTTGTTGCCGAAACCTTGCCCGTCTTACTATGCTACTTGGTTAACCCCTACTCTGCTGGACTGATACCTTGTTGCCGACTCCTTGTCTGTCTTACTACGCTACCTGGTTAACCCCTGAATTGCTGGTCTTCTTTTCTGTTGCTGTATCCTGTCTGCCTATTTACCTTGTGCTGTCCTGCCTGTGGTGAGTGCCACTCTCCTCGTTTTCCTGATATTCTCTGCTCTGGGATATTCCCTATCTTTCTGACTCAACGCCGGGATAACAAGACTACTGGCCGAGTTCGGTCTGATAGAGGAGTATCCCACGAGCCTCACACTTTCTACCATTTCATATAAAAAACAAGAGACATTATTTAAGAAAATTGACTTACCTGATGTATTTACTAAAATGAAAAAGCTTAGGATTAAATACAATACAGTCTGGTGCAATGTTCTATTTAATTTATTTAAATAGTGTACGCAAAAATTATGGCCTGTGCAATTTTTGTTCAAGTTATTAAGATGTGTATTCACTTTAATCTTAAAGGGACATTCTGGTCAAAATATAAACAAACATAGATTGACTTTCGGGGGGTGAAGCAACTGGATGGATGCAGGAGTAAAGAGCTCCGGTATTCTGATCCTAAAAAGCTATTCAAATACCAGTTTATAGACTCCCTCAACATACCCTTGCAAGGCTGTAGTCCTTAGAAAGTAAGGGACACAATATTTTTTGGGTCCAGAGTTGTGAAGGACCATTAACATCGTCCTTGCCATGGAAGCAACGGAACTTGGGAAGAGGAGGGCGTAAAAGTAGAGGCGCCATATTGGAGGAAAAAAAAACCAAACTCAAGCAGATAACCTATCCAAGGAGGGAGATAACGGCTAAAGGAGCTGATTGAGGTAGTGGGAGATCGAGCTGAAGGCAGTAAGCTGAAAATTAACTGGCCGCAGAACAGGCAATTTGCCAATACCACACTATAACTGTGCAGCTTTCAAAGAATTACAGCACACACAGCGCACACAACACTGAAGTTTCAGCTCCCGGACACAAGCGCAAATGTGCATGCAGCACAAGTAAACTCTTAGTATATAACAAAGCTGCCTATACTAGAGGTCTGAGTGGCAGATGACCAGTAAAATAATTGAACTGATCTTGAATGCAAGCCTAAAGGAAATTTATCTGAACAGGAGAGGAATAGCCTACTTGATAGCCCATTTTTCTGCAGACGGGGCTTGTCTACTGGCTCTTCCTTGTGTGTGATAGTTGAGCAAGGCGGACATAGGAGAGAGCAATTCTAAGCAGCTTTGCATGGCAGAGGAAATATTAAAATTGACTCTCTCTATTAAGCAACTCACAGCTAGCAGTGATTAGGCTGCTTCACCTAAATATAAAAAACTCTTGCAAGCTTAGCAGTGGCTTAGCTGGCCTTGCACATGATGACAGACACACTAGAAGAAGCCTGCATGACCTCTGTTCACAGAAAGAGATGGTAATGAAGTAGAAATGGTGCTATGTGCCAGTGCTTCAGACAGACCTAACCTACCTCAATTTGTTTCTATGTTCAGGGAAAGCCAAATTTATATTGATAACCCCACTCTCTGGTCCCAATAGCACTATTATACTGCAATCTACTAAGAAGTTGGGTTTATAGTAGCTGAATTCTGAACCTAGGTGTACTTTCCACCTATTCTCAAGTGTATGCAGAAATATTACACCAGTTCTATTAAAACAACTTGAAGCATGGCGAACAGACCAAAGCATCAGGAGAAAAAGACAAAACACTTAGTGGAAGTGAATGCTGCAGAGAACATAACATTATAATCAATGCAAGTTCTGCTCCAAGAAACACATCCAAATCGTCTCTCAGCTATCAGCTCTTTTTTTTACAATGTGAACAATCCTTATGTGATTTAAGAGTTCTTCCAGAAAAAGAATGTACAAAATAATCTAAATTCAAAAATAAAAAGTACAAAGTAAAAAGTAAAATATAGTCAGAAAGTTTAAAAATGAAATTCAAAAAAATTGTGAAAAAAGTGATCAAAAACTTGCTGTTAGAATTTAAGATGAAATATTTGCAAATGGGGTAATTCTAAATAGTAAAAAATTAAGTTACAAGAATAAACACATTAAAATTTGTTTCCAATATATGGTTTAATAACCACTATGCAATAGAATATTACACAAATATAATATCTCGTTGTCATTTAAGCCATATATTCAGTGCATCATATCTCATAAATATGTATGAACCTGTAAGCATAGCAGACATTTAGACAGAAAAATATATATCTATGGGTTGTATAGCTTACTCTATCAATGTAGAGGACGGGATAATCTCGCCTGGTCTTATGCTAAGAGGTATAAGTAACTATTAAAGGAAAACAAAGTCACTGGATGTTGGTGGTGTTGGTACAAAAATAAACAAAGACAAAAACACACCGCCCCGGCCGCATCTCATCTCATAGCTAAGCAATATACTATAAGTATAGTTACATCTGTTACCTATATCATATGGTTCTGGCGATCTCATAAGTATTATACACTACTACCTTGTGTAGTGGACTATGATAGGTGTATATCTTAAGCTAGTTATAAACATTAATAATATCCTAATTTTTGAGAAGGCTATGTCTAAAAACAGACAGTCAAGTAGAGAGATTGTAACTTAAGACTGCAAAAGAAACAATACATTAGGATAAATGGTTTTGACTAATGTATATGAATAAAGTCTGAATTTTACAGAGTAGAACTCAGTATCTGCTGATTGCCTTTTAAACCTTGTGCATGTAACCATCTACTTGTGGTGTTGCTCTAAAGGTAAATTGCCAGAATCCATTAGCTCCTATATGTGGAGTATGAAGGATTGAGTGTGTCTTCCTATAAACCGTTATCTACCCCTATCAATACTAATATTGGTCAACTGAGTTGAAGATTAAATCAATCCACAAAAAAAACCTAAAAAACAGCTCAATGTAGACTGTCACAATAAGTACAAATCTTGACTAACAAATATATGATCGGTTCTGTTGAGTTTTAACACTAATATCACAGGGGCAGATGGATCGTATATAAAGTCCCATATATGAACTTCACAAAGTCCTTAGGAAAAGAGAAGGTTACCATCACTGGTAGACTTCGAGTTATGGTGGACAATATTAATCTGGCAGTGGTAGGAGCCTAAGAGTTAGTCATTCTGATGTAGATCCACCTGGATCCCACAGCGACATCCATGTTGTCAGCCCTGAGTAATGGGAGTTTCGCCCTTTAACATTAATATGTGTTGCTGTTGTTCCATGAAGTTGGAGCCAGGAATCATCCTCTTCCCTCAGTCTCTGCATGAAAGGGAGAGGAGCTCCGCTTACCAGGCCATCCAGGCCAATCTGTGTCATTGATAGTGACCTTGCATGCCGCTTTAAGTTGGTCAATGTTCCAAGAGTCTCAGGCCCACAAGAAGAGCCTCGCCTCTGCTCTAAAATGCCTGTCTGCCGGTACTCTGCATCACAATCAATATGGTCAGCTGTAAACCTTGGAGCATTCACAGGTAGCATGGAAAGAGGATCTCTGCATAGCTTGGAAGAGAGTCCAATGGAATGGTTGTTTTTTTAATGAGCAATATAGTGACTTCTGGCTGAGTAACCATTCGTGGCGATGTCGCTTTACCCTCTTATCTCTCAACGCAACCACTCTCTACTTGTAAGTTCGCAAGTGGAGTATTGTGTAGCAGCCGCTGAAGCTGATCTCACATAACCTCCTTGAATTCCATCAGTACATTCTGTAGCACTGCGTGGAGGTCTTCCATTTTGCCATTCCGTATGGTGTTATTGAGGCACCCTGGTCCGTTATGTAATCCCAGAGCAATTTCCAAGTCCCCTGCAGTATTTGTATAAATGGCTTGGGGTTCTTGAATACTTTAATATTAATTTGAAGCTTATATTCAATGATTATCCCCGAATATATAAGCTTTGTGCCGGAAGCTCTCAGTAGTCACGTCAGATCGCCTCAGTGACTTGCTCCACCCACCCTGTTCTTCCCTGTTTTTTGTTGAAAGTTAACCCTAGGTAGGCACATATGCTAATTTCTAAGACCTTGAAGGCTGCTTCTTATCTCAGTGCATTTGGAAAGTTTTTCACAACTAGACAACACTAATTCATGTGCCATATAGATAACATTGTGCTTACTCCTGTGGATTTAACTAGGAGTCAGTACTGATTGGCTAAAAATGCAAGTCTATCAAAGGAACTGAAAGATACAAGGTAATCACAGAGTTAAAAAGTATATTTAATATAACGGTGTTGGTTGTGCATAGAGTACTAAAGACACGTACGTGCACACTCCTGAGCTCTTATGAGCCTACCTAGTTTTACTCTTCAATAAAAAATAACAAAAGTACAAAGCACATTTGATAACAGAAGTAAATTGGACAGTTGTTTAAAATTGCATGTTCTATCCAACTCATGATGGTTTAATTTTTACTTTACTGACCCTTTAATCCCATACACAATAAACTCAAGAAAATTGACTCACCTGGGGCCTGATTCAATATGCAGCGTTGCCCGCAAAAGCCGGTAACGCCAGATTTTACATGATTTTGGTATTACATATACGGCGTAGCATACAAGTTACGCGTATATATTTCACCCTTCGGCCGTATTTTTTTTACCCATAGACTAACATAGAACTACGCGCAATTTGGTATGCAATATGCAGCATAAGGACTTACACGCGCAGAATTCAGAAAATCTACTCCATTCTCATCTCGCCACAAATTGCAGGCGCAGCAACCCTTGCACCGACTAAAAAAACAATGTAACTCCCTGAAGACCTAACAAACGCATGCGCAATCACATACATATCAGCAGCAGATCTCAAACAGTTAAACCCCTTCTAAGCATTCATAATTCCTGCCCCTGCAAGTGTGTCAAACCAATCACAAACAGCACAACCTCTCACCTGCAGCCTTAAAACACCTGGCAATGCACACCCTCATTAGCCACCATGTTTCCCCTGCATTATCTACAATACATACAGAGACAGCATCGTGGGGCACAAGGGGTGCTGGAAGCCCTACAAGCCCCTGCTGTGGAGGATATAGTTGCTGCTGAGGTCCCTGGTCATGGTGCTGTAGCCGTCCCTGCTCCTGCTGCTGCTGTCCCTGCACCTCACGCTGTTGTCCCTGTTCCTGGTGCTGCCCCTGCTGCTGTTGTTGCTGCAGCTGGTCATAGGCCAGCAGGGCCTATAAGAGGTCGGCATCAGCAGAGGGGAAGAGCAAGGGCACCAAGGATACACAGGGTTAGGGTCACCCTGTTTGGGATGACAGAAGGGGAGGTCAGGGAAAAGTATCGCTTGACTTCTACAAGCCTCATTGACCTATATGAGGTCTTGAAGGACACAGAAGCTGTTGTGTGTTGTACACTTCCTGGCATCTGGCTCATTCCAGTCAACAGAGGGGCTTGTGTCTGGCCTAGCGCAGTCCACCTTCTCCAGGATTCTAGGGGAGGTTTTGACTGCTCTAGATAACCAGACACAGTGATACATTCATTTTTCCCCCATACCCCCAGGAATGGAACAGTCTTAAACAAGGCTTCTATCGACTGGGGGGTATTCCCAATGTCATGGGGGCAATTGATTGCACACATGTGCGTATTGTGGCCCCACATGAGGAGCCATTCCTCTATATTAACAGGAAAGGGTTTTACTCCTTGAATTGCCAGATGTTCTGCGATACCACTCTGAAATTCACACATGTGTATGCAGGCTTTCCAGGTAGTGCACATGATTCCTACATCCTGCGCCAGACCTCCTTATTCCAGATTTTCGAAACTGGCACACTCTCGGGAGGTTGGCTGCTTGGTGAGTATGCACTACCTTCATTCTGTCTGTATATTTCTACTAAAGGGACACTAAACACAAAATAATTTTATCATGTTTCAGATAGAGAATACAATATTAAACAACATTACAATTTACTTCTATTATCTCATTTGATTTATTCTTTAGATATCCTTTGTTTAAGAAATAGCAATGCACATAGATGAGCCAATCATATGAGGCATCTATGTGCAGCCACCAATCAGCAGCTAATGAGCATATCTAATATGCTTGTCAGCAAATGATATCAAGAGAATGGAGCAAATTACATAATAGAAGTATATTATAAAGTTGAATAAAATTGCAGGTTCTTTTTAACTCATGAAAGAAGAAATGTGTGTTTCATGTCCCTTATTATTATTATTATTATCGGTTATTTGTAAAGCGCCAACAGATTCTGCAGCGCTGTAAACAGAGGGTAGTACAACAAGACAATTAAAGGGATCAAATGGGTAGAGGGCCCTGCCAAGAGTTGCACTGTTGTTATCAGCTCTTAAGAAGGTGATCTACAAACAGCTGGACTTAAGGGGGTTCAGGGGATAGCAATGGAGGAGTGGAACTGGTATAAAGTAAGGTTAGCATAGGTTGTATGCATCACTGAACAGTAGAGTCTTTTGGGAGCGCTTGAAGCTTTCAAAACTAGGGGAGAGTCTTGTGGGGCGAGGCAGAGAGTTCCACAAGATGGGAGCCAGTCTGGAGAAGTCCTGTAAACGGGAGTACGATGAGGTAACCAGAGAGGAGGAAAGTAGGAGGTCATGAGCAGAGCGAAGGGGACGGGAGGGAGAGTATCTGGAGACAAGGTCTGAGATATAGGGGGGAGCAGTGCAGTTGAGGGCTTTGTATGTCAGAGTGAGAATTTTGTGTTTGATCCTAGGGGCAAGAGGAAGCCCGTGAAGGGATTGGCAGAGAGGAGCAGCAGACGAAGAGCGACGTGTAAGGAAGATGTGTCTGGCAGAAGCATTCATTATGGATTGTAAAGGAGCTAGGCAGCAGGTGGGGAGACCAGAGAGGTCAGAGTTGCAGTAATCAAGGCAGGAAAGAATGCGAGAGTGGATTAAAATCTTAGTTGTGTCTTGTGTAAGGAAGTGTCTAATTTAGGAGATGTTTTTAAGGTGGAAGTGGCAGGCTTTACCCAAGGACTGAATGTGAGGAGTGAAGGAAAGATCTGAGTCATATGTGACCCTGAGACATCGGGCATGCGGGGTAGGAGTAATGATGGAGTTGTCGACAGTTATAGAGATATTGGGGTGGAGATTTTGGAAGAAGGGGGGAAAATAAGGAGCTCAGTTTTGGATAGATTTAGCTTGAGGTAGTGAGAGGACATCCAGGACATCCCTTTAAAGGGACAGTATACTATAAATAGTTTTTCACTTAAAAGGACATTTTCTTAAAATGGAATGTTCTATCTGAATCATGAAAATAGAATTTTGTCTAGACTAATCCTGGCATAAAAGTAGATTGCTTACAATGCACCAATTTAATGTATTTGAAAAATATATCTTTTAAATGAAATCCATGTTATGTCCCTTTAAGCACATGATGAACCTGTAGTAATTAGAATACATATGTTACATGACAGGTGATGCAGGGTACGGCTGCAGACCATGGCTGTTAACCCCCTTGGTACACCCTCTTACAGAGCCACAACTCAGGTACCAGGAGGCCCACATACGGACCAGAAATGTGATAGAAAGGAGCTTTGGCCTACTCAAAACCAGATTCAGGTGTCTGGATTTGACAGGCGGAGCTTTACAGTATAACCCCAACAAAGTGTGTTCCATTGTCAATGCATGTTGTATTCTACATAACATTGCTGTGGACACATGTATATTGGGGGACATGGAACCAGAACAAGATCAGCAGCTGGTTCCTGTACCTGAGGATGTGGACAGGGGGACACTGAGGGGGAATGAAGTGAGGGACTTTGTCATCCATCAATACTTCACCTGTAAGTTACTTGTTCATAAGTACAGTAAACCGTAACATTCACATGTATTATGATGTTTGACTGTACCTCACCAACCATTGCATGTGTATATATCATGTCTTGCAGAATTACATACTGCAGATTTCCACTGCATGTAAGTTAAACTACTACATCCCACCCCCCTTCCCTTAACCACCCTAATTACTGAAAATATCTCATTTGTTTAATTCATGTTTATGTCACTATGATTTATTGACTATCATTAATAAGAATGAAAATGCATGTTTATACCTTATGTTCACACCTTCTGTAAATACATTATTATTTATATATATATACCCATGTGGAAATTTATATTGGATGTGAGAAACCTTGATTTACATCTTAGAAGTGAATATTACTATATGTACCCTTCATACACAACTATGTGATGTGGTTTATAGAACATGAATATGTCATAAACATGATAATATTACCTTTGTTTGCCATTTCCACACAGGTCATATTATATGTTTTAACAATATTAGTGTAGTAAAACACACCTCACATGGATGTGAATGACAATTATATGGTAAATAACAGAGGACAAGATTTATGGTGAACTATAAGAATATTTATTTCTTTTTTGGCTTCTTGGATGAGGGAGCTGAGGTGGCTGTAGTGGATTGCCTTCTTCTCCTTGTTTGAGAAGATTCTGCTGTTTTTGCTGGTGTGCTGGCCACAGATGATAGGCTGGAGGCAGTGTCCTGCTGGTGTGTAAAGTGCTCAAAAAACACACCCAAGAGTTGATTTTGTTCTCTCCATCTATTGTCCATTTGCATCTGCATATCAGACAGAATTCACATCATCTGTGATTGGTTATGAACACTTGCACTTAACGATGCTGCTATGTCCCTCTGTATGCTACGTTGTTGTCTCCTCTGTTGGTTCCTGAAGAACCTCTCTTGGCCTCTTTGTATGTTCTCCGTGCTTGTTATGAGCCTCCTCTGGAGTGCAATGTATTCCTCCCCCAGGGGTGAATACAATGCATCCACAGGCTCTTGAGCAGCAGGGCTTCTATGTGCTTGTGGGGCAGGGTCACCTGCATCTGCTGTTGCCTGAGGTGCAGGTTCAGCTGCATCTGCTGGTTCTGTTGGGGCAGGTTCAGCTGCATCTGCTGGTTCTGTTGGGACAGGTTCAGCTGCATCTGCTGGTTCTGTGGGGACAGGTTCAGCTGCATCTGCTGGTGCTTGAGTCCTTTCAGCTATATTTTCACCATCTGGTGGTGGATGCTGCATGCCTGTGACTGGTGGTGGATGCTGCATGCCTGTGACTGGTGGTGGTGGGGGTGGCGGCATGCCTGTTTGTATCCTCGTAACAGGAGGTTCTGTGGAGGAGTCAAATGATGAGAGGGATTAGTACAGTCATATATATATATGTCCATTTGGGCATACAATGTACATTGATACATGCTAGGGCTTATACTGATTCTCATGTCAAACTCTATAACAAGCATGTTCACATTGTGATTTGTGATATGAGGGATTTTAATATGCGCAGTATTCAGGTATGTGTTTCATACAATAGTTATGTGTACATGTCAATGATGGAGAAAATGTGTTCTTTAAGTGACACTATGGTCACACAATTTACTTTAGCCTGATGTAGGCACAGAACCTGCTTTCTCGAGCTAAAAGTATTGTGATGGCTATAGTGTCCATTTACTGAAAACTCTACATGTGGCTTGTGGCCTGGGTTACTCTGAGACATGTTAGTATTGCACTATTCCACCTCATATCATGAATTGCATTGTGTTAAGTAGCATTAAAGGGACACTGAACCCAAACATTTCCTTCATGATTCAGATAGAGCATGCAATTTTAAGCAACTTTCTAATTTACTTCTATTATCGATTTTTCTTCATTCTCTTGCTATCTTTATTTGAAAAAGAAGGCATCTATGCTAAGGAGCCAGCAAATTGTTGGTTCAGAACCATGGACAACACTTGTTTATTGGTGCTGTAAAATCAGCAAGGACAACCCAGGTTGTTCACCAAAAATGGGCCGGCATCTAAACTTACATTCTTGCTTTTCAAATAAACATACCAAGAGCATGAAGAAAATTTGATAATAGGAGTAAATTAGAAAGTTGATTAAAATTACATGCTCTATCTGAATCAAGAAAGAATAAATTTGGGTTCCGTGTCCCTTTAATGTCAAATATAATGATAGATGTTTTTGTTAGTAGGCCAAATACCATGCTCCTCATTGTGTACATGAATGTGTGATAGTAAAGGATGTTATATCTCAAATACATATAATACTGGTGTGTGGGATGTTACTCACCAGCATGATGTGCTGTGGTTGCAGCCCCTGAGTCACGAGCCCCTGGAAGTCCACGGACTGCTGTGATACTCAGGGACCTGCGTATCATCTCCTGCCAGGTGTTATATTCTGTGTCCAGGGGTGGACCACCGCCTGTTCCCCTCTGGTGTATAGCTTCCTGCCCCATCTTTTCTTTCACCCGCCTCTTGCAGTCATTCCACCGCTTTTTAAGGCCCTCAACAGTCCTCCTCTGCGGGGCCACACTGTTGACGGCATCCTCTACCACCAACCATTCTGTTTTACGCCTTTTGGCAACGCCTTTGCCCTTCTCCTGGCCAAAGAGGGCACTGTGATTGTCCATGATGGCCTGGACTAGGGCAACATTCTCATTGAATGAGAAGTTTGGACATCTCATCCTCTCATTCTCCATGGACACCTGGCTTGCTCCCTGTGATGTCCCTGGTGTGGGTTCCTCCCTATCCTCTCCCTCCTCCCCCCTTCTGTCCCCATGTGCACCCTCTGTCCCTCTTCTAGATGTGCCTGGTCTCTGGGGCTCTTGGGCATTTCCCCTCCCATCATCCCTTCTAGCTCTTCCTATCCCCACTCCACTTACTCCCTGACGGGGACCCCACTGCTCCTCCTGTCCTCTACAATACTCCTCTCCCTGCCACTCCTCTCCCATCCTCCCCTCCGTCCTATCTCTCCCTGCTATCCTCACACTACACACACTCATACACTCACACTCACTCCCAGTTCAATCACACACAATCACAACCAAACACTCAGCCTATCACACTGTAAAATTGAAATAAAATGTATGAGGTGTTAGAAAAAAAAGTGTGGTGTATTTTGTATATGTATGTATGCAAAATGTGTGCAATATGTAAAAATATGTGTAAGTGTACAAGCTTAACCAAACAACAATGCGACCTAACTAACTCCTCTGTTTGCGCCTCTCTCTCTACTCTAACTAATCTTCCACTGCACTGTAGTGTGCTGTAGCTCAACGAACCATCCAAACACACTGAAGAAAATGGCGGCTGCGCATGGGTTTATATATGAATTTTGAATAGCATAATTACGTGGCACATTTATTTGAAATCGTGGTTCATTTTTACGAGTGTTAGCCTAATTTGCATAAAACTACTCTTTAATGAGACTTTACGTGGACAAAATACAGGCGTAAGTGACTTGCGACGACTAAAATGTGTATTTGCGCACTTTTCGGAAGATCGCCAGTTTGTCCTACTTACGGCAGTTAAGCATCTAACGGCGCAGTATATGTAATACCCCGATGTGCAAGGTGAAATTACGGGCAGCGCGGGTTCCCTTGCTTGTGCCGAAAACTACGCCGTATATCGGATCGCGCCCCTGATTTATTCACTAAAATGAAAAAGTTTAGGATTAAATAAATTACAGTCTGGTGTAATGTTATACTTAATTTCTTTGAATAGTGTATGCAAAAATTATGGATTGTGCAATGTTTGGTCAAGTTATTAAGATGTGTACACACTTTAATCTTAAAGGGACATTCCGGTCAAAATATAAATGCACATCAATTAATTACATCTTTGAATAGAAACATATCTGCAATATACATGTAGTGACAAAAATGCTTCCAGTAAAATGTATCACTGTTTGAGTGTTAGCATTTTTCTCTGCTTGTGCATGTTAAGCATAGCTGGATATTCTCAGTGCAGCAGCATTTTAAATATTGCAGCTGCTCAGAGCACCAGTGGGGCTTGTATCATGTCAGCAATTGACATATCAAGTCATCAGCAGATGTTAAAAGCACTTTAGGATCTCTGAGCAACTTCTGTGTTTCAAATGCTTGTGCATGGTGCATATTTAAATACACTTTTGTAACAGCTAAAGCTTCTATTAGAAGCATTTTTGCTAATATATTTAAATGTATTTATGAAATAGTTTTTTTAAAAAATCAGATCTGTGAAGTTGTGCTATCCTGACGCACATTATAAATAAATAAATAATAATAAATTAGAAGAAAAAAGAGAAAAAGAGGTAGGCACACTGGAATTGAGAGCCTAACTTAACAAAATTATTGTAGGCAAACACAAGAACGAGTATTAGTTAAAATGTAAGTTTTATTAATTTATTTCTTAAAAAATTAAAAGAAAGTATAGATATATTTTAAAATAGGGTATCACTTGTAGTAGGTAGGTGTTTGAGTGAACAATCATACATTACAGTGAGGAATTAATCCTGTTTCTGAACCATCATATGAGCAGTGTAAATGATTGACGTGGACACATAGTGTATCATATAACATGTGCCACGTTTACTTATTGTAGAGTTCAATTAGAACACGACTTGACACTAATTGTATTGGTATGTACCTTATACAAATGAGCTAGAAGTGATCCCTAAAATGACATAGACTGTCATAATTTAAATAACTCAAATAAAAAAGGTATAATCCCAAAATTGGAACATACAAATTTAAACTAGTTAAAAAGTTGCTTCTCTTGAGGAAAAGAAGAGATATTGTCTTGAATAGACAACTATAATTGATAAGGCATGTAAACAAAAACAGTGGAGTCTATTAGTGTATTAGAGAATAACCAGAGAATCACACTAGTGTCATGTGTAACAACGGTAATCTCTGACAAAGTATTGACAGATTAACCGATAATTTAATGATCCACCATCCTCAAGAGAAGCAACTTTTTAACTAGTTTAAATTTGTTTGTTAAATAGAGGCCTTAAACTCATATACACACTGATACAATTATTAATAAAAAATATGTATTAAGGTTTATGGTTCATTGCCATGTATTTGACTGCAAAGGGCTATTATATATATACTGTATATATATATATATATATATATATATATATATATATACATACACACACACACCATATTGTTCTGCTGAGAGGCATTTTGCCATATATTTATATTTACCGTATATTTCAGTGGGTAGAGATGTTTCTCTGATACTGGCAATATATTCACAGTACTGTATGACAATAAAATTTACTCAACCCCTATTCTTACAATACAATATTGAATTATACATATCAATAATACACCTATTGGACCTTGGAGGATTGTGGGTATATGATATATGTGAATACATTGTTTAAGGTATATGCATTGTATAGGATAGTGTAAGCCTGATTGTACTAATCTTCTGTTGTGTGCTTAGCTATTTATTTTTTACTTATTTTAAGGTTGCTATTGTGTGTTCTCAATATTCATATTTATATTATTTTCAGAATGTGCAATCACGATAGCAATATTCATATTTATAATATTACGATTGCAATGTCCGAAATATGATGAACATATAGGCGTTCCATGGAAATTTCAAGTGGGTTCCATGGGAGTAACCTGTATTTTAATGGGGAAATATTGCCATGGGTTTCTAAAATTCAGAGCACTGTCCTTCACCTTAGCTATCCCTTTTCAGCCATATAAGTCTTGCCTGCTTCTCAGTGGAGATATTTCATAGGGCTCCATGTACTAAGCGGCGGGCGGACAGCTTCTCAACTCGCGAAGCTGTCTGCCCGCCTTCGCTACACACGGGCAGCGGATCTGTTGATGCGCTTGCCCGTATGTATCATTACACATTCATCGGAGTGTGTAATGCCGCCCCTTTATTCGTGCGACGAATCACGCGACTGAAGGGGCTGTCAATCACTGAGAGCGAGCAAGCTCTCTGTGATTTTCCCTTGCCACCTCAGAGGTGGCGTAGGGTGTAAGAAGCAGTGGTCTAATGATTGCTGCTTCTTACATTGCGGGAAGCAGGCTTGCATATGCGAACCTGCCCTGCAAGGGCTCCGGAGCAGCTTTCGCTGCTTCGTACATGGAGCCCCTAGTGTGACAAATCTAGCGACCGTGCAGTGAAACTGAATTTGCATATGGATAATTTAAAGTGTTTTATTTTTGCGAATGCGCAGTCTATTTAGTGTAAACACGCTTTAAAGAGAGGGCCTCCGTTGCTTACATTGCAGTTCAGGAGCGGGGCCTAAGTAACATCAGAATGTACCGTTTACTATTGTAAAACCAAACGCTCAATAGAAAGGCTTTGATGTCATAGCGTAAACTCATAAAAAACATTTATATTTCTGTTGAATTTCAGATTTTCATTTGGTTATTGGGTACTTAAAAAAAAATTAAAAAATATTGCATTTACTCAAAAAAATTATTTTTTTAAAACAAAATCAGGAAATAAAGAGTTAAAGAAGAAAAGTTATGCTGACTGGGAGAAAAGTAACTCAAACTATGCATTTAATGGGGCACTAAAGTCAGAATTAAACTCTCATGATTCTGATAGAGCATAAAGTTTTAAGTCACATTCCAGTTTACTTCCATTATCAAATTGTGCACAATTTTTTTATAAACACATTTTCAAAAAGCCCCAGCTCCTACTGAGCATGTGCAAGAGTCATAGTGTATACATATGAGTCTATGATTGGGTGATAGCGGTCACCTAAGACAAGGGGGGAGAAAATTAAAGTACATTTAGAAATGTGTTAGAAAATCTCTATTGCTCATTTAAATATCAGATTAAAGGGAAATGAAACCCAAAATATTTCTTTCATTATTCAGATAGAGAACACACAAAAAAAATATTTAGATAGGTAGCGTGCACATGCCTGAAGCACTACATGACTAAAATAGTGTTCTTGCTAATGTATAACATTGTTGCAAAACAGCTGTCAAATAGTGCTGCAGGCACATGCACACTCCTTAGCTTACAGCATTGCTTTTCAACAAAGGATAACAAGAAAATGTAATAATAGAAGTAAACTGAAAAGTTGTTTAAAGTTGTATACACAGAATGAGGAAAGAAAAGTGTTGGCTTTTATGTACTATTGTGTTGTCTTTTTATTATGCACTTTTTGATTGAGCAGTTCTACTTTATTTAATGATCCTTTAGAACAAGGTTTTCCTCCACTAACACTAAACTAGGGGGCAATAGGTTGTTTATAAAAAACAGAGTGCACAATGCAAAGGCTGAGCTCTGTAGCAACCAAAGAGTTGCAGGTTCGATCCCTGGCGAGGTCCACTCAGCCTTTCATCCTTCCGAGGTCGATAAAATGAGTAGCGCCTTGAGACCCTTACGGGTGATTAGCCGTGCTTTATAAGTACCTAATACATACAGTGAAGAACAGGCTATTATTGGAATAAATTCTGCTGGTTAAAAAAAAAAAAGGGAAAAAAAGGGAAGATTTAAATCTTTTATAAGCAGTAATACCAACAGCATAACCTACATGTGAATTTAAAAAGAAATGAAAGATTAATGAAAAGAAGACATGATATTAAATTGTCAGTTTAGTTTAAGTGGTGTTAAGCAAGTCAGCATATGGTGACATATTATACCTTCAGCAATGGGAGGAACAGCACTTAACTGCTGTATGGCCAATTTACCCAATGTTTCTCTAGTTAGTAGCCAGAGCAGGTGGTTTTATAGCCTTACGGTAAGCTCAGGAGCAGGTCACTATAGATACTGAACACCTAAAGGATTTACTGCTAGTTGGTAAGTCTGACAACATGTTCCTAGAGACACTCAATACCCTTGGGTTTTGTTATGTTAAGCACAGGTCACACGAGGAACTAAAACCCCAAAAGTGCAGTAATATTCTCAAACTAGTTGCATGTCTATAGAGGTTGTGATAGCTCTGAAGAAAAAAAATGCTTAATGTTCTTATAATAGATATTGTACAATTTAAAAGTAAAGACTGAGATCAAAACTATATATATATATATTTTTTTTTTTTTTGTAGACAACCCAAAGTATTGATCTAGGCCCATTTTGGTATATTTCATACCATCATTTCACCGCCAAATGCGATCAAATTAAAAAAAAAGTTAACTTTGTCACAATTTTAGGTTTCCTACTGAAATTATTTAGAAACAACTTGTGCAATCATGGCACAAATGGTTGTAAATGCTTCTCTGGGATCCCCTTTGTTCAGAAATAGCAGAAATTACTTTTTGGTAATTAGAAGGCCGCTAAATGCCGCTGCGCACCACACTTGTATTATGCCCAGCAGTGAAGGGGTTAATTACGTAGCTTGCAGGGTTAATTTTAGCTTTAGGGGCCTATTTATGATGCTGCGAGTGGACATGATCCGATATTGCGGATCATGTCCGCTGGACATCGATAAATGCCAACAGCATACGCTCTTGGCATTTATCATTGCACCAGCAGTTCTTGTGAACTGCTTGTGCAATACTGCTCCCTGCAGATTTGCGGCCAATAAGCCACTATCAGGGGGGTGTCAATCAACCCGATTGTATTCGATCGGGTTGATTTCTGTCCGCCGCCTCAGAGCAGGCAGGCAGGTTATGGAGCAGCGGTCTGAAGGCTTGCCGGAAACACGGGACATCAAGCTCCATACAGAGCTTGATAAATATTCCCCTTAGTGTAGAGGTTAGCCTCCCACCTTGCACTTCACACCCCCAATCCATTCCTGACCCTTCTCAAACAACTCTCTTCCCTCCTCTAGCCCCCCCCCTATTAGTATGCAGTTTTAAACAGGATTTTTTTTTTTTTATTATTTACAAGTGTAGAATACCCCCTTACTATCCCACCTCCCTGATCCCTCCCAAAAAAAACTCTCTAACCCTCCCCCCTCTAAATAGATCCGCCATCTTAGGTACTGGCAGCTGTCTGCCAGTACCCAGTATTACAAAATTTGGCAAATTTTTTTGTTAAAAAAAAAACAAAACAACATTTTCTGTAGTATAGCTACCACCCTCTAAACCCACCTCCACTGAATATTTTCCCCTCTCCCTCCTCCCCTTTCCCTCCTTCCCCTTCCCTGCTGCTCTGAAGAAATATTTTCAGAGTAGCGTAGCGGCCGTGCCTTTTCAGCCCCCTCTCGCGATAGGCCACCCGCCCGCCTCCCTCCTTACCTGACCACCCACCAACGACCGGCACCACCACTGTTCGATGCAGAGAGGGCCACAGAGTGGCCCTCTCTGCATCGGTAACTCTGCAACTCATGGGGCATGCAGGAATAGCACAATCTCGCTATTTTTAGCGAGTTTGCGGTAGAGAGATGCCCACAGGGTATGGCGCTGATCATTAAGGGGTTAATTTATTGTATTCCAAATCCATCCTGATAATTGGTAAAAAAAAAATGATAGGCATATGTATATAGGAATGATGGGTATACATAGAAACATAGAAACATAGATATTGACGGCAGATAAGACCCATAGGCCCAGCAAGTCTGCCCGACCTTACCTAACAGTATAAACTTATCTAGTTCGTAGGATAGCCTTATGCTTGTCCCATGCATTTTTAAAGTCCCCCACAGTGTTTGTTGCTACTACCTCTTGAGGAAGTTTATTCCATAAATCAATCACTCTTTCTGTAAAGAAGTGCTTCCTCAAATTACTCCTGAATCTACTACCCTTTAGCTTGAGCTCGTGACCCCTTGTTCTTGAATTTTCCATTTTATGTAAAATATCCACAGCCTCAGTTTTACTAAACCCTTTAATGTACTTGAAAGTTGCTATCATATCACCTCTTTCCCTTCTCTCCTCTAAGCTATACATATTTAGGGCATTGATCCTATCCTGGTAAGTTTTATTTTTTAGACCATGTACCATTTTGGTAGCCCTCCTTTGCACAGATTCAAGTTTGTTAATATCCTTCTGAAGATATGGCCTCCAGAACTGCACACAATACTCAAGATGAGGCCTAACTAATGATCTATAAAGTGGCATAAGAACCTTACTATTTCTGCTGCAAATACCTCTACCAATACATCCAAGCATTCTGCTAGCCTTACTCGCTGCATTATCCCTGCATGCCCCATATACTGAGCATATATGCTCATTGGTTATATATATATTTTAAAAGTATTGATTTTTTTCATTATTTCTTTCATGTAATTGGCAAGAGTCCATAAGCTAGTGACGTATGGGATATAGAATCCTACCAGGAGGGGCAAAGTTTCCCAAACCTCAAAATGCCTATAAATACACCCCCTCACCACACCCACAATTCAGTTTTACAAACTTTGCCTCCTATGGAGGTGATGAAGTAAGTTTGTGCTAAGATTTCTACGTTGACATGCGCTTCTCAGCATTTTGAAGCCAGATTCCTCTCAGAGTACAGCGAATGTCAGAGGGACATGGAGAGTATCACCTATTGAATGCAATAATTTTCCTAACGGGGGTCTTTTTCATAGGTTCTCTGTTATCAGTCGTAGAGATTCATCTCCTACCTCCCTTTTCAGATTGATGATATACTCTCATATAACATTACCTCTACTGATAACTGTTTCAGTACTGGTTTGGCTATCTGCTATATGTGGAGGGGTGTCTTTTGGTAAGTATGTTTTTATTACTTAAGACACCTTAGCTATGGTTTGGCACTTTATGCATGTATATAAAGTTCTAAATATATGTATTGTACTTATATTTGCCATGAGTCAGGTTCATGTATTTCCTTTTGCAGATTATCAGTTTCATATTTGGGGAAGTTAATATTAAGAAATATTTTTCTTACCTGGGGTTTAGTCTTTTTTCAATTGACTACTTTGTTTCAAATTGCGGGCTCGTGGGTGCGCCAAATGCTACACTTTATTGTGTCATTCTTGGCGCAAAATTTTTTTTGAGCGAAAGGCACGTCCGTTGACGCAAGTTTGTCATTTCCGGGCGTCGTAATTGACGCAGAGGTTCACACAGGGTTGCGTCGTTAGTGACGTGAATGTGTCATTTCCGGACATGGTTGGTGCCAAAAAAAATTTCAGTTACGTTGTGCGTCATACTTGGTGCTAAACTTTTTTTCATTATTTATTAGCCCCATTGCTTTTTGCCTCTTGCCTTTTTCTGTCAGAGGGCTATGCTATTTGCATTTTTTTCCCATTCCTGAAACTGTCATATAAGGAAATTGGCAAATTTTGCTTTATATGTTGTTTTTTATTTTACATTTTGCAAGATGTCTCAAACTGATCCTGCCTCAGAAGTATCTGTTGGAATTTTGCTGCCTGATGTCGGTTCTACTAAAGCTAAGTGCATTTTATTTCCGAATGTCATTGTATTGGTTATCATGATAAACTTTTACATGCAGATATTGTGTCCATCAGTTAATAGTACATTTTCTGCTGTTGTTCCTTCAACTTTTAATGTACATGTTATACCTATGAAATTTAAAGAATTTGTTACTGATTCTATTCAGATGGCTTTGTCTGCTATTCTGCCTTCTAATTAATATAAAGGTCTTTTAAAACTTCTCATAAGGTTGATGAAATTTCAAATGACCGACAACATAATGAATTATCCTCCTCTGATGAGGATTTATCTGATTCAGAAGATCCTTCCTCAGATATTGACACTAACAAATCTACTTATTTATTTAAAATGAAGTATTTTTGTTCTTTGTTAATTATTTTGGATATCATGGAAACTAGTCTTCTTGATATTAGAACTAGTAAATTCTGTTTTTAAACCTCCTGTGGTTACTCCAGAGGTATTTTTCTGTTCCTGGTGCTATTTCTCTTATAATTTCTAAGGAATGGAATTAGCTGGGTACCTATTTTATTCCTTCTTCAAGGTTTAAAAAAAATTGTATCCTTTTACCAGCAATTTCTATAGAGTTTTGGGAAAAAATCCTCAAAGTTGATGGGGCTATTTCTACTCTTGCTGAACGTACCTCTATTCTTATGGAAGATAGTACTTAAGTTCCTTTAGATAGAAAACTTGAATCTTATCTAAGGAAAGCTTATTTATATTCAGGTCGTCTCAGGCCTGCAATTTTCTTTGGCTGATGTTGCAGCTGCATCAACTTTTTTGTTAGAGATTTAGCGCAACAAGAATTGGATTTTGATGTATCTAGCATTGTTCGCTTACTGCAACATACTAAATCAGTTCTGATGCCATTTTTTTATATCATCAAGATTGATGTTAGATCTATGTCTTTAGCTATTTTTAGCTATAAAAGTTTTGAGGCTTAAATCTTGGAATGCTGATATGACTTTTTAATTCTAGATTGCTATCTCTTTCTTCCAAGGTAATAAGAGACCTAAGGGTAAATATAAAGCTTCTAAATAGTTTTCGTTCTTTTTGTCAAATAAGGAACAAAAACATAATCCTTCCCTATGGAATCTGTTTCCAATTGGAAACCTTCATTAAATGGAATAAATATAACCTATTTAAGAAACCAAAAAGCTAAATCAGAGCTGACCTGGAAGTCTGGTCTTCTTTTCCTCTCTCAATTTCAGCCCGTGTAAATTTAATTAAGAATGTAATCTTCCCTAGGTTATTGTATCCAATGCAGAATCTTCCTCTATTTATTAGTACTCAAGATCTTCGGAAAATTCAAACGGCTTTCTCTAAATTTATTTGGAAAGATAAGAAACCTCGAATTGCCTTGAAAAGGATGTCACAACCGTATAGAATGGCTGGATTTGCATTGCCCGACATCTATCTCTATAATATCACTACACTTGCCAAAATAGCCCTAGATTGGATGCCAGATATAAATGTTTTTTCTTCTAAGGATATAGAAAACGCCATGGTACAGCCTTTCTCCCTCAAAGCGATTTTACACTGTGTCCCTAAAAAGTTACCGGGAAATATAGATGATTTAGTATCCATCAAAAATATTATTATAGCTTGGAATAAACTCTGTTCTAAACTTGGTATGGCCAATTCCTATTCGGAGTATCTACCTATTACAGGGAATCCAAACTTCATACCAGGTGTTAATTATGAGATTTTTAAAATATGGGCTGATAAAGGCCTTGAATATATTCACCAAGTCGTAATTGAAAATGGCTATATGGCAACCTTTGAATCCCTTTTTTATATCAGTTTGAGCTACCCAGAAATAGCTTTTTCACATATCTCCAATTAAGACATTATGTAGATAGCTTGAGAAATAACAGGATACAATTTGAGGCCTGGTATGATATTATACCATGTATACAACAATATTTAGTAGGTGTTACCTCTATCTCCCTTTTATATGATATTTTACTTGCTAAGCAAAGCCTTCTTTCTTTTAATAAGATCTATGATAGATGGAAATTTCTTTTTACGAATATTGATCTTTCCAGAATGTATACAAGTTTAAGGGCTACAAAAAAATTAGTTATATCTACGAACTGGAAGGAATCCCACATTAAACTCATCAATAATTTTTATATCACTCCAGCACGTCTAATGAGAATGTTTCCAGCGCAAATAGTTAGATATTCTCGGTGTTCCTACCCGAAAGCGGATGTCCTCCATATGTTCTATTTTTGTCCTAAAATCCTGCAGATTTGGGAGAAGCTTACTTTCTGGATTAATAAACTATACAAGACAAATTTATACTTGTCACCTGAATTGGTTATTCTTTTAAAGACACAAATAATTGATTTAGGTATTCAAGAGAAAGTTCCCTAATACACTTATACTATTGGAAAGATACCTTATAGTAAAGAACTGTAAAGCTACAGTAGCACCTTCTCTCTCTATGATAATAAAAGAAATTCAAAACCAAATCATTTTTGAATCTTATCACTTGAAGAATGCTAAGGAAAATAAAATAAAAAGATTTTTACTAGGATGGTTACCTATAATCAAAACATATACTCTTCGGATTCAGAAACAGATTCTATACCCCATTCTGAGTACTGAGTCATTTGCTGAATTGGTTGTTCTAGATGAATTTCCAGCTGATTGGTACTCACTCCACAGACAGGGTTAGTACTCAGGATTCGGAAACTTTAGAGTATAGAGATATGAGAACTTAAACCGGTACTACTATTTCTCCAAATACTAGTAATAAGTAGGGGAGGTAGAGAGGGAGAGAGTTCAGGGGACTCCCTTTCTTTGCCCAGTATCCCTATTTTTTTCTCTGTCCTTTTCAGGCAGAGGGTCCACATTGGATAAATATAGTGAGGGTCGATCGACCAAAAGCCAAATGAAGATGGTTGCTTTTTTATTTGTGGTTTATATAAGTTAGGCATGTTTGTACTTACCCCCTCACAAGAGAGTATACATGGATTAGAATGTCAAGATGTTTAACCTTGTTAGAGATAAGTATTGCATCTGTATAACAATACCCCTTGTGGTTTTTAACTTTTTTTTTTTTTCTCCCCTTCTCCTTTACATAATGTGAAAACTCCAGCAATATTATGATAGATTATAATGATATGCCTGTTTAGTTGCATTGTTAAAATCAAAGGTATTTACAAGGTAATTGTATTATTTCTTTGTGATTTCATTATGTATTTCTTATGTTTGTATTTTTTAGCAAGGCATTAACTCTGTTTATATGATTCATTGCTGGCGATAAAATAAAGAATAAAAAAAAAAAAAAGAAACCAAAAAGCCAGCCCCTAAGTCTGCATGAAGGTGCGACTCTCATTCCAGCTCAGCTGGTAGGGGGCAGATTAAGGTTTTTTCAAGAATGTTTTGGATAAATTCGGTCCAAATCAATGGTTTCAGAGTATTGTCTCTCAGGAGTTTCAAATAGGATTCTGAGTAAATCCTCCTGTGAGAAGATTTTTTCTCTCATGCATCCCAGCAAATCCAGTTAAAGCTCAGGCTTTCCTGAAGTGTGTTTCAAGCCTTGAGTTTCAGGGGTAGTCATGCCAGTTCCTTTTCAGGGACAAGGTCTGGGGTTTTATTCAAATCTATTCATTGTCCCAAAGAAGGAAATTTTCATTCAGACCAATTCTGGATCTGAAGATTTTGAATCGTTATGTAAGAGTACCAATTTTCAATTGGTGACTTTAAGGTCTGTTCTGCCTTTTATTCAGCAAGGACATTTTAGGTCCACATTGGATTGCAGGATGTATACCTTCATATTCCGATTCATTCAGATCATTATCAGTTCTTGAGATTCTTTTTTCTAGACAAGCGTTACCAATTCGTTGCATTTCCATTTGGACTAGCAACTGCTCAAAGAATCTATTTTAAAGGTTCTTGGTGCCCTGCTTTATGGAAACCAGAGAGCAGGGTATTGCGGTGTTTCCTTATTTGGACGATATCTTGGTACTAGCTCAGTCTTTCTGTTCTGCAGAATCTCACACTAATCAACTAGTGTTGTTTCTTCGGAAACATGGTTGGAGGATCAATTTTCCAAAAAGTTTCTTGATTCCTCAGACTAGGGTTACCTTTTTAGGTTTCCAGATAGATTCAGTGTCCATGACTCTGTCTCTAACAGACAAGAGACGTTTGAAAGTGGTTGCAGCCTGTCGGCACCTTCAGTCTCAGTCATTCCCTTCAGTGGTTATGTGCATGGAAAATGTAGGAAAATTTACCTCTCCAGCTTTGTTTGCTGAATCCATGGTGCAGGGATTATACAAAAATATCACAATTCATATCCTTAAATCCCAATGTTTGACACTCTCTTATGTGGTGGTAAATTACCAGCGTTTAGTTCAAGGGGCTTCTTTGTTCGGCTAACCTGGACTATAATCTCTACAGATGCAAGTCTGTCAGGTTGGGGAGCTGTTTGGGGATCTCTGACAGCACAAGGAGTTGAGAAATCTCAAGATGCGAGATTACCAATCAATATTTAGAACTCCGTGCAATTCTCAGATCTCTCCAGTTTTGGTCTCTGTTGAAGAGAGAACTGTTCATTTATTTTCAAACAGACAATATCACATACAGTGGCATTTGTCAATTAGCAGAGTGGTACTCACAGTCCACAAGCTATGAAGAAGTATCTCGGATACTTACTTGGGCGGAATCCAGCTCCTGTCTAATTTCTGTGGTGCATATCCAAGGTATAGACATTGGGAGGCGGATTATCTCAGCCATCAGACTTTAAATCCTGGGGAGTGGTTCCTTCATCCAGATGTGTTTTCTCAGATTGTTCAGATATGGGGTCTTCTACAGATAGATCTGATGGCATCTCATCTAAACAAGAGACTTCCCAGATGCCTGTCCAGGTTCAGGGATTTTCAGGAGGAAGCAGTAGGTGTGCTGACACTTCCTTGGTATTATCAACCTGCTTATATTTTTCCGCCTCTAGTTCTTCTTCCAAGAGTGATCTCCAGAATCATCATGGAACAATCATTTGTGTTGCTGGTGGCTCCAGCATGATCTCACAGGTTTTGGTATGCGGGTCTTGTTCAGATGTCCAGCTGCCAACCTTGGCCACTTCTGTTAAGGCTGGATCTACTGTCTCAAGGTCCGTTTTTCCATCAGATTTTCAAATCATTAAATTTGAAGGTATGGAAATTGATCGCTTAGTGCTAAGTCATAGAGGTTTCTCTGACTCAGTGATTGATACTATGTTACAAGCTTGTAAATCTGTCTCTTGAAAGATTTATTATCAACTTTGGAAGATTTACATTTCATAGTGTTCTCATTAATTCTCTTGGCATTCTTTTAGAATTGCAAGCATTTTACAGTTTCTTCAGGATGGTTTGGATAAGGTTTTGTCTGCAAGTTCCTTAAAGGGACAAATCTCTGCTCTTTCTGTTTTATTCACAGAAAGATTGCTAAACTTCCTGATATTCACTGTTTTGTACAGGCTTTAGTTCGTATTTAAGCCTGTCATTAAATCAATCTCTCCTCCTTGGAGTCTTAATTTGGTTTGGAAGGATTTACAGGCTCCTCCATATTGAGCCTATGCATTCTTTGGTCATTTAACTACTTTCTTGGAAAGTATTGTTCCTTTTGGCCATCTCTTCTGCTAGAAGAGTTTCTGAGCTATCTGCTCTTTCTTGTGAATCTCCTTTTCTGATTTATCATCAGTACTTAAGTTCCTTTAGATAGAAAACTTGAATCTTATCTAAGGAAAGCTTATTTATATTCAGGTCGTCTCAGGCCTGCAATTTTCTTTGGCTGATGTTGCAGCTGCATCAACTTTTTTTGTTGGAGATTTAGCACAACAAGAATTGGATTTTGATGTATCTAGCATTGTTCGCTTACTGCAACATACTAAATCAGTTCTGATGCCATTTTTTTATATCATCAAGATTGATGTTAGATCTATGTCTTTAGCTATTTTTAGCTATAAGAGTTTTGAGGCTTAAATCTTGGAATGCTGATATGACTTTTTAATTCTAGATTGCTATCTCTTTCTTCCAAGGTAATAAGAGACCTAAGGGTAAATATAAAGCTTCTAAATAGTTTTCGTTCTTTTTGTCAAATAAGGAACAAAAACATAATCCTTCCCTATGGAATCTGTTTCCAATTGGAAACCTTCATTAAATGGAATAAATATAACCTATTTAAGAAACCAAAAAGCTAAATCAGAGCTGACCTGGAAGTCTGGTCTTCTTTTCCTCTCTCAATTTCACCCTGTGTAAATTTAATTAAGACTGTAATCTTCCCTAGGTTATTGTATCCAATGCAGAATCTTCCTCTATTTATTAGTACTCAAGATCTTCGGAAAATTCAAACGGCTTTCTCTAAATTTATTTGGAAAGATAAGAAACCTCGAATTGCCTTGAAAAGGATGTCACAACCGTATAGAATGGCTGGATTTGCATTGCCCGACATCTATCTCTATAATATCACTACACTTGCCAAGATAGCCCTAGATTGGATGACAGATATAAATGTTTTTTCTTCTAAGGATATAGAAAACGCCATGGTACAGCCTTTCTCCCTCAAAGCGATTTTACACCGTGTCCCTAAAAAGTTACCGGGAAATATAGATGGTTTAGTATCCATCAAAAATATTATTATAGCTTGGAATAAACTCTGTTCTAAACTTGGTATGGCCAATTCCTATTCAGAGTATCTACCTATTACAGGGAATCCAAACTTCATACCAGGTGTTAATTATGAGATTTTTAAAAAATGGGCTGATAAAGCCCTTGAATATATTCACCAAGTCATAATTGAAAATGGCTATATGGCAACCTTTGAATCCCTTTTTTATATCAGTTTGAGCTACCCAGAAATAGCTTTTTCACATATCTCCAATTAAGACATTATGTAGATAGCTTGAGAAATAACAGGATACAACTTGAGGCCTGGTATGATATTATACCATGTATACAACAATATTTAGTAGGTGTTACCTCTATCTCCCTTTTATATGATATTTTACTTGCTAAGCAAAGCCTTCTTTCTTTTAATAAGATCTATGATAGATGGAAATTTCTTTTTCCGAATATTGATCTTTCCAGAATGTATACAAGTTTAAGGGCTACAAAAAAATTAGTTATATCTACGAACTGGAAGGAAATTAAACTCATCAATAATTTTTATATCACTCCAGCACGTCTAATGAGAATGTTTCCAGCGCAAATAGTTAGATATTCTAGGTGTTCCTACCCGAAAGCGGATGTCCTCCATATGTTCTATTTTTGTCCTAAAATGCTGCAGATTTGGGAGAAGCTTACTTTCTGGATTAATAAACTATACAAGACAAATTTATACTTGTCACCTGAATTGGTTATTCTTTTAAAGACACAAATAATTGATTTAGATATTCAAGAGAAAGTTCCCTAATACACTTATACTATTGGAAAGATACCTTATAGTAAAGAACTGTAAGGCTACAGTAGCACCTTCTCTCTCTATGATAATAAAAGAAATTCAAAACCAAATCATTTTTGAATCTTATCATTTGAAGAATGCTAAGGAAAATAAAATAAAAATATTTTTTCTAGGATGGTTACCTATAATCAAAACATATACTCTTCAGATTCAGAAACAGATTCTATACCCCTTTCTAAGTACTGAGTCATTTGCTGAATTGGTTGTTCTAGATGAATTTCCAACTGATTGGTACTCACTCCACAGACAGGGTCAGTACTCAGGATTCGGAAACTTTAGAGTATAGAGATATGAGAACTTAAACCGGTACTACTATTTCTCTAAATACTAGTAATAAGTAGGGGAGGTAGAGAGGGAGAGAGTTCAGGGGACCCCCTTTCTTTGCCCAGTATCCTTTTTTTTTTCTCTGTCCTTTTCAGGCAGAGGGTCCACATTGGATAAATATAGTGAGGGTCGATCGACCAAAAGCCAAATGAAGATGGTTGCTTTTTTATTTGTGGTTTATATAAGTTAGGCATGTTTGTACTTACCCCCTCACAAGAGAGTATACATGGATTAGAATGTCAAGATGTTTAACCTTGTTAGAGATGAGTATTGCATCTGTATAACAATACCCCTTGTGGTTTTTTACTTTTTTTTTTTCTCCCCTTCTCCTTTACATAATGTGAAAACTCCAGCAATATTATGATAGATTATAATGATATGCCTGTTTAGTTGCATTTTTAAAATCAAAGGTATTTACAAGGTAATTGTATTATTTCTTTGCGATTTCATTATGTATTTCTTATGTTTGTATTTTTTAGCAAGGCATTAACTCTGTTTATATGATTCATTGCTGGCGATAAAATAAAGAATAAAAAAAAAAAAAAGAAACCAAAAAGCCAGCCCCTAAGTCTGCATGAAGGTGCGACTCTCATTCCAGCTCAGCTGGTAGGGGGAAGATTAAGGTTTTTTTTCAAGAATGTTTTGGATAAATTCGGTCCAAATCAATGGTTTCAGAGTATTGTCTCTCAGGGGTTTCGAATAGGATTCTGAGTAAATCCTCCTGTGAGAAGATTTTTTTCTCTCACGCATCCCAGCAAATCCAGTTAAAGTTCAGGCTTTCCTGAAGTGTGTTTCAAGCCTGGAGTTTCAGGGGTAGTCATGCCAGTTCCTTTTCAGAGACAAGGTCTGGGGTTTTATTCAAATCTATTCATTGTCCCAAAGAAGGAAATTTTCATTCAGACCAATTCTGGATCTGAAGATTTTGAATCGTTATGTAAGAGTACCAATTTTCAATTGGTGACTTTAAGGTCTGTTCTGCCTTTTATTCAGCAAGGACATTTTAGGTCTACATTTGATTGCAGGATGTATACCTTCATATTCCGATTCATTCAGATCATTATCAGTTCCTGAGATTCTCTTTTCTAGACAAGCGTTACCAATTAGTTGCATTTCCATTTGGACTAGCAACCACTCAAAGAATCTATTTTAAAGGTTCTTGGTGCCCTGCTTTATGGAAACCAGAGAGCAGGGTATCGCGGTGTTTCCTTATTTGGACGATATCTTGGTACTAGCTCAGTCTTTCTGTTCTCCAGAATCTCACACTAATCAACTAGTGTTGTTTCTTCAGAAACATGGTTGGAGGATCAATTTTCCAAAAAGTTTCTTGATTCCTCAGACTAGGGTTACCTTTTTAGGTTTCCAGATAGATTCAGTGTCCATGACTCTGTCTCTAACAGACAAGAGATGTTTGAAAGTGGTTGCAGCCTGTCGGCACCTTCAGTCTCAGTCATTCCCTTCAGTGGTTATGTGCATGGAAAATTTATGAAAATTTACCTCTCCAGCTTTGTTTGCTGAATCCATGGTGCAGGGATTATACAAAGATATCACAATTCATATCCTTAAATCCCAATGTTTGACACTCTCTGACGTGGTGGTAAATCACCAGCGTTTAGTTCAAGGGGCTTCTGTGTTTGGCTAACCTGGACTATAATCTCTACAGATGCAAGTTTTTCAGGTTGGGGAGCTGTTTGGGGATCTCTGACAGCACAAGGGGTTGGGAAATCTCAAGATGCGAAATTACCAATCAATATTTAGAACTCCGTGCAATTCTCAGAGCTCTTCAGTTTTGGTCTCTGTTGAAGAGAGAACTGTTCATTTATTTTCAAACAGACAATATCACATACAGTGGCATTTGTCAATTAGACTTCACAGATGCCTGTCCAGGTTCAGGGATTTTCAGGCAGAAGCCGTAGGTGCGCTGACACTTCCTTGGTATTATCAACCTGCTTATATGTTTCCGCCTCTAGTTCCTCTTCCAAGAGTGATCTCCAGAATCATCATGGAACAATCATTTGTGTTGCTGGTGGCTTCAGCATGATCTCACAGGTTTTGGTATGCGGGTCTTGTTCGGATGTCCAGCTGCCAACCTTGGCCACTTCTGTTAAGGCCGGACCTACTGTCTCAAGGTCCATTTTTCCATCAGATTTTAAAATCATTAAATTTGAAGGTTTGGAAATTGATCGCTTAGTTCTAAGTCATAGAGGTTTCTCTGACTCAGTGATTGATACTATGTTACAAGCTCGTAAATCTGTCTCTTGAAAGATTTATTATCGAATTTGGAAGATTTACATTTCATGGTGTTCTTCTTATTAATTCTCTTGGCATTCTTTTAGAATTGCAAGAATTTTACAGTTTCTTCAGGATGGTTTGGATAAGGTTTTGTCTGCAAGTTCCTTGAAGGGACAAATCTCTGCTCTTTCTGTTTTATTCACAGAAAGATTGCTAAACTTCCTGATATTCACTGTTTTGTACAGGCTTTAGTTCGTATTTAAGCCTGTCATTAAATCAATCTCTCCTCCTTGGAGTCTTAATTTGGTTTGGAAGGCTTTACAGGCTCCTCCATATTGCGCCTATGCATTCTTTGGTCATTTAACTACTTTCTTGGAAAGTATTGTTCCTTTTGGCCATCTCTTCTGCTAGAAGAGATTCTGAGCTATCTGCTCTTTCTTGTGAATCTCCTTTTCTGATTTATCATCAGGATAAGGCGGTCCTTTTTCCTAAGGTTGGGAATTCTAACAACATTAGTAGAGAAATTGTTGTCCCTTCCTTGTGTCCTAATCCTAAGAATTCTTTGGAAAGATCCTTACATTCTTTGGATGTGGTGAGAGCTTTGAAATATTATATTGAAGCTACTAAAGATTTCAGGAAGACTTCTGCTATTTCCTTGGTTTTTTGGTTAAAGCTTTTGATTCTTCAAGCTTATTGGAGTCGGGTTAAGCCCTGCCTCAGAGAATTACAGCTCATTCTACTAGATCTGTCTCCACTTTGTGGGCTTTTAAGAATCAAGCTTCAGTTGATCAAATTTGCAAGCAGCAACTTGGTCTTCTTTACATACATTTACTAAATTCTACCGTTTTGATGTATTTGCTTCTTCAGTAGCAGTTTTTGGTAGAAAAATTCTTCAGGCAGCTCTGTTTCAGTTTGATTCTTCTGCTGATGTTTTAAGTTTTTCTTTTCTTTATGAGAATAACTTATATTTTGGGTTGTGGATTAATTTTTCAGCATATGGCTGTTGTTTATTTTTATCCCTCCCTCTCTAGTGACTCTTGCGTGGTGTTCCACATCTTGGGTATTTGATATCCCATACGTCACTAGCTCATGGACTCTTGCCAATTACATGAAAGAAAACATAATTTATGTAAGAACTTACCTGATAAATTCATTTCTTTCATATTGGCAAGAGTCCATGAGACCCACCCTTTTTTATGGTGGTTATGAGTTTTTTGTATAAAGCACAATTATTTCCAAATTCCTTTGTTGATGCTTTTTACTCCTTTCTTTATCACCCAACTACTTGGCTATTCGTTAAACTGAATTGTGGGTGTGGTGAGGGGTGTATTTATAGGCATTTTGAGGTTTGGGAAACTTTGCCCCTCCTGGTAGGATTGTATATCCCATACGTCACTAGCTCATGGACTCTTGCCAATATGAAAGAAATTAATTTATCAGGTAAGTTCTTACATAAATTATGTTTTCTAATCATTGATTGAAAAAAGCACCATTTTCTGGTTTGGTGTTATATACTTCTGAAATCTTGAAGAAGATTAGAAGGAAGAGACCGGAACTAAACACATCTTCTAAACAAGGTTTTAAACTGTGTATACAGTGAAAACCCTCCACTGCAATAATGTAGCCACAAAAATGTTGTGCAAGAAGGATCTTCTGTGACCATGCTTTCAAATGCAACTATGCCATTGTTGCCCACAAATTTTATTTTAAGAGGACAATGAAATAAAAAATTAACTTTCATGATTAAAATAGGGAATGTAATTTTAAACAACTTTCCAATGTACTTTTATTACCAATTTTGCTTTGTTCTCTTGGTATTCTTATTTGAAAGCTAAATCTAGGTAGGCTCATATGCTAATTTCTTAGACCCTGAAGGCTGCCTCTAATCTAAATGAATTTTGACATTTTTTCCCATTGGTAAAAAGTATATTAATATAACAGTGTTGGTTATGCAAAACTGTGGAATGGTAAATAAAGGCATTATCTATCTTTTTAAACAATAACATTTTTGGTGTTTACAATCCCTTTAAGCGTGTGTGCGAGAGTTCAGTTTGGTCATGTCACTTTATTACCCTTTTCTCTATGGTGAAACCCTGATCATGAAAGCATTATCCCATTTATGAAGAAGCCTTTATCGAAAGTGATAATCCCAAAAATAAGAGTGTGAATTAGACAAACACATTTACAGAAGGTGACAGCTACACAACATTTCTAGATGTTGGGATCTTAATCCCAATTTTCTTGAAGATTTCCTTTGCTGTACGGAATGTAACAAATTAAATACATTTACATATATACAATACTATAGAGATAAATAGAGGTTTATCGAATGTAGACCATGCATACAAATACCCCTCTAAAATGTTTTCTGTGTCCATTTCAATTGTTTTGGAAGACAAATTTTGACAGAAAGCTCAGCTCGGAACTTTATCAATTGCTTTTACATGTCACATTTGATAAGTGTAGAATGTTCTTTAAAACCTATTTAAAAAGTATTAGGAAAACGAAATGTGATTACTGAACACATTTTTTACTTTTTCTGGCTTTTTTCCCCTTTTGGTATTTGCACTGGCCATGGAATCCTTAACAAAGGCAATTAGATTAGCCCACACTTAGAAACCATAAAGGAAAAGTGCCCCATCCATCTCCAATTAATGGTCTCAGAGGTCTACTTACAGGTTTAACTAATATACAATATTCTGAGTGGGCGTATTGGAATATATGTCAGGTAGTAAATCTATATAGGTAAAATCTGCTCCAAACTCACCAGCAAATAGTAGAAAAGGTAGAAGCCCCTGGTTGTTATTTTTTGAGAGTACCAGAATTATAAGGTTTCTCCAGTCATAGGGTTTTCAGAAACATCAAATTTCAATAGGAACTAACTGGGAAAGGAGATGGTGTACAGGTGGGAGATTTATTAGACCCATAACGCTTCACCATATGCTTCTGTTAAATGATTATTGTGAAAAATCTTCATAGCAGCTTAAAGTATGGGGAAGTGAACTAAATAGACAGTTTATGGATCAGGAACTAGAATGCCAATGATACACTGTACTATATACCTAGAAACATATTACAATTTATTACTAAAATGGAAACTGAACCCCAGTTAAAGTAGCTAAGTTTATATATATATATATATATATATATATATATAATATATATATATATATATATATATATATATATATATATATATATATATAATATACTGTATATACTGTTATATACTTGGGTTAAATATCTGTATGGCAATACATTTTTGGTAACCATTAAACAATATGACCTCTGACTAACGTGGCAGGTCAAAATTTAATGTTTGAATATAAAAGGTTGGTTTTTGTTTCTGTTATGTATGGTGTTTACTGTTCTTAACTATAAATGTAACAGCAACACGATTTGTGAATATTGTTTACCCCCCTGAATATTTATAGTTAATTATATAGATGTGCTCTAACTACTATATTGACTTGCTTCATCCTTTGTCTACCTGTTGGACTATCCTATCTATACACTTGAAGGAACAGACTTTTATGCAAGATGCAATGTTCTCAAGCCAGCAAGGACATTTTAGGATACTGTATTAAAAAAATGATTATACTGTGTTTATATTGTTGTAATACCATTGAATTATTTAATAAAATATAAAAAATAGGGCTCTGTTGAGGGAACTGCTTGTAGTTGTGGGTCAGAGAAACAGCTGAAACACGTTGAAATTAAAATTTCCCTTTTTCTAAGCATTTGATTCAATTCATTTCGATAATCTTCTTACTTCACTAAACAATTTTGGGTTTAGGGGAGAGTTCCTGAGATTTATCACAAATTTATACAAAGAACCATATACAAGATTGATTGTTAATAATATTGTCTCTCCACAGATAACCCTTGGAAGGGGGACTCGACAGGGATGCCCTCTCTCCCCCCTGCTCTTTGATGTCTCAATAGAACCCCTGGCGATCATGGTCAGACATCAATTACCAGGAATTAAAATAGGTAATCAGATTATAAAAATTGCCCTTTATGCGGACGTTGTTTTACTATACCTTTCTGATACTCAAACCAGTATACAAAAATTCTTGGACATTGCCGCTAGGCTCGGATCCTTCTCAGGTTACAAGATTAATCAAGCAAAATCAGAACTACTATGGCTTAGAAAAAATAACAACTCTCCCTCCAACATTCCTTTTAGTCTGGCAACAGACTCTTTTAAATATTTAGGAATTCTCATTTCTTCTACACCTGGGGAGCTGTATGACCTTAACATCACTCCAATCCTAAAAAGTATAAGGGAGAAATTGAAAAATTGGCAGTGCCTTCCAATATCTATCTCTGGTCGGATAGCTTTATTCAAAATGGTCTTATTACCAAAACTCTTATACCTACTTCAGAACACCCCATTAATTTTACTGGAAAGGGATATTTGAATACTTAATAATGCACTCAGCAAATTCATTTGGCAAGGGAAAAGACCAAGGATATCTTTAAAGAAATTATCTCTCTCAAAAGAGAGTGGAGGTCTTGCCCTGCCTAATATTCACTTCTATAATTACGCCTTCCTTGTGCGAGTAGTGGCTGATTGGATTTTTCATAGTGACTATGTAACAAACAATTTATTAGAGGAAACTATATGCTATCCGTATATCCCTTCAGCATTAATCCACTGTCCACCTAAAGAATTACCAAGAGAAATTAAATTACTTAAAACTTTTTCTAACCCATTGAAGGCCTGGTTGATATGTTTTTTTGTCAGTAACACATAACAGGAACTAAGAATCCATGCCTAAACTACAATGTGTGTGAAAAATAACACAAACAAATAACGACCCAAAAGTTTGACAAGGACTGGTGGTTGAATTACTGCATGGAAAGTATTAAAATTCCAGCTTTCAAATACACTAGGGTCTCTACTTTTCAAAAATATATGGTTTGATGGGGATAAATTACATTGGCCGGCTTCAGAAATGTACCAAATAGGACATGGGTGCATGATTACAGATGTAAAAATTCCAATTTGGAAAACTAGAATGCGCCCCCTAAAAATAAGGCCTTTTAGCCCATGAGAACCCGACAAACCTATTCATTGGTGGTATCACTATTTGTTGTTGAATACATATTGAGATTTTTTTGTCAGTAACATATAACAGGAACTAAGAATCCATGCCTAAATTACTTTGTGTGTGAAAAATAACACAAAAAAATGACTACTCAAAAGTTTGACAAAGACCGGTAGTTGAATTAGTGCATGGAAATCTTTAAAAGACCAGCATTTCAAATACCCTAGGGATTCTACTTTAAAAAAATGGTTTAATGGGTGTAAATTATATTGGCCCACTTCAGAAATGTGCACAATAGGACATGGGTGCATCATGACAGATGTGAAAAATCCAAGTTGGAAAACTGGAATGCACCCCCTAAACATTAGGCCTTTTACCCCCCTGAGAACCCGACAAACATATTCATGGGTGGTATCACTGTACTCAGGAGATGTTGTTGAACACATATTGAGGAGTTTTTCATCAGTGACACATAACAGGAACTTAGAATCCATGCCTAAATTACGTTTGTGAAAAATAACACAAAAAAATTACTACCCAAACGTTTGACAAAGACTGGTGCCTGAACTAGTGCATGGAAAGTGTTAAAATACTAGCATTTCAAATACCCTAGGGTGTCTACTTTTCAAAAAGAAATGGTTTGATGGGTGTAAATTACTTCAGAAATGTTCCAAATAGGACATGGGTGCATGATGACAGATGTGAAAATTCTTAGTTGGAAAACTGGATTGTGCCCCCTAAAAATAAGGCCTTTTAGCCCTCTGAGAACCCCAAAAACCTATTTATGTTTGGTATCACTGTACTCAGGAGATGTTTTTGAACACATATTAAGGTGTTTTTTGTCAGGGACACATAACAGGAAATAAGAATTCATGCCTAAACTACAATGTGTGTGAAAAATAACACAAAAATATGACAATTCAAAAGTTTGACAAGGACTGGTGGTTGACTTAGTGCATGGAAAGTATTAAAATACCAGGTTTCAAATACACTAGGGTGTCTACTTTTCAAAAATATATGGTTTGATGGGGGTAAATAACATTGGCCAGCTTCATAAATGTACCAAATAGGACATGGGTGCATGATTACAGATGTGAAAATTCCAATTTGGAAAACTAGAATGCACCCCCTAAAAATAAGGCCTTTTGGCCCCCTGAGAACCCGACAAACCTTTTCATAGGTGATATCACTGTTTTCAGGAGATGTTGAATACATTTTGAGGTGTTTTTTTGTCAGCAACACGTAACAGGAACTAAGAATCCATGCCTAAATTACTTTGTGTGTGAAAAATAACACAAAACAATGTCTACTCAAAAGTTTGACAAAGACCGGTAGTTGAATTAGTGCATAGAAAGTTTTAAAATACCAGCATTTCAAATACCCTAGGGTTTCTACTTTTTTTAAAAAATGGATTGATGGTTGTAAATTATATTGTCCGACTTCAGAAATGTGCAAAATAGGACATGGGTGCATGATGACAGAGGTGAAAATTTGAAGTTGGAAAACTGGAATGCACCCCCTAAACATTAGGCCTTTTACCCCCTGAGAACACGACAAACATATTCATATGTGGTATCACTGTACTCAGGAGATGTTGTTGAACACATATTAAGGAGCTTTTCATCAGTAACACATAACAAAACCTAAGAATCCATGCCTAAATAACAATGTGAGTGAAAAATAACACAAAAAAATTACTACCCAAATGTTTGACAAAGACTGGTGGTTTAATTAGTGCATGGAAAGTGTTAAAATACTAGCATTTCAAATACCCTAGGGCATCTACTTTTCAAAAATATATGGTTTGATGGGGGTAAATTACATTGGCCGGCTTCAGAAATGTCCCAAATAGAACATGGGTGCATGATTACAGATGTGAAAATTCCAATTTGGAAAACTAGAATGCGCCCCCTAAAATTAATTCCTTTTAATTTGACAAAGACTGGTGGTTGAATTAGTGCAAGAAAAGTGTTAAAATACCAGAATTTCAAATACCCTAGGGTGTCTACTTTTCAAAAAAAATATGGTTTGATTGGGGGGAAATGACATTGGCCGGCTTCAGAAATGTTTCATATAGGACATGGATGAATGATGACAGATGTGAAAATTCCAAGTTGGAAAACTGGAATGTGCCCTCTTTAAAACAAGGCCTTTTAGCCCCCTGATAACTCGACAAACCTATTCATGGGTGGTATCACTGTACTCAGGAGATGTTGTTGAATACATATTGAGGTGTTTTTTTGTCAGTAACACATAACAGGAACTAAGAATCTATGCCTAAAGTACAATGTGTGTGAAAAATAAGACAAAAAAGGACTGCCCAAAAGTTTGACAAGGACTGGTGGTTGAATTAGTGCATGGAAAGTGTTAAAATACCAGCTTTTCAAATACCCTAGGGTGTCAACTTTTCAAAAATATTTGGTTTGATGGGGTTAAATTACATTGGCCAGCTTCAGAAATGTCCCAAATAGGACATGGGTGCATGATGACAGATGTGCAAATTCTTAGTTGGAAAACTGGATTGCGCCCCCTAAAAATAAGGCCTTTTAGCCCTCTGAGAACCCAAAAAACCTATTCATGGGTGGTATTATTTTACTCAGGAGATGTTGTTGAACACATATTGAGGTATATTTTGTCAGTAACACATAACAGGAACTAACAATTCATGCCTAAATTACAATGTGTGTGAAATATAACACACAAAAAATGACTACCCAAAAGTTTGACAAAGACTAGTGGTTTAATTAGAGCATGGAAAGTGTTAAAATACCAGCTAGGGTGTCTACTTTTCAAAAATATATGGTTTGATGGGAGTAAATTACATTGGCCGGCTTCAGAAATGTCCCAAATAGGACATGGGTGCATGATGACAGATGTGAAAATTTCAAGTTGGAAAACTGGAATGTGCCCTCTTAAAAACAAGGCCTTTTAGCCCCCTGAGAACTTGACAAACCTATTCATAGGTGGTATCACTGTACTCAGGAGATGTTGTTGAACACATATTGAGATTTATGTTGTCAGTAAAACGTAACAGGAACTAATAATCCATGCCTAAATTGCTTTGTGTGTGAAAAATAACACAGAAAATGACTAACCAAAAGTTTGACAAAGACCGGTAATTGAATTAGTGCATAGAAAGTTTTAAAATACCAGCATTTCAAATACCCTAGGGTTTCTAATTTAAAAAAAAATGGTTTGATGGGTGTAAATTACATTGGCCGACTTCAGAAATGTGCAAAATAGAACATGGGTGAATGATGACAGATTTGAAAATTCCAAGTTGCAAAACTGGAATGCACCCCCTAAACATAAGGCCTTTTACCCCCCTGAGAACCCGACAAACATATTCATAGGTGGTATCACTGTACTCAGGAGATGCTGTTGAACACATATTAAGGTGTTTTTTGTAAGTCATCCAGTATAGGAACTAAGTGTGTGAAAAATAAAACAAAAAAAACTAATTAGAGCACGGAAAGTGTTAAAATACCAGCTTTTCAAATATTCTAGGGTGTCTACTTTTCAAAAATATATGGTTTGATGGAGGTAAATTACATTTGCCGGCTTCGGAAATGTCCCAAATAGGACATGGGTGAATGATGACAGATGTGAAAATTCCAAGTTGACAAAGACCGGTAGTTGAATTAGTCCATGGAAAGTATTAAAATACCAGCATTTCAAATACCCTAGGGTGTCTACTTTTTTAAAAAAATGGTGTGATGGGTGTAAATTACATTGGCCGACTTCAGAAATGTGCAAAATAGGACATGGGTGCATGATGACAGATGTGAAAATTCCAAGTTGGAAAACTGGAATGCACCCCCTAAACATAAGGCTTTTTATCCCCTTGAGAACCTGACAAACATATTCATGGGTGGCATCACTGAATTCAGGAGATGTTGTTGAAAACATATTGTGGTGTTTTTTTATCAGTAACATATAACAGGAACTAAGAATCCATGCCTAAATTACAATGTGTGTGAAAAATAAAAGAAAAAAATTACTACCAAAACGTTTGACAAAGACTAGTGGTTGAATTAGTGCATGGAAAGTGTTAAAATACTAGCGTTTCAAATATCCTAGCGTTTCTACTTTTCAAAAATATATGGTTTGATGGGTGTAAATTACATTGGCTGGCTTCAGAAATGTCCCAAATAGGACATGGATTCATGATGACAGATGTAAAAATTCTTAGTTGGAAAACTGGATTGTACCCCCGAAAAAAAAAGGCATTTTAGCCCTCTGAGAACCCCAAAAACCTATTCATGTTTGGTATCATTGTACTCAGGAGATGTTGTTGAACACATATTGAGGTGTTTTTGTCAGTAACACACAACAGGAACTAAGAAGTCATGCCTAAATTACTTTGTGTGTGAAAAATAACACAAAAAAATGACTACCCAAAAGTTTGACAAAGACCGGTAGTTGAATTAGTTCATGGAAAGTTTTAAAAATGGTTTGATGGGTGTTAATTACATTGGCCGGCTTAATAAATGTTCCAAATAGAACATTTGTGCATGATGACAGATGTGAAAATTCCAAGTTGGAAAACTGGAATGCACCCCCTAAACATTAGGCCTTTTAGAACTCTGAGAACCCGACAAACCTATTCATGGGTGGTATAACTGTACTTAGGAGATGTTCCTGAACACATATTGAGGTGTTTTTTTTATCAGTAACACAAAACAGGAACTAAGAATCCATGCCTAAATTACAATGTGTGTGAAAAATAACACAAAAAAGGACTACCCAAAAGTTTGACAAGGACTTCTTGTTGAATTATTGCGCGGAAAGTGTTAAAATACCAGCTTTTCAAATACCCTGGGGTGTCTACTTTTCAAAAATATATGGTTTGTTGGAGGTAAATTACATTGGCCGGCTTTGGAAATGTCCCAAATAGGACATGGGTGCATGATGGCAGATGTGAAAATTCCAAGTTGGAAAACTGGAGTGCAACCCCTAAAAATAAGGCCTTTTTGCCCCCTGAGAACCCAACATACCTATTTATGGGTGGTGTCACTGTACTCAGGAGATGTTGTTGAACACATATTGAGGTGTTTTTCGTCAGTAACACATAACATGAACTAATAAGCCATGCCTAAACTACAATGTGTGTGAAAAATAACACAAAAAAATGACAACCCAAAAGTTTGACAAGGACTGGTGGTTGAATTAGTGCATGAAAAAAATAAATTACCAGGTTTCAAATACACTAGGGTGTCTACTTTTCAAAAATATATGGTTTGATGGGGTAAATTACATTGGCCAGCTTCAGAAATGTGCAAAATAGGACATGGGTGAATGATGACAGATGTGAAAATTCCAAGTTGCAAAACTGGAATGCACCCCCTAAACATGAAGCCTTTTATCCCCCTGAGAACCCGACAAACATATTCATAGGTGGTATCGCTGTACTCAGGAGATGCTGTTGAACACATATTAAGGTGTTTTTTTTGTAAGTCACACAGTATAGGAACTAAGTGTGTGAAAAATAAAACAAAAAAAACTAATGAGAGCACGGAAAGTGTTAAAATACCAGCTTTTCAAATATCCTAGGGTGTCTACTTTTCAAAAATATATGGTTTGATGGAGGTAAACTACATTTGCCGGCTTCGGAAATGTCCCAAATAGGACATGGGTGAATGATGACAGATGTAAAAATTCCAAGTTGGAAAACTGGACTGCAACCCATAAAAATAAAGCCTTTTCACCCCCTGAGAACCCAACATACCTATTTATGGGTGGTGTCACTGTACTCAGGAGATGTTGTTGAACACATATTGAGGTGTTTTTCGTCAGTAACACATAACATGAACTAATAAGCCATGCCTAAACTACAATGTGTGTGAAAAATAACACACAAAAATGACAACCCAAAAGTTTGACAAGGACTGGTGATTGAATTAGTGCATGAAAAAATAAATTACCAGGTTCAAATACACTAGGGTATCTACTTTTCACAAATATATGGTTTGATGGGGTAAATTACATTGGCCAGCTTCAGAAATGTCCAAAATAGGACATGGGTGAATGATGACAGATGTGAAAATTCTTAGTGGGAAAACTGGATTTCACCCCCTAACAATAAGGCCTTTTAGCCCTTTGAGAACCCCAAAAACCTATTCATGGGTTGTTTAATTTTACTCAGGACATGTTGTTGAACACATATTGATGTGTTTTTTGTCAGTAACACATAACAAGAACTAAGAATCCATGCCTAAAGTACAATCTGTGTGAAAAATAACACAAAAAAGGACTGCTCAAAAGTTTGACAAGGAGTGATGGTTAAATTAGTGCATGGAATGTGTTAAAAAACTGCATTTCAAATACCCTAGGGTGTCTACTTTTCAAAAAAATATGGTTTGATCGGGGGAAATGACATTGGCCAGCTTCAGAAATGTTTCAAATGTGAAAAATAACACAAAAAAATGACTACCCAAAAGTTTGACAAAGACCGGTAGTTGAATTAGTGCATGGAAAGTTTTAAAATACCAGCATTTCAAATACCCTAGGGTTTCTAATTTTAAAAAAAATGGTGTGATGGGTGTAAATTACATTGGCCGACTTCAGAAATGTGCAAAATAGGACATGGGTGCATGATGACAGATGTGAAAATTCCAAGTTGGAAAACTGGAATGCACACCCTAAACATAAGACCTTTTATCCCCTTGAGAACCCGACAAACATATTCATGGGTCGCATCACTGTACTCAGGAGATGTTGTTGAAAACATATTGAGGTGTTTTTTTAATAGTAACATATAACAGGAACTAAGAATCCATGCCTAAATTACAATGTGTGTGAAAAATAAAATAAAAAAATTACTACCAAAACGTTTGACAAAGACTAGTGGTTGAATTAGTGCATGGAAAGTTTTAAAATACTAGCATTTCAAATACCCTAGGGTTTCTACTTTTCAAAAATATATGGTTTGATGGGTGTAAATTACATTGGCTGGCTTCAGAAATGTCCCAAATAGGACATGGATTCATGATGACAGATGTGAAAATTCTTAGTTGGAAAACTGGATTGTACCCCCGAAAAAAAAGGCATTTTAGCCCTCTGAGAACCCCAAAAACCTATTCATGTTTGGTATCACTGTACTCAGGAGATGTTGTTGAATACATATTGAGGTGTTTTTGTCAGTAACACATAACAGGAACTAAGAAGTCATGCCTAAATTACTTTGTGTGTGAAAAATAACACAAAAAAATGACTACCCAAAGGTTTGACAAAGACCGGTAGTTGAATTAGTGCATGGAAAGTTTTAAAAATGGTTTGATGGGTGTTAATTACATTGGCCAGCTTAATAAATGTTCCAAATAGAACATTGGTGCATGATGACAGATGTGAAAATTCCAAGTTGGAAAACTGGAATGCACCCCCTAAACATTAGGCCTTTTAGCCCTCTGAGAACCCGACAAACCTATTCATGGGTGGTATAACTGTACTTAGGAGATGTTCCTGAACACATATTGAGGTGTTTTTTTATCAGTAACACATAACAGGAACTAAGAATCCATGCCTAAATTACAATGTGTGTGAAAAATAACACAAAAAAGGACTACCCAAAAGTTTGACAAGGACTTGTTGTTGAATTAGTGCACAGAAAGTGTTAAAATACCAGCTTTTCAAATACCCTGGGGTGTCTACTTTTCAAAAATATTTGATTTGTTGGAGGTAAATTACATTGGCCGGCTTTGGAAATGTCCCAAATAGGACATGGGTGCATGATGGCAGATGTGAAAATTCCAAGTTGGAAAACTGGAGTGCAACCCCTAAAAATAAGGCCTTTTTGCCCCCTGAGAGCCCAACATACCTATTTATGGGTGGTGTCACTGTACTCAGGAGATATTGTTGAACACATATTGAGGTGTTTTTCGTCAGTAACACATAACATGAACTAATAAGCCATGCCTAAACTACAATGTGTGTGAAAAATAACACAAAAAAATGACAACCCAAAAGTTTGACAAGGACTGGTGGTTGAATTAGTGCATGAAAAAAATAAATTACCAGGTTTCAAATACACTAGGGTGTCTACTTTTCAAAAATATATGGTTTGATGGGGGTAAATTACATTGGCCAGCTTCAGAAATGTGCAAAATAGGACATGGGTGAATGATGACAGATGTGAAAATTCCAAGTTGCAAAACTGGAATGCACCCCCTAAACATATGGCCTTTTACCCCCCTGAGAACCCGACAAACATGTTCATAGGTGGTATCGCTGTACTCAGGAGATGCTGTTGAACACATATTAAGGTGTTTTTTTTGTAAGTCACACAGTATAGGAACTAAGTGTGTGAAAAATAAAACAAAAAAAAATAATTAGAGCACAGAAAGTGTTAAAATACCAGCTTTTCAAATATCCTAGGGTGTCTACTTTTCAAAAATATATGGTTTGATGGAGGTAAATTACATTTGCCGGCTTCGGAAATGTCCCAAATAGGACATGGGTGAATGATGACAGATGTGAAAATTCCAAGTTGGAAAACTGGACTGCAACCCCTTATAAATTCTTAGTTGGAAAACTGGATTGTACCCCCGAAAAAAAAAAAGGCATTTTAGCCCTCTGAGAACCCCAAAAACCTATTCATGTTTGGTATCACTGTACTCAGGAGATGTTGTTGAATACATATTGAGGTGTTTTTGTCAGTAACACATAACATGAACTAAGAAGTCATGCCTAAATTACTTTGTGTGTGAAAAATAACACAAAAAAATGACTACCCAAAAGTTTGACAAAGACCGGTAGTTGAATTAGTGCATGGAAAGTTTTAAAAATGGTTTGATGGGTGTTAATTACATTGGCCAGCTTAATAAATGTTCCAAATAGAACATTGGTGCATGATGACAGATGTGAAAATTCCAAGTTGGAAAACTGGAATGCACCCCCTAAACATTAGGCCTTTTAGCCCTCTGAGAACCCGACAAACCTATTCATGGGTGGTATAACTGTACTTAAAAGATGTTCCTGAACACATATTGAGGTGGTTTGTTTATCAGTAACACATAACATGAACTAAGAATCCATGCCTAAATTACAATGTGTGTGAAAAATAACACAAAAAAGGACTACCCAAAAGTTTGACAAGGACTGCTTGTTGAATTAGTGCACAGAAAGTGTTAAAATACCAGCTTTTCAAATACCCTGGGGTGTCTACTTTTCAAAAATATATGGTTTGTTGGAGGTAAATTACATTGGCCGGCTTTGGAAATGTCCCAAATAGGACATGGGTGCATGATGGCAGATGTGAAAATTCCAAGTTGGAAAACTGGACTGCAACCCCTAAAAATAAGGCCTTTTTGCCCCCTGAGAACCCAACATACCTATTTATGAGTGGTGTCACTGTACTCAGGAGATGTTGTTGAACACATATTGAGGTGTTTTTCATCAGTAACACATAACATGAACTAATAAGCCATGCCTAAACTACAATGTGTGTAAAAAATAACACAAAAAATGACAATCCAAAAGTTTGACATGGACTCGTGGTTGAATTAGTGCATGAAAAAAATAAATTACCAGGTTTTAAATACACTAGGGTGTCTACTTTTCAAAAATATATGCTTTGATGGGGTAAATTACATTGGCCAGCTTCAGAAATGTCCCAAATAGGACATGGGTGAATGATGACAGATGTGAAAATTCTTAGTGGGAAAACTGGATTGCGCCCCCTAAAAATAAGGCCTTTTAGCCCTCTGAGAACCCCAAAAACCTATTCATGGGTTGTGTCATTTTACTCAGGACATGTTGTTGAACACATATTGAGGTGTTTTTTGTCAGTAACACATAACAAGAACTAAGAATCCATGCCTAAAGTACAATCTGTGTGAAAAATAACACAAAAAAGGACTGCTCAAAAGTTTGACAAGGAGTGATGGTTAAATTAGTGCATGGAAAGTGTTAAAAAACTGCATTTCAAATACCCTAGGGTGTCTACTTTTCAAAAAAATATGGTTTGATCGGGGGAAATGACATTGGCCGGCTTCAGAAATGTTTCAAATGTGAAAAATAACACAAAAAAATGACTACCCAAAAGTTTGACAAAGACCGGTAGTTGAATTAGTGCATGGAAAGTTTTAAAATACCAGCATTTCAAATACCCTAGGGTGTCTACTTTTAAAAAAAAAAATGGTGTGATGGGTGTAAATTACATTGGCCGACTTCAGAAATGTGCAAAATAGGACATGGGTGCATGATGACAGATGTGAAAATTCCAAGTTGGAAAACTGGAATGCACACCCTAAACATAAGACCTTTTATCCCCTTGAGAACCCGACAAACATATTCATGGGTGGCATCACTGTAGTCAGGAGATGTTGTTGAAAACATATTGAGGTGTTTTTTTATCAGTAACATATAACAGGAACTAAGAATCCATGCCTAAATTACAATGTGTGTGAAAAATAAAAGAAAAAAATTACTACCAAAACGTTTGACAAAGACTAGTGGTTGAATTAGTGCATGTAAAGTGTTAAAATACTAGCATTTCAAATACCCTAGGGATTCTACTTTTCAAAAATATACGGTTTGATGGGTGTAAATTACATTGGCTGGCTTCAGAAATGTCCCAAATAGGACATGGATTCATGATGACAGATGTGAAAATTCTTAGTTGGAAAACTGGATTGTACCCCCGAAAAAAAAGGCATATTAGCCCTCTGAGAACCCCAAAAACCTATTCATGTTTGGTATCACTGTACTCAGGAGATGTTGTTGAATACATATTGAGGTGTTTTTGTCAGTAACACATAACAGGAACTAAGAAGTCATGCCTAAATTACTTTGTGTGTGAAAAATAACACAAAAAAATCACTACCCAAAAGTTTGACAAAGACCGGTAGTTGAATTAGTGCATGGAAAGTTTTAAAAATGGTTTGATGGGTGTTAATTACATTGGCCAGCTTAATAAATGTTCCAAATAGAACATTGGTGCATGATGACAGATGTGAAAATTCCAAGTTGGAAAACTGGAATGCACACCCTAAACATTAGGCCTTTTAGCCCTCTGAGAACCCGACAAACCTATTCATGGGTGGTATAACTGTACTTAGGAGATGTTCCTGAACACATATTGAGGTGTTTTTTTATCAGTAACACATAACAGGAACTAAGAATCCATGCCTAAATTACAATGTGTGTGAAAAATAACACAAAAAAGGACTACCCAAAAGTTTGACAAGGACTGCTTGTTGAATTAGTGCACAGAAAGTGTTAAAATACCAGCTTTTCAAATACCCTGGGGTGTCTACTTTTCAAAAATATTTGATTTGTTGGAGGTAAATTACATTGGCCGGCTTTGGAAATGTCCCAAATAGGACATGGGTGCATGATGGCAGATGTGAAAATTCCAAGTTGGAAAATTGGAGTGCAACCCCTAAAAATAAGGCCTTTTTGCCCCCTGAGAACCCAACATACCTATTTATGGGTGGTGTCACTGTACTCAGGAGATGTTGTTGAACACATATTGAGGTGTTTTTCGTCAGTAACACATAACATGAACTAATAAGCCATGCCTAAACTACAATGTGTGTGAAAAATAACACAAAAAAATGACAACCCAAAAGTTTGACAAGGACTGGTGGTTGAATTAGTGCATGAAAAAAATAAATTACCAGGTTTCAAATACACTAGGGTGTCTACTTTACAAAATATATGGTTTGATGGGGTAAATTACATTGGCCAGCTTCAGAAATGTGCAAAATAGGACATGGGTGAATGATGACAGATGTGAAAATTCCAAGTTGCAAAACTGGAATGCACCCCCTAAACATATGGCCTTTTACCCCCCTGAGAACCCGACAAACATGTTCATAGGTGGTATCGCTGTACTCAGGAGATGCTGTTGAACACATATTAAGGTGTTTTTTTTTGTAAGTCACACAGTATAGGAACTAAGTGTGTGAAAAATAAAACAAACAAAAAAATAATTAGAGCACGGAAAGTGTTAAAATACCAGCTTTTCAAATATCCTAGGGTGTCTACTTTTCAAAAATATATGGTTTGATGGAGGTAAATTACATTTGCCGGCTTCGGAAATGTCCCAAATAGGACATGGGTGAATGATGACAGATGTGAAAATTCCAAGTTGGAAAACTGGACTGCAACCCCTAAAAATAAGGCCTTTTCGCCCACTGAGAACCCAACATACCTATTTATGGGTGGTGGTGTCACTGTACTCAGGAGATGTTGTTGAACACATATTGAGGTGTTTTTCGTCAGTAACACATAACATAAACTAATAAGCCATGCCTAAACTACAATGTGTGTGAAAAATAACACAAAAAAATGACAACCCAAAAGTTTGACAAGGACTGGTGTTTGAATTAGTGCATGAAAAAAATAAATTACCAGGTTTCAAATACACTAGGGTATCTACTTTTCACAAATATATGGTTTGAATGGTGTAAATTACATTGTCTGGCTTCAGAAATGTCCCAAATAGGACATGGATTCATGATGACAGATGTGAAAATTCTTAGTTGGAAAACTGGATTGTACCCCCGAAAAAAAAGGCATTTTAGCCCTCTGAGAACCCCAAAAACCTATTCATGTTTGGTATCACTGTACTCAGGAGATGTTGTTGAATACATATTGAGGTGTTTTTGTCAGTAACACATAACAGGAACTAAGAAGTCATGCCTAAATTACTTTGTGTGTGAAAAATAACACAAAAAAATGACTACCCAAAAGTTTGACATAGACCGGTAGTTGAATTAGTGCATGGAAAGTTTTAAAAATGGTTTGATGGGTGTTAATTACATTGGCCAGCTTAATAAATGTTCCAAATAGAACATTGGTGCATGATGACAGATGTGAAAATTCCAAGTTGGAAAACTGGAATGCATCCCCTAAACATTAGGCCTTTTAGCCCTCTGAGAACCCGACAAACCTATTCATGGGTGGTATAACTGTACTTAAAAGATGTTCCTGAACACATATTGAGGTGGTTTTTTTATCAGTAACACATAACATGAACTAAGAATCCATGCCTAAATTACAATGTGTGTGAAAAATAACACAAAAAAGGACTACCCAAAAGTTTGACAAGGACTGCTTGTTGAATTAGTGCACAGAAAGTGTTAAAATACCAGCTTTTCAAATACCCTGGGGTGTCTACTTTTCAAAAATATATGGTTTGTTGGAGGTAAATTACAATGGCCGGCTTTGGAAATGTCCCAAATAGGACATGGGTGCATGATGGCAGATGTGAAAATTCCAAGTTGGAAAACTGGACTGCAACCCCTAAAAATAAGGACTTTTTGCCCCCTGAGAACCCAACATACCTATTTATGTGTGGTGTCACTGTACTCAGGAGATGTTGTTGAACACATATTGAGGTGTTTTTCATCAGTAACACATAACATGAACTAATAAGCCATGCCTAAACTACAATGTGTGTAAAAAATAACACAAAAAATGACAACCCAAAAGTTTGACATGGACTCGTGGTTGAATTAGTGCATGAAAAAAATAAATTACCAGGTTTTAAATACACTAGGGTGTCTACTTTTCAAAAATATATGCTTTGATGGGGTAAATTACATTGGCCAGCTTCAGAAATGTCCCAAATAGGACATGGGTGAATGATGACAGATGTGAAAATTCTTAGTGGGAAAACTGGATTGCGCCCCCTAAAAATAAGGCCTTTTAGCCCTCTGAGAACCCCAAAAACCTATTCATGGGTTGTGTCATTTTACTCAGGACATGTTGTTGAACACATATTGAGGTGTTTTTTGTCAGTAACACATAACAAGAACTAAGAATCCATGCCTAAAGTACAATCTGTGTAAAATAACACAAAAAAGGACTGCTCAAAAGTTTGACAAGGAGTGATGGTTAAATTAGTGCATGGAAAGTGTTTAAAAACTGCATTTCAAATACCCTAGGGTGTCTACTTTTCAAAAAAATATGGTTTGATCGGGGGAAATGACATTGGCCGGCTTCAGAAATGTTTCAAATGTGAAAAATAACACAAAAAAATGACTACCCAAAAGATTGACAAAGACCGGTAGTTGAATTAGTGCATGGAAAGTTTTAAAATACCAGCATTTCAAATACCCTAGGGTGTCTACTTTAAAAAAAAAAATGGTGTGATGGGTGTAAATTACATTGGCCGACTTCAGAAATGTGCAAAATAGGACATGGGTGCATGATGACAGATGTGAAAATTCCAAGTTGGAAAACTGGAATGCAAACCCTAAACATAAGACCTTTTATCCCCTTGAGAACCCGACAAACATATTCATGGGTGGAATCACTGTACTCAGGAGATGTTGTTGAAAACATATTGAGGTGTTTTTTTATCAGTAACATATAACAGGAACTAAGAATCCATGCCTAAATTACATTGTGTGTGAAAAATAAAAGAAAAAAATTACTACCAAAACGTTTCACAAAGACTAGTGGTTGAATTAGTGCATGGAAAGTTTTAAAATACTAGCATTTCAAATACCCTAGGGTTTCTACTTTTCAAAAATATATGGTTTGATGGGTGTAAATTACATTGGCTGGCTTCAGAAATGTCCCGAATAGGACATGGATTCATGATGACAGATGTGAAAATTCTTAGTTGGAAAACTGGATTGTACCCCCCCAAAAAAAAGGCATTTTAGCCCTCTGAGAACCCCAAAAACCTATTCATGTTTGGTATCACTGTACTCAGGAGATGTTGTTGAATACATATTGAGGCGTTTTTGTCAGTAACACATAACAGGAACTAAGAAGTCATGCCTAAATTACTTTGTGTGTGAAAAATAACACAAAAAAATGACAACCCAAAAGTTTCACAAGGACTGGTGGTTGAATTAGTGCATGAAAAAAATAAATTACCAGGTTTCAAATACACTAGGGTGTCTACTTTTCAAAAATATATGGTTTGATGGGGTAAATTACATTGGCCAGCTTCAGAAATGTGCAAAATAGGACATGGGTGAATGATGACAGATGTGAAAATTCCAAGTTGCAAAACTGGAATGCACCCCCTAAACATATGGCCTTTTACCCCCGTGAGAACCCAACAAACATGTTCATAGGTGGTATCGCTGTACTCAGGAGATGCTGTTGAACACATATTAAGGTGTTTTTTTTGTAAGTCACACAGTATAGGAACTAAGTGTGTGAAAAATAAAACAAAAAAAACTAATTAGAGCACGGAAAGTGTTAAAATACCAGCTTTTCAAATATCCTAGGGTGTCTACTTTTCAAAAATATATGGTTTGATGGAGGTAAATTACATTTCCCAGCTTCGGAAATGTCCCAAATAGGACATGGGTGAATGATGACAGATGTGAAAATTCCAAGTTGGAAAACTGGACTGCAACCCCTAAAAATAAGGCCTTTTCGCCCCCTGAGAATCCAACATACCTATTTATGGGTGGTTTTGTCACTGTACTCAGGAGATGTTGTTGAACACATATTGAGGTGTTTTTCGTCAGTAACACATAACATGAACTAATAAGCCATGCCTAAACTACAATGTGTGTGAAAAATAACACAAAAAAATGACAACCCAAAAGTTTGACAAGGACTGGTGTTTGAATTAGTGCATGAAAAAAATAAATTACCAGGTTTCAAATACACTAGGGTGTCTACTTTTCACAAATATATGGTTTGATGGGTGTAAATTACATTGGCTGGCTTCAGAAATGTCCCAAATAGGACATGGATTCATGATGACAGATGTGAAAATTCTTAGTTGGAAAACTGGATTGTACCCCCCAAAAAAAGGCATTTTAGCCCTCTGAGAACCCCAAAAACCTATTCATGTTTGGTATCACTGTACTCAGGAGATGTTGTTGAATACATATTGAGGTGTTTTTGTCAGTAACACATAACATGAACTAAGAAGTCATGCCTAAATTACTTTGTGTGTGAAAAATAACACAAAAAAATGACTACCCAAAAGTTTGACAAAGACCGGTAGTTGAATTAGTGCATGGAAAGTTTTAAAAATGGTTTGATGGGTGTTAATTACATTGGCCAGCTTAATAAATGTTCCAAATAGAACATTGGTGCATGATGACAGATGTGAAAATTCCAAGTTGGAAAACTGGAATGCACCCCCTAAACATTAGGCCTTTTAGCCCTCTGAGAACCTGACAAACCTATTCATGGGTGGTATAACTGTACTTAGGAGATGTTCCTGAACACATATTGAGGTGTTTTTTTTATCAGTAACACATAACAGGAACTAAGAATCCATGCCTAAATTACAATGTGTGTGAAAAATAACACAAAAAAGGACTACCCAAAAGTGTGACAAGGACTGATTGTTGAATTAGTGCACAGAAAGTGTTAAAATACCAGCTTTTCAAATACCCTGGGGTGTCTACTTTTCAAAAATATATGGTTTGTTGGAGGTAAATTACATTGGCCGGCTTTGGAAATGTCCCAAATAGGACATGGGTGCATGATGGCAGATGTGAAAATTCCAAGTTGGAAAACTGGAGTGCAACCCCTAAAAATAAGGCCTTTTTGCCCCCTGAGAACCCAACATACCTATTTATGGGTGGTGTCACTGTACTCAGGAGATGTTGTTGAACACATATTGAGGTGTTTTTCGTCAGTAACACATAACATGAACTAATAAGCCATGCCTAAACTACAATGTGTGTGAAAAATAACACAAAAAAATGACAACCCAAAAGTTTGACAAGGACTCGTGGTTGAATTAGTGCATGAAAAAAAATAAATTACCAGGTTTCAAATACACTAGGGTGTCTACTTTTCAAAAATATATGGTTTGATGGGGTAAATTACATTGGCCAGCTTCAGAAATGTGCAAAATAGAACATGGGTGAATGATGACAGATGTGAAAATTCCAAGTTGCAAAACTGGAATGCACCCCCTAAATATATGGCCTTTTACCCCCCTGAGAACCCGACAAACATGTTCATAGGTAGTATCGCTGTACTCAGGAGATGCTGTTGAACACATATTAAGGTGTTTTTTTTGTAAGTCACACAGTATAGGAACTAAGTGTGTGAAAAATAAAACAAAAAAAAACTAATTAGAGCACGGAAAGTGTTAAAATACCAGCTTTTCAAATATCCTAGGGTGTCTACTTTTCAAAAATATATGGTTTGATGGAGGTAAATTACATTTCCCGGCTTCGGAAATGTCCCAAATAGGACATGGGTGAATGATGACAGATGTGAAAATTCCAAGTTGGAAAACTGGACTGCAACCCCTAAAAATAAGGCCTTTTCGCCCCCTGAGAATCCAACATACCTATTTATGGGTGGTGGTGTCACTGTACTCAGGAGATGTTGTTGAACACATATTGAGGTGTTTTTCGTCAGTAACACATAACATGAACTTATAAGCCATGCCTAAACTACAATGTGTGTGAAAAATAACACAAAAAAATGACAACCCAAAAGTTTGACAAGGACTGGTGTTTGAATTAGTGCATGAAAAAAATAAATTACCAGGTTTCAAATACACTAGGGTGTCTACTTTTCACAAATATATGGTTTGATGGGTGTAAATTAATTTGGCTGGCTTCAGAAATGTCCCAAATAGGACATGGATTCATGATGACAGCTGTGAAAATTCTTAGTTGGAAAACTGGATTGTACCCCCCCAAAAAAAGGCATTTTAGCCCTCTGAGAACCCCAAAAACCTATTCATGTTTGGTATCACTGTACTCAGGAGATGTTGTTGAATACATATTGAGGTGTTTTTGTCAGTAACACATAACAGGAACTAAGAAGTCATGCCTAAATTACTTTGTGTGTGAAAAATAACACAAAAAAATGACTACCCAAAAGTTTGACAAAGACCGGTAGTTGAATTAGTGCATGGAAAGTTTTAAAAATGGTTTGATGGGTGTTAATTACATTGACCAGCTTAATAAATGTTCCAAATAGAACATTGGTGCATGATGACAGATGTGAAAATTCCAAGTTGGAAAACTGGAATGCACCCCCTAAACATTAGGCCTTTTAGCCCTCTGAGAACCCGACAAACCTATTCATGGGTGGTATAACTGTACTTAGGAGATGTTCCTGAACACATATTGAGGTGTTTTTTTTATCAGTAACACATAACAGGAACTAAGAATCCATGCCTAAATTACAATGTGTGTGAAAAATAACACAAAAAAGGACTACCCAAAAGTTTGACAAGGACTGCTTGTTGAATTAGTGCACAGAAAGTGTTAAAATACCAGCTTTTCAAATACCCTGGGGTGTCTACTTTTCAAAAATATATGGTTTGTTGGAGGTAAATTACATTGGCCGGCTTTGGAAATGTTCCAAATAAGACATGGGTGCATGATGGCAGATGTGAAAATTCCAAGTTGGAAAACTGGACTGCAACCCCTAAAAATAAGGCCTTTTTGCCCCCTGAGAACCCAACATACCTATTTATGGGTGGTGTCACTGTACTCAGGAGATGTTGTTGAACACATATTGAGGTGTTTTTCGTCAGTAACACATAACATGAACTAATAAGCCATGCCTAAACTACAATGTGTGTGAAAAATAACACAAAAAAATGACAACCCAAAAGTTTGACAAGGACTCGTGGTTGAATTAGTGCATGAAAAAAAATAAATTACCAGGTTTCAAATACACTAGGGTGTCTACTTTTCAAAAATATATGGTTTGATGGGGTAAATTACATTGGCCAGCTTCAGAAATGTGCAAAATAGAACATGGGTGAATGATGACAGATGTGAAAATTCCAAGTTGCAAAACTGGAATGCACCCCCTAAATATATGGCCTTTTACCCCCCTGAGAACCCGACAAACATGTTCATAGGTGGTATCGCTGTACTCAGGAGATGCTGTTGAACACATATTAAGGTGTTTTTTTTGTAAGTCACACAGTATAGGAACTAAGTGTGTGAAAAATAAAACAAAAAAAACTAATTAGAGCACGGAAAGTGTTAAAATACCAGCTTTTCAAATATCCTAGGGTGTCTAATTTTCAAAAGTATATGGTTTGATGGAGGTAAATTACATTTGCTGGCTTCGGAAATGTCCCAAATAGGACATGGGTGAATGATGACAGATGTGAAAATTCCAAGTTGCAAAACTGGAATGCACCGCCTAAACATATGGGGGGGGGGTAGTTATTAACGTGTCAACTTTCCTGCCTTCGCCGGCCCAATACGCCCGCCTAAGCTCGCCTCACATCGCCGCCGCGGACCTGAAAAATTTCGCCTAAGTTATCAAATAAAGCTGTCAAAAAGCTGCGGGGCGATGAGCAGCGGACTGTGAGAGTTATCACTCATCCGATCTCGCTGCTCTTTGGCTTTTTCCCAGCTTTATTGCTAGCCTGTCACTAAGCACTCACACTAACTACACTGTTCCACCCCCTATACAGGCGCCCCCGGAGCCCCCCGCAACTAAATAAAGTTATTAACCCCTAAACCGCCGCTCCTAGACCCTGCCGCAACTCTGATAAATGTATTAACCCCTAAACCGCCGCTCCTAGACCCTGCCGCAACTCTGATAAATGTATTAACCCCAAAACCGCCGCTCCTGGACTACGCTGCCACCTACATTATACCTATTAACCCCTATCCTGCCCCCCCTACACCGTCGCCACCTATAATAAATTTATTAACCCCTATCCTGCCCCCCACTACACCGCCGCCACTGTAATAAATGTATTAACCCCTAAACCTAAGACTAACACTAACCCTAACACCCCCCTTACTGAAATATGAATTAAATAAATTTAAATAATATTTCTATTATGAACTAAGTTAATCCTATTTAAAACTAAATAGTTACCTTTAAAATAAACCCTAATATAGCTACAATATAAATAATAATTATATTGTAGCTATCTTAGGATTTATTTTTATTTTACAGGCAAATTTCAATTTATTTTAACTAGGTACAATAGCTATTAAATAGTTATTAACTATTTAATAGCTACCTAGCTAAAATATAGAGAAATTTACCTGTAAAATAAAAACTAACCTAAGTTACAATTACACCTAACACTACACTATACTTTAATAAATTATTCCTATTTAAAACTAAATACTTACCTTTAAAATAAACCCTAATATAGCTACAATATAAATAATAATTATATTGTAGCTATCTTAGGATTTATTTTTATTTTACAGGTAACTTTGTATTTATTTTAGCTAGTTAGAATAGTTATTAAATAGTTATTAACTATTTAATAACTACCTAGCTAAAATAAATACAAAATTACCTGTAAAATAAATCCTAACCTAAGTTACAATTAAACCTAACACTACACTATCATTAAATAAATTAAATACATTACCTACAAATAACTACAATTAAATACAATTACATAAACTAACTAAAGTACAAAAAATAAAAAAAAAGCTAAGTTACAAAAAATAAAAAAAATAGGTTACAAACATTTTAAAAATATTACAACAATTTTAAACTACTTACACCTAATCTAAGCCCCCTAATAAAATAACAAACCCCCCAAAATAAAAAAATGCCCTACCCTATTCTAAATTAAAAAAGTTCAAAGCTCGTTTACCTTACCAGCCCTTAAAAGGGCCATTTGTGGGGCATGCCCCAAAGAATTCAGCTCTTTTGCCTGTAAAAGAAAAATACAACCCCCCCCAACATTAAAACCCACCACCCACATACCCCTAATCTAACCCAAACCCCCCTTAAAATAACCTAACACTAATCCCCTGAAGATCATCCTACCTTTAGTCGTCTTCACTCAGCCGAGCCACCGATGGAACTGAAGAGGAGACCCGGACCGGCAGAAGTGATTCACCAAGCGGCGCTGAAGAAATCTTCCATCCGATGAAGTGATCCTCCAAGCGGCGCTGAAAAAGTCTTCCATCCGGGCGATGTCATCTTCCAAGAGGCTCTGAAGAAGTCTTCTATCCGGGCGATGTCATCTTCCAAGCCGGGTCTTGAATCTTCATCCCGCCGACTCGGAACATCCTTCTTTACCGACGGACTACCGACGAATGAAGGCTCCTTTAAGGGACGTCATCCAAGATGGCGTCCCTTCAATTCCGATTGGCTGATAGGATTCTATCAGCCAATCGGAATTAAGGTAGGAAAAATCTGATTGGCTGATTGAATCAGCCAATCAGATTCAAGTTCAATCCGATTGGCTGATCCAATCAGCCAATCAGATTGAGCTTGCATTCTATTGGCTGTTTCGATCAGCCAATAGAATGCCAGCTCAATCTGATTGGCTGATTGGATCAGCCAATCGGATTGAACTTGAATCTGATTGGCTGATTCAATCAGCCAATCAGATTTTTCCTACCTTAATTCCGATTGGCTGATAGAATCCTATCAGCCAATCGGAATTGAAGGGATGCCATCTTGGATGACGTCCCTTAAAGGAGCCTTCATTCGTCGGTAGTCCGTCGGTAAAGAAGGATGTTCCGCGTCGGCGGGATGAAGATTCAAGAACCGGCTTGGAAGATGACATCGCCCGGATAGAAGACTTCTTCAGCGCCTCTTGGAAGATGACATCGCCCGGATGGAAGACTTTTTCAGCGCCGCTTGGAGGATCACTTCATTGGATGGAAGATTTCTTCAGCGCCGCTTGGAGGATCACTTCTGCCGGTCCGGGTCTCCTCTTCAGTTCCATCGGTGGCTCGGCTGAGTGAAGACGACTAAAGGTAGGATGATCTTCAGGGGATTAGTGTTAGGTTATTTTAAGGGGGGTTTGGGTTAGATTAGGGCTATGTGGGTGGTGGGTTTTAATTTTGGGGGGGTTGTATTTTTCTTTTACAGGCAAAAGAGCTGAATTCTTTGGGGCATGCCCCACAAATGGCCCTTTTAAGGGCTGGTAAGGTAAAAGAGCTTTGAACTTTTTTAATTTAGAATAGGGTAGGGCATTTTTTTATTTTGGGGGGGTTTGTTATTTTATTAGGGGGCTTAGATTAGGTGTAAGTAGCTTAAAATTGTTGTAATATTTTTAAAATGTTTGTAACCTATTTTTTTTATTTTTTGTAACTTAGCTTTTTTTATTTTTTGTACTTTAGTTAGTTTATGTAATTGTATTTAATTGTAGTTATTTGTAGGTAATTTATTTAATTAATTTAATGATAGTGTAGTGTTAGGTTTAATTGTAACTTAGGTTAGGATTTATTTTACAGGTGATTTTGTATTTCTTTTAGCTAGGTAGTTATTAAATAGTTAATAACTATTTAATAACTATTCTAACTAGCTAAAATAAATACAAAGTTACCTGTAAAATAAATATAATTCCTAAAATAGCTACAATGTAATTATTAATTACATTGTAGCTATCTTAGGGTTTATTTTACAGGTAAGTATTTAGTTTTAAATAGGATTAATTTAGTTCATAATAGAAATATTATTTAGATTTATTTAATTAATATTTAAGTTAGGGGGGTGTTAGGGTTAGTGTTAGACTTAGGTTTAGGGGTTAATAATTTTATTACAGTGGCGGCGGTGTAGTGGGGGGCAGGATAGGGGTTAATAAATGTATTATAGGTGGCGACGGTGTAGGGGGGGCAGATTAGGGGTTAATAAATTTAATATAGGTTGCGGTGGGCTCCGGGAGCGGCGGTTTAGGGGTTAATATGTATAGAGTAGCTTGCGGTGGGCTCCGGGAGCGGCGGTTTAGGGGTTAATACATTTATTATAGTTGCGGCGGGGTCAGGGATCGGCGGTTTAGGGGTTAATATGTATAGAGTAGCTTGCAGTGGGCTCCGGGAGCAGCGGTTTAGGGGGTAATAACTTTATTTAGTTGCGGCAGTGTAGGGGGGACAGATTAGTGGTGTTTAGACTCGGGGTACATGTTAGGGTGTTAGGTGTAGACAGTTCCCATAGGAATCAATGGGATGTCTGGCAGCAGCGAACTTGTACTTTCGCTATGGTCAGACTCCCATTGATTCCTATGGGATCCGCCGCCTCCAGGGTGGCGGTTTGAAAACCAGGTATGCTGGGCCGGAAAAGTGCCGAGCGTACCTGCTAGTTTTTTGATAACTAGCAAAAGTAGTCAGATTGTGCCGAACTTGTGTGCGGAACATCTGGAGTGACGTAAGAATCGATCTGTGTCGGACTGAGTCCGGCGGATCGAAGTTTACGTCACAAAATTCTACTTTTGCCGGTCTCTAGCCTTTGATAACTAAGGCGAATCAGCCTCGCCACAAATACGCTGCGGAATTCCAGCGTAATTGAGGTTGACGGCTTGATAACTAGGCCCCCTTGCCTTTTACCCCCCTGAAAACCCGACAAACATGTTCATAGGTGGTATCGCTGTACTCAGGAGATGCTGTTGAACACATATTAAGGTGTTTTTTTTGTAAGTTACACAGTATAGGAACTAAGTGTGTGAAAAATAAAACAAAAAAAAATAATTAGAGCACGGAAAGTGTTAAAATACCAGCTTTTCAAATATCCTAGGGTGTCTACTTTTCAAAAATATATGGTTTGATGGAGGTAAATTACATTTGCCGGCTTCGGAAATGTCCCAAATAGGACATGGGTGAATGATGACAGATGTGAAAATTCCAAGTTGGAAAACTGGACTGCAACCCCTAAAAATAAGGCCTTTTCGCCCCCTGAGAACCCAACATACCTATTTATGGGTGGTGTCACTGTACTCAGGAGATGTTGTTGAACACATATTGAGGTGTTTTTAATCAGTAACACATAACATTAACTAATAAGCCATGCCTAAACTACAATGTGTGTGAAAAATAACACAAAAAAATGACAACCCAAAAGTTTGACAAGGACTGGTGGTTGAATTAGTGCATGAAAAAAATAAATTACCAGGTTTCAAATACACTAGGGTGTCTACTTTTCACAAATATATGGTTTGATGGGGTAAATTACATTGGCCAGCTTCAGAAATGTCCAAAATAGGACATGGGTGAATGATGACAGATGTGAAAATTCTTAGTGGGAAAACTGGATTGCGCCCCCTAAAAATAAGGCCTTTTAGCCCTCTGAGAACCCCAAAAACCTATTCATGTGTTGTGTCATTTTACTCAGGACATGTTGTTGAACACTTATTGAGGTGTTTTTTGTCAGTAACACATAACAAGAACTAAGAATCCATGCCTAAATTACAATCTGTGTGAAAAATAACACAAAAAAGGACTGCTCAAAAGTTTGACAAGGACTGATGGTTAAATTAGTGCATGGAAAGTGTTAAAAAACTGCATTTCAAATACCCTAGGGTGTCTACTTTTCAAAAAAATATGGTTTGATCGGGGGAAATAACATTGGCCGGCTTCAGAAATGTTTCAAATGCGAAAAATGTGAAAAATAACACAAAAAAATGACTACCCAAAAGTTTGACAAAGACCGGTAGTTGAATTAGTGCATGGAAAGTTTTAAAATACCAGCATTTCAAATACCCTAGGGTGTCTACTTTTAAAAAAAAATAGTGTGATGGGTGTAAATTACATTGGCCGACTTCAGAAATGTGCAAAATAGGACATGGGTGCATGATGACAGATGTGAAAATTCCAAGTTGGAAACTGGAATGCACACCCTAAACATAAGGCCTTTTATCCCCTTGAGAACCCGACAAACATATTCATGGGTGGCATCACTGTACTCAGGAGATGTTGTTGAAAACATATTGAGGTGTTTTTTTATCAGTAACATATAACAGGAACTAAGAATCCATGCCTAAATTACAATGTGTGTGAAAAATAAAAGAAAAAAATTACTACCAAAACGTTTGACAAAGACTAGTGGTTGAATTAGTGCATGGAAAGTGTTAACATACTAGCATTTCAAATACCCTAGGGTTTCTACTTTTCAAAAATATATGGTTTGATGGGTGTAAATTACATTGGCTGGCTTCAGAAATGTCCCAAATAGGACATGGATTCATGATGACAGATGTGAAAATTCTTAGTTGGAAAACTGAATTGTACCCCCGAAAAAAAAGGCATTTTAGCCCTCTGAGAACCCCAAAAACCTATTCATGTTTGGTATCATTGTACTCAGGAGATGTTGTTGAACACATATTGAGGTGTTTTTGTCAGTAACACATAACAGGAACTAAGAAGTCATGCCTAAATTACTTTGTGTGTGAAAAATAGCACAAAAAAATGACTACCCAAAAGTTTGACAAAGAACGGTAGTTGAATTAGTGCATGGAAAGTTTTAAAAATGGTTTGATGGGTGTTAATTACATTGGCCAGCTTAATAAATGTTCCAAATAGAACATTGGTGCATGATGACAGATGTGAAAATTCCAAGTTGGAAAACTGGAATGCACCCCCTAAACATTAGGCCTTTTAGACCTCTGAGAACCCAACAAACCTATTCATGGGTGGTATAACTTAGGAGATGTTCCTGAACACATATTGAGTAGTGATGTCGCGAACTTAAAAATTTCGGTTCGCGATCGGCGGCCTCGAACTTCCGCTATTGTTCGCGAACCGGCAAACCGCGCGAACCGCCATTGACTTCAATAGGCAGGCGAACTTTAAAACCCACAAGGACTCTTTCTGGCCACAATAGTTATGGAAAAGTTGTTTCAAGGGTACTAACACCTGGACTGTGGCATGCTGGAGGGGGATCCATGTCAAAACTCCCATGGAAAATTACATAGTTGATGCAGTCTGCTTTTAACCCATAAAGGGCCTAAATCACCTAACATTAATAAATTGGTGTTAGGTAGGGCAGCAATTAACCACACTATGCTTGCTGTGTAAGTCAGAAACACACAGGCCTGTTATAAAATGAAATTAGATTACACTAGCAAAATGATTTAAAAGTTTTTATTTTAAATTTAAAATAATGTTAAGCAGATATGAGTGGTGGCTGACTGCTAGGTAGGGCAGCAATTAACCACAGTATGCTCTGTAAGTCAGAAACACACAGGCCTGATAGAAAATAAAATTAGATTACACTAGCAAAATAATTTAAAGGTTTTTTATTTAAATTTACAAAAAATGTTAAGCACATATTAGTCGAGGCTGCAAGGTAGGGCAGCAATTAACCACTATGCTCTATAAGTCAGAAACACACAGGCCTGATAGAAAATGAAATTAGATTACACTAGCAAAATGATTTAAAAGTTTTTTTTTAACTTTAAAATAATTTTAAGCAGATATGAGTGGTGGCTGACTGCTGATAGGACAGCAATTAACCACAGTATGCTGAGTAAGCCAGAAACACACAGGCCTGATAGAAAATGAAATTAGATTACACTAGCTAAATGAGTTAAACGTTTTGTTTGAAAAATTTAAAATAATGTTAAGCAGATATGAGTCATGGCTGCTAGGTAGGACAGCAATTAACCACAGTATGCTGAGTAAGCCAGAAACACACAGGCCTGATAGAAAATGAAATTAGATTACACTAGCAAAATAATTTAAAAGTTTTTATTTTAAATTTAAAATAATGTTAAGCAGATATGAGTGGTGGCTGGCTGCTAGGTAGGGCAGCAATTAACCACAGTATGCTCTGTAAGTCAGAAACACACAGGCCTGATAGAAAATAAAATTAGATTACACTAGCAAAATGATTTAAAGGTTTTTTTTTTAATTTAAAAAAATGTTAAGCACATATGAGTCATGGCTGCTAGCCTAGGTAGGGCAGCAATTAACCACAGTATGCTCTGTAAGTCAGAAACACACAGGCCTGATAGAAAATAAAATTAGATTACACTAGCAAAATGATTTAAAGTTTTTTTTTTTAATTTAAAAAAATGTTAAGCACATATGAGTCATGGCTGCTAGCCTAGGTAGGGCAGCAATTAACCACAGTATGCTCTGTAAGTCAGAAACACACAGGCCTGATAGAAAATGAAATTAGATTACACTAGCAAAATTATTTAAAAGTTTTTTTTTTTAATTTAAAATAATGTTAAGCAGATATGAGTGGTGGCTGGCACAGAGCAATGAACCACAGTATATGCTATGTGAGCCTGAGAGACACAGGCCTGATAGAAAATGAAAATAAATTACACTAGCAAAATAATTTCAAATTTTTGTTGGTTAAATTTAAACTAATGTTAAGCAGATATCAGTGGTGGCACCAATTAAAGTATATGCTGTGAGCCTCACACACAGGCTGAAAGCCAGGCAAATGAAAATAAAAATACAAAGGAAAAAAAAAAAAACACGACTGAAGTTATAGCCCTAAAAAGGGCTTTTTGGGGTGCTGTCCTTGCAGCAGAGATGAGATGAGTCCTTCAGGACTGTAGTGGACACTAAATACTCTAGCCTAGCTATCTATTTCCCTATTATGTCAGCAGCAGCAACGCTAAAAGCTCCTCTCACTAAGAAAGCAAGATCATAATAAGTCTAAAATGGCTGCTGCCAAGGAGCTGGGAGGGTCTGTGAGGGAGTGTCTGCTGCTGATTGGCTCAAATGTGTCAGAAGGCTGTGACATACAGGGTCAAACTTTCCTCAATGATGACACATAGGGGGCGGATCGAACATCGCATATGTTTGCCCGCAGCGGCGAACGCGAACAAGCTATGTTCGCAGGGAACCGTTCGCGGGCGAACAGTTCGGGACATCACTAATATTGAGGTGGGTTTTTTTTATCAGTAGCACATAACAGGAACTAAGAATCCATGCCTAAATTACAATGTGTGTGAAAAATAACACAAAAAAGGACTAGCCAAAAGTTTGACAAGGACTGCTTGTTGAATTAGTGCACGGAAAGTGTTAAAATACCAGCTTTTCAAATACCCTGGGGTGTCTACTTTTCAAAAATATATGGTTTGATGGTGGTAAATTACATTGGCCGGCTTCAAAAATGCCCCAAATAGAACATGGGTTTATGATGACAGATGTGAAAATTCCAAATTGGAAAACTGGAATGCGCCCCCTAAAAAAAAAGGCCTTTTAGCCCCCAGAAAACCTGAAACACCTATAAATGGGTGGTATCACTGTACTCAAGAGATGTTGCTGAACACATATTGGGGTTATTTGGCAGTAACCCTTAACGTTCTCAGTAAATGTATTCTTAAATTGGTATTTTGTTAAAAAATTACTTTTTCAAACTGTGGCATAGATTGGTGGTAAAATAGTTGCATGAAAATACCTTATTTTGTCTTCTTTTAAAAAAATATGTACATGTGAAGGATTTTTCAGGGATTCCTGACAGATATCAGTGTTAAAATGTAACTATCGCTAATCTTGAAATAAAAAAGTTTGGAAATAGCAAAGTGCTACTTATACTTATTGCCCTATAACTCATATTCATCTTTGGTATCATTGTACTCAGGAGATGTTGTTGAACACATATTGAGGTGTTTTTGTCAGTAACACATAGGAACTAAGAAGTCATGCCTAAATTACTTTGTGTGTGAAAAAAGCACAAAAAAATGACTACCCAAAAGTTTGACAAAGACCGGTAGTTGAATTAGTGCATGGAAAGTTTTAAAAATGGTTTTATGGGTGTTAATTACATTGGCCAGCTTAATAAATGTTCCAAAAAGGACATGGGCGCATGATGACAGATGTGAAAATTCTTAGTTGGAAAACTGGATTGTGCCCTCTAAAAATAAGGCCTTTTAACCCTCTGAGAACCCCAAAACCCTATTCATGTTTGGTATCACTGTACTCAGGAGATGTTGTTGAACTGCATGGAAAGTTTTAAAATACTAGCATTTCAAATACCCTAGGGTGTCTACTTTTCAAAAAAACATGGTTTGATGTGGGTAATTTACATTGGCCGGCTTCAGAAATGTACCAAATAGGACATGGGTACATGATTACAGATGTGAAAATTCCAATTTGGAAAACTAGAGTGCACCCCCTAAAAATAAGACCTTTTAGCCCTTTGAGAACCTGACAAACCTATTCATGGGTGGTATCACTGTTTTCAGAAGATGTTGTTGAATACATATTGAGGTGTTTTTTGTCAGTAACACATAACAGGAACTAAGAATCCATGCCTAAAGTACAATGTGTGTGAAAAATAAGACAAAAAAGGACTGCCCAAAGTTTGACAAGGACTAGTGGTTGAATTAGTGAATGGAAAGTGTTAAAATACAAGCTTTTCAAATACCCTAGGGTGTCTACTTTTCAAAAATATAAGGTTTGATGGGGGTAAATTACATTGGCCGGCTTCAGAAATGTACCAAATAGGACATGGGTGCATGATTACAGATGTGAAAATTCCAATTTGTAAAACTAGAATGTGCCCCCTAAAATTAAGGCCTTTTAGCCCTCTGAGAACCAGACAAACCTATACATGGGTGGTATCGCTGTTTTCAGGAAATGTTGTTGAATACATATTGAGGTGTTTTTTTGTCAGTAACACATAACAGGAACTAAGAATCCATGCCTAAATTACAATGTGTGTGAAAAATAACACAAAAAAATGACTACCCAAAGGTCTGACAAAAACTGGTGGTTGAATTAATGCTGGAAAGTGTTAAATACCAGCATTTCAAATACTCTAGAGTGTCTACTTTAAAAAATATATGGTTTGATGGAGGTAAATAATATTCGTCGGCTTCAGAAATGTCCCAAATAGAACATGGGTGCATGATTACAGATGTGAAAATTCAAAGTTGGAACACTAGAATGTGCCCCCTAAAATTAAGTCCTTTTAGCCCTCTGAGAACCCAACAAACCTATTTTATGCTTGGTATCATTGTACTCAGGAGATGTTGTTGAACACATATTGAGGTATTTTTTGTCAGTAACAGATAACAGGAACTAAGAATTCATGCCTAAATTGCAATGTGTGTGAAATATAACACACAAAAAATGACTACCCAAAGTTTGACAAAGACTGGTGGTTTAATTAGAGCATGGAAAGTGTTAAAATTCCAGCTTTTCAAATACACTAGGGTTTCTACTGTACAAAAATATATGATTTGATGGGGGTAAATTACATTGGCCGACTTCAGAAATGTCCCAAATAGGACATGGGTGCATGATTACAGATGTGACAATTCCAATTTGGAAAACGAGAATGCGCCCCTAAAATTAAGGTCTTTTAGTTTGACAAAGACTGGTGGTCGAATTAGTGCAAGGAAAGTGTTAAAATACCAGCATTTCAAATACCCTAGGGTGTCTACTTTTCAAAACAATATGGTTTGATCGGGGGGAAATGACATTGGCCGTTTTCAGTAATGTTTCATATAGGACATGGATGAATGTGACAGATGTGAAAATTCCAAGTTGGAAAACTAGAATGTGCCCCCTTAAAAACAAGGCCTTTTAGCCCCCTGAGAACTCGACAAACCTATTCATGGGTAGTATCACTGTACTCAAGAGATGTTGTTGAATACATATTGAGCTGTTTTTTTGTCAGTAACACATAACAGGAACTAAAAATCTATGCCTAAAGTACAATGTGTGTGAAAAATAAGACAAAAAAGGACTGCCCAAAAGTTTGACAAAGACTGGTGGTTGAATTAATGCATGGAAAGTGTTAAAATACCAGCTTTTCAAATACACTAGGGTGTCTACCTTTCAAAAATATGTGGTTTGATGGGGGTAAATTACATTGGCCAGCTTCAGAAATGTCCCAAATAGGACATGGGTGCATGATGACAGATGTGCAAATTCTTAGTTGGAAAACTGGATTGCCCCTAAAAATAAGGCATTTTAGCCCTCTGAGAACCCCAAAAACCTATTCATGGGTGGTATTATTTTACTCAGGAGATGTTGTTGAACACATATTGAGGTATATGTTGTCAGTAAAACATAAAAGGAACTAAGAATTCATGCCTAAAATACAATGTGTGTGAAATATAACACACAAAAAATGACTACCCAAAAGTTTGACAAAGACTGGTGGTTTAATTAGAGCATGGAAAGTGTTAAAATACCATTTTTTCAAATACTCTAGGGTGTCTACTTTTCAAAAATATATGGTTTGATGGGGGTAAATTACATTGGCCAGCTTCAGAAATGTCCCAAATAGGACATGGGTGCATGATGACAGATGTGAAAATTTCAACTTGAAAAACTGGAATGTGCCCTCTTCAAAACAAGGCCCTTTAGCCCCCAGAGAACTCGACAATCCTATTTATAGGTGGCATCACTGTACTCAGGAGATATTGTTGAACACATATTGAGATTTTTGTTGTCAGTAACACATAACAGGAACTAAGAATCCATGCCTAAATTACTTTGTGTTTGAAAAATAACACAAAAATATGACTACCCAAAAGTTTGACAAAGACCGGTAATTAAATTAGTGCATGGAAAGTTTTAAAATACCAGCATTTCAAATACCAAGGGTTGCTACTTTTTAAAAAAATGGTTTGATGGGTGTAAATTACATTGGCCGACTTCAGAAATGTGCAAAATAGGACATGGGTGAATGATGACAGATGTGAAAATTCCAAGTTGGAAAACTTGAATGCACCCCCTAAACATAAGGCCTTTTACCCCCCTGAGAACCCAACAAACATATTCATAGATGGTATCACTGTACTTAGGAGATGTTGTTGAAGACATATTAATGTGTTTTTTTGTATGTAACACAGTATAGGAACTAAGTGTGTGAAAAATAAAACAAAAAAATTTAATTAGAGCACGGAAAGTGTTAAAATACCAGCTTTTCAAATACCCTAGGGTGTCTACTTTTCAAAAATATATGGTTTGATGGAGGTAAATTACATTTGCCGGCTTCGGAAATGTCCCAAATAGGACATGGGTGAATGATGACAGATGTGAAAATTCCAAGTTGGAAAACTGGACTGCACCCCCTAAAAATAAGGCCTTCTTGCCCCCTGAGAACCCAACATACCTATTTATGGGTGGTGTCACTGTACGCAGGAGATGTTGTGGAACACATATTGAGGTGTTTTTTGTCAGTAACACATAACAGGAACTAATAAGCCATGCCTAAACTACAATGTGTGTAAAAAATAACAGAAAAAAATGACAACCCAAGTTTGACAAGGACTCGTGGTTGAATTAGTGCTTGAAAAATATAAATTACCAGGTTTCAAATACACTAGGGTGTATAATTTTCAAAAATATATGGTTTGATGGGGTAAATTACATTGGCCAGCTTCAGAAATGTCCCAAATAGGACATGGGTGAATGATGACAGATGTGAAAATTCTTAGTGGGAAAACTGGATTGCGCCCCCTAAAAATAAGGCCTTTTAGCCCTCTGAGAACCCCAAAAACCTATTCATGGGTTGTGTCATTTTACTCAGGACATGCTGTTGAACACATATTGAGGTGTTTTTTGTCAGAAACACATAATAGAAACTAAGAATCCATGCCTAAAGTACAATCTGTGTGAAAAATAACACTAAAAAGGACTGCCCAAAAGTTTGACAAGGACTGGTGGTTGAATTAGTGCATGGAAAGTGTTAAAACCTCAATAAAAATTGTTTTGAAAAAAAAAAATACCAGCTTTTCAAATACACTAGGGTTTCTACTGTTCAAAAATATATGATTTGATGGGGGTAAATTACAGTGGCTGACTTCAGAAATGTCCCAAATAGGACATGGGTGCATGATTACAGATGTGAAAATTCCAATTTGGAAAACGAGAATGCGCCCCTAAAATTAAGGTCTTTTAGTTTGACAAAGACTGGTGGTCGAATTAGTGCAAGGAAAGTGTTAAAATACCAGCATTTCAAATACCCTAGGGTGTCTACTTTTTATAAAAAATATGGTATGATCAGGGGGAAATGGCATTGGCCGGCTTCAGAAATGATTCAAATAGGACATTGATGAATGATGACAAAAAAAATTTTCCAAGTTGGAAAATTGGAATGTGCCCCCTTAAAAACAAGGCCTTTTAGCCCCCTGAGAACTCGACAAACCTATTCATGGGTGGTATCAATATACTCAGGAGATGTTGTTGAACACATATTGAGATTTTTGTTGTCAGTAACACATAACAGGAAAAAAGAATCCATGCCTGAATTACTTTGTGTGTGAAAAATAACACAAAAAAATGACTACCCAAAAGTTTGACAAAGACCGGTAATTGAATTAGTGCATGGAAAGTTTTAAAATACCAGCATTTCAAATACCCTATGGTGTCTATTTTTTTAAAAAATGGTTTGATGGGTGTAAATTACATTGGCCGACTTCAGAAATGTGCAAAATAGGACATGGGTGCATGATGACAGATGTGAAAATTCCAAGTTGGAAAACTGGAATGCACCCCTAAACATAAGGCCTTTTATCCCCCTGAGAACCCGACAAACATTTTCATGGGTGGCATCACTGTACTCAGGAGATGTTGTTGAAAACATATTGATGTGTTTTTTTTTATCAGTAACACATAACAGGAACTAAGAATCCATGCCTAAATTACAATGTGTGTGAAAAATAAAAGAAAAAAATTACTACCAAAACATTTAACAAAGACTGGTGGTTGAATTAGTGCATGGAAAGTGTTAAAATACTAGCATTTCAAATACCCTAGGGTTTCTACTTTTCAAAAATATATGGTTTGATGGGTGTAAATTACATTGGATGGCTTCAGAAATGTCCCAAATAGGACATGGATTCATGATGACAGATGTAAAAATTCTTAGTTGGAAAACTGGATTGTACTCCCTAAAAATAAGGCATTTTAGCCCTCTGAGAACCCCAAAAACCTATTCATGTTTGGTATCACTGTACTCAGGAGATGTTGTTGAACACATATTGAGATGTTTTTGTCAGTAACACATAACAGGAACTAAGAAGTCATGCCTAAATTACTTTGTGTGTGAAAAATAACACAAAAAAATGACTACCCAAAAGTTTGACAAAGACCTGTAGTTGAATTAGTGCATGGAAAGTTTTAAAAATGGTTTGATGGGTGTTAATTACGTTGGCCAGCTTAATAAATGTTCCAAATAGAACATGGGTGCATGATGACAGATGTGAAAATTCCAAGTTGGAAAACTGGAATGCACCCCCAAAACATTAGGCCTTTTAGCCCTCTGAGAACCCAACAAACCTATTCATGGGTGGTATAACTGTACTCAGGAGATGTTGCTGAACACATATTGAGGTGTTTTTTTATCAGTAACACATAACAGGAACTAAGAATCCATGCCTAATTTACGTGTCTGAAGAATAACACAAAAAAGGACTTCCCAAAAGTTTGACAAGGACTGGTGGTTGAATTAGTGCACGGAAAGTGTTAATATACCAGCTTTTCAAATACACTAGGGTGTCTACTTATATATATAGTTTGATGGTGGTAAATTACATTGGCCGGCTTCAGAAATGCCGCAAATAGAACATGGGTTTACAATGACAGATGTGAAAATTCCAAGTTGGAAAACTGGTATGCGCCCCCTAAAAAAAAGGCCTTTTAGCCCCCAGAAAACCTGACACATCTATACATGGTTGGTATCACTGTTTTCAGGAGATGTTGCTGAACACATATTGGGGTTATTTGGCAGTAACCCTTAACTTTCTCAGTAAATGTATTCTTAAATTGCTATTATGTTAAAAAATTACTTTTTCAAACTGTGGCATAGATTGGTGGTAAAATAGTTGCATGAAAATACCTTATTTTGTCTTCTTTTAAAAAAATATGTACATGTGGAGGGTTTTTCAGGGATTCCTGACAGATATCAGTGTTAAAATGTAACTATCGCTAATCTTGAAATAAAAAAGTTTTGAAATAGCAATGTGCTACTTGTACTTATTGCCCTATAACTTGGGGAAAAAAAGCAAAGAACATGTAAACATTGGGTATTTTTAAACCCAGGACAAAATATAGAAACTATTTAGCATGGGTGTTTTTTGGTGGTTGTAGATGTGTAAGATTTTGGGGTTCAAAGTTAGAAAAAGTGTGGTTTTTTTTCCATTTTTTCATCATATTTTATATTTTCTTATAGAAATTATGATATGATGTAAATAATGGTATCTTTAGAAAGTCAATTTAATGGCGAGAAAAACAGTATATAATATGTGTGGGTACAGTAAATGAGTAAGAGGAAAATTACAGCTAAACACAAACACTGCAGAAATGTAAAAATAGCCCTGGTCCCAAACGGTAAGAAAATTTAAAAGTGCTGTGGTCATTAAGGGGTTAAAAAAATTATTTTGTTCAGTGATTTTATTTTTATTATATATACAGTATCAAGTATGCTCTATCTCTGTACGCCAATTCTGAGACCAGTATGTTACTGTGGAAAACTTTGATTACAAGTGGAGCACAATTACTCTACCTAAGGCAATCAATTATGCACTATTACGTTTTGCAAGTTGTTGGTTAAAATGTTATAGGCCGAAATGCATCGACATAGCTGGTAAGCACAATTTCACTATTATCCATTATATTTGTGCAATCTACACTATTGTCTCTAATTTTTATAGGGATATTCAGAATCGTATAGGAAGATATAAGGAGCATCTAGGATTTTATTTGAGGACTACTTTCATCAAATTAGCAATCAGAATTTTTTCACTTCATCACTTTTTTTAACATTTTCTTATTTTTTAATTTTTAAATTTTTTATTTTTCACTTCACTGCGAATATATACTGGAACTTTTATAATTTATCTGCAATTTTTCTTCAGTTTTGCACAGAATTTATTCTACACAGGATTTTTTCTACACAGAGTTGGAAATGTTGACACTTCACTTTGGACACTAATTATATCACCATTCTTTTGGACACCACTGCTGGACTTTGTTACTGTCACTATTGGTATATACACGTGTAATGGATATCCCTTTCTTTACTGATTGATAACATATGCACAGTTGTTCTGACTCTCCCAAGTCAAGAGTCCGAGTATTTGTAGGTTTACACCTGCTATATGTGAAGCCTTTTTTATTAGTACACATAGGTATCATGGATCCATGAAGGTTTTGTAATTGTATTGTATTTTATTGTATTTAATTGTGTTTCTTCATCGATTGTGATTTTATTTCCATTTTTATTGTAATAAATATACATTTGAGCTAGACACCATTAACCCTCTCAGTGGCCCATTTGACCAGATTAGGTACCTTTATTATCCACAGCAACCTTGGCCTTCTGCTTAGGCGCTTTGCACATCACACCATTACTTGAATTCTTCAGTTTGGCCAGCTAGGAGGCCTTTGCACATAGCTAGAGGTTGACTTCTGGGTCGCTTGGTCTAACCTTCCCCATTTAAGAAGGAACATAAGGCACATTTATGTAGAAAACAGTAATATTCTTGTATAGGCTAATAGCATTCAAAATGGCTGTCGAAAAGGATTATCACTTTCATCTGTTTTACGGATAAGTGTTAAATGGAATTAAAATACAATAACATGTAATTCAATAGAAATAAAGCATTACTATTATTTTAATAATCTAATTCTATCATGTTTACACTAATAACCTGTAAGTTAATAGTGTAGACATTAAAACTAAGACTTGGAAAACTGAATAATTTGTCTTCTGAGTTTTCGCAACCACTGTGGACATGTTGTTAAATGTTTGGAAGATTATTAGACTTCTGGGATTTCAGTACCTTTAATAACCAGTGTTCATTAACAAGCACATAATAAAATCTCAAGGTATTAGATGCCTATAAGGAACATGCGCTCAGATTTATAAGCTAGAGGTGAAACCTTTTGGTGTTCAAGATCTACAAGAACCTAACTTTGTGCCATTGAACTTACCAGAAGCTTATTACACTCTACTCTCTGTCCATCAGAAGCTTATTCTTTATAGCAGGTAAGTGTAAATCCTTCCACTGTTGCTAGCATATTACATGAACAGGAAGGTAGGTGATCTTATACTATTTAAAATTAAACAGTAAATGACAAGCCCATATCCAATTGTCTTACTTTTTGCTTTCTTCAAAGATACACGTGAGTCTACTTGTTTCTTTTTATTATTATTATTATTATTATTATTATTATTACTATTATTATTATATACACAAGAATACATCTGTTTTTACTTTATTCCATGGCTTATAAAATTAAAAGCAAAACAAAGATACTACAGATGTAACATTGCATTCATTAGAGTGTACTTTCTATGTTACAGGTGATCAGACAGCTGCACACTATTTTATAATTAGTCATGAAAGACCTTATTGTAAATATAAAAGTGTTGGGGAGATGTACAGTAACATATAACTTAAATGAGAAAAACTTGTTTAGAGTTTCACAGCCAAAACATTAATAAATTCAGAAGTTTCATTTTGATTAAACACAATGATCTGTAAGGCTTTGTTGATTGTATTTTAATTCATTTTAAATTATTTAAATTTTAAGTAGAGATTTCTGATGTTCTTTACTGACACTAAGGGGTAGATTTAACAACAGTCAAGCAGACTTGATTCACTGTAACGAATCATATCCGCTCAAACTCGCTAAATGCCGGCAGCATACGTTGTCAGCATTTAACACTGCACAATCATTTCTGGTGAAATACTTGTGCAATGCCGCCCCTGCTCACTGACAGCCAATCGGCCGCTAGCAGGGGCCATCAATCATCCAGATCGGATTGGGATGATTTCTTACGACCCCTGCTTCTGAAACTTAATTTTTAGGCTCCAAAGCAGCATTCACTGCTTAATAAATGGAGCCCTAAATCATTGATTCCCATCCTCTGATGATTAAACCTTCTATGATACTGAGGACTATTCCAATCCATAAAGAATTGTCTCATACATCTTTTGTAGTCCATTAAAGGGACATGAAACATTTTCATGATTCAGACAGAACATACAATTTTAAACAACTTTCCAATTTACTTCTATTAGGAAATGTTCTACATTTTTTAGAAATCGTTTGTTGAAGGAGCAACTGGGAGTTAGCTGAACACATCATGTGATCCAATGACAATAGGCATATATGTGCAACAGCCAATCAACAGCTAGCTCTGAGTAGTCCATTGCTGCTTCTGAGCCTATCTAGGTATGCTTTTCAACAAAGGATAAAAAGTGAACAAAGTATATTAGATAATAGAAGTAAATTGGAATATTTTTTAAAATTGCATGCTCTGTCTGAATCATGAAAGTTTAATTTTGCCTTTGTCTCTTTAAAGTTGTGTCTTGTACATCTTTTGTAAAATGTCTCCTATTTACCTAATATATTCTACCCAAGAACTCCTCCTTTACTTGTTACCCCCAAACATCCCCACTAGCAGGACTTTTCTGTAACTGCACTGGATTTGTGTAATTCTCTGCTTTAATACACAAGATTTGCCCTAAGAAATTAGAGCTTCAAGGTTTTTCTTAAAATTCTACCAATCCGGGTTGTACGTAACCTAAACTAACCTTTCTCTCTTATCATAGGCTCAATTAAACTCAAATTAGCATGCAAGCTCACAAGCCCACCTCTCCAGTACACACACATTTTAACAAAGTGACTTACAATAGATAACGGTTCAACACCTTAAAGGGAAAATAAGCTTTAAAGGGACAGTCTAGTCAAAATTAAACTTTCAGGATTCAGATAAGGTATACAATTCTAAACAACTTTTCATTTTACTTTTATCATCAAATTTGCTTTGTTCTCTTGGTATTCTCTGTTGAAAACTAAAACTAGGTAGGCTCATATGCTCATTTCTAAGCCCTTGAAGGCCTTTTCTTATTCTAGGCGGTGCTAGTCCATGTGTGAAATATATATATATAACATTGTGCTTACTTCTGTGGTGTTATTTATGAATCAGCACTAATTGGCTAAAATGCAAGTCTGTCAAAAGAACTTAGTTAAGGGGCAGTCTGCAGAGGCTTAGATACAAGGTAATCACAGAGGTAAAAAGTGTATTAATATAAAAGTTTTGGTTATGCAAAACTGGGAAATGGGTAATAAAGGGATCATCAATCTTTTTAAACAATAACAATTCAGGAGCAGACTGTCCCTTTAACTCCCCATAAAATATTTCATTTTACATAATAAAAACAGCTTTGCAATGGAATTGTATCCTTTCCATTTCTCCACAGCGTTTAAGTGCTTTTTTAGGTAAAGTTTACCCTGACCCTCCTAGATGCCGTACAATAATTTATTGATATGTTCTCTAGTTCATTTTTATTTGTCCTAAATTGGTCACAGCAAAAGACATAAGATAAACAATTTTAAATATCTTTTTTAAAGGATGAGTCTTGGAACTGAAATCAGTGCAAATTACACAAGCAAAATAACAGTTAATGCTTTAAGAATATTTATTTTGTGCGAGGATAATTTGCAGTGCAGTGACTAATTTGTCATTTCCAATTCGTAGGGAAAAATCATTTGGTAATTGTCTTTTTGTTATCACCAGATCATGCACCATTTCTTATAGAGCTGCACAATATGTTTGAGCACTATGTATAAATGATATTTGGATAGTAAAGGATTTCAAAATTGGACCAATATTTATTGATTTAAAAAACAATCTGCAACACATAAATATATATGTATATAATTATATACATATCTATGTACATTATGGTCTATAGGAACACACATATAATAAAAAACTACAAAGTCCTCTATTTTGAGGGAGTGCTAATTGCTACCGCAAGGTCACGGTAGCAATAACCAGAAACTTGTAATTGCTGATTAATTATTGCACTCCCAAATTTGCCTTTTTACGGGAGAGCAATAATAAAGATCTCCACTTGTAATTTAGCCCACTATGTCTTACAACCTTGTTTATTAAAAATATAAATTTTGTCACACATTTTGTCTGTGACGGCATCAGAACGAGGCTCCCATTGCATTGCAATTAACTTGTAATACCAGCTCACATTATCGTGCGCTGGTATAACAAAGTAGAGCGCTAATATGGCTTATATGCAAGAGATTTTTAGCTCTCCACTTTTTATTGCCTGAAGAAACGACCAGTGTTTGCTTTGTAACAATAAAGTGTTTTCACTTTATAATCCACTGGAAGTTGTCCTCTTACCTTCATTCCTTCCCACCCTGCGGGTTGATACAGATTACCCTTTTTGTATCATTACTGGAAGCTGTACAGTGCTGGATTACAGCGAAAAACCTACCAGGAAAAACCCGTTCAGTGTACTAGCCGCTGTTGAGCGCTAGCCTGCTCCAGTACGGTGCCTTCACATCTGGTAAGCATATTTACCATCATTATATATCACACTGTATGAGATGGATTTCACTATGAGCCGCCCTCTTTCTGCTCTTACATCTTTTTAGATAACCCTGCATACCGGGTTCAAGAGGAGCTGTCCTACCATACATTGAGTATATTATCCAACACTAAAGATCCTGCATACCAGACTTTCAGAAACATTTGTTACTAACCACCTTTTAGTAACATTTGGATATTATATCCCCTTCTTTTAGCGCGTCTCTTTATGGTTCCCTCCTGGGATCTTATTCTTCTTACCATTGTTTATAGAGCTGCAAAATATGTTTGAGCACTATGTATAAATGATATTTGGATAGTAAAGGATTTCAAATTTGGACCAATATTTATTGATTAAAAAAAAAAAAAATCTGCAACACATAAATATATATATCATTATATACATCTATTTACATTGCAGTCTATGGGAACACATATATCATTATATACATCTATTTACATTGCAGTCTATGGGAACACATATATCATTATATACATCTATTTACATTGCAGTCTATGGGAACACATATATCATTATATACATCTATTTACATTGCAGTCTATGGGAACACATATATCATTATATACATCTATTTACATTGCAGTCTATGGGAACACATATATAATTATATACATCTATTTACATTGCAGTCTATGGGAACACATATATCATTATATACATCTATTTACATTGCAGTCTATGGGAACACATATATCATTATATACATCTATTTACATTGCAGTCTATGGGAACACACATAGATTTTTTTTTTATAAAAAAAAACTACAAAGTCCTCTATTTTGAGGAAGTGCTTATTGGTACCGGTCACAGTAGTAATAACCAGCCAGTTATAATGGCTGATTAATTATTGCTCTCCCGCAAACGGCAAATTTGCTTGTTTACAGGAGCACAATAATTAAGAGCTCCACTTGTAATCTAGCCCACTTTGTCTTACAAACTTATTTATTATACAGTAAATATACATTTTGTCACACATTTTGTCTGTGACGGCATCAGAACGAGGTTCCCATAGCAGCCTATGGAAGCGTGCTCGCATTTGCATTGCGATGAACTTGTAATACCAGCTTACATTATCGTGCGCTGATATAACAAAGTAGAGCGCTAATATGGCTTATATGCAAGAGATTTTAGTGCTGCACTTGTATTCTGGCCCTGTGTGTGTGTTCTTTTTTCTAAACTATCAAAAAAAAAACGGTTTATCCCCATATAAACAAGGGCATTTGGGAATATGTATATCATTTTGATCTGTGCATAGGCGTTCTCATGAGCCTCTACTCAAATAAATGCCCATTTATACACACACCAGATGATGACTATTGTCACAGAGATCAGCTGGCTATAAAAACCCATAAAGGGGCTTTGTTTTAAAGAGGAGCTTCTGGGCTTTAAACCAAGGGGTTATGGAGGTCTCTGTAGGCCTTTTTGATGACCTGTTATAAGTACCTAGAGCCCCCACTGCAAACAGTCTGAATTAGTATGTTTTTGTTTTGTTTTATTTTTTTTTAAAAAAAACATGTGCTTAAATATTATACCCCCAAGACACCCACTGTTTTAAAGGAGCAGGGGTTTCAAGGGCTTAAGGGAGCTGAAATTAAGGGGTTTAACCCCTTAACGACACGAGTCGTACAGGGTACGTCGCACACAACCTGGTCTTTAAAGACCAGCGACGTACCCTGTACGACCTAAGTGTTTAAAGCGGCTGGAAGCGATCCTGATCGCTTCCAGCCGCTTTCAAGGTATTGCCGTGATGCCTCGATATTGAGGCATCATGGCAATACCTTTTCTGGCACACCGATGCAGAGAGGGCCACTCTGTGGCCCTCTCTGCATCGGCCAGCGATGGTGCCGATCGTTGGTGGGTGGGAGCAGTTACAGGGAGAAGGTGGCCCATCGCTGGGAATCTTGGTCCCGGAATTAGTACCGGTGCGTGCGGGCGCGTGCACGGGGGCGGGGGTGCGTGTGCGCGCATGTGCGCGCGCCCGCGCGCCCCCGATCTTAACAAAGCATGCCACATAAACGGTCCGGTTGTGGTGGGAGCGGGAGGTGATCTGTGGTGGGAGCGGGTGATGAGGGCTAAATTTCTATTTATAAAAAGGATCTGGGAGAGGGGGGTGGGGGGTATTGAGGGGGGGCCAGCTACACTACAGAAAAAAAAAATATTAAAAAAAAGTGCACTAAAGTTTGAAAAGTGGGTACTGGCAGACAGCTGCCAGTACCCAAAATGGCACCAAATAGTGAGAGGGGGGAGATTAGAGAGCTGTGTGGGGGGGCTCAGGGAGGTTGGGTGCTATGGGGGGCTCCTACACAGCAGCATATGTAAATATGCTGGGAAAATTTTTAAAAAAATTAAAAGAGAGCTTTTATTTTAGTACTGGCAGACTTTCTGCCAGTACTTAAGATGGCGGGGACAATTTTGGGGTGAGGGAGGGAAGAGAACTGTTTGGGAGGGATCAGGGGTGGGATGTGTCAGGTGGGAGGCTGATCTCTACACTAAAGCTAAAATTAACCCTGCAAGCTCCCTACAAGCTACCTAATTAACCCCTTCACTGCTAGACATAATACACGTGTGATGCGCAGCGGCATTTTGCCGCCTTGTAATTACCAAAAAGAAACTCCAAAGTCATATATGTCTGCTATTTCTGAACAAATGGGATCCCAGAGAAGCATTTACAACCATGTGTGCCATAATTGCACAAGCTGTTAGTAAATAATTTCAGTGAGAAACCTAAAATTGTGAAAAATGTTACGATTTTTTTAATTTGATGGCATTTGGCGGTGAAATGGTGGCATGAAATATACCAAGATGGGCCTTGATCAATACTTGAGGTTGTCTACTACACTACACTAAAGCTAAAATTAACCCTAGAAGTTCCCTACATGCTCCCTAATTAACCCCTTCACTGCTGGGCATAATACACGTGTAATGCGCAGTGGTATTTAGCGGCCTTCTAATTACCAAAAAGAAACGCCAAAGCCATATATGTCTGTTATTTCTGAACAAAGAGGATCCCAGAGAAGCATTTACAACCATATATGCCATAATTGCACAAGTTGTTTGTAAATAATTTCAGTGACAAACCTAAAGTTTGTGAAAAAATTTGTGAAAAAGTGAACAATTTTTTTTATTTGATCGCATTTGGCAGTGAAATGGTGGCTTGAAATATACCAAAATGGGCCTAGATCAATACTTTGGGATGTCTTCTAAAAAAAAATATATACACGTCAAGGGATATTCAAGAATTCCTGAAAGATATCAGTGTTCCAATATAACTAGCGCTAATTTTGAAAAAAATTGGTTTGGAAATAGCCAAGTGCTACTTGTACTTATTGCCCTATAACTTGCAAAAAAAGCAAAGATCATGTAAACATTGGGTATTTCTAAACTCAGGACAAAATTTAGAAACTATTTACCATGGGTGTTTTTTGGTGGTTGTAGATGTGTAACAGATTTTGGGGGCCAAAGTTAGAAAAAGTGTGTTTTTTTCCATTTATTCCTCATATTTTATAAAAAGATTTATAGTAAATTATAAGATATGATGAAAATAATGGTATCTTTAGAAAGTCCATTTAATGGCGAGAAAAACGGTATATAATATGTGTGGGTACAATAAATGAGTAAGAAGAAAATTACAGCTAAACACAAACACCACAGAAATGTAAAAATAGCCCTGGTCCTTAAGGGAAAGAAATTGAAAAATGGCCTTGGTCCTTAAGGGGTTAAATTCTCACACCCACATCCAACCCCCTCCTGTGCCACTGCCTGGCATATTTGACATGTTTTTGGTGCTTGGTGATGCATGGTGATGCCAGGCCATTTGACTAACAGGAATGCACGGTTAAGAGCAAGGTGGCCACAATAAACTCCAAAAGCACCCCCCAGATGATGAGACTTGGTTATCATCTGCACTTAATACATTGTGCAAATTAAAAACATGTATCTTCATCTGCACTTAAGTTAATTCTGATATGAAAATTGATGTGAATATAGACAAAGCTTAATTTCTATTCACATTCATACTAAACTGATCATACTTATTTGATTAATTATTCTTATATGAGCAACCATCACAAAGTTCTTGAATGTATTACAAAAAAAACCATTCCAAAAAAATATATGGGGCAGAAACATGGAGGAGATGTTGGGAGGAAGCAAATGTAGATGTTCCTTCTTTTAGGGATGTATCTATTATATACAATCCATGTTAGTTATTTTGGAGTTGTGTAGCTATATCATAACATCTTTGTTTTCTTCTTATTAGGTTAATGTCCAGCTGAACATCTTCTGAGGTTTGTTACCATGGTCTGATGTCATCTTGTAATCCTAACCAGGGGGCATATTAGGCACTTATTGGATGTCATATAAGTAATAGTACCCCATTATATGATAGCACATATATTCCTTTTTTAACCAAACCTTCAGCATACAATCTGCAGTTACAGTGTGGAGCATAATATATTACAACTAAACTCTTACAATTATCTGTAATATGGGGGATGGAAATAAGACAATACTTCATTTTTTTATTCTTAAGGGGATATCAGATATTCCTGGACTGCAGGCTCCAATCTTTATCATTGTTCTTTTTATTTATCTTTTCACACTTGGCGGCAACACAACCATTCTTCTGCTTATCTACATGGATCTTCAGATTCACACTCCCATGTACTTCTTCATAGGCAATTTGTCCCTCATGGATATGTTCTCCATCACCGCCTCTTTACATAAGGTCCTCAATAGCTTCATAACGGGGGATAACACCATATTGTTCCATGCTTGTATGGCACAAATGTATATATATTCAGCAATGACTGCTGCTGATATGTTTATACTAACAGTTATGAGTTATGATCGATATGTGGCCATCTGTAACCCCTTGCATTATCTAATGGTTATGAAAAATTTAGTCTGTGTTATTTTGGCCTTCTTCTCTTGGTTCTTGAGTTTTCTACAAAGTGCAATTCCTCTGTTTCTTTGGTCACATATTTCATGCTATAGATCTCATGTAGTAGATCATTATTTTTGTGATCTTGTGCCTCTTATGGAACTTTCTTGCAAAGAAAAATCTGCTTTGGAGAGTTTTATCTTAATTGAAGGAACACCTATAGTTCTAATTCTTTTTTCTCTAACTTTAATGTCGTACATGTTCATCATTAACACCATCTTAAAGATTCGCTCCAGCACCGGTAGACGCAAAGCCTTCTACACATGCTCTTCACACCTCACAGTCGTCTCTCTATTTTATGTATCAATTTTCTTTGTATACATGAGTCCAAATACTATGAGCAGATTGTCATTTAAAAAAATATCATCTCTGTTTAACACAGCACTTATCCCTTTGCTAAACCCACTGATTTATAGCTTAAAAAATAAAGATATGAAATCAGCCCTTAAACGGCAGCTTCACTTCTGATAGTGACAGATTTAATGGCCATAAAAGTGCAAACAGATCATTCTTTGATGTTTTAGAGCATTTTATTATTGCACTAATGCTTACATATAATAAGACATCTTCAAACAGAGCATTGGTTTTCTACATGGGCAAACCACAATGAAATTAGACAACAATAACATACTGAATGAAGTTAGGACACAATGGACTACAGTAATTGAGGCTCATTCACCTATCTTTAATAGACCATAGCCAGTGTTCAAAAACTTGATATCTCGTACAACATACATACGGCTAGATTTAGAGTTTTGTTGGTAACGACCCGCGTAGCTAACGCTGGCTTTTTTCTGGCCGCACCTTTAAAATAACTCTGGTATTGAGAGTCCACAGAATGGCTGCGTTAGGCTCCAAAAAAGGAGCGTAGAGCATATTTAACGCAACTTCAACTCTCGATACCAGAGTTGCTTACGGAAGCGGCCAGCTTCAAAAACGTGCTCGTGCACGATTCCCCCATAGGAAACAATGGGGCTGTTTGAGCTGAAAAAAAACCTAACACCTGCAAAAAAGCCGCGTTCAGCTCCTAACGCAGCCCCATTGTTTCCTATGGGGAAACACTTCCTACGTCTGCACCTAACACCCTAACATGAACCCCGAGTCTAAACACCCCTAACCTTACACATATTAACCCCTAATCTGCCGCCCCCGCTATCGCTGACCCCTGCATATTATTATTAACCCCTAATCTGCTGACCGCACACCGCTGCCACCTACATTATCCCTATGTACCCCTAATCTGCTGTCCCTAACACCGCCGACCCCTATATTATATTTATTAACCCCTAATCTGCCCCCCACAACGTCACCTCCACCTGCCTACACTTATTAACCCCTAATCTGCCGACCGGACCGCACCGCTATTATAATAAAGTTATTAACCCCTAATCCGCCTCACTAACCCTATAATAAATAGTATTAACCCCTAATCTGCCCTCCCTAACATCGCCGACACCTAACTTCAAACATTAACCCCTAATCTGCCGACTGGAGCTCACCGCTATTCTAATAAATGTATTAACCCCTAAAGCTAAGTCTAACCCTAACACTAACACCCCCCTAAATTAAATATAATTTAAATCTAACGAAATAAATTAACTATTATTAAATAAATTATTCCTATTTAAAGCTAAATACTTACCTGTAAAATAAATCCTAATATAGCTACAATATAAATTATAATTATATTATAGCTATTTTAGGATTTATATTTATTTTACAGGTAACTTTGTATTTATTTTAACCAGGTACAATAGCTAAAATAGTTAAAATAATTACAAAATTACCTGTAAAATAAATCCTAACCTAAGTTACAATTAAACCTAACACTACACTATCAATAAATAAATTAAATAAAATACCTATAATTATCTACAATTAAACCTAACACTACACTATCAATAAATAAATTAAATACAATTCCTACAAATAAATACAATTAAATAAACTAACTAAAGTACAAAAAATAAAAAAGAACTAAGTTACAAAAAATAAAAAAATATTTACAAACATTAGAAAAATATTACAACAATTTTAAACTAATTACACCTACTCTAAGCCCCCTAATAAAATAACAAAGCCCCCCAAAATAAAAAAATGCCCTACCCTATTCTAAATTATTAAAGTTCAAAGCTTTTTTACCTTACCAGCCCTGAACAGGGCCCTTTGCGGGGCATGCCCCAAGAAATTCAGCTCTTTTGCCTGTAAAAAACAAACATACAATACCCCCCCCCCAACATTACAACCCACCACCCACATACCCCTAATCTAACCCAAACCCCCCTTAAATAAACCTAACACTAAGCCCCTGAAGATCTTCCTACCTTATCTTTACCATACCAGGTTCACCGATCGATCCAGAAGAGCTCCACCGATGTCCTGATCCAAGCCCAAGCAGGGGGCTGAAGAGGTCCATGATCCGGCTGAAGTCATCATCCAAGCGGGAGCTGAAGAGGTCCATGATCCAGCTGAAGTCATCATCCAAGCGGGAGCTGAAGAGTTCCATGATCCGGCTGAAGTCTTCTATCAACGGCATCTTCAATCTTCTTTCTTCCGGATCCATCTTGCAGACCTCCGATGCGGAACATCCTGCTGGCCCGACGGACTACCGACGAATGAAGGCTCCTTTAAGGGACGTCATCCAAGATGGCATCCCTTGAATTACGATTGGCTGATAGGATTCTATCAGTCAATCGGAATCAAGGTAGGAAAATTCTGATTGGCTGATGGAATCAGCCAATCAGAATCAAGTTCAATCCGATTGGCTGATCCGATCAGCCAATAGAATGCGAGCTCAATCTGATTGGCTGATCGGATCGGCCAATCGGATTGAACTTGATTCTGATTGGCTGATTCCATCAGCCAATCAGAATTTTCCTACCTTAATTCCGATTGGCTGATAGAATCCTATCAGCCAATCGGAATTCGAGGGACGCCATCTTGGATGACGTCCCTTAAAGGAGCCTTCATTCGTCGGTAGTCCGTCGGGCCAGCAGGATGTTCCGCGTCGGAGGTCTGCAAGATGGATCCGGAAGAAAGAAGATTGAAGATGCCGTTGATAGAAGACTTCAGCCGGATCATGGACCTCTTCAGCTCCCGCTTGGATGATGACTTCAGCCGGATCATGGACCTCTTCAGCTCCCGCTTGGATGAAGACTTCAGCCGGATCATGGACATCTTCAGCCCCCTGCTTGGGCTTGGATCAGGACATCGGAGGAGCTCTTCTGGATCGATCGGTGAACCTGGTATGGTGAAGATAAGGTAGGAAGATCTTCAGGGGCTTAGTGTTAGGTTTATTTAAGGGGGGTTTGGGTTAGATTAGGGGTATGTGGGTGGTGGGTTGTAATGTTGGGGGGGGTATTGTATGTGGGGTTTTTTACAGGCAAAAGAGCTGAATTCTTTGGGGCATGCCCCGCAAAGGGCCCTGTTCAGGGCTGGTAAGGTAAAAGAGCTTTGAACTTTAGTAATTTAGAATAGGGTAGGGCATTTTTTTATTTTGGGGGTCTTTGTTATTTTATTAGGGGGCTTAGAGTAGGTGTAATTAGTTTAAAATTGTTGAAATATTTTTCTGATGTTTGTAAATATTTTTTTAGTTTTAGTAACTTAGTTCTTTTTTATTTTTTGTACTTTAGTTAGTTTATTTCATTGTATTTATTTGTAGATATTGTATTTAATTAATGTATTGATAGTGTAGTGTTAGGTTTAATTGTAGGTAATTGTAGGTATTTTATTTAATTAATTTATTGATAGTGTAGTGTTAGGTTTAATTGTAACTTAGGTTAGGATTTATTTTACAGGTAATTTTGTAATTATTTTAACTATTTTAGCTATTGTACCTGGTTAAAATAAATACAAAGTTACCTGTAAAATAATTATAAATCCTAAAATAGCTATAATATAATTATAATTTATATTGTAGCTATATTAGGATTTATTTTACAGGTAAGTATTTAGCTTTAAATAGGATTAATTTATTTAATAAGAGTTAATTTATTTAGTTAGATTTAAATTATATTTAATTTAGGGGGGTGTTAGTGTTAGGGTTAGACTTAGCTTTAGGGGTTAAAAAATTTATTAGAATAGCGGTGAGCTCCAGTCGGCAGATTAGGGGTTAATGTTTGAAGTTAGGTGTCGGCGATGTTAGGGAGGGCAGATTAGGGGTTAATACTATTTATTATAGGGTTAGTGAGGCGGATTAGGGGTTAATAACTTTATTATAATAGCGGTGCGGTCCGCTCGGCAGATTAGGGGTTAATAAGTGTAGGCAGGTGGAGGCGACGTTGTGGGGAGCAGATTAGGGGTTAATAAATATAATATAGGGGTCGGCGGTGTTAGGGGCAGCAGATTAGGGGTAAATAAGTATAACGTAGGTGGCGGTCGGCAGATTAGGGGTTAATAAATATAATATAGGGGTCGGCGGTGTTAGGGGCAGCAGATTAGGGGTACATAAGGATAACGTATGTAGCGGCGCTTTGCGGTCGGCAGATTAGGGGTTAATTATTGTAGGTAGCTGGCGGCGACGTTGTGGGGGGCAGGTTAGGGTTTAATAAATATAATATAGGGGTCGGCGGTGTTAGGGGCAGCAGATTAGGGGTACATAAGTATAACGTAGGTGGCGGTCGGCAGATTAGGGGTTAAAAAAATTTAATCGAGTGTCGGCGATGTGGGGGGGCCTTGGTTTAGGGGTACATAGGTAGTTTATGGGTGTTAGTGTACTTTAGGGCACAGTAGTTAAGAGCTTTATGAACCGGCGTTAGCCCAGAAAGCTCTTAACTACTGACTTTTTTCTGCGGCTGGAGTTTTGTCGTTAGAATTCTAACGCTCACTTCAGCCACGACTCTAAATACCGGAGTTAGAAAGATCCCATTGAAAAGATAGGATACGCAATTGACGTAAGGGGATCTGCGGTATGGAAAAGTCGCGGCTGAAAAGTGAGCGTTAGACCCTTTTTTGACTGACTCCAAATACCGGCGGTAGCCTAAAACCAGCGTTAGGAGCCTCTAACGCTGGTTTTCACGGCTACCGCCAAACTCCGGCCTAGATTTGGAGTTTGGCGGTAGCCGTGAAAACCAGCTAAATACTTACCTGTAAAATAAATCCTAATATAGCTACAATATAAATTATAATTATATTATAGCTATTTTAGGATTTATATTTATTTTAGAGGCAACTTTGTATTTATTTTAACCAGGTACAATAGCTAAAATAGTTAAAATAATTACAAAATTACCTGTAAAATAAATCCTAACCTAAGTTACAATTAAACCTAACACTACACTATCAATAAATTAATTAAATAAAATACCTACAATTACCTACAATTAAACCTAACACTACACTATCAATACATTAATTAAATACAATACCTACAAATAAATACAATGAAATAAACTAACTAAAGTACAAAAAATAAAAAAGAACTAAGTTACAAAAAATAAAAAAATATTTACAAACATCAGAAAAATATTACAACAATTTTAAACTAATTACACCTACTCTAAGCCCCCTAATAAAATAACAAAGACCCCCAAAATAAAAAAATGCCCTACCCTATTCTAAATTACTAAAGTTCAAAGCTCTTTTACCTTACCAGCCCTGAACAGGGCCCTTTGCGGGGGAATGCCCCAAAGAATTCAGCTCTTTTGCCTGTAAAAAAAACACATACAATACCCCCCCCCCCAACATTACAACCCACCACCCACATACCCCTAATCTAACCCAAACCACCCTTAAATAAACCTAACAATAAGCCCCTGAAGATCTTCCTACCTTATCTTCACCATACCAGGTTCACCGATCGATCCAGAAGAGCTCCTCCGATGTCCTGATCCAAGCCCAAGCAGGGGGCTGAAGATGTCCATGATCCGGCTGAAGTCTTCATCCAAGCGGGAGCTGATGAGGTCCATGATCCGGCTGAAGTCATCATCCAAGCGGGAGCTGAAGAGGTCCATGATCCGGCTGAAGTCTTCTATCAACGGCATCTTCAATCTTCTTTATTCCGGATCCATCTTGTAGACCTCCGACGCGGAACATCCTGCTGGCCCGACGGACTACCGACGAATGAAGGCTCCTTTAAGGGACGTCATCCAAGATGGCTTCCCTCGAATTCCGATTGGCTGATAGGATTCTATCAGCCAATCGGAATTAAGGTAGGAAAATTCTGATTGGCTGATGGAATCAGCCAATCACAATCAAGTTCAATCCGATTGGCCGATCCGATCAGCCAATCAGATTGAGCTCGCATTCTATTGGCTGATCGGATCAGCCAATCGGATTGAACTTGATTCTGATTGGCTGATTCCATCAGCCAATCAGAATTTTCCTACCTTAATTCCGATTGGCTCATAGAATCGGAATAGCCAATCGGAATTCGAGGGACGCCATCTTGGATGACGTCCCTTAAAGGAGCCTTCATTCGTCGGTAGTCCGTCGGGCCAGCAGGATGTTCCGCGTCGGAGGTCTACAAGATGGATCCGGAAGAAAGAAGATTGAAGATGCCGTTGATAGAAGACTTCAGCCGGATCATGGACCTCTTCAGCTCCCGCTTGGATGATGACTTCAGCCGGATCATGGACCTCTTCAGCTACCGCTTGGATGAAGACTTCAGCCGGATCATGGACATCTTCAGCCCCCTGCTTGGGCTTGGATCAGGACATCGGAGGAGCTCTTCTGGATCGATCGGTGAACCTGGTATGGTGAAGATAAGGTAGGAAGATCTTCAGGGGCTTAGTGTTAGGTTTATTTAAGGGGGGTTTGGGTTAGATTAGGGGTATGTGGGTGGTGGGTTGTAATGTTGGGGGGGGGGGTATTGTATGTGTTTTTTTTACAGGCAAAAGAGCTGAATTCTTTGGGGCATGCCCCGCAAAGGGCCCTGTTCAGGGCTGGTAAGGTAAAAGAGCTTTGAACTTTAGTAATTTAGAATAGGGTAGGGCATTTTTTTATTTTGGGGGTCTTTGTTATTTTATTAGGGGGCTTAGAGTAGGTGTAATTAGTTTAAAATTGTTGTAATATTTTTCTGATGTTTGTAAATATTTTTTTATTTTTTGTAACTTAGTTCTTTTTTATTTTTTGTACTTTAGTTAGTTTATTTCATTGTATTTATTTGTAGATATTGTATTTAATTAATGTATTGATAGTGTAGTGTTAGGTTTAATTGTAGGTAATTGTAGGTATTTTATTTAATTAATTTATTGATAGTGTAGTGTTAGGTTTAATTGTAACTTAGGTTAGGATTTATTTTACAGGTAATTTTGTAATTATTTTAACTATTTTAGCTATTGTACCTGGTAAAATAAATATAAATCCTAAAATAGCTGTAATATAATTATAATTTATATTGTAGCTATATTAGGGTTTATTTTACAGGTAAGTATTTAGCTTTAAATAGGAATAATTTATTTAATAAGAGTTAATTAATTTCGTTAGATTTAAATTATATTTAACTTAGGGGGGTGTTAGTGTTAGGGTTAGACTTAGCTTTAGGGGTTAATAAATTTATTAGAATAGCGGTGAGCTCCGGTCAGCAGATTAGGGGTTAATGTTTGAAGTTAGGTGTCGGTGATGTTAGGGAGGGCAGATTAGGGGTTAATACTATTTATTATAGGGTTAGTGAGGCGGATTAGGGGTTAATAACTTTATTATAATAGCGGTGCGGTCCGCTCGGCAGATTAGGGGTTAATAAGTGTAGGCAGGTGGAGGCGACGTTGTGGGGGGGGCAGATTAGGGGTTAATAAATATAATATAGGGGTCGGCGATGTTAGGGCAGCAGATTAGGGGTACATAGGGATAATGTAAGTAGCGGCGGTTTACGGAGCGGCAGATTAGGGGTTAATAATAATATGCAGGGGTCAGCGATAGCGGGGGCGGCAGATTAGGGGTTAATAAGTATAAGGTTAGGGGTGTTTAGACTCGGGGTACATGTTAGAGTGTTAGGTGCAGACGTAGGAAGTGTTTCCCCATAACAAACAATGGGGCTGCGTTAGGAGCTGAACGCGGCTTTTTTGCAGGTGTTAGTTTTTTTTTTAGCTCAAACAGCCCCATTGTTTCCTATGGGGGAATCGTGCACGAGCACGTTTTTGAAGCTGGCCGCTTCCGTAAGCAACTCTGGTATCGAGAGTTGCAGTGGCGTTAAATATGCTCTACGCTCCTTTTTTGGAGCCTAACGCAGCCATTCTGTGGACTCTCAATACCAGAGTTATTTTAAAGGTGCGGCCAGAAAAAAGCCAGCGTTAGCTACGCGGGTCGTTACCGACAAAACTCTAAATCTAGCCATCCAAATCTAGGCCAGGATATGCAATTGACGTAAGGGGATCTGCGGTATGGAAAAGTCGCGGCTGAAAAGTGAGCGTTAGACCCTTTTTTGACTGACTCCAAATACCGGCGGTAGCCTAAAACCAGCGTTAGGAGCCTCTAACGCTGGTTTTCACAGCTACCACCAAACTCCAAATCTAGGCCATAGACTGTTAGATAAAACAAAAAAACAAGAAACCAGATTATAATATCTAGAAAGCAGATTTGCAAAATGCATTGATTTGTTTATTTAAAGTAGTCTCGTTCTTGAAAACGCTATTAGTGTCACCAATCATGTTGATATAGAAACACTTCCTGCTATAAAATGTAACATTAAAAAGTGTATAATAAGAACTTGTATACTATTGGGCATAGTACCCACCAAAATTGCATATACAATTTACCCTTAATGCCCCAGTTGTAATTCCTTAAAGGGACATGAAACCCAAAAAAATTTCTTTCATGATTCAGACAGACAGGCCCATTTATTAAGCTCCGTACGGAGCTTGTAGGGGCCGTGTTTCTGGCGAGTCTTTGAAGGGCCATGTTTCTGCTCTCCGCATTTAGCGAGGTCTTGCGGACCTGATCCGCAGTGTCAGATCAGGTCCGCAAGCCCTTTGATAAATTGGGGCCAGAGCATACAATTTTAAACAACTTTCTAATTTACTTCTATTATCTAATTTGTTTCATTCTCTTGGTATCGTTTATTTAAGTAGCAGCAATGCACTAATGGTTTCTAACTGAACTCATGGGTGAGCCAATCACAAGCGATATATATATGCAGCTACCAATCAACAGCTAGAACCTAGGTTCTCTGCTGCTCCTGAGCTTTCCTAGATAAAGCTTTCAGCAAAGGATAACAAGAGAAGGAAGCAAATTAAAAAATAGAAGTAAATTGGAAAGTTGTTTAAAATTTTATTCTCTATCTAAATCATGAAAGAAAAATGTTGGATTTCATGTCCCTTTAAATCATTCTAAATGCAAATTCCTTTTTGTTTTAGAACATAATAGGTTAATTACAAGCAAGTCACTTTAACATCATTAAACAATGAAAAAGGAATCAACCAACACACCTGTAAGGTTATTGATAAACTTGTAAAATTGCTTTTGTATTTGTCATTATTGTTTTGCATTTTATTTTTCAATTCCAATGTCACAAACATGTTTTTCTTTCATCATCAGTATACTTTATGGCCGGTGGGTTTTAATGGCAGAAGCAGTTTGCTTAAAAACCATGCAGAAAATATCAAAGTTAAAAAATCATTATCTACCTAAAAAATCTGCAAGATTATGATCATTCCTTTGGGTTTAAGAGAGGTCAAGGCCACTGGAATTGAAAAAGTCCAAAAATCATGTAAAAGATATCAAAACAATTATTTCTGGTGTTGTGGAATATTATTCTTGAGTTTGTTTATACAGGAACATTAAATTATGTTGCTTTTGACCTGCTATATGCAACTTGGCCTGCCAAACCAAAGGACTCAAGGGTCTAAATGTAGCCACCAATCAGCAAGCGCTACCCAGGTGCTCAACCAAAAATGGTCCGGCTCCTAAACTTACATACTTGCTTTTTCAAATAAAGATACCAAGAGAAAGAAGAAAAATGTATAATAGGAGTGAATTAGAAAGTTGCTTAAAATTGCATGCTCTATCTGAATCATTAAAGTTTCATTTTGACTATCCCTTTAATCACAGAGGTAAAAAGTATATTATTATAACAGTGTTGGTTATGCAAAACTGGATAACGGGTGATAAAGGGATTATCTATCTTTTTAAACAAAAACATTCTGGAGTAGACAGTCCCTTTAAGTGTAAAATTGGGAATACCAAGTTACACTTTGTGATAATTGGGAATACCAAGTTACACTTTGTGATAATACCTCTAATGAGCTATAATTTTATAATAAATAAAAAAGAAATTATATTTTTTTAATGTTTCCTTCTATTTTAACCATATTTTATGAAAGGCTTCCTAACATAACTTAATTCTAAACAGTTTTTTTTACATCTTAAAAATTGTTTTCCACAAATACAAACATAATTAAAACCTTTGTATAGTTAACACTTCTATATTGCTACATGTAGTAGCCAAAAATAATATTCTACAGTTGAATGTCTTTACAATTAATTCTCAAGATATCAATAATAAAAAAAAAGTCCCATCTGTGGACATTTTTGACAAATTTTAAATTTAATAAACTAAAAATTACTTTTCTTAAACCTTGAACCCAAGCGACATGTATATACTTTGTACTGTACTTTGCTTATTATACCTCACAATGTATTTATACGTCGGAGCTGCATGAAGCTCCAACAGTCTTGGCTGTTAAAGTGAAAGTCAATCCTAGCTTTGTACAACCACTAGGATTGACTATTAAAACAAATAAAGGGAACTTTCATTCATAAAGTATAAGATACTTCATGTAGAAAGCTCCTTTATTTGTTTCAACTGATCGCCTTTCTTAGCTGGTACAGCAGCCAACGGCTAAAAATATTTTTGCCAAGAGGTGACATTTTAACCTCTTAGCCAATAGCCGTGCTATAAATCCAGCTCCCATGGGCTCCAAGCCGGATTTACTGCACGGCTATTGGCTAAGAGGTGAAAATGTCACCTCTTAGCAAAAAATTTTTTAGCTGTGGGTTGCTGTAGCAGCTAAGAACGGCGATAGGTTGAAAAAATAAAGGAGCTTTCTACATGAAGTATCTTATACTTCATGAATGAAAATCCCCTTTATTTGTATTAATAGCCAATCCTAGTGTTTGTACAACGCTAGGATTGACTTTTACTTTAATTTACAGCTGAGAGCTGGAGTTCCTGAGCTCCAGGCATCTCTGCACATCGGTGCTCTGGTTCCAAATGAGGGCAGATGCCAGATCATTACAGACATCTGTAACGATCATCTGCTGGGGATGGTGGGAGGTGTAGGAAGGAATCTGGGAGGCAAGTGGGAGGTCCGGCAGGATAGGGGTGAAAGAGGGGGTGGAGTGGGATGGCCCTAATTAAGAAAAAATAAAAGGAGAGGGAGGGATGGGGAGCGACTCTACAGAAAAAAGGTGAGGTGGGGGGGTGGAGGATCCCTAACTAATGATCGTGGAGGGGGGAGGTGGGCAACCACTACAATACAGAATGTAATATATATATAACAGGAATATAGAAAAGAAAACATTTTATAGGTACTAGCAGATACCTCATAGTGCCAAAGATAGCAGACACTAGTTAGAGGGTGGGGTAAGAGCGATATTTGGGAGGGATCAGGGAGTTTGGAGTGTAAGGGGATATCCTACACTGCAGAAAATATAAAAAAAATGGAAAAAAAATTAATAAGAAAAATTGCCTTAAATTTTCACATTGGCAGACAGTCTGCCAGTACCTAAGATGTGGGTAACCAGTGGAGGGGAGAGGGGGTGAGGTAGGGAAGAGAGCTGTTTGGAAGGGATCAAGGGTAGTGATGTCGCGAACTGAAAATTTTCCGTTCTCGAACAGCGGACTCATACTTCCCCAACTGTTCGCGAACGGGCGAACCGGCGAACCGCCATTGACTTCAATAGGCAGGCAAATTTTAAAACCCACAGGGACTCTTTCTGGCCACAATAGTGATGGAAAAATTGTTTCAAGGGGACTAACACCTGGACTGTGGCATGCCGGAGGGGGATACATGGCAAAACTCCCACGGAAAATTACATAGTTGATGCAGAGTCTGGTTTTAATCCATAAAGGGCCTAAATCACCTAACATTCCTAAATTGTTTGGAATAACGTGCTTTAGAACATCAGGTATGATGTTGTATCAATCAGGTAGTGTAAGGGTTACGCCCGCTTCACAGTGACAGACCAAACTCTCCGTTTAACGCACCGCAAACAACCACAAACAACTGCAAACAGTCCATTTGCACAACCACGAAATAGATAGATTTGATCGATACATAGATACATAGATTAGATAGATAGATCAATAGATGCAATATACATTTGATAGATATGATAGATAGATAGATTTGAAGGATAAATAGATAGATTTGATAGATATATAATTTCCCAGACAGAGAATTACAAGACATGCCGTCTGGGACCCATGGTAAGGTTCCCAGTCCCAGAGGCAGTTGTGGCGCCAGGGGACGTGTATATGGCATGGATTTTAGGAACCGGGAGATGGAAAAAGATGCTTGGTCGGTCCTCCTACTTCAAATTTGGGGCACTGCACGTGCAATCTACTGTGCCACCAGATATGAGTGGTGTGTTAAGTAGTACTATTCTGATCAGTTTAATACCTGCTACTCCCCCTATCGGGGGAGGTGTATATGGCATGGATTTTAGGAACTGGGAGATGGAAAAAGATGCTTGGTCGGTCCTCCTACTTCAAATTTGGGGCACTGCGTGTGCAATCGTGGCCGGACTTTTAGCCGATGGATATTTTGCCGATGGACCTTTGTCCGACGGACATTTGGCCGAAACACAAGTGGCTGTCACAAAACAGTCCGGCCACGAGATAGATAGATTTGATAGATAGATACATAGATTAGATAGATCAATAGATGCAATATACATTTGATAGATACGATAGATAGATAGTTAGATAGATTTGATAGATAAATAGATAGATTTGATAAATATATAATTTTCCAGACAGAGAATTACAAGACGTGCAGTCTGGGACCCATGGTGAGGTTCCCAGAAGCAGTTGCGGCACCAGGGGACGTGTATATGGCATGGATTTTAGGAACCGGGAGATGGAAAAAGATGCTTGGTCGGTCCTCCTACTTCAAATTTGGGGAACTGCACGTGCAATCTACTGTGCCACCAGATATGAGTGGTGTGTTAAGTAGTACTATTCTGATCAGTTTAATACCTGTTACTCCCCCTATCGGGGGAGGTGTATATGGCATGGATTTTAGGAACCGGGAGATGGAAAAAGATGCTTGGTCGGTCCTCCTACTTCAAATTTGGGGCACTGCGCGTGCAATCGTGGCCGGACTTTTAGCAGACGGACATTTGGCCGACGGACATTTGGCCGAAACACAAGTGGCTGTCACAAAACAGACCGGCCACGAGATAGATAGATTTGATAGATAGATAGATAGATAGATAGATAGATAGATACATAGATTAGATAGATCAATAGATGCAATATACATTTGATAGATACAATAGATAGTTAGATAGATTTGATAGATAAATAGATAAATTTGATAGATATATAATTTCCCAGACAGAGAATTACAAGACGTGCGGTCTGGGACCCATGGTAAGGTTCCCAGAGGCAGTTGCGGCACCAGTTGACATGTATATGGCATGGATTTTATGAACCAGGAGATGGAAAAAGATGCTTGGTCGGTCCTCCTACTTCAAATTTGGGGCACTGCGCGTGCAATCTACTGTGCCACCAGATATGAGTGGTGTGTTAAGCAGTACTATTCTGATCAGTTTAATACCTGTTACTCCCCCTATCGGGGGAGGTGTATATGGCATGGATTTTAGGAACCAGGAGATGGAAAAAGATGCTTGGTCGGTCCTCCTACTTCAAATTTGGGGCACTGCGCGTGCAATCGTGGCCGGACTTTTAGCCGATGGACATTTGGCCGACGGACATTTGGCCGAAACACAAGTGGCTGTCACAAAACAGTCTGGCCACGAGATAGATAGATTTGATAGATAGATACATAGATTAGATAGATCAATATATGCAATATACATTTGATAGATACGATAGATAGTTAGATAGATTTGATAGATAAATAGATAGATTTGATAGATATATAATTTCCCAGACAGAGAATTACAAGACGTGCGGTCTGTAAGGTTCCCAGAGGCAGTTGCGGCGCCAGGGGACGTGTATATGGCATGGATTTTAGGAACCGGGAGATGGAAAAAGATGCTTGGTCGGTACTCCTACTTCAAATTTGGGGCACTGCGCGTGCAATCTACTGTGCCACCAGATATGAGTGGTGTGTTAAGTAGTACTATTCTGATCAGTTTAATACCTGTTACTCCCCCTATCGGGGGAGGTGTATATGGCATGGATTTTAGGAACCGGTAGATGGAAAAAGATGCTTGGTCGGTCCTCCTACTTCAAATTTGGGGCACTGCACGTGCAATTGTGGCCGGACTTTTAGCCGATGGACATTTACCCGACGGACATTTGGCCGAAACACAAGTGGCTGTCACAAAACAGTCCGGCCACGAGATATAAAGATTTGATAGATAGATACATAGATTAGATAGATCAATAGATGCAATATACATTTGATAGATACGATAGATAGATTTGATAGATTAATAGATAGATTTGATAGATATATAATTTCCCAGACATAGAATTACAAGACGTACAGGTAAGGTTCCCAGAGGCAGTTGTGGCGCCAGGGGACGTGTATATGGCATGGATTTTAGGAACCTGGAGATGGAAAAAGATGCTTGGTCGGTCCTCCTACTTCAAATTTGGGGCACTGCACGTGCAATCTACTGTGCCACCAGATATGAGTGGTGTGTTAAGTAGTACTATTCTGATCAGTTTAATACCTGTTACTCCCCCTATCGGGGGAGGTGTATATGGCATGGATTTTAGGAACCGTGAGATGGAAAAAGATGCTTGGTCGGTCCTCCTACTTCAAATTTGGGGCACTGCGCATGCAATCATGGCCGGACTTTTAGCCGACGGACATTTGGCCGACGGACATTTGTCCAACGGACATTTGGCCGAAACACAAGTGGCTGTCACAAAACAGTCCGGCCACGAGATAGATAGATTTGATAGATAGATACATAGATTAGATAGATCAATAGATGTTATATTCATTTGATAGATACGATAGATAGTTAGATAGATTTGATAGATAAATACATAGATTTGATAGATATATAATTTCCCAGACAGAGAATTACAAGAAGTGCGGTCTGTAAGGTTCCCAGAGGCAGTTGCGGCGCCAGGGGACGTGTATATGGCATGGATTTTAGGAACCGGGAGATGGAAAAAGATGCTTGGTCGGTACTCTTACTTCAAATTTGGGGCACTGCACGTGCAATCTACTGTGCCACCAGATATGAATGGTGTGTTAAGTAGTACTATTCTGATCAGTTTAATACCTGTTACTCCCCCTATCGGGGGATGTGTATATGGCATGGATTTTAGGAACCGGGAGATGGAAAAAGATGCTTGGTCGGTCCTCCTACTTCAAATTTGGGGCACTGCACGTGCAATCATGGCCAGACTTTTAGCCGACGGACATTTGGCCGACGGACATTTGGCCGAAACACAAGTGGCTGTCACAAAACAGTCCGGCCACGAGATAGAAAGATTTGATAGATAGATACATAGATTAGATAGATCAATAGATGCAATATACATTTCATAGATACGATAGATAGATAGATAGATAGATTTGATAGATAAATAGATAGATTTGATAGATATATAATTTCCCAGACAGAGAATTACAAGACGTACAGTCTGGGACCCATGGTAAGGTTCCCAGAGGCAGTTGTGGCACCAGGGGACGTGTATATGGCATGGATTTTAGGAACCGGGAGATGGAAAAAGATGCTTGGTCGGTCCTCCTACTTCAAATTTGGGGCACTGCGCGTGCAATCTACTGTGCCACCAGATATGAGTGGTGTGTTAGGCAGTACTATTCTGATCAGTTTAATACCTATTACTCCCCCTATCGGGGGAGGTGTATATGGCATGGATTTTAGGAACCGGGAGATGGAAAAAGATGCTTGGTCGGTCCTCCTACTTCAAATTTGGGGCACTGCGCATGCAATCGTGGCCGGACTTTTAGCCGACGGACATTTGGCCGACGGACATTTGTCCGATGAACATTTGGCCGAAACACAAGTGGCTGTCACAAAACAGTCCGGCCACGAGATAGATAGATTTGATAGATAGATACATAGATTAGATAGATAGATAGATAGATAGATAGATAGATAGATCAATAGATGCAATATACATTTGATAGATACGATAGACAGATAGATAGATTTGATAGATACATAGATAGATTTGATAGATAGATAATTTCCCAGACAGAGAATTACAAGACGTGCGTTCTGGGACCCAAGGTAAGGTTACTTCCTTTTGCACAATCGAGTACAGGTTGGGGATTGCCTTTTTTGCAAAGAAATTTCGGCTGGGTACCTTCCACTGCAGTGCCCCCTATCAGGGGATGTGTATATGGCATGGATTTTAGGAACCGGAAGATGGAAAAAGATGCTTGGTCGGTCCTCCTACTTCAAATTTCGGGCACTGCGCGTGCAATCTAATGTGCCACCAGATAGGAGTGGTGTGTTAAGTATTACTATTCCTATCAGTTTAATCCTGTTAAGTGTCTTTTTTTTGTTTTGTTTTTGAAGCCACAGTGCAGCTCCAGAGGCCAGAAAAATCTGGCATGTACACATGCCTGAAAAATTAGGTATTGTTGCAGCCGCTGCTGTAGCAGTGGCCAGAAAAATTGATGTTTGTTTCCCAGGCAGAAAGTGCCCTAAAACATTGCGGCTTGAACCCTAGTTGGTGGCGGATAAGTCACGCAAGTCATCCGGCATTTGAAGATAAAATACAGCAGCGTGTGGACCATTTTTAGCCCAAGGCAGCTCATCTCATCAGGCCTTTTTTACTCAAATGTATCACCCAATGTCAGTCCCTTCGGGATCCATCCCTCATTCATCTTAATAAAGGTGAGGTAATCTAGACTTTTTTGACCTAGGCGACTTCTCTTCTCAGTGACAATACCTCCTGCTGCACTGAAGGTCCTTTCTGACAGGACACTTGAAGCGGGGCAGGCCAGAAGTTCGATTGCAAATTGCGATAACTTAGGCCACAGGTCAAGCCTGCACACCCAGTAGTCAAGGGGTTCATCACTCCTCAGAGTGTCGAGATCTGCAGTTAAGGCGAGGTAGTCTGCTACCTGTCGGTCGAGTCGTTCTCTGAGGGTGGACCCCGAAGAGCTGTGGCGATGCATAGGAGTTAAAAAGCTCCGCATGTCCTCCATCAACAACACGTCTGGAAAGCGTCCTGTCCTTGCCGGCGTGGTCGTGGGAGTCGGAGGATTACTTTCAGCTCTTCCCCTGCTAGATTCACGTTGTGCTGTGACATCACCCTTATACGCTGTGTAAAGCATACTTTTTAATTTATTTTGGAAATGCTGCATCCTTTCGGTAACATTTCTGGCACTTTATGCTTATACCGGGGGTCTAGTAACGTGAACACGAGGGTCCCTCAACAGGCACAACAGCATGAAAGTCCCCATTTGCACAAGGTTGGATGCCGAGCTACTCATGTCCTGTTCCTCGTCCTCAGTGATGTCACTGAAGGTATCTTCTTCCCCCCAGCCACGTACAACACCACGGGTACCAGATAGGTGACAATGAGCACCCTGGGATGCCTGTTGTGCTTGGTCTTCCTCCTCCTCCTCAAAGCCACATTCCTCCTCTGACTCCTCTTCCTCAGAATCCTCTTCCAGCGTTGCCACAGGTCCAGGAAGCGATGCTGATAACGCTGTTTCTGGTGGTGATGGTGACCACAACTCTTCCTCTTCAAGCTCATCTACGGCTTGATCCAGAACTCTTCGCAGGGCACGCTCCAGGAAGAAAACAAATGGTATAATGTCACTGATGTTGCCTTCGGTGCGACTGACTAGGTTTGTCACCTCCTCAAAAGGATGCATGAGCCTACAGGCATTGCGCATGAGCGCCCAGTAACGTGGCAAAAAAATTCCCAACTCTGCAGAGGCTGTCCTAGCACCCCGGTCATACAAATACTTGTTAACGTTTTTTTCTTGTTGGAGCAGGCAGTCGAACATTAGGAGTGTTGAATTCAAACGTGTCTGGCTGTCGCAAATCAAGCGCCTCACTGGCATGTTGTTTCGCCACTGTATATTGGAAAAGTGCGCCATGGCCATGTAGGAACCCCTCAAATGGCCACACACCTTCCTGGCCTGCTTCAGGATGTCCTGTAAGCCTGGGTACTTATGCACAAAGTGTTGTACGATCAGATTACACACATGTGCCATGCACGGCACATGTGTCAACTTGCCCAATTTTAATGCCGCCACCAAATTACTTCCATTGTCAGAAACCACTTTGCCAATCTCCAGTTGGTGCGGAGTCAGCCACTGATCCACCTGTGCTGGTCCTGTGTGACTCTCTGCTTTCAGGCAAGTCAACCCCAAGACGGTGTGACACTGCCGTATCCGGGATGTGGAATAGTACCTGGGGAGCTGGGGGGGGTGCCGTTGATGTGGAGCAAGACGCAGGAGCAGAAGAGGACTCAGCCAAGGAGGTTATGGAAGAGGATGGAGTAGCAGGAGTAGAGAGGGTGGCAGCAGGCCTGCCTGCAAGTCGTGGCGGTGTCACCAACTGCTCCTCTGCAGAGCCACGCATTCCATGCTTGGCAGCCGTCAGCAGGTTTACCCAATGTGCAGTGTAGGTGATATACCTGCCCTGACCATGCTTTGCAGACCAGCTATCAGTGGTCAGATGGACCCTTGCCCCAACACTATGTGCAAGACATGCCATTACTTCCTTTCGCACAATTGAGTACAGGTTGGAGATTGCCTTTTGTGAAAAGAAATTTCGGCCGGGTACCTTCCACTGCGGTGTTCCAATAGCTAAAAATTTTTTGAATGCCTCAGACTCCACTAGCTTGTATGGTAAAAGCTGGCGGGCTAAGAGTTCAGACAAGCCAGCTGTCAGACGCCGGGCAAGGGGGTGACTTTGTGACATTGGTTTCTTACGCTCAAACATGTCATTGACAGACACCTGACTGTGGGCAGATGAGCAGGAACTGCTCCGGAAGAGAGACGGAATGGCGGATGGTTGAGAGGGGGCAAGGAGGACAGCAGTGGTTGACGTGGCTGAAGATGCTGGACCAGGAGGAGGATGGCGGCTTTCAGTTTGTGTGCTGCTTCTACTCATATGTTGATCCCATAGGCATTTGTGATGTGCGATCATGTGCCTTCGCAAAGCAGTTGTACCTAGGTGGGTGTTGCACTTCCCATGACTCAGTTTCTTTTGGCACAGGTTGCAAATGGCATCGCTGTTGTCAGAGGCAGACACACAAAAAAAGCCACACTGCTGAGCTCTGTGATGATGGCATTCTGGTGGTGGCAACAGCATGCGTTTATTGGCGTGCTGTCTGGCTGACCCCGGGGGCCGATGCATGCTGTCTGACTGTGCCACTAGCTCCTTGCGACGACCTCCCCCTGCTACCAACTCGTCTCCTCCTCCTCCTCTCTGTCTCCCCTTCTGAACTTTCCCCCTGTTCTTCTTCTCTTCTAGCGGGCACCCACGTCACATCCATGGACGCATCGTCATCATCAACCGCTTCACTTGTATCTGACAAATCAACAAAGGAAGCAGCAGCGGGTACAACATCATCATCATCACACTGTACGTCCATGTCTGTAATGCTGCCTGACTGAGACATATCACTGTTATCTACATCCTCTGTCAATGATGGTTGCGCATCATTCATTTCTTCCAACTGATGTTTAAAAAACTCCTCTGACAGGGCACCATTGAAGAATACTTCCGCAATAACATGAGAGAGGAGCTAGCTGATACCACAGTGTGGGAGGCGCATAAGTGCATCCTAAGGGGCGTTTTGATCAGACATGTGTCTGCTCTGCGGCGGGAGCAACGATCCCACTATGCCGCTCTCCTTGAGAAGGTGGCACAAGCGGAGATCGCACATAAGGTGCGACCAACAGATAGCACACTACAGGCAGAACTGGCGGGGGCGAGATCTGCGCTTCTGAGCTATATACAGGCAGAACAACAAACAAAAGCTCTCAAGCTTAGACAACATTACTTTGAGCACGGTAATAAGGCGGGCAGGCTGCTTGCCCGGGCACTGGCACGCCAGAGACTCAAAACCTATGTTTATGAGGTTACTGACCAGTTTGGTAAGGAACAACAAGAAGGCCCCACAATTGCTGGTACCTTCGGGCATTTTTATGAAACTTTATATAACCTGCACCCTGTAAGTTCAGGGAGCCAAGAGGGGGCACTTGAAGACGCCCGAGAGAAAGCTATCCTAGACTATCTAGGTGGAGTAGAGATGCCTGTATTGACACAGACAGAGGCTGAGCAACTTGAGGCCCCATTTACGGTAGAAGAGATTCGGTTGGCGATCAAATTACTCCCAGGGGGTAAAAGTCCGGGCCCAGATGGGTTCGGTATGCGTTATTATAAAATATTTCAGGATAAATTGATACCTCATCTACTAAAGATGTTTAATCAACTACCAGAGGGGACCTCCTTACCGGGATCTATGCTTGAGGCACATATTTCAGTCATACACAAACCAGGGAAACCTGAAAAGCTGCCTAGTAGCTATAGGCCGATATCCTTAAACTCGGACATAAAAATCCTAGCAAAGCTCATAGCGAATCGCCTTGCTAAGCTCCTACCGCAGCTTATTTCCACAGACCAAGTAGGGTTTGTCCCGGGTAGAGAAGTTCGGGATAATATCCTCAAAGTAACCCAATTGATATCTTATGCGCACAATAATTCAGCACCATTGGCACTCGTGTCCACGGATGCTGAAAAAGCTTTTGACCGAATCAACTGGTCGTTTATGCGACACACATTGGTCAAGCTGGGATTCGGTGATGGCATCATCCTTACGATCTTCTCATTATACTCAACACCCAGTGCTAGGGTTCGGGTAAACGGCATGCTCTCAAAACCTTTTTTGATCACTAACGGAATGAGGCAGGGGTGCCCCCTGTCACCCCTGCTATTTGCACTGGTGATGGAAACTCTGGCTTGTAAGATTCGTAATAATCCTAACATCTCGGGAGTGGTGGTCGGTCACAGGGAGCACAAGCTGGCAATGTATGCGGACGACATCCTTGTGACACTGTCCGACACATCCGTATCGCTCTCGGCCTTATTGGCTGAGTTTGAGGAATTTGGAAGGGTCTCAGACTTTTTACTGAACTTGTCTAAGTCTGAGATTATGAATGTGTCTATACCGGCTGATGTCTTTTGTGAGACATGCGACCAAAGTCCTCTTAGTATAGCGAAACACCGCCTGAGGTATCTGGGGGTTTATCTGACTCCGGTTGTATCTGAAATTGTTGAGATGAACTACAAGCTGATTAGAGATGCAGTGACAGAAGATATGACCAAATGGAAAAATAAATCCATTTCATGGATGGGCCGCATCCATGCGGTCAAAATTAATGTGCTACCAAGGGTCCTGTATGTTAAGCAGGCGCTTCCCCTTCTGTCGGCTTTGCCCCTCATTCACCAGATACAATCAGAAATGGAGGCGTATATATGGAATGGTTTAATACCAAGAATCAGGAAGAACACAATGTATCTGCCTAGGGACAGGGGAGGATCAGGAGTCCCCTTATTGAAAACATATTTTAAAGCAATAAATGCTCAACGCCTAGTTCACTGGTGCCACAATAATGCAGACAAAGCATGGGTACATCTGGACCGAGAAATCTTGCAAAGGGGTAATGTAGGTGCGCTTGCGTGGATATCAGTTGAAAATCGGACCCCTCTGATACACCAATACCCCCTTCTAAACGATGTCTTCCGTGAATGGGACTCATGGGTCAAAAAAGACATATCCATTTCCTCTAAACCATCACCGGTAACACCGACCTTTGAAAACCTAGACAACGCTCTGGTCAACGAGGCCCGATCCCCGAGATATACTTACACTTTAGCAGAGGCTGCCATATCTAATGCCTTCGATGAAGGCAAGCTCCAAACTCAGGAAAATCTCATGAAATGAAATCAGTGGCTTTTTTCATCCTGGTTTAGGGTGACACAATTTCATCATTATATCAAGGGGCATAAAGATGTGACCCCTCTCACGAGAGAGAAAACTGCCTTTGAAAATATTTGCACCATGGACCAAACACCTGGTCATTTAATCTCCCGCTTGTATAAGCTACTATTGACAGGAAATGGCGAGACGCTGCCCTCTTACACAGAGGCTTGGCGGGCGGAACTTGACTTAAACATCACCTACAAAGAGTGGTTGCGAATCTTTAATAGGGCAAAGACGGCATCGGTATCTATGAGATTGCAGGAGATGCATTTTAAATTTCTGAGCGATGGTACCTGACCCCACAAAGACTGCATAAGATCTACCCGCAGGCAAGTGATGAGTGTTGGAGGGGTTGCGGGGAGATGGGCTCCACTTTACACGTCTGGTGGACCTGCCCGAGAATTCGTGAATTCTGGGAGAGAGTTCTTGCGGAGAGTAGTCGGCTTCTTGGGGTGATTATACCCCCGAACCCTCATTACTTGATATACCATAATCTCCCTAAGATTGTGGTGGAGGCAAAGCATAGACTTTTCCTACTGATGCTGAATTGCTCAAAGGGATTGATCCCAAAACATTGGAAATCAGAGATTGCACCGAACTTTAATGAATGGAAGAATGGGGTAGGGGACCTGCTCGGTCTGGAGAGGTTTCACTACCTTAAGATAGGGAAACTTGACTTACTTGAACATATGAGTTTGATCTGGGAGGGGAAGAGTATCTGACCCTCCAAAAGAAAAGAGCTAACCTTACTGGAATGGGAGTGTGGGTCCTGGAGGTGCACGTATTTACAAGAGTCATAGAATAATGGGAGGTATGGGGAACACTGAGATTAGAATCCTGGAATAAGCTTTTCAAAATAGATAGCATGGGTGGAATGTTGATAGCAGGAACTCACCCCCCCTCTCCTTTCCCGCTACCCCCCCCCCCTCCCCTTTTTTTTTTTTTTTTTTTTCTTTTTCTCCCCCCTTCTTCTTTTCTTTCTGTCTTCTTACTCTTCTAATTGGGTATGACTCAATACCCGAGCTAGATTACTATTCTAATAATTGGATATAAGCTTGAAAAATTTTTTGCTTAAAAGACACGCTGTCAGTTGTGAACAATGTACCAGAAACATGAACTGGGAGAACTGTGTAAGAAAGACTTTTATTTCTTAATTAACATCTTTGCTTTCTATGTTATAGATAAGTACAATATGATACATGTAACTCCTGTTTGTTTATCAATGATTGTAAGACTTTTAGTTCTGGACATTCAATAAAGCTTTTAAAAAAAAAAAAAAAAAACTCCTCTGACAGATCAAGTGAAGCAGCTGTGGTGCTAGTGTTGGTGGTGGTGGCAGGCGGGCGAGTGGTGGTAACTTGAGAGGTGCCCGAAGATAAGCTGGAGGAGGATGGTGCGTCAAGGTTCGGAGCGGAAGCTATAGAAGATTGGGTGTCCTGTGTTAAAAAGTCAACTATGTCCTCCTCAGAACTTTTCGAGTTCATGGGACGTGGCCTCTGAACACTGGGCATTATTCTATGGCCAAAGGGAATCACAGCACCACGACCACGACGGCACCTGCAGGGTGGCCTGACTCTTCCTGTCATTTTTTTTAAATGTACACTTACACTACTATTAAACAAGATATGAGTGGTGGCACTGGGCAAGTGGGCACAGTATACGCTGTGAGCCTGACACAAAAAAGCAGACTGATGTTTGACATCCAAAAAAGTTTTTATTTTTTAAAATGTACACTTACACTACTATTAAACAAGATATGAGTGGTGTCACTGGGCAAGTGGGCACAGTATACGCTGTGAGGCTGGCACACACACTGGCAGGAAGACAACTGCAATTAGATTACACAAGCAGACTGATGTTTCACAGTAAAAAAAGTTTTGTTTTTTTTCAATTATTTACACTACTGTTACACCAGATATGAGTGGTGGCACTGGGCAAGTGGGCCGGGCACACATGTTGGCAGGCAAATGCAATTAAAATTACACTAGCAGACTGATGTTTCACAGTCAAAAAAGTTTTTTTTTTAAAATTATTTACACTACTGTTACACCAGATATGAGTGGTGGCACTGGGCAAGTGGGACAGGCACACACGTTGGCAGGCAGGCAAATGCAATTAGAATTACACTAGCAGACTGATGTTTCACAGTCAAAAAAGTTTTTTTTTTTTTCATTATTTACACTACTGTTACACCAGATATGAGTGGTTGCACTGGGCAACTGGGCCGGGCACACACGTTGGCAGGCAGGCAAATGCAATTAGAATTGCACTAGCAGACTGATGTTTCACAGTCAAAAAAGTTTTTTTTTTATTATTTACACTACTGTTACACAAGATATGAGTGGTGGCACTGGGCAAGTGGGCCTGGCACACACGCTAGCAGGCAGGCAACTGCAATTAGATTACATTAGCCGACTGATGTTTCACAGTCAAAAAAGTTTTGTTTTTTTTACATTATTTACACTACTGTTACACCAGATATGAGTGGTGGCACTGGGCAAGTGGGCCGGGCACACACGTTGGCAGGCAGGCAAATGCAATTAGAATTACACTAGCAGACTGATGTTTCACAGTCAAAAAAGTTGTTTTTTTAATTATTTACTCTACTGTTACACCAGATATGAGTGGTGGCACTGGGCAAGTGGGCCTGGCACACACGCTAGCAGGCAGGCAACTGCAATTAGATTACACTAGCAGACTGATGTTTCACAGTCAAAAAAGTTTTTTTTTATTATTTACACTACTGTTACACCAGATATGAGTGGTGGCACTGGGCAAGTGGACCGGGCACACACATTGGCAGGCAGGCAACTGTAATTAGATTACACTAGCAGACTGATGTTTCACAGTCAAAAAAGTTTTTTTTTTTTTAAATTTACACTACTGTTACAACAGATATGAGTGGTGGCACTAGTTGGCAATTGGGCCTGGCACACACGCTGGCGGGCAGGCAACTGCAATTAGATTACACTAGCAGACTGAGGTTTCACAGTCAAAAACGTTTTTTTTAAAAAAATTACACTACTGTTACAACAGATATGAGAGGTGGCACTTAGCATGTGGGCCTGGCACACACGCTGGCAGGCAGGCAACTGCTATTAGATTACACTAGCAGACTGATGTTTCACAGTCAAAAAAGTTTTTTTTTAAAATTTACACTACTGTTACAACAGATATGAGTGGTGGCACTAGTTGGCAAGTGGGCCTGGCACACACGCTGGCAGGCAGGCAACTGCAATTAGATTACACTAGCAGACTGATGTTTCACAGTCAAAAAAGTTTTTTTTTTTTAAATTTACACTACTGTTACAACAGATATGAGTGGTGGCACTTAGCAAGTGGGCCTGGCACACACGCTGGCAGGCAGGCAACTGCAATTAGATTACACCAGCAGACTGATGTTTCACAGTCAAAAAAGTTTTTTTTAAAAAAAAATTACACTACTGTTATAACAGATATGAGTGGTGGCACTAGTTGGCAAGTGGGCCTGGCACACACGCTGGCAGGCAGGCAACTGCAATTAGATTACACTAGCAGACTGATGTTTCACAGTCAAAAAAGTTTTTTTAAAAAAAAATTACACTACTGTTACAACAGATATGAGTGGTGGCACTTAGCAAGTGGGCCTGGCACTCACGCTGGCAGGCAGGCAACTGCAATTTGATTACACTAGCAGACTGATGTTTCACAGTCAAAAAAGTTTTTTTCTTTTTTAAATTTACACTACTGTTACAACAGATATGAGTGGTGGCACTAGTTGGCAATTGGGCCTGGCACACACGCTGGCGGGCAGGCAACTGCAATTAGATTACACTAGCAGACTGATGTTTCACAGTCAAAAAAGTTTTTTTTTTTAAAATTACACTACTGTTACAACAGATATGAGAGGTGGCACTTAGCATGTGGGCCTGGCACACACGCTGGCAGGCAGGCAACTGCTATTAGATTACACTAGCAGACTGATGTTTCACAGTCAAAAAAGTTTTTTTTTAAAATTTACACTACTGTTACAACAGATATGAGTGGTGGCACTAGTTGGCAAGTGGGCCTGGCACACACGCTGGCAGGCAGGCAACTGCAATTAGATTACACTAGCAGACTGATGTTTCACAGTCAAAAAAGTTTTTTTTTTTTAAATTTACACTACTGTTACAACAGATATGAGTGGTGGCACTTAGCAAGTGGGCCTGGCACACACGCTGGCAGGCAGGCAACTGCAATTAGATTACACCAGCAGACTGATGTTTCACAGTCAAAAAAGTTTTTTTTAAAAAAAAATTACACTACTGTTATAACAGATATGAGTGGTGGCACTAGTTGGCAAGTGGGCCTGGCACACACGCTGGCAGGCAGGCAACTGCAATTAGATTACACTAGCAGACTGATGTTTCACAGTCAAAAAAGTTTTTTTAAAAAAAAATTACACTACTGTTACAACAGATATGAGTGGTGGCACTTAGCAAGTGGGCCTGGCACTCACGCTGGCAGGCAGGCAACTGCAATTTGATTACACTAGCAGACTGATGTTTCACAGTCAAAAAAGTTTTTTTCTTTTTTAAATTTACACTACTGTTACAACAGATATGAGTGGTGGCACTAGTTGGCAATTGGGCCTGGCACACACGCTGGCGGGCAGGCAACTGCAATTAGATTACACTAGCAGACTGATGTTTCACAGTCAAAAAAGTTTTTTTTTTTAAAATTACACTACTGTTACAACAGATATGAGAGGTGGCACTTAGCATGTGGGCCTGGCACACACGCTGGCAGGCAGGCAACTGCTATTAGATTACACTAGCAGACTGATGTTTCACAGTCAAAAAAGTTTTTTTTTTAATTTGCACTACTGTTACAACAGATATGAGTGGTGGCACTAGTTGGCAAGTGGGCCTGGCACACACGCTGGCAGGCAGGCAACTGCAATTAGATTACACTAGCAGACTGATGTTTCACAGTCAAAAAAGTTTTTTTTTTTTTAAATTTACACTACTGTTACAACAGATATGAGTGGTGGCACTTAGCAAGTGGGCCTGGCACACACGCTGGCAGGCAGGCAACTGCAATTAGATTACACCAGCAGACTGATGTTTCACAGTCAAAAAAGTTTTTTTTTTACAAAATTTACGCTACTGTTACAACAGATATGAGAGGTGGCACTTAGCATGTGGGCCTGGCACACACGCTGGCAGGCAGGCAACTGCTATTAGATTACACTAGCAGACTGATGTTTCACAGTCAAAAAAGTTTTTTTTTTAAATTTACACTACTGTTACAACAGATATGAGTGGTGGCACTAGTTGGCAAGTGGGCCTGGCACACACGATGGCAGGCAGGCAGGCAACTGCAATTAGATTACACTAGCAGACTGATGTTTCACAGTGAAATTTTTTTTTTTTAAATTTACACTACTGTTACAACAGATATGAGTGGTGGCACTAGTTGGCAAGTGGGCCTGGCACACACGCTGGCAGGCAGGCAACTGCAATTAGATTACACTAGCAGACTGATGTTTCACAGTCGAAAAAGTTTTTTTTTAAAAAAAAATTACACTACTGTTATAACAGATATGAGTGGTGGCACTAGTTGGCATGTGGGCCTGGCACACACGCTGGCAGGCAGGCAACTGCAATTAGATTACACTAGCAGACTGATGTTTCACAGTCAAAAAAGTTTTTTTAAAAAAATTTTACACTACTGTTACAACAGATATGAGTGGTGGCACTTAGCAAGTGGGCCTGGCACTCACGCTGGCAGGCAGGCAACTGCAATTAGATTACACTAGCAGACTGATGTTTCACAGTCAAAAAAGTTTTTTTTTTTTAAATTTACACTACTGTTACAACAGATATGAGTGGTGGCACAAGTTACTAGATTGTATGCTCCTCTCAGGTCGAGTTTTGTATAGATCTTAGCTTCGGATAGTCATTCAATTAACTCTGGTATCAGTGGGAGAGGATAGCGGTTCTTAATTGTGCACTTGTTGAGCTCGCGGTAGTCTATTATAGGTCTTAGTGATAAGTCCTTGTTTCGGACGAAGAACATACCTGCTCCAGCAGGAGAGGTTGAGGCCCTGATGAAACCTTTTCTGAGGTTATCCTCCAAATACTGTTTTAAATGAATTAACTCAGGTTGGCTCATTGGATAGAGATGTCCGTAGGGGATGGTAGAACCTGGGTGTAATTCAATTGGGCAGTCATATGGACTATGTGGAGGTGAATTCTCAGCCTCGGTTTTGCTGAATACGTCAGCAAAATCAGAATAGTGTGATGGAATCTGAAGGGAATCAGACTCAGTCTGAAGTACAGTATGAGTAGGCATACAAGTCTGTGAACAGTAATCTGAATTGAACTGAACAGTAAATGGGGACCATGTAATCTGTGGGTTATGTAGGTGTAACCACTTAATACCCAAAACCACTGGGAAATGTGGAGAAATTAAAACCTCAAAAGAAATTAATTCAGTGTGACCATTAATGGATACAGTAATTGGAATTGTTTGGTGGGTTATTGGACCTGTTTTGGGTGTGGAGCCATCAATCATACATATAGAGACAGGGGTATGCTTTAGAATAGTAGGTATTTTATTAGCTTGTACAACATGTTGGTCGATAAAACAACCATAAGCACCGGAGTCGATTATACCCTCAGTTGTCACTTGATCTAGCTCCCACTGTAAGGAAAGGGACAACATAGCGTAAGTATACATTTTGGTTCCTTGAACTGAGGAATTAATTTGTGAGAACTTTCTTTTCTTTAGTTTCAGCAGTATGGGGCAGTCTTGCACGGAGTGTGCAGGATTTGCACAATAAATACACAGATTTTTTGTTTTTCTGCGATATCGTTCTTCCGAAGTCAATGGTCCTCTTACTGCACCTATCTCCATAGGTGTTGGTGGGTTTCTAGGTTGAAGAGACGACTGAGTGGCAGGAATGTTAAACCCCTTTGAGCGTACGTCTGTGGAGAATCTTTCTGCCTTCCTCTCGCGTAGTCTCCTGTCCAATTGTTGAGCAGTTTTCATAATGGCTTCTAAAGATTTTGGGAGCTCAATTCTGGCAAGCTCATCTTTTAAAGCTTCTGAAAGACCTAGTCGAAACTGATTCCGCAATGCAATTTGGCTCCATTGAGAATCTACAGCATATAATTTGAAATCTGTTATATAGTCCTCGACTGGTCTTTTGCCTTGTTTGAGGCTTCTCATGGATGCTTCTGCAGACATCTGAATATCTGTGTCGTGGAATAGATCATCCATGGCGGTGAAGAATTCTGCTAGGCTTGCCAGTGCAGGATCGTTGTGCTCACATGAATTGTCTGCCCACGTCCGAGGCTCTCCTCTTAAGAATGATATGGTACTGAGCACCTTGATCCTCTCTGAAGGATAACTTCGGGGTCTTAGGTTGTATAACAGGTGGCAGGAGTTCTTAAACTGCCTATAGTTTTTCCTGTTGCCTGAGAAAGGCTCTGTTAATGATACAGATGGTTCAGGGGTTTGTAGTACTTGTGAGGGTTGTGGCGAAATGGAATCTCTAATAATACCTCTTAGAGACTGGTTTTCCACTTGTAGATCATGTACTGCCTGAGCAAATTGATCCACTTTTTGCGATAGGGTATATACTATCTGCGGAAGCTCTGCTGGTTCCATATTAAGGTTTTTTGGGCTTAGTATTATTTAAGGTTATCAAAGGCTTTCTTTAGGATTCAAATGGTGAAACACAATTGCAGAGGATAATTAGATTTGTATCACTAGATGAATAAGATTACACTATTGACAAGAGAAATCCATATAAATAGTGAGAACATAGTAATCTGGAAATATTACCCCTAAGAGGTTATTACATCATTGTATTCTTAATTAGAAACCCTGATAAGCATATATATATATATAAGATAGAACTTAAGAACTGACTCCCTGTATCTTACTTTATATAAGGAAGCTATAACAGAAACTGCTAAGTTAGAATGTAGTACTCAGGTTGAAAGGGCTGCTTAATATTGGCTTAAGTTAATACAGAAATTCCCTTGGCATGACTTCATACAACAGGAGAAGTCGTTTCAGTACCTCTTAGTAAGGTTTTAATTGAGGCGGAGTAGTTCAGCTAACATGAGAGTAGCGTGCATTAGTTGTTAGAAATTAGAGCTGCAGTACTGCGTGACAACCGCAATGAGTAAAGGTAAAACAAACTACTTGCGGCTTTAATGGTATCTGCTCCCTCCGGTCTGCTCAATGAGCGTAGGTCCTGCAGCTGTATGTGTGCAGCTGAAGTTTGAAACGAAGAGAGAGTGCTCCGTGGCGTTCACGCTGATCTCCCCAGTCTTAGTGGGAGGAGGGTCCTGAAAGATGCTGATCTCCCCGGTCTAATGGGTGGGCTCCTGTTAGTAGCTGCGGTTGCAAACCGCTTCTTACACGCTGATGTGCTGTAAGAAAGTAAAGGTAAGTTTGGCTTTGCAGAAATCTTTGAACAGAGGGAAACAGGTAGTCAGCAATCTTGATTTAGAATAAGCGATTTAGACAATCGCATATGAGTTCTTGTTTAAGTTGTTTTGGCAATAATCCAAGAATGTGGAAATGAAAGTAAAGAGGTATTTGTAATCCAAATGTTTAAATAGAATTCAGGAACTCTTTTAACACGGCTCAGGTAAAGGTAGTCTTACTACATAAAAATACTAAGCAAGGAGCCACAGGAAATGGTGGAACTTATAGATGCAGCGGCCAATAGAAAACTCATATGCAAAACATCCTTAAAGAGAGAGTAACCCTGACAGAAAGGATGAAAGAGTGGATTTCATTTTTTTAATTTTAGAGATGTTTTTAAGGTGGAAGCGGCAGGCTTTAGCCAAGGAGTGAATGTGAGGAGTGAAAGAAAGATCTGAGTCAAATGTGGCCCTGAGACATCAGGCATGCAGAGTAGGGGTAATGATGGAGTTGTCGACAGTTATAGAGAGATTGGGAGTGGAGATTTTGGAAGAAGGGAGGAAAATAAGGAGCTCAGTTTTGGAGAGATTTAGCTTGAGGTAGTGAGAGGACACCCAGGAAGAGATGTGAGAAAGACAGTTAGTGACACGGGTTAGCAAAGAAGGAGATAGGTCTGGTGCAGAGAAGTAGATTTGGATGTCATCTGCATACAAATGATATTGGAAACCGTGGGACTTTATTAGGGAACCTAATGATGACGTGTAGATTGAGAAGAGAGGGGGACCGAGGACAGAGCCTTGCGGTACCCCGACAGAAAGTGGTGACGGGGCAGAGTAGGCCCCAGAGAAGGCTACACTAAAGGTACGGATTGACAGGTAGGAAAAGAACCACGAGAGGGCTGTGTCACAGATCCAGAAGGATTGGAGGGTTTGGAGCAAAAGAGGGTGGTCAACAGTATCAAAGGCTGCGGACAGATCAAGGAGAATAAGCAGAGAGAAGTGGCCTTTTGATTTTGCTGAAGTAGGTTGTTGGTAACCTTAACAATTGCTGTGTCTGTGGAGTGATGGGGACAAAATCCAGATTGCAGTGGGTCAAGGAGGGAGTTTAATGCAAGGAATGGGATAGGCCTGCATATTTTTTTTTTTTTTTTCAAAAAGCTTTGAGGCAAGAGAGAGTAGGGAAATAGGGCGGTAGTTGGATGGGGAGGTTGGATCAAGGAAAGGTTTTTTGAAGATAGGTGTGACCAGTTCATGTTTCAGAGATGAGGGAAATATACCTGTGCTGAGGGAGAGGTTGAAAGTGTGTGTGAGTATAGGGGTAAGGGTAGAAGAGAGGGAGGGGAGTAGCTGTGAGATTATAGGGTCAAGGGGACAGGTAGTGAGGTGAGAGCGCAGTATAAGTGAAAAAACTTCTTCCTCAGTAACAGGGGAGAAAGAGCTAAGTTTATGGCTATGTAGGTTGTGAAAGATGTTCTCTTTGTGTACAATCCTTTCACAGAGCCCATCCTGAGAAGCCTGGTCCAGATGGCTCCCAGACAACAAACCTAAAGTCGGCACTATAATGTCCTGCAACCTACCTGCCTTCTGGATGCTGATGGTGTACCTTCTGCTTGTTATTGATCAGGGTCTGGATTCTGTGATGATAAGCCTGCTCTTCTCATGCAGGCTGTTGCTATTTCTCTTGACAGCTCTAAAGGCTTAAGCCTGTTCATGGTCCCACATAATTACACCAGATAGTGGGATAGATTATGAGTGGCGCACTAACTGTTGTGCACAAGCAAAAAGGGGTTTATCACAGCTGTTTGCGTACATTAGAAGTAGCATGTGTATTACAGGTTGAAAGTAAACACTATCGCTTAAGCACAATTGATTATAACACTCGCCAGGATAGCGCAACTTCAGAGCTCTGGTTAACTGTTACTCGAGTCAAACAAGTGTCACAAAAAACATAAAAAATACATTTAAAAGTACAGTTACATTCACAATTACACTGTCTAATATTTTTTTTTTTTCTTTTTAAATTGCACACAAAAGTTATAAGGGCTCATAGATATGCGGTTTCAGGTGATAAGAATTTTTTTTTACTGCAATGGGCATTAACAGAAAGATACATACATATACAAATCATAAGTGCATTGAAACCCTGTGCAGTCAAGTAGCTGAAAAGATGAAAAATCATATTTATTCAAATGTTTAACTATGTATTTAATGTAAATATTTCACATTCCAACGTTCTTAACTTAGAAAAATAGGTACAAACTATTTATAAATAGCTATACCCATACATAAATATATATATTTTTAGTTATATATATAATATTTATTTATGATTAAATAAAACACATTCTGGTATGTGAAGAACATTGTAATGTGAAATATTCCATGTCGTGTTAGCGCCCTTGAGAAAATGTGATCAGGTCTCCGCGCAAGTAGTGTGTTAGTTTTATTAAATTTTCACGCTCCTTTGACTTATGTGAGGAAATACTATAATGCGGTCATGATATTCTAACTTCGGCTTTAAGTATGCGTCAGGTTTAGCACTTTAAACTTCTAATACTTGACGCGCACAAAAAGATTACTTCTAGTGGAGTTAGCATGTGAGCAGGAGCGATTAGTAGTGCTCCACTCATAAACTAGCCCAATATTAGGTTCTCAGTATCAATGCCAAGTTTAAAAATGGACGCCTAGATTTAGAGTTCTGCGGCCAAAGGGGTGCGTTAGCTACGCGTGCTTTTTTCTGGCCGCACCTTTTAAATACAGCTGGTATTTAGAGTTCACAGAATGGCTGCGTTAGGCTCCAAAAAAGGAGCGTAGAGCATATTTACCGCAACTTCAACTCTCGATACCAGCGGTGCTTACGGACGCGGCCAGCTTCAAAAACGTGCTCGTGCACGATTCCCCCATAGAAAACAATGGGGCTGTTTGAGCTGAAAAAAAACCTAACACCTGCAAAAAAGCCGCGTTCAGCTCCTAATGCAGCCCCATTGTTTTCTATGGGGAAACACTTCCTACGCCTGCACCTAACACTCTAACATGTACCCCGAGTCTAAACACCCCTAACCTTACACTTATTAACCCCTAATCTGCCGCCCCCGCTATCGCTGACCCCTGCATATTATTTTTAACCCCTAATCTGCCTCTCCATACACCCCCGCCACCTATATTATCCCTATGTACCCCTAATCTGCTGCCCTAACATCGCCGACCCCTATATTATATTTATTAACCCCTAATCTGCCGCCCCCAACGTTGCCTCCACCTAACTACACTTATTAACCCCTAATCTGCTAACCGGACCTGAGCGCTACTATAATAAATGTATTAACCACTAATCCGCCTCACTCCCGCCTCAATAACCCTATAATAAATAGTATTAACCCCTAATCTGCCCTCCCTAAGGCCTAGATTTAGAGTTCGGCGGTAAAAGGGCTGTTAACGCTCCGCGGGTTTTTTCTGGCCGCACCATAAATTTAACTCTGGTATCGAGAGTTCAAACAAATGCTGCGTTAGGCTCCAAAAAAGGAGCGTAGAGCATTTTTACCGCAAATGCAACTCTCGATACCAGAGCTGCTTACGGACGCGGCCGGCATCAAAAACGTGCTCGTGCACGATTCTCCCATAGGAAACAATGGGGCTGTTTGAGCTAAAAAAAAACCTAACACCTGCAAAAAAGCAGCGTTCAGCTCCTAACGCAGCCCCATTGTTTCCTATGGGGAAACACTTCCTACGTCTGCACCTAACACCCTAACATGTACCCCGAGTCTAAACACCCCTACCCTTACACTTATTAACCCCTAATCTGCCGCCCCCGCTATCGCTGACCCCTGCATTATATTATTAACCCCTAATCTTCCGACCGCAAATCGCCGCCACCTACGTTATCCCTATGTACCCCTAATCTGCTGCCCTAACATCGCCGACCCCTATGTTATATTTATTAACCCCTAATCTGCCCCCCACAACGTCGCCGACACCTACCTACACTTATTAACCCCTAATCTGCCGAGCGGACCTGAGCGCTACTATAATAAAGTTATTAACCCCTAATCCGCCTCACTAACCCTATCATAAATAGTATTAACCCCTAATCTGCCCTCCCTAACATCGCCGACACCTACCTTCAATTATTAACCCCTAATCTGCCGACTGGAGCTCACCGCTATTCTAATAAATGTATTAACCCCTAAAGCTAAGTCTAACCCTAACACTAACACCCCCCTAAGTTAAATATAATTTAAATCTAACGAAATTAATTAACTCTTATTAAATAAATTATTCCTATTTAAAGCTAAATACTTACCTGTAAAATAAATCCTAATATAGCTACAATATAAATTATAATTATATTATAGCTATTTTAGGATTAATATTTATTTTACAGGCAACTTTGTAATTATTTTAACCAGGTACAATAGCTATTAAATAGTTAAGAACTATTTAATAGTTACCTAGTTAAAATAATAACAAATTTACCTGTAAAATAAATCCTAACCTAAGTTATAATTAAACCTAACACTACCCTATCAATAAAATAATTAAATAAACTACCTACAATTACCTACAATTAACCTAACACTACACTATCAATAAATTAATTAAACACAATTGCTACAAATAAATACAATTAAATAAACTAGCTAAAGTACAAAAAATAAAAAAGAACTAAGTTACAGAAAATAAAAAAATATTTACAAACATAAGAAAAATATTACAACAATTTTAAACTAATTACACCTACTCTAAGCCCCCTAATAAAATAACAAAGACCCCCAAAATAAAAAATTCCCTACCCTATTCTAAATTAAAAAAGTTACAAGCTCTTTTACCTTACCAGCCCTGAACAGGGCCCTTTGCGGGGCATGCCCCAAGAATTTCAGCTCTTTTGCCTGTAAAAGAATAAATACAATACCCCCCCCCCAACATTACAACCCACCACCCACATACCCCTAATCTAACCCAAACCCCCCTTAAATAAACCTAACACTAAGCCCCTGAAGATCTTCCTACCTTGTCTTCACCATCCAGGTATCACCGATCCGTCCTGGCTCCAAGATCTTCATCCAACCCAAGCGGGGGTTGGCGATCCATAATCCGGTGCTCCAAAGTCTTCCTCCTATCCGGCAAGAAGAGGACATCCGGACCGGCAAACATCTTCTCCAAGCGGCATCTTCGATCTTCTTCCATCCGGTGCGGAGCGGGTCCATCTTGAAGCAGGCGACGCGGATCCATCCTCTTCTTCCGATGTCTCCCGACTAATGACGGTTCCTTTAAGGGACGTCATCCAAGATGGCGTCCCTCGAATTCCGATTGGCTGATAGGATTCTATCAGCCAATCGGAATTAAGGTAGGAATTTTCTGATTGGCTGATGGAATCAGCCAATCAGAATCAAGTTCAATCCGATTGGCCGATCCCATCAGCCAATCAGATTGAGCTCGCATTCTATTGGCTGATCGGAACAGCCAATAGAATGCGAGCTCAATCTGATTGGCTGATTGGATCAGCCAATCGGATTGAACTTGATTCTGATTGGCTGATTCCATCAGCCAATCAGAAAATTCCTACCTTAAACCCTGGTTGCTGGCCTATTCAGATCAGGACACAGCAAGAATGTTGTGGGAGGGGTTTTCATTTGGTTTTAAAATTCCAATTTTTCAAAAAGTTAAGGGGGCGCGTTTTCAAAGAAACTTAATTTCAGCATACCAGCATCCTGAAGCAGTATTAGAAAAAAAATGTAAAGAAGTGTCCCTGGGCCGCATGGCTGGGCAATTTTCTTCTTCCCCACTTCCAAATTTGACCATTTCACCTCTAGGGGTGGTTCCCAGGAAGGACTCTGGTAAATTTTGCCTGATACAGCACCTTTCATACCCAAAAGGTAGCTCGGTTAACGACGCTATTGACCCCCAGCTTAGCTCTGTGCGGTATCAATCATTTGATAGTGCATTAGACCTGGTTGGGTGGGCAGGGAGAGGTGCTCTATTGGCGAAGTTAGACATCGAGTGCGCCTTCCGTTTATTGCCACTTCACCCGTCTGTGTTCCCACTCATGGGGTGCAAGTTTCAGGGTTTGTACTATGTGGATCGTTTTCTGCCTATGGGCTGCTCCCTGTCATGCGCCCTCTTTGAGGCCTTTAGCACCTTTTTGCACTGGGTAGTGGCCAGTTGTGCCGGCAGCGATTCAATAGCACATTACCTTGATGATTTCCTTCTGGTTGGGAGGGCAGAGTCAGGCGAATGCTTAAGGTTAATGAACAGCATGTGCAGGATTATGTCCCAGTTTGGGGTACCTCTGGCAGAGGACAAAACACAAGGTCCCACATCGTGCTTGGTCTTTCTGGGCATTGAAATAGACACAGTGGTGATGGTTTGTAGATTACTCACCGATAAAATTAAGGCTATGTTGGAAGCGGTTCGAGCGGCTGTTTCCAAAGGTTTTCTTTGGCTGAAACAGTTGCAATCCTTGCTAGGGCTCCTCAACTTTGCTTGTAGAGCCACCCCCATGGGTAGGATCTTTAACCATAGGTTAGAAAGACAACTTAGTGGCAGAGAAAAACCTATTCAAAGAATCACACTCACAGCTGATCTTCTTGCAGATCTGCGAGTTTGGGAGATTTTTCTAAATAGGTTTAATGGGGTGCGAGTTTGGTGCTCCAGTCAACTTTTGCACCTCTTCACGGACGCTGCAGGGTCACATGGCTATGGGGCTTACTTCCAGGGGGAGTGGAGTGCGGTGCGCTGGCCGGGAACTTGGTCTGCTCTGGGCCTTACCCGCAATTTAACCCTCCTGGAACTGTTCCCCATAGTCCTGTCAATTGAACTCTGGGGTAGGAAATTTTCAAACAAGACAATTGTTTTCTGGATGGACAACACCAGTGTCGTATACGTGATTAATAACCTGTCAGCCACTTCAGGGGTGGTAGTGACTTTGCTGCGACACTTGGTGCTACGTTGTCTGGAACTCAATATACAGTACTAAGCAAGACATATTCCCGGAGTTAATAACTTAGTGGCGGATGTGTTGTCAAGATTTGAGTGGGAGACTTTTAGACGTTTAGTTCCAACTGCATCACCAGTGGGTTTACGTTGTCCTGCTTTCCTTTGGCAGCTGGTCGTTCCTGGATAGCTCTGTTGCCCTTGGTGCACTCCTCCTTAGCCCCATCCACGTGGCACACTTATTTGAAACTATGGAACAAATGGGACCAGTTCTGTCTGTCTAGGGGTGTAGAAGCTGCCCGAGGGAATCAGGCATCTTTGTGTGACTGTTTGGTGAGTCTCCACACCTTAGACACTCGTCAGGGAGCCATCCAATCAAAATTGGCTGCTTTGTCATTTTTTTACTGGGCATTGAATTTACGAGACCCCACAGACTCATTTTTCATTCGGCAGGTGGTTAAAGGGTGGGGTAGGGTCCAGCCTCAGAAGATTGACACTCGCGAACCCATCACTGAAGAGCGACTTGATAGGCTGGTACATGTGCTTGATAGCACCTGCTCCTCCCCATTTGAGGTCCTTCTGTTTAAAGCCGCGTTTGTGCTGGCTTTTGCTGCGGCCCTCCGTGTAAGTGAGTTAGTCTCCCCCTCTAAACAGACAGTAGGATTGGGAGTTCAACTATAGCACGTTAGAGCCGCAGTTGATTCCCTCCTGCTATTTATCCCATGCTCAAAAACAGACCAATCAGGTAGAGGCACTTGGCTCCACATTCCACCTAGGCCGGACAGGATTTCATGTCCTATAGCTGTAGTTAATGCTTACTTGTCTTGTAGACCACAGTTGTCAGGTCAGTCAGTTCTTAATTCACGATGACGGGAAATCTCTGTCCAAATTCCAATTTAGCACGGTCTTGAAGCAAGCAGCACTCAAAGCAGGCCTAGATAACAGGAAAATTGCGCCTCACTCATTTTGCATCGGGGCAGCAACGCAAGCAGCGATCATAGGCTATTCAGGTGATGACATTAAGCATCTGGGGGGGTGGCGATCTAATTGCTTTAAAAAATATGTTCGACCACTTGTTTGATTTACATTTGTGTGTACGCATACTAAACTCTTTGTCTCCACAGAAGTACACCCCGGAGCGAAGCGGATATGGTTTGTGGGTCACTCCTTCATCCACTGGGCCTCCATTCGATGCTCCTCCCTCCCATTGGGCCAGAATTTAGGGTTCTCCTCACACAAAGCCTCCATTAGGTGGTTATGGAATAGGGAAATGTGCTGGCCTCAACTTGCTGAGGTGATCTCTGGGGCCCTCTTAAGATGGGGGAAACCTCATCTCCTTGTCCTTCATCTGGGGGGTAACGATGTGGGGTCCATCCTAGTACTCCAATTGATTAAAATTATGCAGTCAGATATCAGCTGGCTGCATACGCGTATCCCTGGAGTAGTTGTAGGGTGGTCAAACATAGTTCCCCGCTTTCATTGGAGGCATATGTCGGCCCATACAGCGGCATACAGAATTAGAAAAAAAATGAATGCCTAAATTTCAAAAACCGTCACAGGGTCTGGTGGCTTTGTGGTATGGCACAAAGCCATCTCAGCCAACAGAACTGAACTCTACAGAAGGGACAAGGTTCATTTATCAGATGTAGGGCTAGATCTGTTTATTAAGGACATCCAGAGAGCTATGTCACCCTTCCTGTAAGTCAGGTTGCGGTGGTGGCGGCAAGAGCATTGGTAATGCTTCCTTGTGGCGGGAGGTCTCGGCCCTGTTGCACAGGAATAGGTCGCTAGGGGTGAGTGATGACCAGAAAGGGGAGGGGCGGTAGGCCTCATGTGCACGTGAGGTAACCCCCTCTCTCCCCATTGGTTGATGGTCACGTGATCTCTGCAACCCCTCAGCGTCATTTCCTTTTTGAGCAGAGACCCCTCTGCTGCTTGTTTCCATTGGGCCGTTGATCTCCTTGCTGTTCTGTGCCTTATTTAGCTCTATGCCGCCATTTTTGTTTCTGTTGGCTAAAAATAAAGTTAAAAGTTTAATAAAAATTTGACCTGTGACGGTCAAAATTTTCCCACTACGAAGTTGTCTGTCTTTCTTTATTATTGCACATGTTTTAAGTTATATTTAGGTAAGTTAAACTTAAAGTGTGTTCCCTTCTCTCCTGGAAATGCCCCGATAAGCATTTAATCCCTTAAGTTCGTGTAGGGCCCAGCATGGGCCTGTAGCAGGCTAAGGGTTAAGGCTGTAGGAAAGTGTGATAGGAAATAGAGGGTTGGTTCTAGGTGTAACAATGTTGCAGGTTAGGGAAGGCCCCTCCCAACCCCCTTTGTTTGTCAATGGTGGCTTTCATGCAAATAGCAGGACTATGGCTAATCAACCTAGGCCTGGATAAGTCCATAGCGGTAAGGTTTGGGATCTCCCAGCTCTGTCTATTCGGTTTGAGCGGCTTGGTAGCAGAGACTCCTTATTTCAGGTGGAGATCAAATTACACCCTGGCGGCGGGAGGTCTCGGCCCTGTTGCGCAGGAAAAGGTCGCTAGGGGTGAGTGATGACCAGAAAGGGGAGGGGCGGTAGGCCTCATGGCAGCTGGTCGTTCCTGGATAGCTCTGTTGCCCTTGGTGCACTCCTCCTTAGCCCCATCCACGTGGCACACTTATTTGAAACTATGGAACAAATGGGACCAGTTATGTCTGTCCAGGGGTGTAGAAGCTGCCCGAGGGAATCAGGCATCTTTGTGTGACTGGTTGGTGAGTCTCCACACCTTAGACACTCGTCAGGGAGCCATCCAATCAAAATTGGCTGCTTTGTCATTTTTTTACTGGGCATTGAATTTCCCAGACCCCACAAACTCATTTTTCATTCGGCAGGTGGGTAAAGGGTGGGGTAGGGTCCAGCCTCAGAAGATTGACGCTCGCGAACCCATCACTGAAGAGCGACTTGATAGGCTGGTACATGCGCTTGATAGCACCTGCTCCTCCCCATTTGAGGTCCTTCTGTTTAAAGCCGCGTTTGTGCTGGCTTTTGCTGCGGCCCTCCGTGTAAGTGAGTTAGTCTCCCCCTCTAAACAGACAGTAGGATTGGGAGATCAGCTGGAGCACGTTAGAGCCGCAGTTGATTCCCTCCTGCTATTTATCCCATGCTCAAAAACAGACCAATCAGGTAGAGGCACTTGGCTCCACATTCCACCAAGGCCGGACAGGATTTCATGTCCTATAGCTGTAGTTAATGCTTACTTGTCTTGTAGACCACAGTTGTCAGGTCAGTTCTTAATTCACGATGACGGGAAATCTCTGTCCAAATTCCAATTTAGCACGTTCTTGAAGCAAGCAGCACTCAAAGCAGGCCTAGATAACAGGAAAATTGTGCCTCACTCATTTTGCATCGGGGCAGCAACGCAAGCAGCGATCATAGGCTATTCAGGTGATGACATTAAGCATCTGGGGTGGTGGCGATCTAATTGCTTTAAAAAATATGTTCGACCACTTGTTTGATTTACATTTGTGTGTACGCATACTAAACTCTTTGTCTCCACAGAAGTACACCCCGGAGCGAAGCGGATATGGTTTGTGGGTCACTCCTTCATCCACTGGGCCTCCATTCGATGCTCCTCCCTCCCATTGGGCCAGAATTTAGGGTTCTCCTCACACAAAGCCTCCATTAGATGGTTATTGAATAGGGGAATGTGCTGGCCTCAACTTGCTGAGGTGATCTCTGGGGCCCTCTTAAGATGGGGGAAACCTCATCTCCTTGTCCTTCATCTGGGGGGTAACGATGTGGGGTCCATCCCAGTACTCCAATTGATTAAAATTATGCAGTCAGATATCAGCTGGCTGCATACGCGTATCCCTGGAGTAGTTGTAGGGTGGTCAAACATAGTTCCCCGCTTTCATTGGAGGCATATGTCGGCCCATACAGCGGCATACAGAATTAGAAAAAAAATGAATGCCTAAATTTCAAAAACCGTCACAGGGTCTGGTGGCTTTGTGGTATTGCACAAAGCCATCTCAGCCGACAGAACTGAACTCTACAGAAGGGACAAGGTTCATTTATCAGATGTAGGGCTGGATCTGTTTATTAAGGACATCCAGAGAGCTATGTAAACCTTCCTGTAAGTCAGGTTGCGGTGGTGGCGGCAAGAGCATTGGTAATGCTTCCTTGTGGCGGGAGGTCTCGGCCCTGTTGCACAGGAATAGGTCGCTAGGGGTGAGTGATGACCAGAAAGGGGAGGGGCGGTAGGCCTCATGTGCACGTGAGGTAACCCCCTCTCTCCCCATTGGTTGATGGTCACGTGATCTCTGCAACCCCTCAGCGTCATTTCCTTTTTGAGCAGAGACCCCTCTGCTGCTTGTTTCCATTGGGCCGTTGATCTCCTTGCTGTTCTGTGCCTTATTTAGCTCTATGCCGCCATTTTTGTTTCTGTTGGCTAAAAATAAAGTTAAAAGTTTAATAAAAATTTGACCTGTGACGGTCAAAATTTTCCCACTACGAAGTTGTCTGTCTTTCTTTATTATTGCACATGTTTTAAGTTATATTTAGGTAAGTTAAACTTAAAGTGTGTTCCCTTCTCTCCTGGAAACGCCCCGATAAGCATTTAATCCCTTAAGTTCGTGTAGGGCCCAGCATGGGCCTGTAGCAGGCTAAGGGTTAAGGCTGTAGGAAAGTGTGATAGGAAATAGAGGGTTGGTTCTAGGTGCAACAATGTTGCAGGTTAGGGAAGGCCCCTCCCAACCCCCTTTGTTTGTCAATGGTGGCTTTCATGCAAATAGCAGGACTATGGCTAATCAACCTAGGCCTGGATAAGTCCATAGCGGTAAGGTTTGGGATCTCCCAGCTCTGTCTATTCGGTTTGAGCGGCTTGGTAGCAGAGACTCCTTATTTCAGGTGGAGATCAAATTACACCCTGGCGGCGGGAGGTCTCGGCCCTGTTGCGCAGGAAAAGGTCGCTAGGGGTGAGTGATGACCAGAAAGGGGAGGGGCGGTAGGCCTCATGTGCATGTGAGGTAACCCCCCTTTCTCCCCATTGGGGGATAGTCACGTGATCTCTGCAACCCCTCAGCGTCATTTCCTTTTTGAGCAGAGACCCCTCTGCTGCTTGTTTCCATTGGGCCATTGATCTCCTTGCTGTTCTGGGCCTTTTTTAGCTCTATGCCGCCATTTTTGTTTCTGTTGGCTAAAAATAAAGTTAAAAGTTTAATAAAAATTTGACCTGTGACGGTCAAACTTTTCCCACTACGAAGTTGTCTGTCTTTATTTATTATTGCACATGTTTTAAGTTATATTTAGGTAAGTTAAAGTTAAAGTGTGTTCTCCCTTCTCTCCTGGAAACGCCCCGATAAGCATTTAATCCCTTAAGAAAAAGAAAACATAAAAAAGAATAACAAAAAAAGACATATTCACAATTTATGCTTCTTATCGTAATAACAAGGACAACATTTTACAGTAAAATTCCCAAAGTTGTAACCAATACGATATTGACATTTTATCCAAACCTAGGGTTAGGCATAGCAACTTAGTATCTCCCAGAAAAAATCTTCCAAAATTCATAAATTGCTGGGATTTTTCTTCTTTTCTTTTAATTTTTTTCCACAAACAAATATTGAAATTAGAACAGAATTTTAAAATTAAATAAAAAAATAAAAAAAATTAGGAAGGAAGGAGATTTCATGTAATTTCAGGTTAGTATAGCTGACCAAACTATTGGATCAAAGACCTGTCAAACAAATGAATTTGGGTTATATATGGTCTGCATTTTTAGCCAGCAAGGCCGGGAAATTAGACTAAGGGGTCAATTTATCAAGCTCGCCAGAAACAGAAGTTATGAAGCAACGGTCTAAAGACCCTAACCCTAACCCTAACCCTGCTCTTAGGCGGCGGACAGAAATCAACCCGATCGAATATGATCGGGTTGATTGACTCCCTCTGCCGCGAATCTGCAAGGGGCGGCATTGCACCAGTAGTTTACAAGAACTGCTGGTGCAATTATAAATGCCAACAGTGTATGCTGTTGGCATTTATCGATGTGCAGCGGACATGATACACTACATTGTATCATGTCCACTCGCACTTTAGTAAATTCACCCCTAAATCCCCTCTTAAACCCGCATTCTGCATATACAGTATATTGTGTTTCGGAATGGTGCTATGTAATTGCCTCTGCACTGCTTCTGGAAAAGAAGAGATTAGGTTTCCCCATTTCTCAAAATATATTTGTACTTCTTCAGAAGACATTGATTTGTTCTAAGATCATCTTTGACTTTATATTAGAAAGAAATTGTGGAACGTTAGGTGTTTTATTAGACTTCCAAGATGCAAAGATAATATTTCTGGCACATAGAATAACTAAATTAGAAAAATGCACATGCAATAACGTTGAGGATATTGCAACAAAAAAAACAAATATCTTCTTTTTGAAATAAAATAGGGTATCTAATTATCCTACACCTAGATTACGAGTTGTGCGCTCATGTTTAATGTTGAAAAAATTGTAATTTCAGCTTTAAAACAGCACCGCAGACATTACAAGTCTCGTCAGTATAGCTGTACCACAAGCCTTTTAGAGTATAACACAACGTCAGTCCCGCACACGTAAAAATTATTTTTTTTCATGGGACTTCCATAGCGCTGCCATTACTAGTTTTGCGGTAAGGCTAAATAGCTTGCGTTCCAGCCTATACTGACAAGATCCGTTTCGCAATCTAAAAGCAGTAGTTAGGAGTTTTATGCTACAAAACTGTAACATAAAACTCATAACTAAAGTGTTATAAAGTACACTAACACCCATAAACTACCTGTTAACCCCTAAGCCGAGGCCCTCCTGCATCGCAAATACTATATTAAAGTTATTAACCCCTAATCTGCGGCTCCCGAGATCACTGGCACTAATAAAATGTATTAACCCCTATTCTGCCGCTCCCCAACATCGTCACCACGATAATAAAGTTATTAAACCCTAAACCGCCGCCCTCCCGCATTGCAAACACTATTTAAATATTATTAACCCCTAATCTGCCGTCCGCCCACATCGCCCCCACTATACTAAAGTTATTAAGCCCTACAACGCCGCCACTAGAATAAACCTATTAACCCCTAAACCGCAAGCCCCCCACAACAAAATATACTAAATTAAACTATTAACCCCTAAACCGAAAGCCCCCACATTGCAATAAACTAATTTAAACTAGTAACCCCTAAACCTAATGCCCCACTAACTTTATATTTAAATTATAATTTCCCTATTTTAAATTAAATTAAAACTTACCTGTCAAATTAAAAAAATAAGTTTAAACTAACAATTGAATTAATATAACTATTAAACTAAAATTAAACTAACTACCACTAGAATAAACCTATTAACCCCTAAACCGCAAGCCCCCCACAACAAAATATACTAAATTAAACTATTAACCCCTAAACCGAAAGCCCCCACATTGCAATAAACTAATTTAAACTAGTAACCCCTAAACCTAATGCCCCACTAACTTTATATTAAAATTATAATTTCCCTATTTTAAATTAAATTAAAACTTACCTGTCAAATTAAAAAAATAAGTTTAAACTAACAATTGAATTAATATAACTATTAAACTAAAATTAAACTAACTACCAATTAAAGAAAACTAAAATACACATTACTCTAAAAATTACAAACTATCTAATTACAAAAATGAAAAAAGACCAAATTACAAAAAATAACAAACACTAAATTATGAATAAATAACAAATGAAATTATCAAAAATAAAAAAGAATTACACCTATGAAAATAAAAAAGCCTACCCAAAATAAAAAAAAACCCTAGCCTACAAAGAAACTAGAAACTACCAATAGACCTTGAGGGCAGGGAAAGAGCTAAATGCCCTTTTAAGGACAATGCCCATACAAAAGCCCTTTTCAGGGCAATGGGTAGATTAGGTTTTACTTTATTTTTAGTTTGCAGGTTTGTGGGGTGGGAGTTTGTAATAATGTTAGGGGGTGTTTGTTTTGTTTTGTAGCAATAAAACTGTTAACTTTAGGGCAATGCCCCACAAAAGGCCCTTTTAAGGGCCCTTGGTATTTTATTCTAGATTAGGCTTTTTTATTTTGGGGTGTTTTTTTTTTTTAAAGGGTATTAGAATAGGAATAATTTTTATTATTTTGGATAATTTAGTTTGTTATTTTTTGTAATCGCAGGTGTTAGGCGTTTTTTTTTTTTTTTTTTTTTTTGAAAAAAGCTTTATTCAAGTAAAATAAATGCAATACAGAATGTCATACCAAAAAGCAATAATAGGAATAGTATACATTGGGTAGCAAATAGTCCATTAGTTAACAGGCGGTTATGCCACAAGCGTAATCAGCTGGTAGAAGGTATGCATTCAATCTAGGTAGGTATTCATGTCATACCTTTGATACTTATAAGTAACAAAACAAAAGGAAAGTTATATCAACATAGTTGAAACAAACGGGTTAAAATAAATTATCTAACAACCTATCAACCATTCCAGCTATTTCATGGGGTTAGGTAAGGGAGGGGAAGGGTGTTAGGAAAGGAAGGGAGGGAGGGGGGGGGAGGGGAAAGGTCCACCTGGACTACAGGGAATCGTCAATTTTTATTTAATTATCCAAAGTAACTAGTGAGTGGAAGAGAGAGTCCCAGTAGAACTGGATATTATGAAATACCGGCAGGGAATTGTTTTTATAATATGAGTATTTCTCTATTAAAAGGAGTTTGGATGTGTTGTGTAGCCACTCCTGCACTCCTGCACTCCGGCACGTTTGAAGACTTCCACTTACGTGCAATAAGCAGCCTGGCGCTATTTAAACAATAATGAGGAGTTTCCATCTAAATTTACACCCCTTATCTGGTTTATAACTAAATAGGGCTGTGAGAGGAGATAGGCAAAATTGGTCACCTAGAATGTGTTTCAAGTGCTTTGCTATGTCTTTCCAGAAGGGGAGCAACTTAGGGCAATGCCACCATATATGAGCCATCGTGCCAGGAGACCCACAACCCCTCCAACAGGTCGCGTTAGTATTAGGATAAATTCGTTTGAGCCTGTCTGGAGTGAGGTACCAACGGTACAGGATTTTGTGGTTCATTTCCAAAATCCTGGGGGAGGATGAGGATTTAGAGGTTTGATAGAATATATTTTCCCATTGTTCATTAGAGACAGGGAGGCCAAGGTCCTCCTGCCAAAGGGAAACATAGGATGAAGGGGGCAATTTAAGGGTAGAATCCAGTAACTTTTTAGTAATCGATAGGGATCCCCTGGGTACCATCCCCTCGTAACAAAACCTCTCGAAACGAGACAGTTCTCTCAGGAGGTCCCTCTTGTGGGGTGAGGAGCTCAGCAAATGAGACAACTGTGCATGTTTTAACCAGTGGGGAAAAAAAACCCTTTAGTTTCTTTTAATTGGGATCTGTGTTTCAGGGTTCTCTTGTCAGTCAGGCATGTGAATGGAATTGTCTGGTTTATATCTATTTGACCTGCTTCAGAGGGTAATATCCCCCCGCTGAGCTCCGCATTTATTGGTACCGGGGTCATTGGTGAGACATAAGTAGATATTCCCTTATTTTTAGTCCTAATTGAGTCCCAGGTCCGAAAGATGTGCGAGTGTGTCAGTGAGGTCCTGGCGTGTGCAGGTCTGCAGTTGTGTTTGATCCAGCATAGCGGGCCAATGAAAACAGTGTCTAGTAAGTGTGAGTCGATAGAAGCCCAGGTCTTTGTGGAGGAACGGTCATGCCACTCCCAAACCCTCTGCAAAGTGACTGCTTTATAATATTGAGAAATAAAAGGGACCCCCATGCCCCCTTCCCCCACTGGCTTAAATAGGACTCTTTTGCTGATACGGGGCTTAATGCTCCCCCATATAAATGTGTTTATTAACGATTGGAGTTGAGTCAGGTATGATTCAGGTAGGTGTATCGGGGCGGCTTGGAGGATGTATAGGATCTGAGGAAGGGTAGTCATCTTAACCGATTGGATCCTGCCCCACCAGGATATGGGTTTGTTTTGCCATGTGTCAAAGTCTTTCCTAATCTTCTTTAGAAGGGGTAAATAATTGTGTTTGAATATTTTATCGACAGATGGGGTTAAGTAAATCCCTAAGTATTTCATTTTGTCGTGTAAGAGCCTATATTGGCAGAGGGTCTGAAGGGCCTCAAATTCTCCTCTTCGCATGTTAAGATTGAGGATTTCCGATTTCTGGGTATTTATTAAGAAGTTTGAGTGCTTGCTGAAGGCTTCAAACTCCTCAAGTAAATGGGGCAGGGATTCAGCTGGCTGGGTAAGTAGGGTGAGGACATCATCAGCGTAAAGGGTGAGTTTATAAGTATTGGTGCCTAATTGTATGCCAGTTATTTTAGGGTTGTTCCTAATGTGGGACGCTAGGACTTCTATGGAGATGGCAAATAGGAGAGGAGACAGGGGGCACCCCTGCCTCGTACCATTTTGTATAGTGAAGCAATCTGATAAAGTTCTGTTCGCCCTAACCTTTGCTGTGGGAAGAGTATATAGGTCTATATGGCCTGCATGATTACCCTGACAAAGTATAACAACAAGACACACGGTGTTGGACCCATGGTAACTAGCTTGTGTTAATTAGTACTTTTCTTAGCACTTTAATCCCTGTTACCCCCCCCCCCCTATCGGGGGAGGTCTATATGGCCTGCCCGATTACCCTGACAAAATATAACAACAAGACATGCGGTCTGGGACCCATGGTAACTAGGTTGTTTTAAGTAGTACTATTCTTAGCACTTTAATCCCTTTTACTCCCCCTATCGGGGGAGGTCTATATGGCCTGCCTGATTACCCTGACAAAATATAACAATAAGACATGCGGTCTGGGAGCCATGGTAAGTTTGTATTAAGTAGTACTATTCTTAGCACTTTAATCCCTTTTACTCCCCCTATCGGGGGAGGTCTATATGGCCTGCCTGATTACCCTGACAAAATATAACAACAAGACATGCGGTCTGGGACCCATGTAACTAGGTTGTTTTAAGTAGTACTATTCTTAGCACTTTAATCCCTTTTACTCCCCCTATCAGGGGAGGTCTATATGGCCTGCATGATATATAATTACCCTGACAAAATATAACAATAAGACATTCGGTCTGGGACCCATGGTAACTAGGTTGTGTTAAGTAGTACTATTCTTAGCACTTTAATCCCTTTTACTCCCCCTATCGGGGGAGGTCTATATGGCCTGCGTGATATATAATTACTCTTACAAGATAAAACAGTAAGACATGCGGGCTGGGACCCATGGTAAGGTTGTGTTAAGTAGTACTATTCTTAGCAGTTTAATCCATTTTACTCCCCCTATCGGGGGAAGTCTATATGTCCTGCCTGATTACCCTGACAAAATATAACAATAAGACATGCGGTCTGGGACCCATGGTAACTAGGTTGTGTTAAGTAGTACTATTCTTCTTAGCACTTTAATCCCTTTTACTCCCCCTATCGGGGGAGGTCTATATGGCCTGCCTGATTACCCTGACAAAATATAACAATAAGACATGCGATCTGGGAGCCATGGTAAGGTTGTGTAAAGTAGTACTATTCTTAGCACTTTAATCCCTTTTACTCCCCCTATCGGGGGAGGTCTATATGGCCTGCCTGATTACCCTGACAAAATATAACAATAAGACATGCAGTCTGGGAGCCATGGTAACTAGGTTGTGTTAAGTAGTACTATTCTTAGCACTTTGATCCCTTTTACTCCCCCTATCGGGGGAGGTCTATATGGCCTGCCTGATTACCCTGACAAAATATAACAATAAGACATGCGGTCTGGGACCCATGGTAACTAGGTTGTGTTAAGTAGTACTATTCTTAGCACTTTAATCCCTTTTATTCCCCCTATCGGGGGAGGTCTATATGGCCTGCCTGATTACCCTGACAAAGTATAACAACAAGACATGCGGTCTGGGACCCATGGTAACTAGGTTGTGTTAAGTAGTACTGTTCTTAGCACTTTAATACCTGTTACTCCCCATATCGGGGGAGGTCTATATGGCCTGCATGACTACCCTGACAAAGTATAACAACAAGACATGCGGTCTGGGACCCATGGTAACTAGGTTGTGTTAAGTAGTACTATTCTTAGCACTTTAATCCCTGTAACTCCCCCTATCAGGGGAGGTCTATATGGCCTGCATGATTACCCTGACAAAGTATAACAACAAAACATGTGGTCTGGGACCCATGGTAACTAGGTTGTGTTAAGTAATACTATTCTTAGCACTTTAATCCCTGTAACTCAACCTATCGGGGGAGATCTATATGGTCTACATGATTACCCTGACCAAGTATAACAACAAAACATGCGGTCTGGGACCCATGATAACTATGTTGTGTTAAGTAGTACTGTTCTTAGCACTTTAATCCCTGTAACTCCCCCTATCGGGGGAGGTGTATATGGCCTGCCTGATTACCCTGACAAAATATAACAACAAGACATGCGGTCTGGGACCCATGGTAACTAGGTTGTGTTAAGTAGTACTGTTCTCAGCACTTTAATACCTGTTACTCCCCCTATCGGGGGAGGTCTATATGGCCTGCCTGATTACCCTGACAAAGTATAACAACAAGACATGCGGTCTGGTACCCATGGTAACTAGGTTGTATTAAGTAGTACTATTCTTAGCACTTTAATACGTGTTACTCCACTTATCGGGGGAGGTCTATATGGCCTGCCCGATTACCCTGACAAAATATAACAACAAGACATGCAGTCTGGGACCCATGGTAACTAGGTTGTGTTAAGTAGTACTATTCTTAGCACTTTAATCCCTTTTACTCCCCCTATCGGGGGAGGTCTATATGGCCTGCCTGATTACCCTGACAAAATATAACAATAAGACATGCGGTCTGGGAGCCATGGTAAGTTTGTATTAAGTAGTACTATTCTTAGCACTTTAATCCCTTTTACTCCCCCTATCAGGGGAGGTCTATATGGCCTGCATGATATATAATTACCCTGACAAAATATAACAATAAGACATTCGGTCTGGGACCCATGGTAACTAGGTTGTGTTAAGTAGTACTATTCTTAGCACTTTAATCCCTTTTACTCCCCCTATCGGGGAAGGTCTATATGGCCTGCATGATATATAATTACCCTTAAAAAATAAAACAGTAAGACATGCGGGCTGGGACCCATGGTAAGGTTGTGTTAAGTAGTACTATTCTTAGCAGTTTAATCCATTTTACTCCCCCTATCGGGGGAGGTCTATATGGCCTGCCTGATTACCCTGACAAAATATAACAATAAGACATGCGGACTGGGACCCATGGTAACTAGGTTGTGTTAAGTAGTACTATTCTTCTTAGCACTTTAATCCCTTTTACTCCCCCTATCGGGGGAGGTCTATATGGCCTGCCTGATTACCCTGACAAAATATAACAATAAGACATGCGGTCTGAGAGCCATGGTAAGGTTGTGTTAAGTAGTACTATTCTTAGCACTTTAATCCCTTTTACTCCCCCTATCGGGGGAGGTCTATATGGCCTGCATGATTACCCTGACAAAATATAACAACAAGACATTCGGTCTGGGACCCATGGTAACTAGGTTGTGTTAAGTAGTACTATTCTTAGCACTTTAATACGTGTTATTCCCCCTATCGGGGGAGGTCTATATGGCCTGCATGATTACCCTGACAAAATATAACAACAAGACATTCAGTCTGGGACACATGGTAACTAGGCTGTGTTAAGTAGTACTATTCTTAGCACTTTAATCCCTTTTACTCCCCTATCGAGGGAGGTCTATATGGTTGCCTGATTACCCTGACAAAATATAACAATAAGACATGCGGTCTGGGACCCATGGTAACTAGGTTGTGTTAAGTAGTACTATTCTTAGCACTTTAATCCCTTTTACTCCCCCTATCGGGGGAGGTCTATATGGCCTACATGATTACCCTGACAAAATATAACAATAAGACATGCGGTCTGTTACCATTGGTAACTAGGTTGTGTTAAGTAGTACTATTCTTAGCACTTTAATACGTGTTACTCCCCCTGTCGGGGGAGGTCTATATGGCCTGCCCGATTACCCTGACAAAATATAACAACAAGACATGCGGTTGGGACCCATGGTAACTAGGTTGTGTTAATTAGTACTATTCTTAGCACATTAATCCCTTTTACTCCCCCTATCGGGGGAGGTCTATATGGTTGCCTGATTACCCTGACAAAATATAACAACAAGACATGCGGTCTGGGGCCTATGGTAACTAGGTAGTGTTAAGGAGTACTATTCTTAGCACTTTAATCCCTTTTACTCCTTCTATCGGGGGAGGTCTATATGGCCTGCCTGATTACCCTGACAAAATATAACAATAAGACATGCGGTCTGAGAGCCTTGGTAAGTTTGTGTTAAGTAGTACTATTCTTAGCACTTTAATCCCTTTTACTCCCCCTATCGGGGGAGGTCTATATGGACTGCATGATATATAATTACCCTGACAAAATATAACAATAAGACATGCGGTCTGGGACCCATGGTAACTAGGTTGTGTTAAGTAGTACTATTCTTAGCACTTTAATACGTGTTACTCCCCCTATCGGGGGAGGTCTATATGGCCTGCCCGATTACCCTGACAAAATATAACAACAAGACATGCGGTTGGGACCCATGGTAACTAGGTTGTGTTAATTAGTACTATTCTTAGCACTTTAATCCCTTTTACTCCCCCTATCGGGGGAGGTCTATATGATTGCCTGATTACCCTGACAAAATATAACAACAAGACATGCGGTCTGGGAACTATGGTAACTAGGTAGTGTTAAGGAGTACTATTCTTAGCACTTTAATCCCTTTTACTCCTTCTATCGGTGGAGGTCTATATGGCCTGCCTGATTACCCTGACAAAATATAACAATAAGACATGCGGTCTGAGAGCCATGGTAAGTTTGTGTTAAGTAGTACTATTCTTAGCACTTTAATCCCTTTTACTCCCCCTATCGGGGGAGGTCTATATGGACTGCATGATATATAATTACCCTGACAAAATATAACAATAAGACATGCGGTCTGGGACCCATGGTAACTAGGTTGTGTTAAGTAGTACTATTCTTAGCACTTTAATCCCTTTTACTCCCCATATCGGGGGAGGTCTATATAGCCTGCATGATATATAATTACCCTTACAAAATATAACAATAAGACATGCGGTCTGGGAGCCATGGTAAGGTTGTGTTAAGTAGTACTATTCTTAGCAGTTTAATCCATTTTACTGCCCCTATCGGGGGAGGTCTATATGGCCTGCCTTATTACCTTATCAAAATATAACAACAAGACATGCGGTCTGGGACCCATGGTAACTAGGTTGTGTTAAGTAGTACTATTCTTAGCACTTTAATCCCTGTTACTCCCCCTATCGGGGGAGGTCTATATGGCCTGCATGATTACCCTGACAAAATATAACAACAAGACATGCGGTCTGGGACCCTTGGTAACTAGGTTGTGTTAAGTAGTACTATTCTTAGCACTTTAGTCCCTTTAACTCCCCCTATCAGGGGAGGTCTATTTGGCCTGCATGATTACCCTGACAAAATATAACAACAAGACATGCGGTCTGGGACCCATGGTAACTAGGTTGTGTTAAGTAGTACTATTCTTGGCACTTTAATCCCTGTTATTCCCCCTTTTGGGGGAGGTCTATATGGCCTGCCTGATTACCCTGACAAAATATAACAATAAGACATGCGGTCTGGGACCCATATTAACTAGGTTGTGTTAAGTAGTACTATTCTTAGCACTTTAGTCCCTTTTACTCCCCCTATCGGGGGCGGTCTATTTGGCCTGCATGATTACCCTGACAAAATATAACAACAAGACATGCGGTCTGGGACCCATGGTAACTAGGTTGTGTAGTACTATTCTTGGCACTTTAATGCCTGTTACTCCCCCTATCGGGGGAGGTCTATATGGCCTGCCTGATTACCCTGACAAAATATAACAATAAGACATGCGGTCTGGGACCCATATTAACTAGGTTGTGTTAAGTAGTACTATTCTTAGCACTTTAATCCCTTTTATTCCCCCTATCGGGGGAGGTCTATATCGCCTGCATGATTACCCTGACAAAATATAACAACAAGACATTCGGTCTGGGACACATGGTAACTAGGTTGTGTTAAGTAGTACTATTCGTAGCACTTTAATCCCTTTTACTCCCCCTATCGAGGGAGGTCTATATGGTTGCCTGATTACCCTGACAAAATATAACAATAAGACATGCGGTCTGGGACCCATGGTAACTAGGTTGTGTTAAGTAGTACTATTCTTAGCACTTTAATCCCTTTTACTCCCCCTATCGGGGGGAGGTCTATATGGCCTGCATGATTACCCTGACAAAATATAACAACAAGACATGCGGTCTGTTACCATTGGTAACTAGGTTGTGTTAAGTAGTACTATTCTTAGCACTTTAATACGTGTTACTCCACCTATCGGGGGAGGTCTATATGGCCTGCCCAATTACCCTGACAAAATATAACAACAAGACATGCGGTTGGGACCCATGGTAACTAGGTTGTGTTAATTAGTACTATTCTTAGCACTTTAATCCCTTTTACTCTCCCTATCGGGGGAGGTCTATATGGTTGCCTGATTACCCTGACAAAATATAACAACAAGACATGCGGTCTGGGACCCATGGTAACTAGGTTGTGTTAAGGAGTACTATTCTTAGCACTTTAATCCCTTTTACTCCTTCTATCGGGGGAGGTCTATATGGCCTGCCTGATTACCCTGACAAAATATAACAATAAGACATGCGGTCTGAGAGCCATGGTAAGTTTGTGTTAAGTAGTACTATTCTTAGCACTTTAATCCCTTTTACTCCCCCTATCGGGGGAGGTCTATATGGACTGCATGATATATAATTACCCTGACAAAATATAACAATAAGACATGCGGTCTGGGACCCATGGTAACTAGGTTGTGTTAAGTAGTACTATTCTTAGCACTTTAATCCCTTTTACTCCCCCTATCGGGGGAGGTCTATATTGCCTGCATGATATATAATTATCCTTACAAAATATAACAATAATACATGCGGTCTGGGAGCCATGGTAAGGTTGTGTTAAGTAGTACTATTCTTAGCAGTTTAATCCATTTTACTTCCCCTATCGGGGGAGGTCTATATGGCCTGCCTTATTACCTTAACAAAATATAACAACAAGACATGCGGTCTGGGACCCATGGTAACTAGGTTGTGTTAAGTAGTACTATTCTTAGCACTTTAATCCCTGTTACTCCCCCTATCGGGGGAGGTCTATATGGCCTGCATGATTACCCTGACAAAATATAACAACAAGACATGCGGTCTGGGACCCATGGTAACTAGGTTGTGTAGTACTATTCTTAGCACTTTAATCCCTTTTACTCCCCCTATCGGGGGAGGTCTATTTGGCCTGCATGATTACCCTGACAAAATATAACAACAAGACATGCGGTCTGGGACCCATGGTAACTAGGTTGTGTTAAGTAGTACTATTCTTGGCACTTTAATCCCTGTTACTCCCCCTATCGGGGGAGGTCTATATGGCCTGCATGATTACCCTGACAAAATATAACAACAAGACATTCGGTCTGGGACCCATGGTAACTAGGTTGTGTTAAGTAGTACTATTCTTAGCACTTTAATACGTGTTATTCCCCCTATCGGGGGAGGTCTATATGGCCTGACCGATTACCCTGACAAAATATAACAACAAGACATGCGGTCTGGGACCCATGGTAAGGTTACTTCCTTTTGCACAATAGAGTACAGGTATGGCATCGATTTTAGGAACCCGGAGATAATTTTTAGGAACCAGGAGATGGAAAAAGATGCTTGGACACCCAGTACAGGTCGTTCTCCTTGAGCCTTTTTATACGAGGGTCCAGGACCCTCAACAGAAACAACAGCATGAAACACCACATATGCCATCCTTTTGCACAATAGAGTACAGGTATGGCATCGATTTTAGGAACCCGGAAATTATTTTTAGGAACCGGGAGATGGAAAAAGATGCTTGGACACCCAGTACAGTTCGTTCTCCTTCAGCCTTTTTATACGAGGGTCCCGGACCCTCAACAGAAACAACAGCATGAAACACCACATATGCCATCCTTTTGCACAATAGAGTACAGGTATGGCATCGGTTTTAGGAACCCAGAGATAATTTTTAGGAACCGGGAGATGGAAAAAGATGCTTGGACACCCAGTACAGGTCTTTCTTCTTCAGCCTTTTTATACGAGGGTCCAGGACCCTCAACAGAAACAACAGCATGAAACACCACATATGCCATCCTTTTGCACAATAGAGTACAGGTATGGCATCGGTTTTAGGAACCCGGAGATAATTTTTAGGAACCGGGAGATGGAAAAAGATGCTTGGACACCCAGTACAGGTCTTTCTCCTTCAGCCTTTTTATACGAGGGTCCAGGACCCTCAACAGAAACGACAGCATGAAACACCACATATGCCATCCTTTTGAACAATCCAGTTCACGTATGGCATTGATTTTAGGAACCCGGAGATAATTTTTAGGAACCGGGAGATGGAAAAAGTTGCTTGGACACCCAGTACAGTTCGTTCTCCTTCAGCCTTTTTATATAAGGGTACCGGACCCTCAACAGAAACAACAGCATGAAACACCATATATGCCATCCTTTTGAACAATCCAGTACAGGTATGGCATCAATTTTAGGAACCCGGAGATAATTTTTAGGAACCGGGAGATGGAAAAAGATGCTTGGACACCCAGTACAGGTCGTTCTCCTTCAGCCTTTTTATACTTGGGTCCCTGACCCTCAAGAGGCACAACAGCATGAAATACCACAAATGCCGTCCTTTTGCACAATAGAATACAGGTATGGCATCGATTTTAGGAACCCGGAGATAATTTTTAAGAAACCGGGAGATGGAAAAAGATGCTTGGACACCCAGTACAGGTTGTTCTCCTTCAGCTTTTTTATACGAGGGTCCAGGACCCTCAACAGAAACAACAGCATGAAACACCACATATGCCATCCTTTTGAACAATCCAGTACAGGTATGGCATCGATTTTAGTAACCCAGAGATAATTTTTACGAACCGGGAGATGGAAAAAGATGCTTGGACACCCAGTACAGTTCGTTCTCCTTCAGCCTTTTTATACGAGGGTCCCGGACCCTCAACAGAAACAACAGCATGAAACACCACATATGCCATCCTTTTGAACAATCCAGTACAGGTATGGCATCGATTTTAGGAACCCGGAGATAATATTTTGGAACCGGGAGATGGAAAAAGATGCTTGGACACCCAGTACAGGTCGTTCTCCTTCATCCTTTTTATACGAGGGTCCACAACCCCAAACAGGCACGACAGCATGAAAGACCCCATATGCCATCACTTCCTTTTGCACAATCGAGTACAGGTATGGCATCGTTTTTAGGAACCCAGAGATAATTTTTTGGAACCGGAAGATGAAAAAAGATGCTTGGTCGGTCCTCCTACTTCAAATTTGGGGGACTGCGCATGCAATCTACTGTGCCACCAGATATGAGTGGTGTGTTAATGAGTACTATTCTTAACAGTTTCATCACTGTTATGTGCCTTTTTTTTGCTTTGGGTTTTGTAGCCACAGTGCAGCACCAGAGCCCAGAAAAATTAGGAATGTCCAAATGCCTGAAAAATTAGGTATTGTTGCAGCCGCTGCTGTAGCAGCGGCCAGAAAAATTTATGTTTGTAAAACAGTTAGAAAGTGCCCTAAAACCTTGCGGCTTGAACACTTGTTGTTGGCGGATAAGTCAAGAAAGTCATCCGGCATTCGAAGATAAAATACAGCAGTATGTGTACCATTTGTAGCCCAAGGCAGCTCGTCATCTCATCAGGCCTTTTCTACTCAAATGTATCGCCCAATGTCAGTCCCTTCGGGATCCATCCCTCATTCATTTTAATAAAGGTGAGATAATCAAGACTTTTTTGACCTAGGCGACTTCTCTTCTCAGTGACAATACCTCCTGCTGCACTGAAGGTCCTTTCTGACAGGACACTTGAAGAGGGGCAGGCCAGAAGTTCGATTGCAAATTGGGATAGGTCAGGCCACAGGTCAAGCCTGCACACCCAGTAGTCAAGGGGTCCATCGCTCCTCAGAGTGTCGAGATCCGCAGTTAATGCAAGGTAGTCTGCTACCTGTCAGTTGAGTCTTTCTCTGAGGCTGGATCCTGAAGGGCTGTGGCTTTGCATAGGAGTTAAAAAGGTCCACATGTCCTCCATCAACAACACGTCTGGAAAGCATCCTGTCCTTGCTGGTGTTTTCGTGGGAGGAGGATTACTTTCATCTCTTTGCCTGTTAGATTCCCGTTGTGCTGTGACATCACCCTTATACGCTGTTTAAAGCATACTTTTTAATTTATTTTTTAACTGCTCCATCCTTTCCGACTTGCGGGAATTCGGTAATATTTCAGGCACTTTATGCTTATACCGGGGGTCTAGTAGCGTGGACACCCAGTACAGGTCGTTCTCCTTCAGCTTTTTTATACAAGGGTCCCTCAACAGGCACGACAGCATGAAAGACCCCATTTGCACAAGGTTGGATGCCGAGCTATTCATGTCCCATTCCTCATCCTCACTGATCTCACTGAAGTTATCTTCTTCCCCCCAGTCACGTACAACATCACGGGAACCATATAGGTGACAACAACAAGCACCCTGGGATGCCTGTTGTGCTTGGTCTTCCTCCTCCTCCTCAAAGCCACATTCCTCCTCTGACTCCTCTTCCTCACAATCCTCTTCCTGCGTTGCCGATGGTCCAGCAAGCGATGCTGATAAGGCTGTTACTGGTGGTGATGGACACCACAACTCTTCCTCTTCACTCTCATCTACGGCCTGATCCAGCACTCTTCGCAGGGCACGCTCCAGGAAGAAAACAAATGGTATGATGTCGCTGATGGTGCCTTCGGTGCGACTGACTAGGTTTGTCACCTCCTCAAAAGGACGCATGAGCCTACAGGCATTGCGCAGGAGCGTCCAGTAACGTGGCAAAAAAATCCCCAGCTCCCCAGAGGCTGTCCTAGCACCCCGGTCATACAAATACTCATTAACAGCTTTTTCTTGTTGGAGCAGGTGGTCGAACATTAGGAGTTTTGAATTCCACTGTGTCGGGCTGTCGCAAATCAAGCGCCTCACTGGCAGGTTGTTTCGACACTGGATATCTGACAAGTGCGCCATGGCCTTGTAGGAACGCCTGAAATGGCCACACACCTTCCTGGCCTGCTTCAGGATGTCCTGTAAGCCTGGGTATTTATGCACAAATCGTTGTACAATCAAATTACACACATGTGCCATGCACGGCACATGTGTCAACTTGCCCAATATCAATGCCGCCACCAAATTACTTCCATTGTCAGAAACAACTTTGCCAATCTCCAGTTGGTGCGGAGTCAGCCACTGATCCACCTGTGTGTTCAGGGCGGACAGGAGTGCTGGTGCGGTGTGACTCTCGGCTTTTAGGCAAGTCAACCCCAAGACAGCGTGACACTGCCGTATCCGGGATGTTGAATAGTACCTGGGGAGCTGGGGGGGTGCCGTTGATGTGGAGCAAGACGCAGCAGCAGAAGAGGACTCAGCCGAGGAAGAGGTTATGGAAGAGGATGGAGTAGGAGGAGTAGAGGAGGTAGCAGCAGGCCTGCCTGCAAGTTGTGGCGGTGTCACCAACTCCTCTGCAGAACCACACATTCCATGCTTGGCAGCCATCAGCAGGTTTACCCAATGCACAGTGTAGGTGATATACCTGCCCTGACCATGCTTTGCAGACCAGTTATCAGTGGTCAGATGGACCCTTGCCCCAACACTGTGTGCCAGACATGCCATTACTTCCTTTCGCACAATCGAGTACAGGTTGGGGATTGCCTTTTATGAAAAGAAATTTCAGCCAGGTACCATCCACTGCGGTGTCCCAATAGCAACAATTTTTTTGAACGCCTCAGACTCCACCAGCTTGTATGGTAAAAGCTGGCGGGCTAAGAGTTCAGACAAGCCAGCTGTCAGACGCCGGGCAAGGGTGTGACTTTGGGAAATTGGCTTCTTACACTCAAACATGTCCGTGACAGACACCTGACTGTGGGCAGATGACCAGGAACTGCTACGTAAGAGAGACTGAGTGGAGGATGGTTGATAGGGGGCAAGGAGGACAGCAGTGGTTGACGTGGCTGAAGATGCTGGACCAGGAGGAGGATGGCGGCTTTGAGTTTGTGTGCTGCTTCTACTCATCTGTTCATCCCATCTGCGTTTGTGATGTGAGACCATGTGCCTTTGCAAAGCAGTTGTACCTAGGTGGGTGTTGGACTTCCCACGACTCAGTTTCTTTTGGCACAGGTTGCAAATGGGATCGCTGTTGTCAGAGGCAGACACACACAAAAAATGCCACACTGCTGAGCTCTGTGATGACGGCATTCTGGTGTTGGCAACAGCATGCGTTGATTGGCGTGCTGTCTGGCTGACCCCGGGTGCCGATGCATGCTGTCTGACTGTGCCACTAGCTCCTTGCGATGACCTCCCCCTGCTTCCAACTCGTCTCCTCCTCCTCTCTGTCTCCCCATCTGAACTTTCCCCCTCTTCTTCTTCTCTTCTAGCGGGCACCCACGTGACATCCACGGACACATCATCATCAACCGCTTCACTTGTATCTGACAAATCAACAAAGGAAGCAGCAGTGGGTACAACATCATCATCATCATCAAACTGTACGTCCATGTCTGTAATGCTGCCTGACTGAGACATATCACTGTTATCTACATCCTCTGTCAATGATGGTTGCGCATCACTCATTTCTTCCAACTGATGTGTCAATAACTCCTCTGACAGATCAAGTGAAGCAGCTGTGGTGCTAGTGTTGGTGGTGGCGGCAGGCGGGCGAGTGGCACTGGTCACTTCAGAGGTGCCCGAAGCTGAGCTGGAGGTGGATGGTGCATCAAGGTAAAGACTAGGAGTGGAAGCTGTAGAAGATTGGGTGTCCTGTGTTAGCCATTCAACTAGGTCCTCCTCAGAACTTTTCGCGTCCATGGCACGTGGCCTCTGAACACTGTGCATAGTTGTAGGGTCTAAGGGAATCACAGCACCATGACCACGACGGCACCTGCGGGGTGGCCTGCCTCTGCCTGTCATTTTTTTTAAAATGTACACTTACACTACTATTAAACAAATTATGAGTGGTGGCACTGGGCAAGTGGGCACAGTATACGCTGTGAGCCTGACACAAAAAAGCAGACTGATGTTTCAAAGTAAAAAATGTTTATTTTTTAAATATTAAAAGTACTGTTACAACAAATATGAGTGGTGCCACTAACTTGGCAAGTGGGCCTGGCACACACACTGGCAGGCAGGCAACTTCAATTAGATTACAATAGTAGACTGATGTTTCACAGTCAAAAAAGTTTTTTTATTAAATATTGACACTACTGTTATAACAAATATGAGTGGTGGCACTAGTTGGCAAGTGGGCCTGGCACACACGCTGGCAGGCAGGCAACTGCAATTCAATTGCACTAGCAGACTGATGATTCACAGTCAAAAAAGTTTTTATTTTAAATATTTACAATACTGTTATAACAAATATGATTGGTAGCACTAGTTGGCAAGTGGACCTGGCACACACGCTGGCAGGCAGGCAACTTCTATTAGATTACACTAGCAGACTGATGATTCACAGTCAAAAAAGTTTTGTTTTTTTAAATATTTACACTACTGTTATAACAAATATGATTGGTGGCACTAGTTGGCAAGTGGGCCTGGCACACACGCTGGGAGGAAGGCAACTGCAATTAGATTACACTAGCTGACTGATGTTTCACAGTCAAAAAAGTTTTTTTTTTAAATATTTACACTACTGTTATAACAAATATGATTGGTGGCACTAGTTGGCAAGTGGGCCTGGCACACACGCTGGGAGGCAGGCAACTGCAAATAGATTACACTAGCTGACTGATGTTTCACAGTCAAAAAATTTTTTTTTTTAAATATTTACAATACTGTTATAACAAATATGATTGGTGGCACTAGTTGGCAAGTGGGCCTGGCACACACGCTGGCAGGCAGGCAGGCAACTGCAATTCAATTGCACTAGCAGACTGATGATTCACAGTCAAAAAGTTTTTATTTTAAATATTTACAATACTGTTATAACAAATATGATTGGTGGCACTAGTTGGCAAGTGGGCCTGGCACACACGCTGGCAGGCAGGCAACTGCAATTCAATTGCACTAGCAGACTGATGATTCACAGTCAAAAAGTTTTTATTTTAAATATTTACAATACTGTTATAACAAATATGATTGGTGGCACTAGTTGGCAAGTGGGCCTGGCACACACGCTGGGAGAAAGGCAACTGCAATTAGATTACACTAGCTGACTGATGTTTCACAGTCAAAAAAGTTTTTTTTTTAAATATTTACACTACTGTTATAACAAATATGATTGGTGGCACTAGTTGGAAAGTGGGCCTGGCACACACACTGTGAGGAAGGCAACTGCAATTAGATTACACTAGCTGACATGTTTCACAGTCAAAAAAGTTTTTTTTTAAATATTTACACTACTGTTATAACAAATATGATTGGTGGCACTAGTTGGCAAGTGGGCCTGGCACACACGCTGGTAGGCAGGCAACTTCAATTAGATTACACTAGCAGACTGATGTTTCACAGTCAAAAAAGTTTTTTTTTAAAAAATATTTACACTACTGTTATAACAAATATGATTGGTGGCACTAGTTGGCAAGTGGGCCTGGCACACACGCTGGGAGGCAGGCAACTGCAATTTAATTGCACTAGCAGACTGATGATTCACAGTCAAAAAAGGTTTTATTTTAAATATTTACAATACTGTTATAACAAATATGATTGGTGGCACTAGTTGGCAAGTGGGCCTGGCACACACGCTGGTAGGCAGGCAACTTCAATTAGATTACACTAGCTGACTGATGTTTCACAGTCAAAAAAGTTTTTTTTTTTAATTTTTACACTACTGTTATAACAAATATGATTGGTGGCACTAGTTGGCAAGTGGGCCTGGCACACATGCTGGGAGGCAGGCAACTGCAATTAGATTACACTAGCTGACTGATGTTTCACAGTCAAAAAAGTTTTTTTTTAAGTATTTACAATACTTTTATAACAAATATGATTGGTGGCACTAGTTGGCAAGTGGGCCTGGCACAAACGCTGGCAGGCAGGCAACTGCAATTCAATTGCACTAGCAGACTTATGATTCACAGTCAAAAAAGTTTTTATTTTAAATATTTACAATACTGTTATAACAAATATGATTGGTGGCACTAGTTGGCAAGTGGGCCTGGCACACACGCTGGCAGGCAGGCAACTGCAATTCAATTGCACTAGCAGACTGATGATTCACAGTCAAAAAAGTTTTTATTTTAAATTTTTACACTACTGTTATAACAAATATGATTGTGGCACTAGTTGGAAAGTGGACCTGGCACACACGCTGGCAGACAGGCAACTGCAATTAAATAACACTAGCAGACTGAGGTAAAAGTTTTTTTTTAAAAAAGTTACACTAATGTTAAAACAGATAGGAGTGGTGGCACTGAGGATGGAAGTAGGCACAGTATATGCTGGCAGTCTGACACACAGGCTGGCACTAGTGGCAGGCTGGCCTGGCAACTAAAATTAAATAACACTAGAAGACTGATGTAAAAGTTTTTTTTTAAAAAAATGTAAACTAATGTTACACCAGATAGGAGTGGTGGCACTGAGGATGGAAGTAGGCACAGTATATGCTGGCAGCCTGACACACAGGCTGGCACTAGTGGCAGCCAGGCTGGCTTGGCAACTAAAATTAAATAACACTAGAAGAGGACTGATGTAAAAGTTTTTTTTAAAAAAATTTACACTAATGTTACACCAGATTTAAGTGGTGGAAAACAGAGCTATTAATCACAGTATATGATGTGGGCCTGACACACAGGCCTGATGGAAAATGAAATTAGATTACACTAGCAAAATGATGTAATTTTTTTTTTTTTTAATTTACACTAATGTTAACCAGATATCAGTGGTGGCACATAAGAATTAATCACAGTATATGATGTGGGCCTGACACACAGGCCTGATAGAAAATGAAATTAGATTACACTAGCAAAATGATGTAAAAGTTTTTTTTTTTTTTAAATTTACACTAATGTTAAGCAGATATCAGTGGTGGCACTAATCACAGTATATGCTGTGAGCCTCACACACAGGCTGACAGCCAGGCAAATGCAAATAAAATTACAAATAAAAAAAAAAAAAAAAGACTGAAGTTCTAGCCCTAAAAAGGGCTTTTTGGGCTGAAGTTATAGCCCTAAAAAGGGCTTTTTGGGGTGCTGTCCTTACAGCAGAGATTAGATGAGTCCTTCAGGACTGTAGTGGACACTAAATACACTAGCCTAGCTATCTATTTCTCTATGCAATCAGTAGCAGCAGCACTAAACCTCCTCTCACTAAGAATGCAGGATCATAATGAATCTAAAATGGCTGCTGCCCAGGAGCTGGGAGGGTCTGGGAGGGTGTGTCTGCTGCTGATTGGCTCAAATGTGTCTGCAGGCTGAGAGATACAGGGTCAAAGTTTCCTCAATGATGACGAATAGGGGGCGGATCGAACATCGCATATGTTCGCCCGCCGCGGCGAACGCGAACAAGCTAAGATCGCCGGGAACTGTTCTCCGGCGAACAGTTTGCGACATCACTATTTGTGAGTATCATTTCATCAATTTGATTTGTTATCACGATTACTCTAGCAGAGTTGTACTAGGAGGCGCCCTCTCTCTTTGTGATTCCTTTCACAGATTTCTGTCTCTTCCTTTGTATCTCATGAGAGGAGCTGCTCATCACACATATTGTCGGCTACATTTGGAGGTCACACACGGATGAGTCACTACAACTGATGAACAAACCTGGATATCTTTGAGCATTGGACTTTTGTTATAGACCCTTGGATAAAGATTCAGCTAAGTTATCAACAAACTGTAGTATATGACTGCTGACCAGTAATTGTTTGCTTAGATTTGACCTTTTTGTATATGTTTATATATTTCTGTACATCTTCCTGTGTATATAAGGTTACAATCCGACCACCCATTAGTATTATTAGTATATACCATCTACTGATCTATATAGACCTGTAACATTGTCTCCAATTGGAATTGATCACTATATCATTAGTCACCTTTTAGCGCCCCCTAAGGTCGGACACCTAGGTGTTATCAACAATTTGGTCTCAGTTGAATCATATATGAAATGCCTAGTAGATCACACATTTGTTTAAGCAGGGACGAGGTCTCTAAAATGAATGAAATACTCTATAACTATGTGTGAACTATGAGACGTATGTAGTGATTGCGCTTGTAATTTCAATAACTTTGCATGCATACCCCAGAACACATGGGGTAAGTCGCTCAGTGTTGGGCAGCAAAGTTAAAATATATATGTATATGAATGTATACATATATATTTATGTGCTTATATGTTTTTCAAAACCTATATTACAAAGAAATGCTCAGGCGCTTTGTATTTTATTAATTATAATAATACTATACCCTGAAATCTAAGGTTGCATCATCTTGTCCTGTTTTCAAGGTCGTCAAGTTTATTTTCTAGATCTTGAATGACAGTATCATGTTGAGAGACTGATTGATTAATTTCAGACATATTGGTGTAGAGATCTTCTTGCTCACCTTCCAGTGTTTCAACTCGTGAGCCTAGGTCATTTATATCTTTTTTGAGAGCTGTGCATTCCTGTCTGATGCAATTCTTGACCTGGTCTATTAGTGCTTCAATGGCTTGAAGCATGACTGGTTGGGGCATATCCCCTTCTATAGGGGCAACAAGTGTTTTTTGAGGGATATTTTCAGGATTAGATGTTGTGTCTTCCTCATCCTCGTCATTTATATAATTTCCTGGGGATTTCTTCCTATCCAATTTTTTAAAGAAAATTGAAACTGCACTCTGCGCCGTGCTTGTTGATTTTACCTGCTTCTACATTTTAGCAGATTTGTGAAGCGCCAATTTACAATTGTCACTTTGCAGAAGGATTTTTCAATGTCGTTCAATTTCTCAGTTATGTCCCAGTTATATTTGTGCTCCTTGGGTCTGTACTTATATACGCCTAGATTACAAGTTTTGCATTAACAGGGGTGTGGTGCTAATGAGCAGTTTATGCTCACCGCTCACTTACAGACAGCGCTGGTATTATGGGTTTTTACAAACCTGGCGTTAACCGCAAAAAAGTGAGCTTAGAGCAAAATTTAGCTCCACATCTCACCTCAATACCAGCGCTGCTTACGTTAGCGGTGAGCTGGTAAAACGTGCTCGTGCACGATTTCCCCATATGAATCAATGGGGAGAGCCGGCTGAAAAAAAAACTAACACCTGCATAAAAGCAGCGTAATGCTCCTATCGCAGCCCCATTGATTCCTATTGGGAAAATACATTTATGTTTTCACCTAACACCCTAACATGAACCCCGAGTCTAAACACCCCTAATCTTACACTTATTAACCCCTAATATGCTGCCCCCGACATTGCCGACACCTGCATTATATTATTAACCCCTAATCTGCCGCTCCGGACACCGCCGCCACCTACATTATACTTATGAACCCCTAATCTGCTGCCCCCAACATCGCCGACACCTACATTATAGTTAATAACCCCTAATCTGCTGCCCCCAATGTCGCTGCAACCTAACTACATTTATTAACCCCTAATCTGCTGCCCCCAACGTCGCCACCACTATAATAAACATATTAACCCCTAAACCTAGTCTAACCCTAACCCTAACCCCCCCCTAACTTAAATATAATTTAAATAAATCTAAATAAAATTACTACAATTAACTAAATAATTCCAATTTAAAACTAAATACTTACCTATAAAATAAACCCTAAGATAGCTACAATATAACTAGTAGTTACATTGTAGCTAGCTTAGGGTTTATTTTTATTTTACAGGCAACTTTATATTTATTATAACTAGGTACAATAGTTATTGAATAGTTATTAACTATTTAATAACTACCTAGTTAAAATAAAGACAAATTTACCTGTAAAATAAAACCTAACCTAAGTTACAATTACACCTAACACTACACTACAATTAAATTAATTACCTAAATTAAATACAATTAATTACAATTAAATAAAATTATCTAAAGTACAAAAAAAAACCAACTAAATTACAGAAAATGATAAACAAATTACAAGATTTTTAAACTAATTACACCTAATCTAATCCCCCTAACATAATAAAAAATCCCCCCAAAATAAAAAAGCCCTACCCTACACTAAATTACAAATAGCCCTTAAAAGGGCCTTTTGCGGGGCATTGCCCCCAAGTAATCAGCTCTTTTACCTGAAAAGATTTTTACAATCCCCCCCAACATTAAAACCCACTACCTACACAACCAACCCTACTCTAAAACCCATCCAATCCCCCCTTAAAAAAACCTAACACTAACCCCCTGAAGATCACCTTACGAGGAGAAGTCTTCACCCAAGCGGGCCAAAATCCTCAACGAAGCCGGGAGAAGTCTTCATCCAAGCCGGGCGAAGTGGTCCTCCAGACGGGCAGAAGTCTTCATCCAGACGGCATCTTCTATCTTCACCCAGATGGCATCTTCTATCTTCATCCATCCGGCGCGGAGCGGGTCCATCTTCAAGACATCTGGTGCGGAGCATCCTCTTCTTCCGACGGCTAAACACAGAATGAAGGTTCCTTTAAATGACGTCATCCAAGATGGTGTCCCTTCAATTCCGATTGGCTGATAGAATTCTATCAGCCAACCAGAATTAAGGTAGAAAAAATCCTATTGGCTGATGTATTGGTTAATATATTTATTATAGTGGCGGCGATGTTCGGTTCGGCAGATTAGGGGTTAAAATATTTATTTTAGTGTTTGCGATGCGGGAGGGCCTCGGTTTAGGGGTTAATAGGTAGTTTATGGGTGTTAGTGTACTTTTTAGAACTTTAGTTAAGAGTTTTATGCTACCATAAAACTCTTAATTACTGACTTTTAAATGTGGTCCCAGTCTTGACAGGAGAGGGTCTACCGCTCACTTTTTGTCAGACTCGTAATACATGCAAGTCCCATTGAAAATATAAGATATGCAATTGACGTAAGTGGATTTGCGGTATTTCCGAGTCTGGCCAAAAAAGTGAGCGGTACACCTGTACCTGCAAGACTCGTAATACCAGCGGGCGTTAAAAAGCAGCGTTGGGACCGGACAATGCTGCTTTTTAAGCCTAACGCAAGACTCGTAATCTAACCGATAGGTTGTGATTTACTTGCTCTGTGTGATAGTAGAGTATATCACCACTGATGTGTAGTGTTGGGCTCAAGCAGTAAGAGGCCTTTGGGCTATGGTTTGTAGCTATATTATATAAAGCTTCTCATTTATCTTGCACTGCGTTTAGATGGCTAGTATAGAGTTAGATTGCAGACCACTATATATGATAAATATCTCTAGATGGAGCCTTTTACACCCTTGTTATTACTTTATCCCTCAAATATACTTAGCAAAGTAAGTGGAGTGGTTACTAGTTAGAGACAATTTGAGATCTGTCCATTATGCCATTATCTGGTTAAGCCTGCTGATTTTGTGACGCAGTTCGTATGTATTGGGTGCTATCCATAGCAGCTTGTACTTACTGCCTCCATGTGAACACCGCTCCCCTGACCACCTCTATCTTCATTGATTACTTCTGGTATAGTGGCTATTAGAGAAAGGGAGCTGTGGGTGCAGGTCCATTGCACTGCGGGCATCTCCGGTTTGTGAACGGCAGTGTCCCGCCGTGTGTATTCACTTCCGTGCAGGCCTTATGTCTTCTTTGACCTCCCACGGGCTGATTACGATACAATACCGAGTATAATAGCTATTGGTCCGCTCAGTGACCTATCCAGAAGTGTTCCCTCACATCAGGTCGCTATGAGTGCGATTTTGGCCGGTGTTTGGCAGGTCTGTCTTGTCTCTCTGCCGGGAGCTCTAGCAATCTGCAGCCATCAGGGATGCCTGCAAGCTCCGCCCTTCGGTTACTCAACCTTTTTAAACATACATAATATATTTTGTTTAGATTTTATCTAGGTTAGTTTAAATTATATTTGTTTTTAGTGTGATCTGTTGAGACCCTGCTTTCTGGCTTCTGCCAGTTATTCCATTGAATAGGGTATTTTACTTTAACTTATTTAATCTGTAAAGGTAGAAGTTTTTGTACGTTATCTGTTCAGATCTTGTAGATGACTGTGTCTCTGATATTTCGTCATCCAAGTTTACAAAATCTTTATGTTGCAAGAACTGAAAATGGTCTTTAATAGTTTGTTTAGGAGGTGGCACAGCCTTTTGTTTTATTGGGGGTTTAAAGCATGAAATACAGTTTTATAGGGCACAGCAGCAGTTATAACAGAGTACTGAAAAGGTATCAAAAAGCTGACTTTATGCTGTAATGGAGGTTCAAAATGCATCACTCAGAGTCTCTTAGTACATATTGACTTTCGCCCCACCCCCATTTGTATTTTCACTGACGCATCTTTATTTGAAAAATCAAGAATATAAGCTTAGCAGCCAGCCCATTTTGGGTTTTAGCACGTGGGTAGCGCTTGTTGATCGGTGGCTACATGTAAACACCAATCAGCAAGCGCTACTCAGGTGCTGAACCAAAAACTGTCTGGCTCCTAGGCTTACATTCTTGCTTTTTCAAATAAAGATACCAAGAGAACAAATAAAATTTGATAATAAAGCAATAGGATATTGACAGAATCTAGAGTATTTTAGCTCTTATTAAAAATTATATTTTATGTGTAAAAACAAATGGTTGTAAGAAGCAGTTATTGCTGTAATTTGTTTGTTACACTACTGTTTTTAAAGCCAGGAAATGGTTTGAGAGGGATATTATGTATTATTTGTACAAGCAATATATACCTACAATACAGCTTATTTTGAATATTCAAAAAAGAATGTACTATAAATGTATGGGAATGGAAATCATTTAGAATAGTTAAATTTTACTCAATGCATGACAGACAACTTTGTTAGCTTGTTGGACAGACTACATAATCAATTTAGTAGATATAGCAAACAAATAAATGATAATAAATGATTGTATACTAATAATGAAAAGTGTATGAGAGGATAGCATTTACTCATCTGCTGTCCAATAAATACACTTCAATGCCTCTCCAGTCTTTGGTCATAGCACAGCATTTAATAACTTTATAGTTAGACCAAATGAACGTCTCTTTAGATACTGAACAGTCAAAGGTTTTACTGCTAATTAGTACATTTGAGACCATGTCCCTAAAGGCACACAATACCTTTTTTATTTTATTTTAGATTTTATTATGTGTTGAATTTGTGCACAGCTCACTAGAGGTCCTGAAACCCCCAAAGTATAATAATTTTCTAAAAAAATCTAATTGAACATCCATCAGGATTGCAAAAGGCTGAGAAGACAAATAAATTATTTTAACATCCAAATATTAACTATAATGCTTCTAAATATTTTTAAAAATATTTTATTCCTGAAATGTTATTGTTTTACATATGAATAGAACCATCATTACAATATATTTGAATGCTTATACTTACTTTTTCTTTCTCTGCATTAAATGTGTTTGTGTTATACAGTATAGAAATTAAGATACAGAAAGTCTACATGTGCATTCAGCTTCAATATAATAAATAATTAACCTTAATTTTTTGCCTTTTTGGCGATTCATCAGAAAAAAGGAATAACCAAATAAAATATTGAACAAAATGAAAGAGTTTCATCTGTCACCATATTAAAGGGCAGGAAAGGGGGAAGGTGCTGATATTGTTTGACTTGTCAGCTCCTTTGTTTGCACTGATGAATAGGGGGTCTGACCATTCATGTGTCCAAAGTCAAATTCTGCCTTAGTATTGCTAATAATTGATGTAAGTGATGGTCAGTCAGGCACTTAATGTTGATTTTAGTAATTCTGCCTTGTCCAATCAAGACAAAACCTAGCATAGGGAGGTGGAAGACTAGGGAACGCTTAGCCATTTTAAATCACTTTGAATACTTTTGAAACATGCAGATGTATTACATCTGTGCCTCTTTGGGCCAGTCATTGACTTAAATTCAGATAAAGAAAGTGTATATCCTGCGCAAAGAACAGATGGGGAAAGGGGATGGGGGATGCCTCTAGCTCTCCTCGATGGGTACCCTAGCGTGCCCAATGTGTTAAAGATATATGCAAGGTAGAGGTGAGCGCCAAAAGAAGGCTGAGGCTAGGGTAGGGAACGCCAAAATAGGCTATAATGAACTGATAGAGTGTAAAATTAAGAATTATTTATTCCATTCAATGATTATATTAAAAAACATTAAAAAAAAACCATATACACTTGTTAGTTTTTCATGGATCCATGTTACAAAAGTACAATATAATATTAAAAACGATATATAAATGATGATAAAGTCAGTGGCTGGTGATATAGCCGTTTATACTGGGTGTTTGTTATGTAATTAACACCTAGATTAAGTCCAGTCAGTATAATATGCTCCTGGTTAGTGGTATAGGGTTAATTGTAATCCAATACTGTGCAGGAAAAAAAACGAGATTTAGGTGCGATCAGTGTCCAATACAGCAATTAGGAAAAGAAGTGGTAAAAATGTGTGTTCACTCTATGTGAAAAAAATGATGATGAAAAAAAAAAAAAAAAAATGATGATGAGATCCCTCCAAAAATTGTGTTATCAAAAAATGAAAAAAGGTGAAAAAAGATAAAAAAGAATAAAAGAGAATAAAAAATGGTGTCAATTTGGAATCCAAAGTGATGTTGGTGATGTCAGTGCAAATCAATCAATCAGTGGTTCGGTGTTGATACGATATTTATGACATTAAAAATATGCAAAAAAGAAAAAATCCTGAAAAAAGAAAACAAACAATACTCTAATATATGCAATCTGTACAATGGATATATCAATAATATGCTTACTCAGATCTGTCGACGCGTTTCGGCCATATACCTCTGGCCTTTATCAAGAGTCTTGATAAAGGCCAGAGGTATATGGCCGAAACGCGTCGACAGATCTGAGTAAGCATATTATTGATATATCCATTGTACAGATTGCATATTTTAGAGTATTGTTTGTTTTCTTTTTTTCAGGATTTTTTCTTTTTTGCATATTTTTAATGTCATAAATATCGTATCAACACCGAACCACTGATTGATTGATTTGCACTGACATCACCAACATCACTTTGGATTCCAAATTGACACCATTTTTTATTCTCTTTTATTCTTTTTTTATCTTTTTTCACCTTTTTTCATTTTTTGATAACACAATTTTTGGAGGGATCTCATCATCATTTTTTTTTTTTTTTTTTCATCATCATTTTTTTCACATAGAGTGAACACACATTTTTTACCACTTCTTTTCCTAATTGCTGTATTGGACACTGATCGCACCTAAATCTCGTGTTTTTTTTCCTGCACAGTATTGGATTACAATTAACCCTATACCACTAACCAGGAGCATATTATACTGACTGGACTTAATCTAGGTGTTAATTACATAACAAACACCCAGTATAAACGGCTATATCACCAGCCACTGACTTTATCATCATTTATATATCGTTTTTAATATTATATTGTACTTTTGTAACATGGATCCATGAAAAACTAACAAGTGTATATGGTTTTTTTTAATGTTTTTTAATATAATCATTGAATGGAATAAATAATTCTTAATTTTACACTCTATCAGTTCATTATAGCCTATTTTGGCGTTCCCTACCCTAGCCTCAGCCTTCTTTTGGCGCTCACCTCTACCTTGCATATTGACTTAAATTCAGTTAGAAAAAGTGATTGTATGTGTTGTTTAGTGCTTGGGATTCAAGCCTGTAGCCAATAGTTAAAGGGGCAGTATACTTTAAAATTTGTATTGTTTAAAAAGATAGATAATCCCTTTATTACACATTTCCCAGTTTTTCATAACTAACACTGTTACATTAATACACTTTTTACCTCTTTGATTAACTTGTATCTAAGCCTATGCAGACTGCCCCCCTTATTTTTTACAAACATGCATTTTAGCCAATTAGTGCTGACTCATGACTCATGGGTGGGCTTTTTTTATTTTGATAGGGCTATTAGATTAGGTGTAATTCTTTTTATTTTTGACAATTTTTTCGTTATATTTCGTAATTTAGTGTTTTTTTTGTAATTTAGTTTTTTTGTAATAAGATACTTTTTGTAATTTTTAGAGTAGTGTTAGGAGTTTTTTTAATGTGTAGTTTAGTTTTATTTAATTGGTAGTTAGTTTAATTTTAGTTTAATAATTATAATAGTTCAATTGTTAGTTTACATTTTTTATGTTTTTATTTGACAGATAAGTTTTAATTTAATTAAGATAGGGAAATTGTATTTTTAATATATAGTTGGGGGGGTGTTAGGTTTAGGGGTTAATAGTTTATTTTAGTATATTTCGTTGTGGGGGCTTTCGGTTTAGGGGTTAATAGTTTATTTTAGTATATTTTGTTGTGGGGGCTTGCGGTTTAGGGGTTAATAGGTTTATTATAGCAGCGGTGTGGGCGGACGGCAGATTAGGGGTTAATAATATGTAAATAGTGTTTGCTATGCAGGAGGGCAGCGGTTTAGGGGTTAATAGGTTTATTATAGTGGCGACAATGTCGTGGAGCGGCGGAATAGGGGTTAATACATTTTATTAGTGGCGGCGAAGTCCGGAGCAGCAGATTAGAGGTTAATACCTTTATTATAATGTTTGCGATGCGGGAGGGCCTCGATTTAGGGGTAATATGTAGTTTATGGGTGTTAGTGTACTTTTTAACACTTTAGTTATGAGTTTTATGTTACAGCTTTGTAGCGTAAAACTCATTACTACTGACTTTAGATGGTGGTACAGATCTTGTTGTTATAGGGTGTACCGGTCGCTTTTTAGCCTCCCAGGAAAACTCATAATACCAGCGCTATGGGAGTCCTATTTAAAAATGACATTTTTAGGAGAGCGGTACTGACGTTGCGTTACAGGCTAAAAGGCTTGCGGTACACCTAGACCAACAAGACTCGTAATACCAGCATTGCTGTTTTAACGCTGAACATACCATTATTTTCAGAGTTAAAAGACGATTGCTCAAACTCGTAATCTAGCTGAATGTTAGGTGTAGGCATTCTATGTAATGATGCATGTTGATTCCCAGGTTAAAAAAATAATTTAAAGGAATATTCCAGTAGTAAATATTGATTGTGATTTCTTAAAAAAAAATCCATTTTATTTCCCCCAATTTTTAAAATTATTTAACATTTTCTATATTGAATAAGCTTTAGGCAACATGTTTAAAGGGATAGTCCAGTAGTAATTGATTTTTCCAATCACACAACTTTATTTGATGATATCCAAATTGTATACAAATGTGTGGCTCCATGTATATGCATGCACAATCCTACAATACTTTGTCAGACGCATTTCCAAAGCAAAAGCTCTTATACCCCCCATGTCCGTAGAGAGCGTGTGGCCTATTGTCCTACTGCTCATAAACAAGCATAGGGCAGAAATGTACAGCTTTAAATGCACAATGCTCTCTCTATTTAGAGCAGTTTTTTTTTTTTAAAGCAGCCAATAGGATCTGTTGTGTTGTGTTTAACATTTTTTTTTTAATTCAGTTTGATTATATTGTTTTATATATAGGTATTTGTTAGAGAATATATCACTTTTGTGAGCATTTTTTTATTAAGAACATTGTCTTAGCATCACATGTATTAGTTGAAAGTGTAAAAAATAAAAACAATAAGTGAATATGATACAGTGTCAGGGAATGAACTGAGTGTGATAGTGAATGTGTGTGTGAGTGTATGATAGTGAGTGTGAGAGAGTGAACTGAGTGTGTTAGTGAATGTGTGTGTGAGTGTATGATAGTGAGTGTGAGAGAGTGAACTGAGTGTGTTAGTGAATGTGTGTGTGAGTGTATGATAGTGAGTATGAGAGAGCATGTATCATTGGCCTAGATTTATAATTACACATTATAAAGGAAAGGTTCCTCTCCTGCTCTGCCACAGCCCTTGCAGAACTAATTTTAAAATTCTGCATTGAAAATAAAGCAAATCTGGTCTGACAGGCAAATTTTTAAATCTCCCAGCTTCCCCATTCTAAGCATAGGTGTGGATGCATGTGGGTGGGAGGAATAAAAGTGTTTTTGGGTGGATTTTGGGTCTCTGGCAAGACAGAGTGCAAGGCGAGAGACCTTGTGGCAATGATTGTATTATTTGATCTCACAATTCTGCCTGCTTTGAAGGATGCCCTTGATCTAAGTTTTTGTTAAAATGTAAAAATCAAAATACTTAAAAAACCTCATCTAGGGGATTATGTTTCTAAAATGAATAAACATACCATAAAGAACAATAAACTTATTTACATCAATATTATCTTGTTATATTTATATAAATAGACACCCAAATAGTGTTTAAAAACTGTGTATATTTTTAACATTTAAATTGTAGAAAGCTTTCTATGTATGACTATAAAGGTATCACTCAATATAGTATCACTCAGTATATGTACATATATATATTGTAGGTCATATATTACACCTAGCAGGATGGCCATCTGGGGCACTGATACATTTGTAGTTTGTCCAAGATGCAGTTTCCAAGCAGCTAATCTAATGCATGGTCTGTGGGATTGCCCAAAAGTTTTAAAAAAATGGTATAAGGTCTCTTTCTGGCTTTCCACGATTATTTTATTATTCATATAGGGCAGCTGTCTTATTTTAATATACAGATAGGGCAGCTCCCTTATTTTACTATACAGATAGGGCAGCTCCCTTATTTTACTATACAGATAGGGCAGCTCCCTTATTTTACTATACAGATAGGGCAGCTCTCTTATTTTACAATACAGATAGTGCAGCTCCCTTATTTTACTAATCAGATAGGGCAGCTCTCTTATTTTACAATACAGATAGAGCAGCTCTCTTATTTTAATTTACAGATAGTGCAGCTCCCTTATTTTACTATACAGATAGTGCAGCTAACTTATTTTACTAATCAGATAGTGCAGCTCCCTTATTTTACTATACAGATAGAGCAGCTCCCTTATTTTACTATACAGATAGGGCAGCTCTCTTATTTTACAATACAGATAGTGCAGCTCCCTTATTTTACTATACAGATAGAGCAGCTCCCTTATTTTACTATACAGATAGGGCAGCTCCCTTATTTTACTATACAGATAGAGCAGCTCTCTTATTTTACTATACAGATAGTGCAGCTCCCTTATTTTACTATACAGATAGGGCAGCTCCCTTATTTTACTATACAGATAGGGCAGCTCTCTTATTTTACTATAAGGATAGAGCAGATCCCTTATTTTATTATTCATATAGGGCAGCTCCCTTATTTTACTATACAGATAGAGCAGCTCTCTTATTTTACTATACAGATAGTGCAGCTGCCTTATTTTACTATACAGATAGTGCAGCTCACTTATTTTACTAATCAGATAGTGCAGCTCACTTATTTTACTATACAGATAGAGCAGCTCCCCTATTTTACTATACAGTTAGTGCAGCACCCTTATTTTACTATACAGATAGTGCAGCTCTCTTATTTTACTATACAGATAGTGCAGCTCCCTTATTTTACTATAAAGATAGGGCAGCTCTCTTATTTTACTATAAAGATAGAGCAGCTCACTTATTTTACTATACAGATAGGGCAGCTCTCTTATTTTACAATACAGATAGTGCAGCTCCCTTATTTTACTATACAGATAGGGCAGCTCACTTATTTTACTATACAGATAGGGCAGCTCCCTTATTTTACTATACAGATAGGGCAGCTCTCTTATTTTACAATACAGATAGTGCAGCTCCCTTATTTTTTTTATTGAAGTTAAAGCATATATCATCACAACAAGGACTCGCCCTGAGGCCAAAGTTACAACAAAGAAAATAGTACATTGTCTATACAGAGGTATTATTAAGTAAGCAATATGCATATACATTTCAAATCTGGATATGAAGATAGACAGTATCTTAGGCGAGATGAAATAGAGCTTCATTTTATTTTATCAGCGTATGAGCTCCACATTCCAATAGTATTTTACCTAAGATCAAAATATTAGTCTGTGGAGATTTAACATGAGTATCAGCCACTCTTGGGGCCGAGCTATATAGGGGGGAGGGGGATATTCAGCGGGTAAGCACCGCTATGCGCATAGGGGAAGGAGGTGGGGGGGGCGGAGCCATGTTTAAATGTAAGTAACAGAGGGTACCTGGAATGGGCATAGAGGTGTCCGATCGTAGAGATATTATGTTATTGGAGTCTAAGTATTGTCAACGTACTTTACACTATATATGGAACGAAGTGGGGAAGTTACTAATGTCTTCTGTAGTTACATTTAGGCTAAAGAGTAGATGGGTTGCAGAAGGGTTGTTTTAAGTTGCAAAATTTATGTGTCTGTATAAGATAAAGCAGATGCTTTCTTGTCTGGGCTAGTAGCTATTGTCTTAGGAATAAATATCCAGTTATTGGCATATGGCAAGACTTATGTGGTGTCGTGTAGCAGACACTCCATCTATCTTAGTACATTTGAGAATATTTTAAGATATCTAAAGACATAGAAAACATGAGGAAACTATGACAAAACAGACATATCTATAGCATAAAAATTGTATATCAATTAGCCAACAAACAATAGATACCTGTAGGTCTAAAAATAGAATTGAGTCTATATAAAACCATACAAGACTTAGAGCATGCTTAGACCATAAGAAGCTTACCTCCTAAAACAGTAAGGAGCTGCGGACCTATACTACGTGTAGATACACAAGCATATACCATTCACGATAGGAGTTAATATTAGAATAAGAAGTGACCCAGCAATGCATAGTACCTAGGTTGAATTGGACCAGGATGCTAAGGAACACCCAAATACATATATACTCAAGGCCATAGTATCTAAGGGTCAGATAGACCTAACCCAGGTCAAGTAACTGCTATATTTAATAATATCACAAGGCCTTTATTATTATCTTGACTTAAAACGCTATTCAATATAGTCATAGCCATTAGCAATGGAGGCTAAGCGTAGGGGAAAGCATTTAGAACTCTTCATATAGACAACAATTTTAGTGAACCTCAACTCAACCATGTACTTTTAAATCAAGCTTCATCATTAACATTTGAGACCTGAGACTCAGAAATAACATTGTTAAGCATGCCACTTGGTATTATATCACTCTGTCAGAGATGCCCTAGGGTTGAAATAACTGGGTAGAGGGGTTAACAGCAGGAGAAACACATATAGAAACTCAAATCAAGTGTACGGTAGGAGAAGTAGTAAGATGACTGAGCATGCACCAATTAAGGGGTTAGAATTAAAACAAGGCACCCCACTTAGACAGATATCTCTATCACCATGTATGCTGCTAGGTATTGTATACATATCTCAGACCAAGTTCACTAAATAAACTATTATGCTGAGCCGTGTCTTCCCAGTGAACACGGCCCAGCAACGTCTACAATAGCTAAAGGAGAGATTATATATTCTTAGATGAGATGCGGGATGGGGGAGTCATCTGCTAATGTAATAGAGTTTACCTGGGATGGGAGAGGAAATCTTAATGAAGCTGGGTGGGGAAAAGACTGAAATAAGTAGGTAAGCTTAATTAAAGGGTTACTACTTGCATGTGCAATAATCTACTGTAAAGCTTATTATGAAAGGAACTAAGCTGGCTGTTATATCTCCTAGAATAATCCTATGAATTCTCCTCAGAGTTACCATTTATATATAAGCATACCATAGATAAGGAGTTCGACAGACATTAGACATTAAGCAGCACTATTTCTAGAAGTATATATATAACCTAGTAAGGGATAAACTGTGCGCTAGCATAAACAGTGATAAAAGTAGTTGCAGTATTATATGAGCATGTGCAAATGAGCTAATATTTCTAAACACTGCAAACAGTAACAGCTGGGTACTTAATATATGCAATATAGAGAGCTAATCAAAGATATAATATAGATATATGTGAATTGTCATATTTTAAATCTTATACTTTGATAAACTGATAAAATTGTAGTAAGTCAAGATATATATTATAATTCATATGAGCTTATAACTGGCCAAAACTGATAGATAGACCTTGTAAGCTAGAAAGGTACCATCAAGAATAACCCCACTATTCTGAAGGCAGGCTAAATACAGAATGTATATGGAAGTATAAAAGAGCGTCTATGTCAACTTCAAACAAAGTATTATGAACGGGGATTAAACATATACAAACAGAGAGCGATTTACAACATGGAGGGCTGACCTGTACAAGTTAACGCCAGTGTCGCACATTAGATAAACTAGGAATTGGGAATAGTTAGCCTATGCCAGTTCTGAGGCATGCTGACAGGCCGCAGACCCTGAGATCCAGGGATCACCAAACTTATGTGCTTACCCCATACCAGTCTTAGAATACTTGCAAAGTTTTAGGTATACAATATACAATAAAAATTATTAATACAGTAAATATACTCTTAGTTAGACTGTCCATCTTTTTACATATTGGGGCTATATGATTGAGAAGATATGCACCAAAATATGTTTCGTGTACATTTAAGTCTTATATAATAAAGAACATAGGAGCCAGCGTCTTGCCATTTGCATGTTTAAAGGTGATATGTCCACGCATGCTTTGATAGCTCCATGTTCAGCTTAAATGTTCATCCTATACCTGTTTTCCTCAAGTTTCCAGCCCGGAGATCAAAAAGTAGTTCTCTTAGTGGCCTCGGCACCCCACAATCAAAGCTTAGGCTAAAACGGTCAGAGCTTGCAGATAGAAGGTAAAAGGTCTCCTGTTCTGAAAGATTGCAGGCAGGAAGTTTCGCCATGAAAGCATATTCCGGACTCAGCCTAAGAAGTATATCAGACCTCCATAGCCCACTTTCTAGGAGTGTTGAGGATGTGAGAGCTGAGTCACCGTCGCATCTGTCGATCCGTTTACTGATAGTATTCTGCTCTATGAAATACCCGTAACCGGGTGGGTTCATGGGTAGTAGCTGACATCCCATCTCCGCTACCAAGTCTCTCACGTCTTCCAAAGTGAGCGAAATAGGGGTCACCTGGGGCACATATGACTGTGCTCTTAAAGTTCCTTGCTGAGCAAGCCTTAGGGCTGCCGTTACCGCATCAGAAGCCTCAGTATGTGCAGTGCCGCCTCTGATGGTGTCTCGCAGGCTGATGAAATGACCCGTCATGTGAGAGCTGAGTTCCAGCAGGCAGGCTCTTATTTCAGAGATAGGAACGTAAGTTTCATCCATTGTAAATAGTAGGGCTTGTAGACCTTGATAAGTCAAACTAACTTGCAGTTAAGAGAGGAGATCAGTATCTAAAATGGCGTTGCTTCCCGCATGGCATCAAAACGCTTGGCAGTGCATAATATCTGTGAAACCTCCCAAATAATTAGATTTCTGAGTGTTCCATATCTTGAGGGTCGTATTTAGAGTACTCCAAACAAAAAAGAGAGAAAATTGCAGGTTTTATTCTCCATAATATGGCTTAAAAATCAGGAGCTATATGAGAGTATGTCTGCTCCCCACAGTAGTTGGCTCCGCCCCCGCAGCTCCCTTATTTTACTATACAGATAGAGCAGCTCCCTTATTTTACTATACAGATAGGGCAGCTCCCTTATTTTACTATACAGATAGAGCAGCTCTCTTATTTTACTATACAGATAGTGCAGCTCCCCTATTTTACTATACAGATAGGGCAGCTCTCTTATTTTACTATAAAGATAGAGCAGCTCACTTATTTTACTATACAGATAGTGCAGCTCCCTTATTTTACTATACAGATAGGGCAGCTCCCCTATTTTACTATACAGATAGTGCAGCTCCCTTATTTTACTATACAGATAGTGCAGCTCCCTTATTTTACTATACAGATAGTGCAGCTCCCTTATTTTACTATACAGATAGTGCAGCTCCCTTATTTTACTATACAGATAGTGCAGCTCCCTTATTTTACTATAATGATAGGGAAGCTCCCTTATTTTACTATACAGATAGGGAAGCTCTCTTATTTTACTATACAGATAGGGCAGCTCACTAATTTTACTATTCAGATAGTGCAGCTCCATTATTTTACTATAAAGATAGGGAAGCTCCCTTATTTTACTAAACAGATAGTGCAGGTCACTTATTTTACTTTTCAGATAGGGCAGCTCCCTTATGTTACTATACAAATAGGGCAGCTCTCTTATTTTACTATACAGATAGGGCAGCTCCCTTATTTTACTATACAGATAGGGCAGCTCTCTTATTTTACTATACAGATAGTGCAGCTCCCCTATTTTACTATACAGATAGGGCAGCTCCCTTATTTTACTATAAAGATAGGGAAGCTCCCTTATTTTACTAAACAGATAGTGCAGGTCACTTATTTTACTTTTCAGATAGTGCAGCTCATGTATTTTATTATTCAGATAGGGCCGCTCCCTTATTTTACTATACAGATAGGGCAGCTCCCTAATTTTACTATACAGATAGGGCTGCTCCCCTATTTTACTATACAGATAGGGCAGCTCTCTAATTTTACTATTCAGATAGTGCAGCTCCCTTATTTTACTATAAAGATAGGGAAGCTCCCTTATTTTACTAAACAGATAGTGCAGGTCACTTATTTTACTTTTCAGATAGTGCAGCTTATGTATTTTATTATTCAGATAGGGCCGCTCCCTTATTTTACTATACAGATAGGGCAGCTCACTAATTTTACATTTCAGATATTGCAGCTTAGGAAACTGCAGGGCTGTAGCTTAGCCAGAAACGTCTTAAGGGTTAAGGAAGCAGGGAGGAGGAGTGTTTGTGGGTTGTGTGTGTGAGGCTTGCAACATTGTTGCAGGCCTAAGGGAGGGATCTTTACTTACAAATAAAAAGGGACTTCTGGGAGTTTCAGGCCCTCTTTCCTGTTCCTAGCCATCGCAGATCTTCTGGTTGTCTTCTGGTTGCAGAATAGTTCCTGAGTTCTGGTTATGGATAGGTCATGCAGGTCTCCTTTGCCTCCTCTTCGGTTCAGGGATGTGGGCCCTCAGCGTGGACGCAAGGATCCTGCAGAAAAAATGAGATGAGTGATACAGATATTGTTCCCCCTTCCCCTGGGTCCCAGGGTCCAACCCTCAGGCTAGGTCGGAACACCTTACAGGCCTTTAGTTCAGGGTGGGGGGGTGGGGGAGAGAAATAACAACCAGCAGAGGCCTCTGCAGGGGTTGATGGTGAGGGCAGAGAGGTTGATAGGCCTGGGCTGGGCATTGAAGGAAGGGTGGAGCAGCAGGGTGTGGTTAGGCCCAATGCAGGGCAGGCGCAGGGCTAGGGTGGGGTTGCGGCCTACTCGGGTGAACAGGGGGGAGGGAGGCTAGTGAGCCAAGCAGGATTGGTGGATATTGCGGCTATTCCGCAGGGACAACTGGCGACCGTATGGTCGCTGGTTAAGTCCCTTTCAGCTGTCCTAGGCCCGGTGTTCGGGGAGCAAGGGGCCCCTTATGTGGCAGCTCCTAATTTGCCCCAGCTTATTATGGGGGTGACCGCGCCTGAGGGGTTCCCCTCCTCCTATGCGGTCGGCCCATCATTTGTCCCTCAGCCTGTTCTTACCACCGGGCCGCCACGTGGCCCATCCGCCATCTTGAGCGGTCCTGTGGCGGCGGCATCCGGTGTCGGTGGTGTCCGGGGTAGCCCTCTCACATATGGGAGCGGTCTGGATGCTGCTAGGGCAGTCGTTATGCAAGCTCCGGCTGGCTTGTCTGGGCCTCCTCAGGCCTTGGGGCCTGCCGCGGATGGTATGCGCGCGCCCGTAGGGGGGCGGGCTGGCGAGTGCGCGGCTAGGGATTGTTGCGCCTGTGAAGCACCTCAGTGGGTAATGTTGGTAACAGCAGGGGAGACACATTTGGGGGCATTATGGATGGCAGCAGGGGATATAATACGGCCCATGGGACAGTGGCACACATGGGCAGGAACAAAGTAGGGGGGTGCGCAATCGCACAATGTTTGGGTCAAACAGCAGGGAATGGAGATGCAGGCCAGGCTTCACACAGAACCTCACACATGGGGTCTAGCAGGGGGAAGGTATGATGGCGTTTCGCACCTGATGCAAGGGGGGCAGCAGCAGCGGGCTGACAGTATGAATTTTGGTATGAATGTGGGGGGTGTGAATGGAGCCTTGTCTTCCCAGGCAGCCGGTACTCCTCTCCTATCTCTCTTTTCACAGATGGCAGATCAGCAGGTGGTGAGCCAGGTAGCAGGGATTCAGCCAGCTAATCCTGGAACAGCAGCAGCTTCTACAGCAGCAGCTTCTACAGGGGCGCAGGCTCTGGCGCCTGGAGGGGGCCAAGGAGGAGAGGTGCAGCGCATGGAAGCAGGTGAGCAATCTCTTGCACCCCAAACACTGGAGGAGGGGGACACTAGTTATTCAGGGTCGGGGTCTGAGAGTGACGCAGAGCTAGGTTTACATAAGAAGGGAGAGAAGCGCATGTACAGGATGTTGAGGACACTATTAGCTGATAGTAAGAAAGCGCGCAGCCAGGGCTCAGGGCAACAAGCTGATAAGGGTTGCAGTGAGGGCATGGGTGCGACAGGGGAGACTGGGGTCAGCCAGGAGGGCAATAGGAAATCCGCCTTGGAAGGGGACTTGGTTACAGTCAAGGTACATTGCCTGCACGAGCACCTGAAGTCGAAGACTGTCAGAAAGATACATAACAGAAAATATGTTAACATATTCGAGCTCTCAGCAGAGGCTCAAAATCATAAGGAGATGGCGGAGGACGGGACAGGCCCTAAAAAATTGAAAAGGCCAGATACCTACGAAGAGTGGGTGAGCTGCTTTAGGGTGCTGGGGTCATGTTACTTAGCAAAATGGCCTACCCAAGGGGCGGATATCCTCAAGTATCAGAGCACGATAGAGAGGATCTATAAGGGTCATAAGGAGGGTATGTGGAGGGATTATGATACAGCATATCGCAGACAGATGGCGGCGGATTCCTCCTTGTCATTTGGTTCCATTGAGTTACTCTTGTGGAACAAGCTGGGGCCGGAGGTACAGGTGTCACCTCCCGTGGTCTCTGGGAGCCAGCCCTTTCGGGCGGGCTTGCGGGCGCGGCGAAAGGGTTGGGAGTGCTGGAAATTCCAGGATAAACAATGTGACAGGGGGCAAAGTTGCTCCTCTCGGCACGTGTGCCGCTACTGCGGCGGTCAACATCCAGGAGTGGAATGCACTAGAAAGCGCGACCAAGCAGGAGATCGCAGTGGAGGCAAGCTGCCTCCAAATGGGAAGGGTAGCCACCCCGCTGAAGGTGGACGCCCTTGAAAAATGCGGTATACCCGGACCGGATGGCGGCAGGTTTGCTGCTGTCCGGGCTAAGGGAGGGGTTTATCATACCAATTCAGGGTGTGGTAATGGGGTCTGTACTTTGGCGGAACTTAAAATCTGCGTACCAGTTCCCGGGGGTGGTTCGCAAGAAAATTGGCAAGGAAGTTAGTTTGGAGTGCATGGCAGGCCCCTTTAAACGGCCGCCTATAGAGGGGCTCGTAGTGTCCCCATTGGGGGTGGTGCCGAAGAAAGAAAGTGGAAAATTCCGTTTGATGCAGCAAAAGGGGGGTCGGTGAACGATGCCATTTCACCGGATTTAAGTTCGGTCCAGTATCAAACCTTCGAATCTGCGGTTGATATCGTAAAGAGGTCGGGGGCGGGTTCGCTGATGGCAAAACTAGGCGTGGAGTCAGCATTTCGACTACTCCCAATTAACCCGGTGTCGTTCAGGTTAATGGGTTGCTATTTTGAGGGCAACTATTACGTGGACAGGTGCCTCCCGATGGGATGCTCCATCTCTTGCGCGTACTTTGAGGTGTTCAGTACTTTTCTGCACTGGGCGTTAGCAAAGTTTGCACGGTCAGAGCAGATTGCTCATTACCTGGACAATTTCCTGCTGGTGGGGGAACCGGGTTCCACCCAGTGTACGGAACTAATGCGGAGCATGACATCCTTGATGGAGGCGTTTGGGGTTCCCCTTGCAGCGGATAAAACAGAGGGACCCTGCATGCGCCTCACCTTTTTAGGGATTGAGATAGATTCGGTTGCGAAGCTGTGCCGGCTTCCGGAGGATAAGTTGAGACGTATGCTGGACATGGTGCTGGGCACCAGGTCAGCTAAATTTGTGACAGTGAGGGAGTTGCAATCCTTGCTTGGCCTCCTGAACTTCGTGGGGCGGGTCATCCCAATGGGGCGCATGTTTAATCGGTGATTGGAGGCTCAGCTGGGTGGTAGTAGGCCGCAGTGGGCGAGGGTGAACATCTCGGAGGGGATGTGAGATGACCTGGGGGTTTGGGAGGAGTTTCTCACAAACTTCAATGGTGTCTGTATATGGAGAACACCCGTGGAGTCCAATCAGTCCATGCACCTGTTTACAGATGCGGCGGGCTCCGGGGGGTACGGGGCAATGCTAGGCTCAGAGTGGAGCACGGAGGCTTGGCCGGAGTCATGGGCTCAGGCGGGCTTGACAAGGAACTTATGTTTCCTTGAGCTCTTCCCCATAATAGTTGCTGTGGAACTGTGGGCGCATAGGTTAGCTAACAGGACTGTTATCTTCTGGTGTGATAATCAGAGTGTAGTTTTTTCAATTAACCACTTATCAGCAACCTCTGCAGTGATAGTTAGGATCCTTAGGCAGCTAGTCCTTAGATGCCTTCAGCATAATATTAAATTTTCGGCCAAGCATGTGCCAGGTGTTAAGAATATCATGGCCGATGCGCTTTCTAGAGGGAAGTGGGAGGTTTTCAGGAGGGTTGCCTGGGAGTTCCCTGGGAGTTTGTGTTCCCCTTAGTTAAGGCTTCACTGGCTCCGGCAACTTGGAGAGAGTATGTAAAGCACTGGAATGACTGGCAGGCGTTCTGTGAGAGCAAGCACCTCTCTTACTACGAAGCCTCTCAGGTAACCCTTTTAGAGTGGATGAGGGACCTGGGGAGTAGGGGTACCAGAAAATCTCTGTTGCAGGGAAAATTGGCAGCCCTATCATTCTTTAGCAAGCTATTTAGAGTGCAAGACTTTACAGGCACTTTCATGGTGAAGCAATCACTGCGGGGTTGGGGCCGCAGGGAGACCCAAAGAGCAGATACTAGGGAACCAATTACAGTGGCGCAACTTGCAGACTTGATGCATGCGTTAGGGGCGGTATGTGCAGGGACTTACAAAGTAGCACTATTTAGGGCGGCATTCACTCTGGCGTTCCATGGGGCCCTGCAAGTTAGTGAAATGGTACCTCCATCAAAAAACTGCCCTCTATTGGGGGTGCAGGCGGACCATGTGAAATTGGCTGTGGATTCTGTGTGGTTGCTTATTCCCAGGTCCAAGACGGACCAGGAAGGAAGAGGAGTATAGTTGCATCTGCCAAAGGTCAGGGATGGCAGGATTTGCCCCGTGTCATTGCTGACAGGCTTTGAGGGTGTACACCCACAAGGAACAGGCCCCTATCTGATTAATCAAGATGGGTCGGTGCTGTCGAGGTTTCAATTCTGCAGGGTTTTGGTGAGGGCAGCCGAGCGGGCGGGCCTAGATTCGACACGCATTGTGCTGCATTCCTTTAGGGTGGGCGCAGCAACCAGCACGGCGGTGTTAGGTTGGTCAGCTGACAGAATCAAAGCGCTAGGGCGGTGGAGTTCGCAGCGATATAGGACGTACGTTAGGCCTTCCGGGGAGATGGAGAATTGAGTAGGAAGGGGCGAGTAAGAAGTGGAGTGGTGGCTGCCTCGAAGGGTGGAGGGGGTCACTGGGGAGATGATGAGTCATGTTTGCAAGGAGTAATGATTTGTTGTGTTTTTTCAGGAAGAGGCCGGGATTCTTGTAAAGTATGGATTGTCGGGCATTCTTTTGTACACTGGACCTCCATCCGAGCGTCAGCAGTCCCGGCTGGAAAGCCGCCTAGGCTTTCACCCCTCCCGGGTGTCCATCAGATGGCTCGGGCGTAGAGGCCTGTGTTGGTACGATCTGCCCGCACTTATACAGGAGGCCTACCGATGGTGGGGCCGTCCTGACGTGATAGTTCTACATCTGGGGGGCAATGATCTTGGCGCGATGCCTACCCTAGAGTTAATTCAGATTATGTGTGCTGACATTAGATGGCTGCATGCTTGGTTGCATGGGGTAAGGTAGGTTGGTCACAGGTGATTCCCAGATTACATTGGAGGCACATGGTCTGTCACAAGGCTGCCTTTGGAGTAAGGAAGAAAGTCAATAGGGACATAGGAAAGGTGATTCGGGAGTTGGGAGGTTTTGTGGTGAGGCACCCCGACATCTCGGCCGGGGACAAGAGCTTGTACAGGCCAGATGGGGTCCATTTAATGGACCTGGGGCTAGATAGGTTTATAGCTAACATTAAGAGGGGGTTGTCAGCTATAGTGTAGTAAGGTTTGAGGTGGTTAGTACTGTTAATGGCGGCAAGAATCAGGAAGTTTGAATATTTCTTGTGGCAGGCGGTAGCATCCCAGGTGTCAGATAGAAAGCGGGGAGTAGTGACGGCCATTGCAGGAGGAGTGACGTAGTCAGGCGCATGCCTGGGGAAAGCTCCTTCTGGGTTGCCGAACAGCTTGCGTTAAAGCCTTCTATCCGTACTGCGTTGTAGCCGGGCTCCGCTTTGTGTCAGCTGCCTGGGCCTGCTTCCCGCTTTATATGAGTTAGCTAGTTAGAAAATGCCGCTTAATGTAAATAAGTTAGAGTTAAACCTGAAGAAAGGCCATGATGTTTTTGATAAATGAACATGCAGGGGGTGCCTCGTAATTAATAAATGACCTAGACGGTCTTTAAATACCAACTGTTGTGGTGTCTTTATTTATTCACTTAAGTAGATGAGGTTAAGTGTGGTTCTTTCACATACGCACGACATTGCTCCTTTAATCCCTTAGGAAAGTGCAGGGCTGTAGATTAGCCAGAAACGTCTTAAGGGTTAAGGAAGCAGGGAGGAGGAGTGTTTGTGGGTTGTGTGTGTGAGGCTTGCAACATTGTTGCAGGCCTAAGGGAGGGATCTTTACTTACGAATAAAAAGGGGCTTCTTGGAGTTTCAACCCCTCTTTCCTGTTCCTGGCCATCGCAGATCTTCTCCCACCCCTCCCACCCTGATAGCGGCAAATCTCCGTAATGTGGTAGCAATTAGTTCCCCTGGCTCCGGAAAGGGTTAATCGACTTATAGTCTATGGGTCAGTCCAGGGCATTAGATTTTCAGCTCCTTCCGGAATCTGCAGTGTATTCGCCTGGCAAAGTCAGATGACCAATAGGGTTTGAGCTGTGATAACACTCTAAAGGCGGGCGGTAGCGTCCCAGGCTTCAGATAGAAAGCGGGGAGGAGTGACGGCCATTGCAGGAGGAGTGACGTAGTCAGGCGCGTGCCTGGGGAAAGCTCCTTCTGGGTTGCGGTGGGCCGAACAGCTCAAGTTAAAACCTTCTATCCGTCTGCGTTGTAGCCGGGCTCCGCTTTGTGTCAGCTGCCTGGGCCTGCTTCCCGCTTTATATGAGTTAGCTAGTTAGAAAATGCCTCTTAATGTAAATAAGTTAGAGTTAAACCTGAAGAAAGGCCCTAATGTTTTTGATAAATGAACATGCAGGGGGTGCCTCGTAATTAATAAATGACCTAGACGGTCTTTAAATCCCAACTGTTGTGGTGTCTTTATTTATTCACTTAAGTAGATGAGGTTAAGTGTGGTTCTTTCACATACGCACAACATTGCTCCTTTAATCCCTTATGTATTTTATTATTCAGATAGGGCCGCTCCCTTATTTTACTATACAGATAGTGTAGCTAACTTATTTTACCATACAGATAGGGCCGCTCCCTTATTTTACTATACAGATAGGGCAGCTCACTAATTTTACATTTTAGTGCAGCTAATTTTTTTTATTATTCAGATAGGCCCATTTCCTTATGTTACTATAGAGATAGAGAAACACATGCTTTTTTTTTTCTATTTCCTGAAAATCCACTTAAAGGGGGTGGGTGATTTATGAGGATACCCATATCTCAAAAATGTCAGATAAGTAAAAATTATAATTTAAAATCTCCATTATAAAGTAAGTTTACATGCCAAATTTCTTGCTCCTAACATCAGTAGATCTGGATATCACTGGCTATCACTAAAAAATAATACTCTTTTTTTCACATCTGACAGTTGTGTTATAATATATAATTACAATTTAATATTAAAGTAATTGTAAACAGATTAATAATAACAAAATATTTTTGATATGCCAGACCAACTTTGAGAATTGGTGCCCATGTATGAGAAACACTGATAATTAACGAAAACTCACGAAGATCATGTCAGCAAGTGTGCAACCTTAACGGGCACAAATGTGAGGGCTCTCGTTTTTTTCGCTATTTTTTACAAATCACAAAATCCATGGAAGCGAAGCCACGGGCAACAGCTAGTAAATACTTAAATAAATATGTACACATACACTCTTTGCAGCCCTTTTTTGCCAAACACCTTATACCATATATCTTTGAGCCAAAATAACTGTTTTATTATTATTTTTTAATAATTTTTATCAGAATGTGTTTATAAAAGTGTGTACATTTGCATGTATTTATGTAGTGTTTAGTGCATCTTTTTTTCTTCCCCACCCTTTACGCAAGCTCTAAAAATGCGCTAACTCCATGAGCAATTGCACTCTTGCATTTACTTTTGACTATTTCTGCCGCATGAAAAGAGCTGATATTGCTTGCGTGCTGTAGTTAGCGCTTCACTCATAATCTAGCCACTATGTGGTAAACAGTACGTAGGGTGTACAACCAGGATGCTAAAAGATTGCATAAGGGAACATTTATTATCTTTTACCGTTATCTCTCCTTAAACTCCTGTGGAAAGACTTTTTTTCAAAACACGACGTGAAGCAACAATCGATCATCAGATTTCAAGCCATTGATCAAGTGATAGATCAGCTCAACTTTTCAAAAAAGAAGAGTTTTGGATTTTTACGCTCAATCAGGGCAATCCGGATGGTATAAATAAAAAGTCAAATTTCAAATGATTTAATGGTTGAATATTACTATTGCATTCCCTTTTTTCTAGCATATTCATTCACAGATATGTTTCTAGTAGCTCACATACACACCACACTGCACACCTTACTTTTTGTTTTCTTTATTTGCAGATTTACATACAATCCTTCCATAGTCAATAATTTTTTCCTTCATTGCTTCCCTATTATCTCATGCCTCAGCTCCCTCTGACACATCTCTCTGCTTCTTAATCTCATCATTTTCCTTCTCTTTATCTTGTCAATCAGCTATTTCCTGTGTCATCCCCTCAGCTTCTGAACCTCATCCTTTGCCTTCTCTTTGTCTCATTAATCAGCTCTTTCATTTGTCATCCCCTCAGCTTCTGAACCTCATCCTTTGCCTTCTCTTTGTCTCATTGCTCAGCTCTTTCATGTGTCACTCCTCAGCTTCTGAACCTCATCATTTGCCTTCTCTTTGTCTCATTAATCAGCTCTTTCATTTGTCATCCCCTCAGCTTCTGAACCTCATCATTTGCCTTCTCTTTGTCTCATAGCTCAGCTCTCTCATGTGTCATCCCCTCAGCTTCTGAACCTCATCCTTTGCCTTCTCTTTGTCTCATTAATCAGCTCTTTCATGTGTCATCCCCTCAGCTTCTGAACCTCATCCTTTGCCTTCTCTTTGTCTCATTAATCAGCTCTTTCATGTGTCACTCCTCAGCTTCTGAACCTCATCCTTTGCCTTCTCTTTGTCTCATCAATCAGCTTTTTCATGTGTCACCCCTCAGCTTCTGAACCTCATCCTTTGCCTTCTCTTTGTCTCATCAATCAGCTCTTTCATGTGTCACCCCTCAGCTTCTGAACCTCATCCTTTGCCTTCTCTTTGTCTCATGCCTCAGATCTTTCCCGTGTCACCCCTCAGCTGTGAAGCCTCATTCTTTAGCTCCTCTTTGTGTCATTAATCAGCTCTTTCATGTGTCACCCCTCAGCTTCTGAACCTCATCCTTTGCCTTCTCTTTGTCTCATGCCTCAGATCTTTCCCGTGTCACCCCTCAGCTGTGAAGCCTCATTCTTTAGCTCCTCTTTATCTCAATAATCAGCTCTTTCATGTGTCATTCCCTCAGCTTCTGAACCTCATCCTTTGCCTTCTCTTTGTCTCATTAATCAGCTTTTTCATGTGTCATCCCCTCAGCTTCTGAACCTCATCCTTTTCCTTCTCTTTGTTTCATGCCTCAGCTCTTTCATGTGTCACTCCTCAGCTTCTGAACTTCATCCTTTGCCTTCTCTTTGTCTCATTAATCAGCTCTTTCATGTGTCATCCCCTCAGCTTCTGAACCTCATCCTTTGCCTTCTCTTTGTCTCATTAATCAGCTCTTTCATGTGTCATCCCCTCAGCTTCTGAACCTCATCCTTTGCCTACTCTTTGTCTCATCAATCAGCTCTCTCTGTGTCACTCCTCAGCTTCTGAACCTCATCCTTTGCCTTCTCTTTGTCTCATCAATCAGCTCTTTCCTGTGTCACTCCTCAGCTTCAGAACCTCATCCTTTGCCTTCTCTTTGTCTCATCAATCTGCTCTATCGGTGTCCTCCCTCTGCTCGTCTCTGTCTAATTCCTCAGATCCTCTTTATTCATCCATCTCACTGGTCTCCTATTAGCACAATAATCACATTATTAGATGACACAAATATCACACTTGTTCTATGCACTATAATAAAGTCTGGTTTATTACCAAATCCCAGAATATTAGCTCTGCAGCACACTGTTTAATGTATATATGTAGTTAGTGCCACTCACATCATGTGATAAAATATTTATGTCATGTGCCCCTGCTCTAGTCAGTGTACAAAAGTTACTGTGTATATAGCATTATGTAAAGGGACATAAAACAGGTTGAGATATGTGCATATCCTAAAAAGGCTAATTAATGAACCTCTTAATGACCAGTGCTGCACCCTGCAACACTGGTTGTTGTGCCCTTAAGGACCAGTGACGTACCCTGTACGTTGCTGCAGTCCTGGTCTTTTCTCTGCCGCAATCTCGCTAAAAATAGAGAGATTGCTCTATTTCTGCATGCCCCATGCAGCAAACTGGGTACCAGCTACCAGTGCCTAAGATGGCGGCAAATAGGTAGAGGGGGAGGATTAGAGAGCTGTTTGGGGGGCGGTCAGGGAGGTAAGGGGGGATACTACCCTGCAGAAAATATATAAAAAATAAAAATAAAAAGCCTTTTATTTTAGTACTGGTAGACTTCCTGCCAGTACTTTAGATGGGGGTGGCAATTGTGGGGTGGGGGAGGAACAGAGCTGTTTGAGAGGGGTCATTGAAAAAAAAAAAAAAAAACTTCCCCAAAAGACCAGAGCATTTTTTTTAGCATTTTTGCCATCATTACATTTAAACATAAATAGAGCCTTTTTATATTTACCTATCAAAACTATATATATATATTTTTAGTAGACAACCCAAGGTATTGATCTAGGCCCATTTTGGTATATTTCATGCCACCATTTCAATGCCATGTCATATACATTCTCACCTGTAGGGGGTGATATAAACAGTATGTTTGACGAGCCAAAAGAGCTTTAAAATACAGAACTTATGAACATGTATAGAAAACCTTAAAGGGACATGAAAGTCAAACAATGTCTTTCTTGATTCGGACAGAGCAGGCAATTTTAAACAACTTTCCAATTTGCTTTTATTATCTAACTTGCTTCATTCTCTTTGCGTTATTTGTTGAGAAAGCAGCATTGCACTACTGGGAGCTATTTAACCCACTGTATTAGCCAATAACATGATACATATATGTGCAGCCACCAATCAGCAGGTCCTGAGCCTACCTAGATATCCTTTTCAACAAGGGATACCAAGACAACTAAACAAAGTAGATGATACAAGTAAATTGGAAAGTTGTTTAAAACCACATGCTTTGTCTGAATCATGAAAGAAATAATTTTGGTTTCATGTCCTTTGAATATATTTACATCAGTAGGAAACTATTTTAAATTGTATCTTGCTGCAGACTATTGTTTATGTTTCAGTGTTAAGAAGAGGGGAGGGGCAGGAAATATGTTCTAAGCAAATAAAAAAGGCAGTGAAAGGACCAAATGGGACTGTAAGCAATCTAAGGGTTAAGGCTGTAGTGAGTGAGATAGGAGTAGCGGGCTGGGTAGTGAAGTAGTGCAACATTGTTGCTAATTTAGGGAAGAGCCCCTGTTTGACCTTAAAATGTGCTGATTTCAGTCTCCTTGCCCTCTTCTCCTGGATCCTGAAGCAGAGAAGTTTATGTTCTTTTTCTTCAGTCGATTAGGCCTTATCTGATTAGGATGCATCACTCCAGACGATCCAGCTTGCCTCCTGTTCGTTTCAGGGAACTTCAATTTCAGAGACCTGCAGGAAAAAAGCAGATAAGTAGCATTGACAATTCGGAAAATGTAGATGATGTTGTCCCCCCAACTCAGCATCCAAGTGAGCACACAGCACAGTTTAGTTTGCAGCAGAGGGCCCAGGATACATTGACAGTGATACCAGAGTCCCCAGAGCAGCATCAGCCAAGTCATACACAACTAGTTGCTGGCCCAGTTGTTCCCGGAACTGATGTTAGTGTAGGCCCATCGGTGAGTGCAGCTATATCTGAAGGTGTAGTCACCAGTATGGCTGATAATGTATGCATTGATGGTTCAGGGTCAGGGGAATTGGGGCATCGTGTGATGGCCTCTTTAGATATTTGCTCAAACGACATGGCGGGGCCTTCAAATATGGCGCCGGGTAGTGCTGCGTCTATCAGTGTAAATGCGGGGCCTTTGAATATGGCGCCGGGTATTGCAGGGCCTTCAAATTTGGCACCGGGTAGTGCTGCTACTATCAGTGTAGAAAACATTGGTGGCGCAGGGCAAAATGTGAGGGCACAAATGTCTGGCTTTCCCCGCATACAATCCGCCATTTCCCACACTGTACAGGGCATGTATCAGCCCAGTGACGTCATTGGTGGTTCAGAGCCTACTACTTGCAGCCCCCTTCACTGCCCCCTGTCTTACCTGCCTCCTCGGTCGAATCCCTCTTTGCGTCGGTACCTCCAGCAGCAGCGTTGGCGGTTTCGGCTTTCCTAGCGTCGGTTGCAGCAGCGATGGCCTCTTCATCTTCCACTCCAGCGATGGCGTCCTCGTCCTCCATTCCGGTTGGTCCACACGCGATACCGGAAGTCGTCGTCGCGCGTCCCACCCCTTCCGGTTACGTCACCGGAAGTCATTTGGCAAGCGGTCCTCAGCGTGAACGGTCCATCGCTCCTCGGATTGCAGGTGAGCATCACGAGAGAGCTTTGGGCCTGGTAGGACCTGGGCAATCAGGGGCAAATATGCAACGGGGCAATGTCGCTTCAGGGGCCAATATTGTTAGGGGGGTATTTGCTACACGGGTCATATTGGAAATAGAGTTTGGGCCAGAGGGCGTGGCGCATCTAGGCAGCTTACTGGGAAAAGAATTGACAAAGGAAAAGCGCCGCTACGAAGAGCACAGGGCAAGAGGCCTGGGCCTAATAATAATATGCCACGCTATACAGAAGCTACGCAGCACACTGCAGCACTTAATGTTGGCGATATGCAACAATTAATAAATATGCAGGGACACTCAAGTAGATGCGCAGGGTTTAATGGCCATTAATGTGCAACATAGCAGGGATGCACAGTACACTGCAGCGCATAATATACAACATAACATGGATGGACAGCACACTGCAGCGCATAACATTAGCGCTATACAACATAGCAGGGATGGACAGCACACTGCAGCGCATAACATTAGCGCTATGCAGCACATAATAGATGGGCAGGGATCTGCACACGTAGCTATGAATACACAGCATAGCAGGGCTAATTCAGCAACTCTGATTCAGGCACAAGCAGCTAACGTTTTGCAGAATGTTTAGCAGGCTCATTGTTCTAGAGTGAATGTTTTGCAGAATGCTTCACAGGCTCATTGTTCTGGAATGAATGTGACAGATAACACTGGGGGGGTGAATGTGCCAGCTAACACTGGCAGGGTGAGTGACGTTGGTAATGTCAATAATCATTCATCATACATACCCATAATTCATGATCATCGTACGCATGGGCAGCAAGTTTCACAAAATGTACCATTAGCAGCTCCTGCCATGCCACAAGTTTGCAATGCTTGCGAGTTATTTTCTCTCTTACAGTGGGTCATGCAACCGCAAAACCAGGCGTCAGGCATGAGTTCTCTTCAGGAAACATCTATCCTGCCATCCACCTCGCAGCAAGCATCAGGGTCTGCGGCAAGCTCTACAGCTCCCAGCTCTACTCAAATTCAGCATGCTGCAACTACTGCTCCAGTTCAAGCGGCTTCGGAGCAAACATCACCTCAAATTCCACCATCCTCCTCTGCCACCGGTGAGTCATGTGCAAATGTATATAATGAGCATAGTACACCTGCATTCACACATGATAGATCTGATTCGGCTGACTCATCCTTATCCGAATCAGACTCAGGTAGTGACACGTCTTTAGGCTTGAGAGGAAAGGGTCAGAAGAGGATGTTTCACATGGTAAAAAAGATGTGGCGCGAGATGCAGTCAGGAGGGTTTAAACAAAATAGCATGGTTACTGAAGTAGCCCCGCCGGCGGTTGCACAATCCTCGGCGGTCGCGCAGTCAGCTCATCAGGGTAGTCAGTTGCAGAATTCCCCATTTACTATTATCCCAGAGAGAAAGGTTGCAATGCATGGGGACACTATTCCCTCGTATATGCCTTCGCTGCATGCCCATTTAAAGCCCAAGATTGTTAAAAAAATACAGCAGGGGTAATACGTCAATATTTTTTAACTATCCCCTGAGGCTTATAGGCAGAAGGAAAAAAGCTCCGATGGAACTGGCCCTAAGAGGTTTAAACGCCCCGAAACTTTTGAGGAGTGGCTCATTTGTTTTAGAGTGTTTTCTTCCTGTTATCTAGAGAGATACCCGAATCAAAACCTCGCCATTCTAAAATACACAGACTCAATCCACTGGATTCAAAGGAAATTCAGTGAGGGGGCGTGGCGGGACTATGACTCTGAGTTCAGGCGCAAAATGGCGGGTAATCCAGTGCTTACATTTGATTGTACGGATTCCCATCTTTGGCAGCACCTGGGCCCGCAGTGTTCTCCCTCCACGTCCACCTCAGCAGTGCCTCAGTCCTTTCGGAACCAGAAAGGAAAGCGTAGGGGTGGATTCTGCTTGGTTTTCCAAGATAACAAATGCGAAAAAGGAAGCGCTTGCGGATTTAAACATAATTGCAAGTTCTGCGTGGGGTTGCACCCAGGTTGCGATTGCAAGAGGAAAGATACCACAGTTAGTAGACCCCAAAATAGAACCCTTGCTGGCCAAAAAAGCTCACTCCCCAGTGAGGGCCCACGCGCTTGAATTATGGCTGCGTTGTTACCCCGATCTGCAAATTTACTAAGAGATGGTTTCAGCAGCGGCTTTGTTATTCCAGTTAATGCGATTGTTAAGGGGTCAGTCAAACATAGAAACTTACGCTCAGTATATGATTACCCAAAGTAGTACAAGAAAAATTAGACAAGGAAATACGCCTTGGACGCATGATAGGGCCCTTCCAGTCCCCTCCATTTCTTAACATGGTCATCTCGCCATTAGGGGTAGTACCAAAAAAGAGCCAGGGAAATTTTGGCTGATACAGCACCTTTCCTACCCTAAGGGAAGCTCAGTGAATGACGCTATTGATCCTGAGCTTACCTCAGTGCGGTATCAATCTTTTGATAGCGCTCTTGAGCTAGTCCAGGGGTGTGGTGGAGGTGCTTTATTGGCGAAATTAGATATTGAATCCGCGTTTCGTTTGTTGCCCCTACATCCTTCTGCCTTCCCGCTGATGGGTTGTAAGTTCCAGGGTAGTTTCTATGTTGATCGATGCCTGCCTATGGGCTGTGCCATTTCTTGTGCCTTTTTTGAGAAATTCAGCACGTTTTTGCACTGGGCCGTAGCTCATAGAGTGGGTAGGGATTGCATTGCGCACTATCTGGATGACTTCTTGATTGTAGGTCGGAAGGATTCTGAGGATTGCTTAGAAGCAATGAACATAATGCGAGAGCTTATGGCTTTTTTGGGGGTTCCTCTTGCCGAGGAGAAAACCCAAGGTCCAGTTACTTGCTTAACCTTCCTTGGCATAGAGATTGACACGGTGCAAATGATTTGCAGGTTGCCCATTGATAAGATGCAGAGCATGTTAGAAGCAGTTAAAGCGGCCGTGTCTTCAAAATACATTACTCTGAAACAGTTGCAGTCAATCCTTGGCCTATTGAATTTTGCTTGCCGTGTTATTCCCATGGGGAGGGTATTTAATCGCAGGCTCGAAAGTAAATTATGTGGCAGGACCAAACCAACGGGGAAAATATATATTTCAGGGGGAATGACTGCCGACCTAAAGGTGTGGGAGTCTTTTCTGCAGCACTTTAACGGCATTTGTTTCTGGCGCTCAGAACCTATCTCGAGTCAGCTGCTTCACCTGTTCACTGATGCCGCGGGATCCGGTGGTTATGGGGCATACTTTCAGGGGGAGTGGAGTGCGGGCCCTTGGACTGCAGATTGGAAGAGTAGGGGTTTAACCCGGAATCTCACACTCCTGGAATTGTTCCCCATAGTCATGGCGATCGAGCTATGGGGACAACAGTTTTTTAATAGGAATGTTGTTTTCTGGATGGATAACCTTAGTGTAGTGCATGCCATAAATACATTGTCCGCCACTTCTGCTGCTGTGGTCTGCTTGTTATGGCACTTGGTGTTACGCTGTTTGGAACTTAACATTCAGTTTCAGGCTAAACATGTCCCCGGAGTGAATAATGTAATTGCTGACGCCCTATCTAGGTTTGAATGGGCGACATTTAGGCGTCTTGCTCCTTGCGCTGCCAGATTAGGCTTACCATGTCCCCAATTTCTTTGGCAGCTTCTGAATCCTGGGTATCCCTGCTCCCTTTAGTCCGCGCATCATTGGCTTCATCCACCTGGTACTCTTATGTCAGGTCTTGGAGGGAATGGGAGTCCTTCTGCCATGATCAGGAAGTGGAGGCGGTTTCAGCTACGCAAATTGTCTTATGTAACTGACTGGTGAGTTTATGGTTGGCTGGGGCACGCCCCGGTGCCGTTCAGGCTCGCATAGCCACGCTCGCTTTTTTCTATCGGGCACTTGCATTACCTGATCCCACAAATTCATTTTTTATGCGGCGAGTGCTCAAGGGTTGGGGTCGCTTGCAGCCGCAGAAAAAAGATTCCCGCGAGCCCATTACCCGAGAGTGCCTGGAGAAGCTGGTTGTGGCCTTGGAGGCGGTGTGCTCTTCTCGATACGAGCTAGGTTTATTCCGGTCATCGTTTGTATTGGCATACGTGGCTGCCCTGCGCATTGGCGAACTGCTTTCCCCATCTAAATGTTGCACCAATAAGGGTGTCCAAATACAGCATATTAAAGCATCGCCTGATTCTGTTTTGCTCTTCCTCCCCCGTTCAAAAACTGATCAGCAGGGCAAGGGAATTTGGGTGACCATTTCCCCAATGTCAGGTGATTGCTGCCCTGTCAAATTAGTGACCCTATATCTGGCTACTCGTCCCCCAGTTCCAGGCCCATTGCTTATGCACGAAAATGGTTCTGCACTGTCCACTTACCAGTTCCGCAGAATACTGTCCCGCGCTGCTACCGTAGCGGGTCTCGAAGCAACCAAAATAGCCCCGCACTCATTTAGGATAGGTGCAGCAACGAACGCAGCAACATCAGGGCAATCTGTGGAATCTATTAAGCGCTTGGGTAGGTGGCGTTCTAATAAGTATAGGTCTTATGTACGGCCCCTTGTTTAACTCTGATTACAGTCAGACACAGTTACTAACCCCTTTTTGGTTTTTTTAGGAGCATCCCAAGGCGCAACAAGAATTTGGATTGTAGGGCATTCCTACGTACACTGGGCATCTATCCGGTGTTTATCCCGCCCCGGTGGACAAAGTTTTGAGTTCCCCCCTGCCAGAGCGTCAGTTAGATGGTTAGGGGAGAGAGGAATGTGTTGGCCTAGGCTCCCTTCCCTTTTGTCCGAAGCCCTTATTCGCTGGGGAAAACCCCATATCATCATTTTGCACTTAGGGGGAAATGATTTAGGTGCCCTTCCTGTCCTGCAGCTGATTAAGATCATGCAGGCTGATATAACATGGATAAAAACCCATATCCCCAATGTCATCTTGGGTTGGTCTAACATTATACCGAGGCTGGAATGGAGGCACATGTCCTCACATAGTGCAGCGTATAGGGTCAGGAAAAAAATTAATTCGACCGTAGGTAGAACCATCACAGAGCAGGGAAGTTTCGTGGTCAGACACGATACCTTAACGGCTGACAAGACTGAGCATTACAGGAAGGATAGGGTAAATTTAGAGGATGCAGCCTTGGATATATTTATCAGTGATATTCGAAGGTCTCTTATCCCCTTCCTTTAAGTCAGGTGCTAGGTTTTATTGTGGCGGCAAGGATACCATCTCCGAGGTTATCTTGTGGTGGGAGGTCGTGGCCTTGTTGCGTGGGGAGAGGGTGAACGGGGGGAGTGGTGGCCAATCTAAAAGTGGGAGGGGCGGATAGCCTCAGGTGCACACGATGTGCCCCTCCTTTCCCTTGCGGGTGGGTCCATCAGCTTGCTTCCCTCAGTAGCATCTCCCAAGGCAGAGGGGACCCTCCCCTCTGCTGCAGTCTCCGTTGGGGCCACTGACCTCCTGTAGCGCTGGGTTAGCCAGCTCTTGTTTGCCGCCAGCTTAGCCTTGTTGGCTCCTAAGTTATCTCTACTTTTATAATAAACATATTTTTAACCTGTGACGGTTTAAAATTTATCCACTAAAGCCAAGTTGTTGTGTCGTTATTTATAGTTATAAGTTATTATAGAGTATAAGTTATTGTAAGGTTATTGGTTAAGTTATATTTCCCTCTCTGCTGGTAACGAGCTGTAGGCCTTTAATCCCTTAGTTAAATACATGTTTTATATAAATACCAGATTCTAATTAGGAATGAATGTAAAAACAGATGTAAATCTTTTTGTAGAAATATATTTGTATTCTATAATTATCGTCTGAGTTAATTTTTTACAGCCTTTAAATTACTTAAAGGGATACTCAAGACAAAATTAAACTTTCATGATTTAGTTAGAGAAAGCAATTTTGTATTGACATTAATAAAATGTGCAGTCTTTTTATATTTACACTTTTTGAGTCACCAGCTCCTACTGAGCATGAGCAAGAATTCACAGAATATATGTATATGCATTTGTGATTGGCTGATAGCTGTCACATGATACAGGAGGAGTGGAAATAGACATCATTTTGAAATTTGTCAGAAAAAAATTACTACTTTTGAAGTTCAGACTAAGTGCTATTACATTGTCTTATCATTCATTTGTTGATTATGCAAATCCACTGTATTTACTGGTCTTTTAACCCCTTGGTGACCGAGGACATGTCAGGCACGTCCTACAAAGGGTGTCAGTTAAGGACCAAGGACGTGCCTGACACATCCTCAGGTAATCTGAGCGCTGAAAGAGATCGAGATTGCTTCCAGCCTCTCAAACAGTATTGCAGCGATGCCTCGATGTAGAGGCATCCTGCAATACTGTTTCTGACTGCGGCGCTCCGTTTTGATCGCTCCCATTGGGCGATCACTTCCGGTTTTACTCCACGTGGAGCCCAGCAGTCAGGCAGAGCATCGGAAGCCACCGGCCAGGCTTCTGATGCTCTGTAAGTATGCTAAGTGCCTCGGTGGGTCGAGGCACTTAGTAAAATAACAGAATATGAAAAATGAAATAAAATAAATACATGTATTTTTAATAAAATAGCCCTATATATCCCCCATATAGCCACCCTCCCCTATGTGGCTTCAAAGATGGCGATACCCAGTGCATCATGGGGCTTCTGGGGTGTCCCTAGCCTGCCTCATCATAGGGACAGGCTGGGGTCACCCAATCTGAGCTTGCCCCTATAATTAAATGTCTAATAATAAAAAATCCCATTTGTCTGATCATGTCAATATTAGTAAATATTGACACTGACCAGTGTAGACCTCTCTCCCTCTTCACACTTGCATTTTTGTTGGAGAGAGAGAGAGAGAGAGAGAGATCTGTCTTTAGGAGAGATTTAGTTAGTTATATATTTAAAAATTGTGACACTCAAAGGTTATTTTCAGAGCCATTAACCCCTAGCTTGCCAGTCATCACTACAAATCACTGGCTCTTGCACAAAAGCACTTTTTTGCTCTGTGCATTTTTTTAGGGGTTAGTTTTTTTTTGTAATTTTTTTGTGAGACCCAAAGGCCCCTATTTATTAAAGGTCTTGCGGACCTGATCCGACAGTGCATATCAGGTCCGCAAGACCTCGCTAAATGCGTAGAGCGCATTTAACAACGCCGCCAGCAGGGGGTGTCAATCAACCTGATCGTACTCGCTCGGGTTGAATTGTGGCGATTCCTGTCTGTCTGCTCAGAGCAGGCGGACAGGGTTATGGAGCAGCGGTCTTTGTGACCGCTGCTTCATAACTGCTGTTTCTGGCGAGTCTGCAGGCTCGCCAGAAACACAGGGCATCAAGCTCCATTCGGAGATTGATAGATAGGCCCCAAAGGCTCTTTTCAGAGCCATTTAGCTAGTTTAAATAATTTTTTGTAAAAAATTGTGAGACCCAAAGGCCCTTTTCAGAGTCATTTACCCCTAGTTTGCCAGTGATCACTATAAATCACTGGCAATAGCACAGCTTTTTTTGCTCTCTGTGCATTTTTTTAGGGGTTATTTTTTTTTAGTATTTTTTTTCTCTGTGACAGATAAAAATAAATCATGTCACAGAGAATATATAGTGCTGAGGAGGCGTATGCCACCCTTGTGTCAGAGTCAGATGTCCAATTTTGACCCTGCCATATGCCATACCTCCCAACATTTCAAAATTCAAAAGAGGGACACCCCATCCCCCCCATAAGCCCAAAGTAATATGAATAAAATTCTAAATAAAGTCATATCTTTTAATACTCTTAGGCAGCAAATCAAACACAAGCTCAAACCACTGGTATAGCTATGTGAGATCTGTATTTAATTAACCATTGCAGAGAGAGTGCTAAATATTTTTATCTTAATTGGACATTTAATAATAGCAAAAATGCATAGTAACACACTACATAGCATACACTTATACATGCAGATACACACACACTACATAGCATACACTTACACATGCAGATACACACACACTACATAGCATACACTTACACATGCAGATACACACACTACATAGCATACACTTACACATGCAGATACACACACACTAATAGCATACACTTACACATGCAGATACACACACACTACATAGCATACACTTACACATGCAGATACACACACACTACATAGCATACACTTATACATGCAGATACACACACACTACATAGCATACACTTATACATGCAGCATACACTTACACATGCAGATACACACACACTACATAGCATACACTTATACATGCAGATACACACACACTACATAGCATACACTTATACATGCAGCATACACTTACACATGCAGATACACACACACTACATAGCATACACTTACACATGCAGATACACACACACTACATAGCATACACTTACACATGCAGATACACACACACTACATAGCATACACTTATACATGCAGATACACACACACTACATAGCATACACTTATACATGCAGCATACACTTATACATGCAGATACACACACACTACATAGCATACACTTATACATGCAGATACACACACACTACATAGCATACACTTATACATGCAGATACACACACACTACATAGCATACACTTATACATGCAGATACACACACACTACATAGCATACACTTATACATGCAGATACACACACACTACATAGCATACACTTATACATGCAGCATACACTTATACATGCAGATACACACACACTACATAGCATACACTTATACATGCAGCATACACTTACACATGCAGATACACACACACTACATAGCATACACTTATACATGCAGATACACACACACTACATAGCATACACTTATACATGCAGCATACACTTACACATGCAGATACACACACACTACATAGCATACACTTATACATGCAGACACACACACACTACATAGCATACACTTATACATGCAGCATACACTTATACATGCAGATACACACACACTACATAGTATACACTTACACATGCAGATACACACACACTACATAGCATACACTTACACATGCAGATACACACACACGACATAGCATACACTTATACATGCAGATACACACACACTACATAACATACACTTATACATGCAGATACACACACACTACATAGCATACACTTACACATGGAGACACACACTACGTATCATACACTTATACAGGCAGATACACACACACTACATAGCATACACTTATTAAATAAACTAAACTGAGTGAGTGAGCGCTTACAGCTTAAAAGGCTAAGTGTTGGTATAAAACAATTTAATACAAGCAATAAAACAATATAACTATATAACTAATACAGTGATTCAGTTAAAACAATTTAAACATATTACATGGATCCATGGGGGGCATATAAAAACAAACCTAAAATACAATGTGCGTTCAGAACAGCATAAAATAATAAATAATCACAATGCCGAAAAAAGCCAGTTGAGTCACAAACCCATCAACTTTCGTTGGATGGGCGCTGATCACATAGGTAAAATTGGATATAGACAGGTGATGCGACGTGTCTGTGATATGACGCTAAAGGTTACACAATGGTGTGGATAAAAATGTGTAAAAATGTGAAAAAATTTGAAAAAATGTGAAAAAATATGTGAAAAGAATCAATATAAATATCCACAATTAGTGTTCAAAAATTAAATGTCCACAATTAGTGTTCAAAAAATAAGTTCCAAATTAGATATATCCAGTGTGGGTAATAGGCATAAGTTGCCAAAAGAAGGGGGTAGTTCCTTAGAAGCAAAATTTTGTGATGAATTGTAGAAAAATGTTCAAAAACACATCGTGAAGAATACAAATCGAAAAACCATATTTTCAAAAATAAAAACAAAATCCAAAAAAATGTCTTCAAAACCTGTGGAAAAAAGGAGAAATAATAGTGCAATAACGTTTTTGCAATCCAAATAATGATTAGAAATAAGCTCACCAGTATGTCAACGCGTTTCGGCCTTCCTGGCCTTTATCAAGACTATAGCATACACTTATACATGCAGATACACTACATAGCATACACTTACACATGCAGATACACACACACTACATAGCATACACTTATACATGCAGATACACTACATAGCATACACTTACACATGCAGATACAAGCACACTACATAGCATACACTTACAGATACACACACTACATAGTATACACTTACCCATGCAGATACACACACACTACATAGCATACACCTACACATGCACATACACACACACTACATTGCATACACTTACACATGCAGACACACACTACATAGCATACACTTACACATGCAGATACAAGCACACTACATAGCATACACTTACACATGCAGATACACACACACTGCATAGCATACACTTACACATGCAGATACACACACATTACATAGCATACGCTTATACATGCAGATACACTACATTGCATACAATTATACATGCAGACACACACACTACATAGCATACACTTACACATGCAGATACACACACACTAGATAGCATACATTTATACATGCAGATACACTACATAGCATACAATTATACATGCAGATACACACACACTACATAGCATACACTTACACATGCAGATACACACACACTACATAGCATACACTTACACATGGAGACACACACTACGTATCATACACTTATACAGGCAGATACACACACACTACATAGCATACACCTACACATGCACATACACACACACTACATTGCATACACTTACACATGCAGACACACACTACATAGCATACACTTACACATGCAGATACAAGCACACTACATAGCATACACTTACACATGCAGATACACACACACTACATAGCATACACTTACACATGCAGATACACACACACTACATAGCATACACTTATACATGCAGATACACTACATTGCATACAATTATACATGCAGACACACACACTACATAGCATACACTTACACATGCAGATACACACACACTACATAGCATACACTTATACATGCAGATACACTACATTGCATTCAATTATACATGCAGACACACACACTACATAGCATACACTTACACATGCAGATACACACACACACTACATAGCATACACTTATACATGCAGATACACTACATAGCATACACTTATACATGCAGATACGCACACACAGACTACATAGCATACACTTACAGATACACACACACTACATAGTATACACTTACCCATGCAGATACACACACACTACATAGCATACACCTACACATGCACATACACACACACTACATAGCATACACTTATACATGCAGATACACTACATTGCATTCAATTATACATGCAGACACACACACTACATAGCATACACTTACACATGCAGATACACACACACACTACATAGCATACACTTATACATGCAGATACACTACATAGCATACACTTATACATGCAGATACGCACACACAGACTACATAGCATACACTTACAGATACACACACACTGCATAGTATACACTTACACATGCAGATACACACATATTACATAGCATACGCTTATACATGCAGATACACTACATTGCATACAATTATACATGCAGACACACACACTACATAGCATACACTTACACATGCAGATACACACACACTAGATAGCATACATTTATACATGCAGATACACTACATAGCATACAATTATACATGCAGATACACACACACTACATAGCATACACTTACACATGCAGATACACACACACTACATAGCATACACTTACACATGGAGACACACACTACGTATCATACACTTATACAGGCAGATACACACACACTACATAGCATACACCTACACATGCACATACACACACACTACATTGCATACACTTACACATGCAGACACACACTACATAGCATACACTTACACATGCAGATACAAGCACACTACATAGCATACACTTACACATGCAGATACACACACACTACATAGCATACACTTACACATGCAGATACACACACACTACATAGCATACACTTATACATGCAGATACACTACATTGCATACAATTATACATGCAGACACACACACTACATAGCATACACTTACACATGCAGATACACACACACTACATAGCATACACTTATACATGCAGATACACTACATTGCATTCAATTATACATGCAGACACACACACTACATAGCATACACTTACACATGCAGATACACACACACACTACATAGCATACACTTATACATGCAGATACACTACATAGCATACACTTATACATGCAGATACGCACACACAGACTACATAGCATACACTTACAGATACACACACACTACATAGTATACACTTACCCATGCAGATACACACACACTACATAGCATACACCTACACATGCACATACACACACACTACATTGCATATACTTACACATGCAGACACACACTACATATCATACACTTATACAGGCAGATACACACACACTACATAGCATACACTTATACATACAGATACACACACACACTACATAGCATACACTTATACATGCAGATACACACACTACATAGTATTAACTTACACATACAGACACACACTACATAGCATACACTTATACATGCAGATATACGCACACACACACTACATAGTATACACTTACACATGCAGATACACACACACTACATAGTATACACTTATAAATGCAGATACACACACTTCATAGCTTAGATTTATACATGCAGATACATACACACACACACTTATACATGCAGATACACGCAGATACACACTACACACCTTACACTTATACATGCAGATACACACACATACACACTAATAGATACAGATAGACACACACACTACATAATATATGGGTATCTGTAACTCATTGTATGGGGTCCTGGGGTTGGCAAGCACATTAGCTGGCAGTCTGAGGCTGCCACTGTTCGTTACCCTGGTGTTAGCACTGCTCATTGAATGAAACTAAAAGCATGCTAGTATTATCACCAGGGGTAGACGTCATCACTACCAGGGGTTAGAGGTCATCATTACCTGAGGTCAGAGGGTATACAGCCTTCCTACTCCTGCTTTTTTTTTTTTTTTTTTTAAATGCATGGGGCAATGCAGGACAGATGCCTAGCAACCCGGAACAGCGGGACAGACCCCTAAAATCGGGACTGTCCCGCAAAAATCGGGACAGTTGGGTGGTATGATATGCTCAGATACATCATTAGATACAGTCTCAACTGATAGTGACGTATCTGTGGCTGCTATCCCCCCTGCTAGCCCCCTGCCAGAAGGAGACGTGTTGCTCCAGCTGCCATTGCTGCTGAAAAGTGGGTAACACCCCATCACCAGAGGCCAGATATCCCGCCCTTCACTGCAAATCCTGGCATCTATTTGGATGTGGCAGGATTTAGCCCCCAACAGTTTATGGAGGTGTTTCTGGGTGATGATGTATTGGGGAACATTGTCGCCCAAACTAATTTATATGCCCATCAGTTCCGTGCTGCAAAGCTTGACACGTTTTTGGCAAAGCAGCAATGGGCCCACATCGATGTGCCAGAATTTAAAAAATTCTGGGCATTGACAATGCTGATGGGCATCATAAACAAACCCTCCATCCGCTCCTATTTGCTCTACCCCCATTTTCTCCCAGAGTATGTTGAGGAAGAGGTATGTAACGATTCTACATTTCTAGGGCGCATCCCCAGTCTGCAGGCTGTATAAAATCCGCCCCCTGATTACCCACTTTACTGCCAGGTTTGCAGAGGCTTATACACCTGGAAGGAATATATGTGTGGATGAATCCCTGATGAAGTATAAGGAAAGTCTGGGATTCAAGCAGTATATTCCTTCCAAGTGCTCCAGGTATGGAGTAAAGGTGTATAAGCTCTTTGAGAGCGAGATAGGTATACTCAGGCTTTCCGGGTGTATGAGGGAAAGGATATCCACCTTGACCCTCCAGACTGCTCAGAACATATGGGAACCACTGGCAAGATTGTCTGGGACCTGATTTTACCCCTGATGAACAAAGGGTACCACTTGTATGTAGACAATTTTTATACAAGCATCCTTTTGTTCAAGCTATTGCATTGTTTTGATCCAGTAGCTTGCGGTACAATTCAAAAGAACCGTGCAAGTTTCCAAGGATAACTTGCACGCACCTGGCTACGAAGGGGGGGAGACCTCAGCTCTGTGCCAAGAGGAGCTGTTGGCAGTTAAGTACAGAGATAAGAAGGATGTATACCATCTTACCACCATCCACTCCACACAAAGAGGACTGTGGAGGTCTAACTATTTGGCAGAGCTGAGAGCACAATGAAGCCAGTGTGCATCAAGGCTTATAACCAGCATATGGGTGGGGTTGATCTAGCAGATCAGCTGCTGCAGCACTACCTCATTATGCAGAAGACAATGGCCTGGTACAAAAAGGTTGAAATTTACTTATTGCAGATTAAAACCCACAACACTTTTTTGTTGTTTAAAAAAGCTAACCCCGAAATGAAACTGACTTTTTTTACAGTTTCATCTCCAAATCATTTTGTGGATTTTGTACCAAGACTCACATGCTCCCCGGGTGGTGATGGGAGAGAGCAGAGTTGGGGCTACCCATTTTATTTTCAAAATCCCCCTTACTTTGGTGAATCAGAATCCTCAGAAAAAATGCAGAGTCTGTACCAAGAGGGGGCAGAGAAAAGACAACTCATTTTACTGTCCTGATTGCCCTGAACAGCCTGGGCTCTGCATTGGGTACTGCTTCAAGTGGTATCACACACTAGTAATTTTTTATTTATTTTTTTACATTTGACATTGTGTTTTTTAGGGGGGTTTCTGGTTATGTTTAATGTTACTGAGATTTTTTTTTTTTTTTTTTTTACTTTTACTGTGACATATTTTTAAATTCCACTGTTCTATTTTTTATAAGTTCTAAAATTGGTGCTGTATTTTACCAAAACCCCTGTCAAACCTATGCATGGGGGTAGGGTATACTCAGGGGGTATTGCAGAAAATAATCTGTAGTGTTTTCTTGCAATAACTTAAAACAGGCTCCCCTAAATCCTGGTCAAAAAGCAATGTGTGTGTAAAAATGAAAATTAAAAAATTACCTACTTTTCAAAAATATATGGTTTGATGGGGGAAATTACATTGGCCGGCTTCAGAAATGTACCAAATAAGACATTGGTTCATGGTGACAGATGTGAAAATTCCAAGTTGGAAAACTGCACTGCACCCCCTAAAAATAAGGCCTTTTAGCCCCCTGAGAATCTGACAAACCTATTCATGGGTGGTATCACTGTACTCAGGAGATGGTGTTCAACACATATTGAGGTGTTTTTTGTCAGTAACACATAACAGGAACAAAGAATCCATGCCTAAAATACAATGTGTATGAAAAATAACACAAAAAAGGGCTACCCAAACGTGTGTCAAGGACTGGTGGTTGAATTAGTGCATGGAAAGTGTTAAAATACCAGCTTTCCAAATACCCTACGGTGTCTAGTTTTCAAAAATGTATGGTTTGATGGGGGGAAATTACATTGGCCAGCTTCAGAAATGTCCCAAATAGGACATGGGTACATGATGACAAATGTGAAAATTCCATTTTGGAAAACTGGAATACACCTCCTAAAAATAAGGTGTTTTAGCCCCCTGAGAATCTGACAAACCTATTCATGGGTGGTATCACTGTACTCAGGAGATGGTGTTGAACACATATAGAGGTGTTTGTTTCTCAGTAACACATAACAGAAACTAAGAATCCATGCCTAAAGTACAATGTGTGTGAAAAATAACACAAACAAATGACTACCCAAAAGTTTGACAAAGACTGGTGGTTGAATCAGTGCATGGAAAGTGTTAAAATAGCAGCTTTTGAAATACGCTAGGGTGTCTTCATTTCAAAAATACATGGTTTGATGGGGGTAAATTACATTGGCCGGCTTCAAAAATGCCCCAAATAGGACATGGGTGCATGGGATGTTAAAATTCTAAGTTGGAAAACTAAAATGTGCCCCCTAAAAATAAGGCCTTTAAGCACCCTGAGAACCTGACAAATCTATTCATGGGTGGTATCACTGTACTCAGGAGATGTTGTTAAAAAAATATTGAGGTGTTTTTTGGCAGTATCACATAACAGGAACTGAGAATCAATGCCTAAAATACAATCGGCTAGATTTAGAGTTCTGCATTAGCCGTCAAAAGCAGCATTAAGGGGTCCTAACGCTGCTTTTGGCCGCCCGCTGGTATTTAGAGTCAGCCAGGAAAGGGTCTAACGCTCACTTCCTCCACGCGACTCCAGGCTACCGCAGATCCCCTTACGCCAATTGCGTATCCTATCTTTTCAATGGGATTTGCCTAACGTCGGTATTTGGAGTCTTGGAAGAAGTGATCGGTAGACCCTCTACCGACAAGACTCCAGCCGCAAAAAAGTCAGTAGTTAAGAGCTTTATGGGCTAACGCGTGAATATAAAGCTCTTAACTACTGTGCTACAAAGTACACTAACACCCATAAACTACCTATGTACCCCTAAACAGAGGCCCCCCCCCACATCGCCGCCACTCTAATAAAAAAATGTAACCCCTAATCTGCCGACCGGACACCGCCGCCACCTACATTATAGCTATGAACCCCTAATCTGCTGCCCCTAACATCGCTGACACCTATATTATATTTATTAACCCCTAATCTGCCCACCCAATGTCGCCGCTACCTAACTACAATTATTAACCCCTAATCTGCCGACCGGACCTCGCCGCCACTATAATAAATGTTTTAACCCCTAAACCGCCACACTCCCGTCTTGCAAACACTAGAATAAATAGTATTAACCCCTAATCTGCCCTCCCTAACATCGCCGCCACCTACCTACAATTATTAACCCCTAATCTCCCACCCACACGTCGCCGCTACTATAATAAAATTATTAACCCCTAAACCTAACTCTAACCCTAACCCTAACACCCCCTAACATAAATATAATTTAAAATTAACGAAATAATATTCCTAAAATTAAATACAATAATCCTATTTAAAACTAAATACTTACCTAGAAAATAAACCCTAATATAGCTACAATATAATTAATAATTACATTGTAGCTATTTTAGGATTTATATTTATTTTACAGGCAACTTTGTATTTATTTTAACTAGGTACAATAGCTATTAAATAGTTAATAACTATTTAATAGCTACCTAGTTAAAATGATTACAAAATTACCTGTAAAATAAATCCTAACCTAAATTACAAATACACCTAACACTACACTATCATTAAATTAATTAAATAAATTACCTACAATTAGCTAACTTAAAATACAATAAAATAAACTATTCTATAATACAAAAAAACAACACTAAATTACAAAAAATAAAAAAGAATTACAAGAAGTTTAAACTAATTTCACCTAATGTAAGCCCCCTAATAAAATAAAAAATCCCCTCAAAATAAAAAAATGCCCTAGCCTATTCTAAACTACCAAAGTAATCAGCTCTTTTACCAGCCCTTAAAAGGGTTTTTTTGCGGGGCATTGCCCCAAAGTAATCAGCTCTTTTACCTGAAAATAAAAATACAATACCCCCCCAACATTACAACCCACCACCCACATACCCCTACTCTAACCCACCTAAACCCCCCTTAAAAAAACCATTGCTAACCCCCTGAAGATCATCCTACCTTGAATCGTCTTCACCCAGCCGAGCCAAATTCTTCATCCAAGGTGCGCAGAGGAGGTCCTTCATCCGGTAGAAGTCTTCATCCAAGCGGGGCGAGAAGAGTAGAAGTGTTCATCCAGGCAGCGTCTTCAATCTTCATCCATCCGGAGCGGAGTAGAGCCATCTTCAAAGGAGCCGACGCGGAGCCATCCTCTTCAACCGACGACTTCCCGACGAATGAAGGTTCCTTTTAAGGGACGTCATCCAAGATGGCGTCCCTTCAATTCCAACTGGCTGATAGGATTCTATCAGCCAATCGGAATTAAGGTAGAAAAAATCTTATTGGCTGATGCAATCAGCCAATCAGATTGAAGTTCAATCTGATTGGCTGATCCAATCAGCCAATCGTATTGAGCTCGCATTCTATTGGCTGATTGGAACAGCCAATAGAATGCGAGCTCAATACAATTGGCTGATTGGATCAGCCAATCGGATTGAACTTCAATCTGATTGGCTGATTGCATCAGCCAATCAGATTTTTTCTACCTTAATTCTGATTGGCTGATAGAATCCTATCAGCCAATCGGAATTGAAGGGACGCCATCTTGGATGACGTCCCTTAAAGGAACCTTCATTCGTCGGGAAGTCGTCGGTTGAAGCGGATGGCTCCGCGTCGGCTCCTTTGAACATGGCTCCGCTCCGCTCCGGATGGATTCAGATTGAAGACGCCGCCTGGATGAACACTTCTACCGGATGGAGGACCTCTTCTTGCCCCGCTTGGATGAAGACTTCTACCGGATGAAGGACCTCCTGTGCGCACCTTGGATGAAAAATTTGGCTCGGCTGGGTGAAGACAACTCAAGGTAGGATGATCTTCAGGGGGTTAGCGATAGGTTTTTTAAGGGGGGTTTGGGTGGGTTAGAGTAGGGGTATGTGGATGGTGGGTTGTAATGTTGGGGGGGTATTACATTTTTATTTTCAGGTAAAAGAGCTGATTACTTTGGGGCAATGCCCCGCAAAAAGCCCTTTTAAGGGCTGGTAAAAGAGCTGATTATTTTGGTAGTTTAGAATAGGATAGGGCATTTTTTTATTTTGTGGGGATTTTTTATTTTATTAGGGGGCTTAAATTAGGTGTAATTAGTTTAAACTTCTTGTAATTCTTTTTTATTTTTTGTAATTTAGTGTTTGTTTTTTTTTGTATTATAGAATAGTTTATTTTATTGTATTTTAAGTTAGCTAATTGTAGGTAATTTATTTAATTCATTTAATGATAGTGTAGTGTTAGGTGTATTTGTAACTTAAACAGGAACAAGGAGAGTGAAGGAGATTCGGTACAACTTGGTGCATTTTTCAAAACACGGCTTTATTAGCAGTTAAACAGCAACTCCAACGAAACACACTTTAGATAGTCAACAAAAGTTACATGATGGTGGTCACTAATGCTGACCCGTTTCGGCTTCCCACGCCGTAGTCATAGCATAATTAGTGACCATCATCTTCAGTTTTAAAAAGGTGTTGCTTTCACCCCATTGGTTAAAACACAAACCACACCTCCTGTGTAATGATGATTAGTTTAAATTAATTGAAATTAAATACGCCTCTTCCTAGGGCTAAACACTGGAGCAAGTTCCAATAGAACAGAACAGATCCAACCGTTACCCTCAAAGGAGTCTGAGAAGGGGCTACCCTACAAAATATCAGTAGATAACAACATAATTAACCTATCTGACTATGTCTTGACCGAAACTGAGATTAAAGTTTTAAATAAAGGACTCAGTTTTGTTCCCACTTCCAACTTCAACCTTTTTTCTACTTTATTGGATGTCAATAAATTGATTAGATCTCTTACATTAAAAAAGTTCTACAAACAGACTGAAAATACAGATATTGATACTGACTGTGAAAACACTAATATTACATCAAGACCTAATCTAACTTTTAATGAGGACTGTGACAGGGTAGCCTTGGAGGATCTATACTTGGCAGCAGCAGTGGGAACATCAGACACTGTGAGTTTACCCAAATTTAAAGGTAACTCAACATTTTACCCGATCCAAAACAGAGGTCAAATCCTAGAAATTTTTCAAAAAATGATAGAAGATGATTTCACTGCACTCTCTGCCAAAAATAGATCATACGTGGGAAGGTCAAATTTAACCAGGAGAGAGAAAGAAGCCCTAACCAAGTTACAGCACAATGAAAATATAGTGATCAGAGCTGCGGATAAGGGGGGCTCGATAGTGGTCATGAACAAAAGCCAATTTATATCTGAAGCCAGGAGACAACTAATGGACACTGAGCAATATATATTGTTCAAAAAAGATCCCACAAGTGACTTTAATCTTGAATTAATGGACTTACTAGATGAAGGGAGAGAGATAGGCATGTTTGATGAAAACACCTATAAATATTTACAAGTAGAGTTTCCCATCAGACCCACATTTAACCACTTGCCCAAAATCCATAAACCTGGCACAGAAATACATGGCAGGCCAATTATCAGCGGTATTGGCTCTTTAACAGAGAGACTCTCACAATGGCTGGACGCGATACTTCAACCATTTGTGGAAAACCTACCAAGTCATTTAACAGACACAAAACACCTTTTAGGGTCACTAAAAGAAGAGGGTTGGAATTATTCCAACACATGGCTAACCATAGATGTCAAAGCCCTCTATTCGTCAATACCACACAAGGAGGGCCTAAAAGCCGAAAGATGGTTTTTAACTAGATCAGGACAGTTTTTGGATGAACAGTGTGATTTCATAATACGAGTGACACACTACTTATTGACTCACAAATACTTTTGTTTTGAACACGGCTTCTATCTCCAGAGATGTGGGACTGCTATGGGGGCCAAGTTTGCCCCCTCCTACGCCAACCTCTTTATGGGGTGGTGGGAGCAGTCCCACATCTATGGAGATAGAAACCAACATAAACAACACATCCAATTTTATAAAAGATTTATAGACGATCTCATCGTGATCTGGCAGGGAGACCCTAATTTGGTGAAGGGCTTCATTGATGAGCTAAATAACAACAACATAGGCCTAAGCTTTACCTTTGACACCAGTAAAGATAGAATCAATTACTTAGATGTGTCTTTATTAGGAGTAGCCTCAGGAGAAAAAGGCTACATTTCTACAAGTGTATTCCGCAAACCTACAGCCAAAAACACGATATTACACACAAAAAGTGACCACCCAAGTAGAGTCTTTAAAGCGATTGCCAAAGGGCAATATGCTAGAACTTTCAGAAATTGCTCTGAGAAACCCATGTTTGAGAAACAAGCTAAGAAATTGACAGACAGACTAGTTTCCAGAAGCTATCCTAAGAAAATGCTATTAGGCATCAAGAAAGAGGTCAGCAAAAGGAATAGGGATTCTCTACTAATGACGAACAAACAGGCAAACAAAAAGAATGACTGGTCTGAGGGAGCACGCAACCTGACTATATTTCTGACAACCTATAGTGATCAGTATGAGGAGATTTGCAATATAGTGTCCAAACACTTTCCTCTACTCCTAGCGGATGAGGGGTTAGTAAATACAGTCAGGAAAGGCTGTCATTTTGCTTTCAGACGTGGCACCACAATAGGCAACATAGTAGCACCCACTGTACTCAGAACCAACAACAGAGACACTCCCAGTTCTTGGCTAAGTACAAAGGGGGTGTTTAGATGCCACTATACTGACTGCATAGCATGCAATCACCTATCCCCAGGAAATGGTTTTGCAAGCACCATGACTGGGGAGACTTTGAACATGACAGATGCTTTAACTGTAGGGCTAATTAGGTGATCTACCTTTTAACATGTAGACAATGTAATTTACAATACATGGGCATGACCTCACGAGAGGTTAGATCTAGAATACATGAACATGTCAATAACATAAAAGCAGGTACCCTAACCACTCCACTGATAAGTCACTTCTCATTAGTTCATCATAAAAATCCAGAATTCCTTCAGTGGACAATTATCAAACATGTCCTATCCCCCCAGAGAGGAGGGGATAGAGATTCACTATTAGCCAAAGAAGAGGTCTTCTGGATACTAAAATTAAAAACCAGGAGACCCTTTGAACTTAATAGTGAATTTGACCTAATCAATTTTTGGCATTAAGTTTTGTGTAACTTCAATTGTGGCAGATCTGTCCCCTCTTTGAAATAGATGAGATAGACTGGCTAACAAACAATGCAGATATATATGTCACAATAGTATATATTATAGAAGTGTATTTATATACTATAATTTATATTTGCTTATGATTTGATATGATCTGTTATGAAGGTGCCAGTTCATTCATTATTATTAATATTGTTATAGTTCCAATACTATTCTTCTTTTTTTTATTTTTCCAGGTATTACTCTATTTTGTGATCTATTGTTTAAATAAGTGCATGAAATACTTGATATAACTTTTTCCTATAAGCCAGCCTTGACATTTAGCCCTAGGAAGAGGCGTATTTAATTTAAATTAATTTAAACTAATCATCATTACACAGGAGGTGTGGTTTGTGTTTTAACCAATGGGGTGAAAGCAACACCTTTTTAAAACTGAAGATGATGGTCACTAATTATGCTATGACTACGGCGTGGGAAGCCGAAATGGGTCAGCATTAGTGACCACCATCCTGTACCTTTTGTTGACTGTCTAAAGTGTGTTTCGTTGGAGTTGCTGTTTAACTGCTAATAAAGCCGTGTTTTGAAAAATGCACCAAGTTGTACCGAATCTCCTTCACTCTCCTTGTTCCTGTTTATGCTAAGCCAATGAAGGAGACCGGTTATGTTAATTCAGGTCGAGCCCCCTCACCCACCCAATAGGACACAGAAGCGGGTTTGCACTGTGACATCAGACGCCGGATTGGAGTTGGCCGTACGGTCTCACAAACAATCAAGGATTCCAGGGTGCTTGAGCAGGGGAGCTGACGGCAGAGCCGAAGTTACCGCTATAGGTGGATTTATGCACTCCCCCAGGACCGAGCACTGAAGCATCGATATGTGAGTAAATCCGTTAAATAGGCTAACCGTTTTACTATTACTCTATGTTTACCTGTTGAAGTTTGGGTAAGGAGGAGTCCGAGGCACACACGGAAAGGAGACATACCTGTTGTTCGTATTTGTAACTTAGGATAGGATTTATTTTACAGGTAATTTTGTAATTATTTTAACTAGGTAGCTATTAAATAGTTATTAACTATTTAATAGCTTTAATTTAATTTAATTCAGTGTCTGCGAGGTCCGGTCGGCAGATTAGGGGTTAATAAGTGTAGGAAAGGTGGCGGCGACATTGGGGGGGGCAGATTAGGGTTTAATAAATATAATGTAGGGGTCGGCGATGTTAGGGGCAGCAGATTAGGGGTTCATAGGGATAATGTAGGTGGCGGCGGTGTACGGAGCGGCAGATTAGGGGTTAATAATATACAGCAGGTGTCAGCGATAGCGGGGGCGGAAGTTAATAAGTGTAAGGTTAGGGGTGTTTAGACTCGGGGTTCATGTTAGGGTGTTAGGTGCAGACTTAGAGAGTGTTTCCCCATAGGAAACAATGGGGCTGCGTTAGGAGCTGAACGCTGCTTTTTTGCAGGTGTTAGGTTTTTTTTCAGCCCAAACTGCCCCATTTTTTCCTATGGGGATATCGTGCACGAGAACGTTTTTCCAGCTTACTGCTACCGTAAGCAACGCTGGTATTGAGGGATGAAGTGGAGCTAAATTAGGCTCAACGCTCCCTTTTCTGAGCCTAACGCAGCTCCTCAGACAACTCTAAATACCAGCGTTGTCTTAAGGGTGCGCTGGGAAAAAAAGCAGCGTTAGCTACGCTGGTCTTTACCGACAAAACTCTAAATCTAGCCAATAGTGTGTGAAAAATAACACAAAAAAATGACTACCCATAAGTTTGACAAAGACTGGGGGTTGAATCAGTGCATGGAAATCGTTAAAATACAAGCTTTTCAAATACCCTAGGGTATCTACTTTTCAAAAAGATATGGTTTTATAGGGGTAAATTACATTGGCCGGCTTCAGAAATGTTTCAAATATGATATGGGTGCATGATGACTGATGTGAAAATTCAAAGTTGGAAAACTAGACTTCTCCCCCTAAAAATAAGGTCTTTTAGCCCCCTGAGAACCCAACAAACCTATTCATGGGTGGTATCAATGTACTCAGGAGATGGTGTTGCACACATATTAAGGTGTATTTTGTCAGCAACACATAACAGGAACTAAGAATCCATGCCTAAAAACAATGTGTGTGAAAAATAACACAAAAAAGGGCTACCCAAAAGTGTGACAAGCACTGGTGGTTGATTTAGTGCATGGAAAGTGTTAAAATACCAGCTTTCCAAATACCCTAGGGTGTCTAGTTTTCAAAAATATATGGTTTGATGGGGGTAAATTACATTAGCCGGCTTCAGAAATGTCCCAAATAGGACATGGGTACATGATTACAGGTGTGAAAATTAAAATTTGGAAAACTGGAATGTACCTCCTAAAAATAAGGCGTTTTTGCCCCCTGAGAACTCAACAAACATATTCATGGCTGGTATCACTGTACTCAGAAGATGTTGCTGAACACATATTGAGGTGTATTTTGTCAGTAACACATAACAGGAACAAATAATCCATGCCTAAAATACAATGTGTGTGAAAAATAACACAAAAAAGGACTACCCAAAAGTGTTACAAGGACTGGTGGTTGAATTAGTGCATGGAAAGTGTTAAAATACCAACTTTCCAAATACCCTAGGGTATCTAGTTTTCAAAAATATATGGTTTGATGGGGGAAATTACATTGCGCGGTTTCAGATATGTCCCAAATAGGACATGGGTTCATGATTACAGATGTGAAAATTCCAATTTGGAAAACTGGAATGCACCCCCTAAAAATAAGGCGTTTTAGCCCCCTGAGAACCCAACAAACATATTCATGGCTGGTATCACTGTACTTGTGAGATGTTGTTGAACACATATTGAGGTGTATTTTGTCAGTAACACATAACAGGAACTAAGAATCTATGCCTAAAGTACAATGTGTGTGAAAAATAACACAAAAAAGGACTACCCAAAAGTGTGACAAGGACTGGTGGTTGAATTAGTGCATGGAAAGTGTTAAAATCCCAGCTTTCCAAATACCCTAGGGTGTCTAGTTTTCAAAAATATATGGCTTGATGGGGGAAATTACATTGGCCGGCTTTAGAAATGTCCCAAATAGGACATGGGTGCATGATGACAGCTGTGAAAATTCCAAGTTGGAAAAACAGAATTTATGCTTACCTGATAAATTACTTTCTCTTGCGGTGTATCCAGTCCACGGATTCATCCTTACTTGTGGGATATTCTCATTCCCTACAGGAAGTGGCAAAGAGAGCACACAGCAGAGCTGTCCATATAGCTCCCCCTCTGGCTCCGCCCCCCAGTCATTCGACCGACGGTTAGGAGAAAAAGGAGAAACCATAGGGTGCAGTGGTGACTGTAGTTTAAAAAATTTTAACCTGACTTAATTGCCAGGGCGGGCCGTGGACTGGATACACCGCAAGAGAAAGTAATTTATCAGGTAAGCATAAATTCTGTTTTCTCTTGCAAGGTGTATCCAGTCCACGGATTCATCCTTACTTGTGAGATACCAATAGCAAAGCTTTAGGACACGGATGAAGGGAGGGAACAAGACAGGTAACCTAAACGGAAGGCACCACTGCTTGCAAAACCTTTCTCCCAAAAATAGCCTCCAAAGAAGCAAAAGTATCGAATTTGTAAAATTTGGCAAAAGTATGCAGTGAAGACCAAGTCGCTGCCTTACAAATCTGTTCAACAGAAGCCTCATTCTTGAAGGCCCAAGTAGAAGCCACAGCTCTGGTGGAATGTGCTGTAATTCGTTCAGGAGGCTGCTGTCCAGCAGTCTCATAAGCCAATTGGATGATGCTTTTCAACCAGAAGGAAAGAGAGGTAGCCATCGCTTTTTGACCTCTCCTCTTACCAGAATAGACAACAAACAAAGATGATGTTTGTCTGAAATCCTTAGTTGCTTGTAAATAGAATTTCAAAGCATGAACCACATCAAAATTGTGTAAAAGCCATTCCTTCTTAGAAGCTGGATTAGGACACAGAGAAGGAACAATGATTTCCTGGTTAATGTTCTTATTAGAAACAACTTTAGGAAGAAAACCAGGTTTGGTACGCAAAACTACCTTATCTGCATGGAACACCAGATAGGGTGAATTACACTGCAAAGCAGACAATTCAGAAACTCTTCGAACAGAAGATATAGCTACCAAAAATAAAACTTTCCAAGATAATAACTTAATATCTGTGGAATGTAAAGGTTCAAACTGAACCCCTTGAAGAACTGAAAGAACTAAATTTAGAATCCATGGAGGAGCCACAGGTTTATAGACAGGCTTGATTTTGACTAACGCTTGTGCAAATGCTTGAACATCTGGCACTTCTGCCAGACGCTTGTGTAAAAGGATAGACAGAGCGGATATCTGCCCCTTTAAGGAACTAGCTGATAAAACCTTTCTCCAATCCTTCTTGGAGAAAAGACAATATCCTTGGAATCCTAATCTTACTCCACGAGTAACCCTTGGATTCACACCAACAAAGATATTTCCGCCATATCTTATGGTAAATTTTCCTGGTGACAGGTTTTCTAGCTTGGATCAGAGCATCTATGACTGATTCAGAGAACCCACGCTTGGATAGAATTAAGCGTTCAATCTCCAAGCAGTCAGCTACAGAGAAACTAGATTTGGATGCTTGAATGGACCCTGTATTAGAAGATCCTGCCTCATTGGCAGTGTCCATGGTGGGACAGATGACATGTCCACTAGGTCTGCATACCAAGTCCTGCGTGTTGAATATCGCTCTCAGTTCCAAAATGAGACTCTTCCCGAGACCATAGGCCCTGAGCTTTCAGGGAGCCCCAGACCGCGCCCCAGCCTAACAGACTGGCGTTGGTCGTTACAATGATCCACTCCGGTCTGCGGAAGCACATTCCCTGCGACAGGTGATCCTGAGACAACCACCAGAGAAGAGAATCTCTGGTTTTCTGGTCTAGTTGGATTTGAGGAGAAAAATCTGCATAATCTCCATTCCACTGTTTGAGCATGCACAATTGCAGAGGCCTGAGATGAATTCGAGCAACAGGGACTATGTCCATTGCTGCTACCATTAATCCGATTACCTCCATGCACTGAGCTACAGATGGCCGAGGAATGGAATGAAGAACTCGGCAAGTACTTAGAAGCTTTAACCTTCTGACCTCCAATGTGTGTGAAAAAGAAACACAAAAAAGGACTACCCAAAAGTGTGACAAGGACTGGTGGTTTAATTAGTGCATGGAAAGTGTTAAAAATACCAGCTTTCCAAATACCCTAGGGTGTCTAGCTTTCAAAAATATATGGCTTGATGGGGGAAATTACATTGGCCGGCTTTAGAAATGTCCCAAATAGGACATGGGTGCATGATGACAGCTGTGAAAATTTCAAGTTGGAAAACTGGACTTCACCACCTAAACATTAGGCCTTTTAGCCCCCTGAGAACCGACAAACCTATTCATGGTTGGTATCACTGTACTCATGAGATGGTGTTCAACACATATTGAGGTGTTTTTTGTCAGTAACACATAACAGGAACAAAGAATCCATGCCTAAATACACTGTGTGTGAAAAATAACACAAAAAAGGGCTACCCAAACGTGTGTCAAGGACTGGTGGTTGAATTAGTGCATGGAAAGTGTTAAAATATGTCCCAAATAGGACATGGGTGCATGATGACAGATGTGAAAATTCCATTTTGGAAAACTGGAATGCACCCCCTAAAAATAAGGCGTTTTAGCCCCCTGAGAACCCAACAAACATATTCATGGCTGGTATCACTGTACTTGTGAGATGTTGAACACATATTGAGGTGTATTTTGTCAGTAACACATAACAGGAACTAAGAATATATGCCTAAAGTACAATGTGTGTGAAAAATAACACAAAAAAGGACTACCCAAAAGTGTGACAAGGACTGGTGGTTGAATTAGTGCATGAAACGTGTTAAAATACCAGCTTTCCAAATACCCTAGGGTGTCTACTTTTCAAAAATATATGTGGTTTGATGGGGGAAATTACATTGGCCGGCTTCAGAAATGTCCCAAATAGGACATGGGTACATAATGACAGACGTGAAAATTCCAATTTGGAAAACTGGAACACGCCCCCCTAAAAAAAGGCCTTTTAGGCCCCGAGAACCCGACAAACCTATTTATGAGTGGTTTAACTGTATTTAGGAGATGTTGTTTAACACATACTGAGGTTTTTTCGTCAGTTACACATAGCAGATACTAAGAATCCATGCCTAAAGTACAATGTGTGTGTAAAAAATAACACAAAAAAATGACTACCCAAAAGTTTGACAAAGACTAGTGGTTGAATTAGTGCATGGAAAGTGTTAAAATACCAGCATTTCAAATACCCTAGCCTGTCTACTTTTCGAAAATATATGGTTTGATGGGGGTAAATTACATTGGCCGGCTTCAGAAATGTCTCAAAATGGACACGGGGTGCATGTTCCCCCTAAAAATAAGGCCTTTAATCTCTTTGAGAACACAACAAAACTATTCATGGGTGGTATCACTGTATTCATGAGATGTTGTTGAAGACATATTGAGGTGTTTTTTGTCAGTAACACATAACAGGAATTAAGAATCCATGCCTAAAGTACAATGTGTGTGAAAAAAACACAAAAAAATGACTACCCAAAGGTTTGACAAAGACTGGTGGTTGAATTAGTGCATGAAAAGTGTGAAAAAAATCAACTTTCCAAATACACTAGGGTGTCTAGTTTTCAAAAATATATGGCTTGATGGGGAAATTACATTGGCCGGCTTCAGAAATGTCCCAAATAGGACATGGGTGCATGATGACAGCTGTGAAAATTCCAAGTTGGAAAACTGGACTTCACCCCCTAAAAATTAGGGGTTTTAGCCCCCTGAGAACCCGACAAACCTATTCATGGGTGGTATCACTGTACTCATGAGATGGTGTTCAACACATATTGAGGTGTTTTTTGTCAGTAACACATAACAGGAACAAATAATCCATGCCTAAATACAATGTGTGTGAAAAATAACACAAAAAAGGGCTACCCAAACGTGTGTCAAGGACTGGTGGTTGAATCAGTGCATGGAAAGTGTTAAAATATGTCCCAAAAAGGACATGGGTGCATAATGACAGATGTGAAAATTCCAATTTGGAAAACTGGAACGCGCCCCCTAAAAATAAGGCCTTTTAGGCCCGAGAACCCGACACACCTATGCATGAGTGGTATCACTGTATTTAGGAGATGATGTTGAACACATACTGAGGTTTTTTTTGTCAGTTACACATAGCAGATACTAAGAATCCATGCCTAAAGTACAATGTGTGTGTAAAAAATAACACAAAAAAAATGACTACCTAAAAGTTTGACAAAGACTGGTGGTTGAATTAGTGCATGGAAAGTGTTAAAATACCAGCATTTCAAATACCCTAGCCTGTCTACTTTTCAAAAATATAGGTTTGATGGGGGTAAATTACATTGGCCGGCTTCAGAAATGTCCCAAATAGGACATGGGTGCATGATGGCAGCTGTGAAAATTCCAAGTTGTAAAACTGGACTTCACCCCCTAAAAACTAGGCCTTTTAGCCCCCTGAGAACCCGACAAACCTAATAATGGGTGGTATCACTGTACTCAAGAGATGGTGTTCAACACATATTGAGGTGTTTTTTGTCAGTAACACATAACAGGAACAAAGAATCCATGCCTAAAGTACAATATGTATGAAAAATAACACAAAAAAGGGCTACCCAAACGTGTGTGAAGGACTGGTGGTTGAATTAGTTCATGGAAAGTGTTAAAATACCAGCATTCCAAATACCCTACGGTGTCTACTTTTCAAGTTTGATGGGGGTAAATTACATTGGCCGGCTTCAGAAATGTCTCAAATAGGACACGGGGTGCATGTGCCCCCTAAAAATAAGGCCTTTAAGCTCTTTGAGAACACAACAAAACTATTCATGGGTGGTATCACTGTATTCAGGATATGTTGTTGAAGACATATTGAGGTGTTTTTTGTCAGTAACACATAACAGGAATTAATAATCTATGCCAAAAGTACAATGTGTGTGAAAAAAAAAACACAAAAAATTGACAAAGGCTGGTGGTTGAATTAGTGCATGAAAAGTGTAACAAAAATAAGCTTTTCAAATACCCTAGGGTGTCTACTTTTGAGTGCATAATGACAGATGTAAAATTTACAATTTTGAAAACTGGAATGTGCCCCTAAAAATAAGGCCTTTTAGCCCCCTGAGAACACAAAAAAACTATTCATGGCTGGTATCATTGTACTCAGAAGATGTTGTTGAACACATATTGATGTGTTTTTTGTCAGTAACACATAGCAGGAACTAAGAATCCATGCCTAAAATACAATGTGCGTAAAAAATAACACAAAAAAATGAGTACCCAAAAGTTTGACAAAGACTGTGTTAAAATACCAGCATTTCAAATACCATAGGGCATCTACTTTTCAAAAATATATGGTTTGATGGGTGTAAATTACATTGGCCTGCTTCAGAAATGTCCCAAATAGGACATGGGTGCATGATGACAGATGTGAAAATTCCAATTTGGAAAACTGGAATGCTCCCCCTAAAAATAAGGACTTTTAGCCCCCTGAGAACCCAACAAACCTATACATGGGTGGTTTCACTGTACTCAGGAGATGTTGTTGAACACATATTGAGGTGTTTTTTGTCAGTAACCCTTAATGTTCTCAGTAAATGTATTCTTAAATTGCAATTTTGTTAAAAAATCACTGTGACATAGATTGGGGGTAAAATGGTTGCATGAAAATAGTTTTTAATACCTTAGTTTGTCTTCTTTTAAAAAATATATACATGTGAAGGGTTTTTCAGGGATTCCTGACAGATATCAGTGTTAAAATGTAACTATCGCTAATCTTGAAAAAAAAAAAGTTTGGAAATAGCAAAGTGCTACTTGTACTTATTGCCCTATAACTTGGGAAAAAAAGCAAAGAACATGTAAACATTGAGTATTTTTAAACTCAGGACAAAATTTTGAAACTATGTAGCATGGTGGTTTTTGGTGGTTGTAGATGTGTAAAATTCGGGGGTTCAAAGTTAGAGAAAGTATGTTTTTTCCATTTTTTCATCATATTTTATATTTTTTTATAGCAAATTATAAGATATGATGAAAATAATGGTATCTTTAGAAAGTTTATTTAATGGTGAGATAAACAGTATATAATATGTGTGGGTACAGTAAATAAGTAAGAGAAAAATTACAGCTAAACACAAACAATGCAGAAATGTAAAAATATTTTTAACACACTTGATACTTATATAGCTTGAAATATATAACAAGATAATGTACCCTAAAATGGTAGTTTTTGCAACTCACAATGTGTGATTTTTACAGTAATCACACTTAAAAATATTCAAATACCAAATCTCTGAGTGCGCATAAAGAGCTCTACCTAATAACTACTAAGAATGTAATAAGATATAAAATATATAATGTATTTATAGAATTTGCACAAACACACATACAATTTTATATATACTAAATTTCTAAGGTGCACCTTAATGAATTAAAATTAATATATAAAAATTCATAACATCCAATATATACACATATTTCAATTCAAATTCAATATGTGCTCTATTAAAATCAAATATATCCCAAAGTCTTTAAAGAAAGCTAAAAAAGCTAATTGTCGATCTTCTTTTGTGTATAAAGATATTTTGTGTCCAGTATTGTAACTTTGTTAGTTAGTGCCTTTTTGGATCCATTAGTTAACTGAAACAATGTCTTTTAGATTCTTTTACATTAATACTTTTTCAATATCTCTCAGGTTTAAATATCTTTAGGGAGATTTCCAAAGTATGAGCTTTAGAACCCTTAGTAACCTTTTATTGATTTCACCAGAATACGAAAGTTTTTATCCTCTTTCCCCGACCGTGCCCTTTACCTTTACAGGCGGTTATCCGGCGTCTCTGCTATCAGCCGTAAGTGTAGGTCTTGGCGTGTGTTCATACACGTGTCCGGTATCGTAAACAATTGGCTTGGTCGGGTTGCCGGTGTTATCTATCCAACTGTGGGTTACCTTGGGTGTCCGTTCAGAGGGGATCTTTATGTCATCAAATCCTGCTCCTCATTGAAGCTTCAGTAGCGTAACAGTCTCCCTGTTGTTCCTCTAGCCGAATAAGACGGCAGATGCGTGACAGTTTGCAGAGTCCAATCAAGTTTTTTCAGCTGGCCAGCCTAACAAGTCAGTTCATCTACGCGTTTCAGCTCGTAAGCTTTTTTCAAGATGAACTTGCTCCTGCCCAGCAGACTTTTATACACCTTCTCTTAAAGGCACAGTTGTAATTAGTTATAATGTCTATATTTTCTCCAATCCTTTTTGTTAGTTACAGTTTATTTGCTTTGGGATATTGATTATTGTATATTAAGATTTTATCTTCTTTTGGGATAATCAAAATTAAAAATAAAAATACATAAGAGTTGTATACATTTTTACAAATTCTTTTATCTTTCAGACTGATTCTTTTATATGTACAATAAAAAACACCTATTAACAAGAAACCTAATAATTCATATGAATTATCCATTCTAGCGGCTACTGTCACAAATAAAATATAGCTAAAAGGAAATATATCACTACAATTATAAGCATATCAATCTAAACATATATATTTTATATTTTAAACCATTACTACATATTTAGCCAATTAAGAATATAGAAATGTTTTTTATATAAAGTTTTAAAATGTTCAAAATATTAGTGTTTAAAATATATAATTCTTCAACCATTCAATAGTAATTAATTTCATCAGAAAGGAAATTTCATAGATCTTACTAGAAATGCATAAAGCAAAAAGAATTTTATTTTTGAATATCTCTAAAAATTATTTACAATAAAAATCTAAATATAATAGTTGGTTAATACATTAGAGTTGGTGAATGTGGAGTAGGATAAATAATTTAGCATTGTATTACCATTTTATTTAGAGTATTATTTTAAAAACATATAATGGACCTACAAATTTATCAATTCTACATACTCTTAGTTTAAATAGATTATATATAGAGCTCAGTACTTGCTAAGATTTAAATAATTTTTTATTTTCCTTAACATTCTAAAAATAAAATTGTTTTAAAATGCATATTTAAAATGTTAGGTACTCCCCTTAAAAATCATATATGTGCATATAAAATTAGTTAAATAAAAGGATTAAGATCTAGCTCTGCATTTAGTCCTAAAGGGGTTAATGTTTTAAAATTAAAGATTAGTTCAGCTTCTATCCTTAAAAGTTTTTTATTTATATCACCCCCTCTCCAATCTGGTTTAATCTTTCGTAGGCCCCAATATTTCATACCTTTTGTATTCTGATTATGTTTTTCTCTAAAATGTTTGGACAATAAATGTCCTTCAAATCCATGTTCAATGTTGAGGATATGTTCCCTAATCCTGTCTCTCAACATGCGTGAGGTCTCGCCCAAATATTGCTTTTTACACGGGCATTCTATAAGGTAGACTGTATTTTTATCGGAACATTTAATTAGGTCTCTATTAGGTGCCCTATAACTTGGAAAAAAAAGCAAAGAACATGTAAACATTGAGTATTTTTAAACTCAGGACAAAATTTTGAAACTATTTAGCATGGTGGTTTTTGGTGGTTGTAGATGTGTAAGATTCAAAGTTAGAAAAAGTATGTTTTTTCCATTTTTTCATCATATTTTATATTTTTTTATAGTAAATTATAAGATATGATGAAAATAATGGTATCTTTAGAAAGATTATTTAATGATGAGAAAAACAGTATATAATATGTGTGGGTACAGTAAATGAGTAAGAGGAAAATTACAGCTAAACACAAACAATGCAGAAATGTAAAAATATTTTTAACACACTTGATACTTATATAGTTTGCCCTATACTTTCAATGGGATTATGTGCACTGAGTATGATATGAGTACGCTCATATTACAATTCATCAAACATTAAACTGCATAGTACAACAACAGTTAAAGGGTTACTACTCACAAGAGTGAAAGAGTAGTTGATACATTACAATGAGGTTTGTGACCAACATACATATGACAGAGAAAAAAAAACATCCTTCAATGGTCACCTGAGCTAACTCTAAAACCCTGAGTGTTCAGGTTATCTAGAACACTCAAAGGCACATTTAGAAAGTTTTATCGCAGAACCTAGATGGAAAAAAGTGTATGCACAACTAGTTGTTGTCAGATATAGCTTTAGTTCTTAAATGGCGTTAGGTTAGCCAAGATCCTCTATAAAATTTCTGGTTTTGGGTGGAGCCTGGCTCGTTGAGTAAGAGTTCTCATAAACTAAAAGTAGCATAGTCTCAGGAGTGGGTGACTAATCAATGATACAACTGGTAGAATTTTTGTTTTGCTTTTACATACATAGTCCAAGGTTCTCACCATTGAAGGAATTAATATGTTTTATCTAGAATGTCAGCTGATAGACTGCGTATTTGATAATAATAGTTTATTTTATGCTGTATAATCCCAAAAGAGGGGATCCAGGTTTTCCAAAATTTGGCAATACAAACTCCAACTGCAGTGCAGATCATCACTACCAGCTTATTGTAATGCAAAGGAACATTTTTGATTGGGTAATGTAGCAGAGCCTGTTCAGGGGCTAGCGTAAGAGTTCTATTAAGAATAACTCCTAATAATTATGAGGCCTTAGTCCAGATTTCTGATCTGTTCTCTTTTTTTACCCCATTACAGAAGCCAAATGCTAAAGCCCTGCATCTTTATACTGGGAAACGCTATCTTGTAGCGCACATATTGTTGCATCCTATGACAGAAGCAGTGCACTTTTACAGATCAGTGATGTTACTGGATTTTTATAGCAATACCTATTACTTTGTGTTAGTTTAGGCAATAGGAAAAGGAAGCTTTAAGGTGCCATAAAACATTTTGAGTTAAGTGCATATTGTAAAAGGGGTAACTGAGATAAAACAGTGTGTGAAAAAAGTGTAAAAAAAGCTTATAAGTATTTTAAAAAAAAATCACAAAATCTGCAAAATTACAATTTAGTGTTGCCAAGTTTTGTCTGCTCCACCCCCTTAGTGTCTTACTCTAAACTCTGAGGTATCAATGAACAAAGTGTGAATGTGAGGATAATTACTTATGCAAGTAATGGGGGTTGAGGAGGGACATCAGGTACTGTTACTGTTTGTTTCCAAAAGGCTTGCTTGTTTCCATGGGGATAATGTCACATGCTTAGTAAATGCTTCAGCATTATACTGTGCACTGCTTTAGTCAGGGTAATGTGACTATGCCCCCTACTGTGCATGTGCATGAGTGCATTCTGCCATAGCTATGGCCTGGATAGCACATTCCATATACAAAACTATGTCTGAATTACAGGGGTTAATGGGTGTTGAAATAGAAATGGTTTTGCAGGTAAGCTTTGGCTGCATTATATATTTAGAAACGTATGTTAGTTCATACTGTATTATGTCCCTTTAATTTATACAGTCTAAAAGTTACATACCAAATATAAAAATAAGTCCTCAAAAATAATATAGGGCAATGCAGCCTCTGCAAAAATGTACAGTTCCCATTCTGTATTGTGCAAGAAAAACTGAACAAGTAGACAACAACATAAATCATCAGTGAATGTGCAATGTTTTGTGACTGTGTGCAAGAATTTTTAAACTCCAAGATAGTGGTGTCCATTGTGAAGATGCAGAATTTTACTAACCAGCACTTGTAGAGGGTTAAAATAAGAGAACTGGTTTGAAGAGAGCTGCAGGCACAAGAGGAAAACAATAGCATGAGTAGTAGTAAGCAGGCTACTGTAGTTGCATTCAGCAGTTTAATATCCCTTTAAGTGTTATGCTCACATTGAGAGGCCTATTTAACAAAGGGCTGTCGGACCTGATCTGACAGTGCGGATCAGGTCCGACAGACTTCGCTGAATGCGGAGAGCAATATGCTCTCCGTATTCAGCATTGCACCAGAAGCTCTTGTGAACTGCGGGTGAAACGCCGGCCCCTGAGAGGGGGGTGTCCATCAACCCGATTGTACTTGATTGGGTTGAATTGTGGTGATGTCTGTCCGCCTGCTCAGAGCAGGTGGACAGGTTATGGAGCAGTGGTCTTTAGACCGCTGCTTCATAACTGGTGTTGCTGGCGAGTCTGAGGGCTTGCCAGAAACACGGTCCCTCAAGCTCCATACGGAGCTTGATAGATATTCCCCATAATCTGAAATACCACTTTTTCTTTTGAAAAACAGGAGCTCCATTTTTTGTTGTTGAAATATTTTTATTAATTTTTCAAATTTTCAGAATGAAAATAAAACATAAAATAAACAATACAGTCTTCAAATGCTTCGTCTAGTTCCATATATAGTTACAATAATACAGATATGTGTTTGCGGTCAAATTTAGATTCACTGGTTTTCCCTCTTTGCTCTAATAATTTTAACCATCCTGTCAACATATATACGTTATTGAATTATACCATTGTTATCTTATAAGTCTTGAGAGTAAAACAATATCCAATATCTAACATCACCATTCCTATAACAAGTTTATTGAGTCTTGTTAATTAATGTACCCTGGTTATAACAGTATCTAAAGTTGTAGATTCCTGGTTGCCTAAGTTTTGTAATCTATTTACGCCCTTAATGTGCATAATATATGGCTCCCATTGTTAAATGAAATGGTTTTTAATGTTCAAGAGTGTAGCGGAGGCACTAGACATGTTATAATGATATTCAATCTTTCTTTTAATATATTCAAACGTAGGGGTTCCATTTTCCAAAATCTGGCTATGCATATTCGTGCGACGGTACAAATCATAGCTATCAGTTTAGAATGCCTTTTTAATACACCTTCAAGTGGAAAATTAAGTAAAGCTTGTTTCGGGGACAGGGAAATCTCCTTCTCTAATATCAAGCTTAAATATTCTGAAGTTTGGTCCCAAATCTTTTTAACCCTATCACAGTGCCACCACATATGTAGGTATGACCTAATTTCTCCACACCCCCTATAACATAATTGATTGCTTACTTTTTCAGATTTAGCATATCTAGTGGGATTAGATGAACCATTTATATAGTACCTCTGTTAATGTTTGTGATCCATGATTCAACCGTCCAGGATTTATCTAATTCCTTTTCCTATTTTACCATAATAGTGTTTTTTTGTCTTTATCTATAATATTGAAGATTGGGTATAGTATCGAAATTAAACCTCTTCTAGGGATTTTAGATAGACATTTGAAGAAAGGGGTATATTTATTAATGTGCGAGCGGACATGCTACAATGTAGTGTATCATGTCCACCGCACATCGATAAATGCAGACAGCATACACTGTCAGCATTTATAATTGCACCAGCAGATCTTGTGAACTGCTTGTGCAATGCCGCCCCCTGCAGATTCACGGCCAATCGGCCGCTAGCAGAGGGTGTCAATCAACCCAATCGTATTCCATCGGGTTGATTTCTGTCCGCCACCTCAGAGCAGGTGGACAGATTATGGACCGCTGCTTCATAACTTCTGTTTTCGGCGAGCCTGAAGGCCTGAAAGTGTTGTTTGGGGTCTTGTCAAACCCTATTATTTCTTGTACCCTTGATTTAAGCTGTAGATAATGGAACCAAATATTCTGATCGGGTGTGCCTAGTTCCGCATATTGCGCTATGGATATTATTTTATTGTTTATGAGTGTGTCTGCAATTCGATATAATCCCATGTTTTCCCATTTCTTTTGTACCTGAACACTCACTACCAAATCGAAAGATACAAGGGTGGTGACTTTAAACACTGAGTAGAGGATATGTTTGAGTTAACTTATCCCATAAAAATGTGGTATGATTGATTGATATATATTGTCTGATGTGCTGAGGTCTATTTTGTTTTTTGTCCATAATAATTTATCTATTTTTCCTAATCCCAATATACCCCATTTCAATTTGGACCCATTGTGGTGCATTATACTTTTTATACCATTGTATGGTCTGGGCCATTCAAGCTGCATAATAGTATGATATTAAGTTTGGTAAAGCTATCCCTCCTCCATTCCTGTGTCTCATCATTATATGTTTATTGATCTTTGCCATTTTCCCTGGCCAAACAAATTTCAGGGTTACCCTTTGCATTTTATGTAGCTCCAATATTGGTATAGATACCGGAAGGGATCAAAATAAGTATAGGAACTTAGGAAGTATTGTCATTTTAACTGTTATACAGGGAGTGCAGAATTATTAGGCAAGTTGTATTTTTGAGGATTAATTTTATTATTGAACAACAACCATGTTCTCAATGAACCCAAAAAACTCATTAATATCAAAGCTGAATAGTTTTGGAAGTAGTTTTTAGTTTGTTTTTAGTTATAGCTATTTTAGGGGGATATCTGTGTGTGCAGGTGACTATTACTGTGCATAATTATTAGGCAACTTAACAAAAAACAAATATATACCCATTTCAATTATTTATTTTTACCAGTGAAACCAATATAACATCTCAACATTCACAAATATACATTTCTGACATTCAAAAACAAAACAAAAACAAATCAGTGACCAATATAGCCACCTTTCTTTGCAAGGACACTCAAAAGCCTGCCATCCATGGATTCTGTCAGTATTTTGATCTGTTCACCATCAACATTGCGTGCAGCAGCAACTACAGCCTCCCAGACACTGTTCAGAGAGGTGTACTGTTTTCCCTCCTTGTAAATCTCACATTTGATGATGGACCACAGGTTCTCAATGGGGTTCAGAATAGGTGAACAAGGAGGCCATGTCATTAGATTTTCATCTTTTATACACTTTCTTGCCAGCCACGCTGTGGAGTACTTGGACGCGTGTGATGGAGCATTGTCCTGCATGAAAATCATGTTTTTCTTGAAGGATGCAGACTTCTTCCTGTACCACTGCTTGAAGAAGGTGTCTTCCAGAAACTGGCAGTAGGACTGGGAGTTGAGCTTGACTCCATCCTCAACCCGAAAAGGCCCCACAAGCTCATCTTTGATGATACCAGCACAAACCAGTACTCCACCTCCACCTTGCTGGCGTCTGAGTCGGACTGGAGCTCTCTGCCCTTTACCAATCCAGCCACGGGCCCATCCATCTGGCCCATCAAGACTCACTCTCATTTCATCAGTCCATAAAACCTTAGAAAAATCAGTCTTGAGATATTTCTTGGCCCAGTCTTGACGTTTCAGCTTGTGTGTCTTGTTCAGTGGTGGTCGTCTTTCAGCCTTTCTTACCTTGGCCATGTCTCTGAGTATTGCACACCTTGTGCTTTTGGGCACTCCAGTGATGTTGCAGCTCTGAAATATGGCCAAACTGGTGGCAAGTGGCATCTTGGCAGCTGCACGCTTGACTTTTCTCAGTTCATGGGCAGTTATTTTGCGCCTTGGTTTTTCCACACGCTTCTTGCGACCCTGTTGACTATTTTGAATGAAACGCTTGATTGTTCGATGATCACGCTTCAGAAGCTTTGCAATTTTAAGAGTGCTGCATCCCTCTGCAAGATATCTCACTATTTTTGACTTTTCTGAGCCTGTCAAGTCCTTCTTTTGACCCATTTTGCCAAAGGAAAGGAAGTTGCCTAATAATTATGCACACCTGATATAGGGTGTTGATGTCATTAGACCACACCCCTTCTCATTACAGAGATGCACATCACCTAATATGCTTAATTGGTAGTAGGCTTTCGAGCTTATACAGCTTGGAGTAAGACAACATGCATAAAGAGGATGATGTGGTCAAAATACTCATTTGCCTAATAATTCTGCACTCCCTGTAATGCTACCATATAAAGAAATACTATGTTTGGTCTATAAAATTAATAGATGTCAGGGTTACTGCTTGCTAATGATCTGTCCCTTTAAGAGCCTCCTATATCAAGCACTTCCCCCCAGCATTCATTGCTGGTTAATTGAGAATTGATTCACAGCACAAGCGTTACACTGAGAGTTTTCCTCACTCTCCAACAGCCTCATAATTTCTTATTTGAAGAGTTCTGATAACATCTATTATTTTTCATTCCTACTTCTAGCAGCTCTTTTACTCAATTCAACTCCGGAAGATATTGCATACTACAAGGGAATCAAACTAACTCGACATCAAACTCTGAAGCATTCACAAGGTAACAGGATTCAAGCAGCTTCATACACAGCACAGCAAGTAGCGGTGACGTCATCAGCTGCAGCCGCAACCGCTCTCCCTCTGAGTACCACGCTGCTGTTCATAACAAACGGACAAATAACAATTCATTTGTTCTCAGGTCAGACCCAATTATTTTACTATTAATCGTTATCCTTATTTATTTTGATGAACTTTACCTGCCTAATTAAGGAATACTATATTTTATGTTACTGCTTTATTTGAACTGTTTGCATTATCAAATGCCCTGAAAGTAATACAGTTTATGAAGTTAATAAACTGTCACTTATTGGGCAAATAGTAATACATTATATGAAGCACTGACAACGAATTCATCAAGCTTCTTTTATGTTACAAACCTACCTTTGAGGAAATTGTTGGTTCTTATTTATAAAACAAAATTAAATGCTTGTTCAAATTGCTACAAATACAGACTATTACAGAATTAACCAGCCATAAGGAAGAAAGGATTTAGTGTTTGTGTACACAGAATTATCCTATACTAAACATATACTTTCAACAGCAATTATGGAACAAGATCTTTTAAGTGATAAAGTTCAAGTCCTGTCAGACAGATTAGAAGCTTTATCAGGTTCTTTCCATGAATTACAAGTGGAAAATCAGGCTTTGAAGGCCTGCTTAAGAGAGACTCTGGCACCTAAACCTGCAAGTGCAGATTCTATCCCTGAACCTATGGTCTCCCCCCCAGAAAAATTCTCTGGCGACCGTTCAAGATTTAGAGAGTTTAAAAATTCCTGTTTGTTGCTTTTTCAATTAAAGCCACGTACTTATCCCACAGAAAGATCAAGAGTGCTCACTGTGATATCATATTTGAGGGGGGAACCTAGGGCTTGGGCTGACTCTTTTTTTGAAAATGATGATGCAATACTAGGATCTCTAGATGAATTCTTTGATCAAATGTCAGCATTATATGATGACCCTTTCAAACAGGTCACAGCTGAAAACTTACTTAGATCTTTAAAACAAAGAAAGAACCCAGTGGAGTCTTACATCACACAATTTAAAATTTCTGCCCGTGATTCAGGATGGAATGAGGTCTCCCTTAAAACTCAATATCATTTAGGATTATCTGAGGATATAAAGGATGAGCTTTCACGCACAGGGATTCCAGATTCATTGGAAGATTTTTTTTCTCTCACTATTAACATAGATAGACGGCTTAGGGAACGCCGCTCTGAAAAGGCTAGCGGTACAAAAAGCTTTCTCTCCACACCTGTTTATCAAACTAAAGAATCACCACAACCTATGGACATAGGCTTCATAAAGGGTCCCCTCTCCTCTCAGGAGAAGAATAGGAGGAAGTTGCATAGTTTGTGCATGTATTGTGCCTGCCCTACTCATGAAGTAAAGGACTGCCCTGTTCTGGCTAGGAATAAAAAGGGTAGGTTGCCTAACATCACTGAATCCCTGTTAATGAAAACCATTAAACCATCATATTTAACTATCCCTATTATTTTACAGTGGGATCAAATCAGGATAACAACTGAAGCTATCCTGGACACCGGCTCATGTAGAAATTTTGTTGATATTTCTTTTGTGAAACAGAATAAAATACCTCTGGTCTCTAAGAAAACTCCAGTCTCTGTGAAGGTCATTGATGGCTCTTTTTTAAAATCAGGTCCTGTCACACACCAAACTACACCATTACAGGTAATATCCTGCACACACATCACAGAAACACTCATTTTTGATGTTATATCTTCACCAATGTTTAATGTAATCCTTGGTATAAATTGGTTTTGTAAACACAAACCAACTATAAACTGGAATGACCTCAGTTTATCTTTTCCTCATCTCACTCAAAATAGTGAGACATCATCAGATTTAATTATGCTACAGGTTGAGGATAATATTTTACCCAAACAATATGCAGACTTCTCAGATGTTTTTAATAAAAAAGAAGCTGAATGTTTGCCCCCTCATAGGGAATACGATTGTCCTATTGATTTACTCCCAGGAGTTTCAATTCCCTATGGACATATCTACCCCCTTTCTAAACCAGAACTAGAACACCTTAAAAACTATATAGATGAGAACCTCCGAAAAGGTTTTATAAGACCTAGTACCTCCCCTGCAGGTGCAGGCATATTTTTTGTTACCAATAAAGATGGCACGTTAAGACCAATCATTGATTACAGGGAATTGAACAGGCGTACCAGAAAAAACAGGTACCCCCTACCTTTAATCCCTGAATTAATTGAAAGATTAAGGGGGGCCTCAATTTTCACTAAATTGGATCTTCGAGGTGCCTATAATCTTATACGAATGAGAGCTGGCGACGAATGGCTCACTGCTTTTCGGACTAGATATGGGCTATTCGAATATACAGTGATGCCATTCGGTCTGTGCAATGCCCCAGCAACATTCCAATGCTTAATCAATGATCTTTTCAGAGATATTTTGGATGTATATGTTGTTGTCTATTTGGACGATATTCTAGTTTACTCACAAAATTTAGATCAACATAGAATGCATGTTAGAGAGGTTCTCACTAGGTTACGAAAAAATAACCTATACGCTAAACTAGAAAAATGTATATTTGAGTCAAATAATATCTCTTTTCTGGGGTATAACATCTCTCCTGAAGGAATCAAGATGCAAGATGACAAGGTTCAGGCCATTCATAATTGGCCGACTCCCCAATGTAAGAAAGATGTTCAACGTTTCCTTGGCTTCTCAAATTATTATAGGAAATTCATTCCTGGATTCGCTGCTATTACCAAACCTCTTACTGAACTCACCAAATTGAATCATCCTTTCAGGTGGACAAGCCATACTCAACAGGTATTTGACCTTTTAAAAAATAAATTCACTACAGCACCCATTCTCCAATACCCGGATTTAGAAAAGCAATTTATCCTGGAAGTTGACGCTTCTGAGTTCGCAATAGGGGCAATCCTCTCTCAAAGGAAATCATTCAAAGAACCCTTACATCCGGTCGCATTCTTCTCAAGATTGATGCAACCAGCAGAGTTAAATTATCCAGTTGGCGAGAAAGAATTACTTGCAATAAAGTGTTCCTTCGATCACTGGAGGCACTTGCTTGAAGGTGCAACACAACCAACTGTCATATATACTGACCATAAAAATCTGCAATATCTTCAGTCTAATCGAACTCTATCCTCCAGACAATTACGCTGGAGTCTTTACTTCTCTCGTTTCCATTACATCATTACCTACAGGCCTGGTACAAAAAATGGCAAGGCTGACGCCCTCTCTAGACAAGGTCCTAAACCTATAATACCATGCATTCCTACTACTATTGTTCCTAAGGACTCTATCATTGGAGTTATAACAAGTCTAACTACAGTGATAAAAGATGCTACTGCTATTGATCCATCAGTACCTCATACAGATCTTACTTACAATTCTGATGGCTTACTCTATAAGGACGGGAAGCTATACATACCTCCAAATCTCAGATCTTCAATCTTGAAAACAGTTCATGAATCTCCCCTTGCTGGACACATGGGAAGGGATAAAACCTTGGATTTACTTAAGAGATCTTTTTGGTGGCCTACTCTTAACCTCGATCTCAAAGAATATATTTCTAAATGTGTTATATGCGCAACCTCCAAACCTTCTAAACAACTCCCTGTGGGTCTTTTACAGCCTTTACCTGTACCTCAAGTACCCTGGGAGGCGGTATCCTTAGACTTTATTGTGGACTTACCTCTCTCTAACAAATATACCACTATAATGGTTGTCACCGATCTATTCTCAAAGATGGCACATTTCATACCGGTTATTTCCCTACCCACTTCCAAGTTCACCAGTGAATTATTCATTCAAAACATTGTAAGACTGCATGGAATACCTAAAACCATCCTTAGTGACCGTGGAACCCAATTCACATCTAAGTTCTGGAGAAATTTGTGTGCTGCTCTGCATATAGAACAAAAACTCACCACTGCTTACCATCCTCAGACGAAGGGGCAGACAGAGAGGGTGAACCAGTGGCTAGAGCAATACCTACGTTGTTTCTGCTCTCACCAACAAGATTCTTGGGCCACCTACTTGCCCTTAGCAGAATTTGCCTATAATAATAATAAGAGTTCTACAACTGGCACATCACCATTTTTTATAAATTATGGTTTACATCCAAATTTCACACTACTTCCGAAGATTGACACCCCATGTCCTCAGGTGAATGATCTGGTTAATGACATTTCAGCTAACTTTTCTTCAATTCGTGAACATATTCTTCAGGCACAGGCATCACAACGCAGGTACTACGATCTTCGCCACAGACCTAGTCCTCAATATTCCGTAGGACAACAAGTATGGCTCTCCACTAAGAACCTCAAGATACCTTATCCTTGTAGGAAACTAGGTAAACTCTTTTTGGGTCCTTACCCTATCGTCAGGGTAAATGGTCCAACAACTGTTACACTCCAACTACCATCAACTTTTAAGATACATCCAACTTTCCATGTGTCTCTTATCAAACCTTGCAACCTACCCATAACAAATATTACATCAGAAGACCCAATACCTTCTGCTAATCTTGATTGCCAGTATGAGGTTCATAGCATTCTGGATTCTAGACTACGTCGTGGGAATCTTTTCTATTTGGTTCATTGGAAAGGTTTTGGCCATGAGGATGATTCCTGGGAGCCTGCTTCAAACATATCTGCTCCACGTCTGATTTCCCTCTTCCATAGACGTAACCCTGATCGTCCTAGGCCTTGAACCTCGCTGTGGTTCTTTTTGTGGGGGGCTCTGTCAGGGTTACTGCTTGCTAATGATCTGTCCCTTTAAGAGCCTCCTATATCAAGCACTTCCCCCCAGCATTCATTGCTGGTTAATTGAGAATTGATTCACAGCACAAGCGTTACACTGAGAGTTTTCCTCACTCTCCAACAGCCTCATAATTTCTTATTTGAAGAGTTCTGATAACATCTATTATTTTTCATTCCTACTTCTAGCAGCTCTTTTACTCAATTCAACTCCGGAAGATATTGCATACTACAAGGGAATCAAACTAACTCGACATCAAACTCTGAAGCATTCACAAGGTAACAGGATTCAAGCAGCTTCATACACAGCACAGCAAGTAGCGGTGACGTCATCAGCTGCAGCCGCAACCGCTCTCCCTCTGAGTACCACGCTGCTGTTCATAACAAACGGACAAATAACAATTCATTTGTTCTCAGGTCAGACCCAATTATTTTACTATTAATCGTTATCCTTATTTATTTTGATGAACTTTACCTGCCTAATTAAGGAATACTATATTTTATGTTACTGCTTTATTTGAACTGTTTGCATTATCAAATGCCCTGAAAGTAATACAGTTTATGAAGTTAATAAACTGTCACTTATTGGGCAAATAGTAATACATTATATGAAGCACTGACAACGAATTCATCAAGCTTCTTTTATGTTACAAACCTACCTTTGAGGAAATTGTTGGTTCTTATTTATAAAACAAAATTAAATGCTTGTTCAAATTGCTACAAATACAGACTATTACAATAGATTTTGTAAACATGAAAATGTAGTTTTATCTATATAGTGTGCTAAAATCATTAGTAAGGTTTATCCCTAAATATTTAAATGAATTCTTAGCCCATATAAATGCAAAATTTATCTCTAGAATTTTTTTGTGTGTTTTGGTAATTTTATGCTTAGGGCTTCACATTTGCCCTAATTTACTTTATATCCTAATAAGAGTCCAAATTTGTTTAACAAAGAGTACAATGGTGGAAGGGAGAGTAGTGGTTTAGTTACTGCGAGAATAACATCATCCGTGAATAATGACATTTTGTATTCTTTATCACCCAATTTTATCCCTGCAAAGTCTTGGTCATCTCTTATTTTTATTATTGCTAGCGGTTCGATGCATATTGCGAAAAGTAGTGGAGATAATGGTCTGGTTCCGTTACGGATTCTTATTTGTTTTGAATGATATCCCGAAAGTCTAATGAATACATCAAGGTATGAATATAACTTTTTTAAGGTGTCATGAAATGGTCCTATGACTCCCATCTTGTTGAGTACCACATGCATATAATCCCAATTAACCCTGTCAAATGCCTTCTCAGCATCCAGTGTTAGGAACAGAGAAGGAACCTCTTTAACAGACGCCAAATTTATTTAATTGATAATTTTTCAGATATTGTCTGGGGCTTCCCTCTGTTTGATAAAACCTACCTGGTCTGTATCTACTAAAATCATAATGGGAATTGTTAGTCGATTCGTTTAAACTTGGTGAAAAATTTAAGGTCATGATTATTTAGGGAGATTGGACGATAATTTTGACAGAACTGTTTATTTTTACCCGGTTTCAGAATTACTGTCACTCTCGCAGTTAAAAGGTCAGGAGGTATATCAACACCTTGTAAGATGTTGTTGTATAATTTAACTTACTGTGGTGCCAAATAGAAGGATCCTGGGAATCCGTCGGGGCCTGGGGCTTTATTCCATTTTAAATCTTTAATAGCCAATGAGACTTCCTGTAAGGTTATAGGGGAGTTTAATGAGTCTAATTCTTCTTTTGGGATTGTCTTAAGTGAGCTATTGTCGAGGAATTTGTCTAATTCCGTCATTGTATTACAACCCTGTTTAAGACTCTTTAAATTATAGAGATTATTGTAGAAGTCAGCAAATTCATTAGTTATTTGAAGGGGATCATTAGGGACTTTTCCATTAGATTTTTGGATTTGTGGAATCGCGGTTGAGGAGCTTCATTTTTTAACAAGAAGCGAAAGCTGCTTTAGAGCCCTTGATGAGAGATTGCTCATCCTCAACCTCTCAGGTGGTGTAGATTAAACACCACAAATTCATTCATTTGGTGTGATTGACAGGCCCTGCTCTCACATGACAGCAGGGGGGTAGACTCATTATCTAACATGAATTATTGTGTGGGCCCTCATTGAAATCTATTATCTGAGGGAAATTATACACCTGTGATATCCACCATGAAGGATGTAGCATGCGCTATACTACCTCGTGCATGCGCTATATTAACCATGGGCTTTTAATACTAGCACAAAACTGTGAGTGGTATGGATTGTGTTCCGGTGATGTTTACTAGGGATCTGCATTTGGAACATTTTTTTATGAAAAAAATGCTAAATATAGCCGCTGCCAGCATCATTTAGCTGTTTTTGGAGCAAGAGTTCTTCTTGTGAAAGTGAAAAAACACAAAGATCTGGATTTGCATAAATTTGTTGCACTTTCACAAGAAGAAATTTGTATCTGAAAATAGCCGAAAGGCCCTTATGGCAGCCATATTCAGCATTCGTTTCATAACAAAAGTTCCAAATGCACATGCCTAATGTTTACTCTCTCTGCTACTTGCTTTTTTTTCTCAAATTGTAATTTGGCCCTAAGACTATTGCTTCTTTTTGATACAACATTACAAAATGGCTTCCATTTATCAAGCAGAGGATGCTGCTTTGGAGACCCATCGTTTCAGGCTCACCTGAAATGGAAGTTAAGAAGAAGCGGACATAAGACCACTGCTCTTTAACCTGTCCACTACCTTTCAGGTGTCGGATTGAAATCATCCCGATCCGATCGTGATGATTGACAGCCCCTGCTAGTGGCCGATTGGCCACCAGTGAGCAGTGGGCAGCATTTCACAAGCATTTCACTAGAAATGCTTGTGCAAAGATAAATGCTGACAGCCTATGCTGTTGGTATTTAGCGATGTCGAGCGGATTCGACATTTAGAAAATCTACCCCAATATCTCTTCTATCTGCAAGTACTGAATTATAAAAAAATGTCTAATGTCAACTAAAAGACCCAGCTTGTAATTTATCAGTGTAAGAAGGAACATAAAGTAATGTTGTGATGTACAAAGCGCCTAAGCAGAAGGCCAAGGTTGCTATGGATAATAAAAGTACTTAATCTGGTCAAATGGGCCACTGAGAGGTTTAATGATGTCTAGCTCAAAGGTATATTTATTACAATAAAAATGGAAATAAAATCACAATCGATGAAGAAAAACAATAAAATACAATAAAATTACAAAATCATCATGGATCCATGATACCTATGTGTACTAATAAAAAAGGCTTGACATATAGTAGGTGTAAACCTACAAATAATCGGACTCTTGACTTGGGAGAGTCGTAACAACTGTGCATATGTAATCAATCAGTAAAGAAAGGGATATCAGTTACATGTGTATATACCAATAGTGACAGTAACAAAGTCCAGCAGTGGTGTCCAAAAGAATGGTGATATAATTAGTGTCCAAAGTGAAGTGTCAACATTTCCAACTCTGTGTAGAAAAAATCCTGTATAGAAAAGATTCTGTGCAAAACTGAAGAAAAATTGCAGATAAATTATAAAAGTTTCAGTATATATTTGCAGTGAAGTGAAAAATAAAAAATAAAAAAATAAAAAAATAAGAAAATGTTAAAAAATATGTGAAGTGATGAAGTAAGAAGTCCTAAAATAAAATCCTAGATGCTCCTTATATCTTCCTATTTCGGCCTATAATTTAAACAGCCTTTTATAGGCCGAAACACGTCGACATAGCTGGTAAGCACAATTTCACTATTATCCATTATATTTGTACAATCTACACTATTGTCTCTAATGTTTATAGGGACACTCAGAATCGTATTGGAAGATATAAGGAGCATCTAGGATTTTATTTGAGGACTACTTCCATCAAATTAATTTTTTCATTTCATCACTTCACACATTTTTTCAACATTTTTAAAATATTTTTTAATTTTTTATTTTTCACTTCACTGCGAATATATATTGGAACTTTTATAATTTATCTCTAATTTTTCTTCAGTTTTGCACAGAATTTTTTCTACACAGGATTTTTTTTATGCTTAGTTGGAAATGTTGACACTTCACTTTGGACACTAATTATATCACCATTCTTTTGGACACCACTGCTGAACTTTGTTACTGTCACTATTAGTATATACACGTGTAACGGATATCCCTTTCTTTACTGATTGATAACATATGCACAGTTGTTACGATTCTCCCAAGTCAAGAGTCCGATTATTTGTAGGTTTACACCTGCTATATGTAAAGCCTTTTTATTAATACACCAAGATATCATGGATCCATGATGATTTTGTAATTTTATTGTATTTTATTATATTTTATTGTCTTTCTTCATCGATTGTGATTTTATTTCCATTTTTATTGTAATAAATATTCATTTGAGCTAGACACCATTAACCCTCTCAGTGGCCCATTTGATCAGATTAGGTACCTTTATTATCCACAGCAACCTCGGCCTTCTGCTTAGGCGCTTTGCACATCACACCATTACTTGAATTCTTCAGTTTGGCCGGCTAGGAGGCCTTTGCACATAGCTAGAGGTTAACTTCCGGGTCGCTTGGTCTAACCTTCCCCATTTAAGAAGGAACAAGCACATTTATGTAGAAAACAGTAATACTCTTGTATAGGCTAATAGCATTCAAAATGGCTGTCAAAAAGGATTATCACTTTCATCTGTTTTACAGATAAGTGTTAAATGGAATTAAAAATACAATAAAATGCAATTCAATAGAAATAAAGCATTAATATTATTTTAATTCATCTAATTCTATCATGTTTACACTAATAACCTGTAAGTTAATAGTGTAGACATTAAAACTAAGACTTGGAAAATGGAATAATTTGTCTTCTGAGTTTTCGCAACCACTGTGGACATGTTGTTAAATGTTTGTAAGATTATTAGACTTCTGGGATTTCAGTACCTTTAATAACCAGTGTTCATTAACAAGCACATAATAAAATCTCAGGGTATTAGATGCCTATAAGGAACATGCGCTCAGACTTATAAGCTAGAAGTAAAACCTTTTGGTGTTCAGGATCTATAAGAACCTACCTTTGTGCCATTGAACTTACCAGAAGCTTATTACACTCTACTCTGTGTCCATCAGAAGCTTATGCTTTATAGCAGGTAAGTGTAAATCCTTCCACTGTTGCTAGCATATTACATGAACAGGAAGGTAGATGATCTTATACTATTTAAAATTAAACAGTAAATGACAAACCCATATCCAATTGTCTTACTTTTTGCTTTCTTCAAAGATACACGTGAGTCTACTTGTTTCTTTTTATTATTATTATTATTATTATTATTATTATTATTACTATTATTATTATATACACAAGAATACATCTGTTTTTACTTTATTCCATGGCTTATACAATTAGCAGCAAAACAAAGATACTACAGATGTAACATTGCATTCATTAGAGTGTACTTTCTATGTTACAGGGGATCAGACAGCTGCACACTATCTTATAATTAGTCATGAAAGACCTTATTGTAAATATAAAAGTGTTGGGGAGATGTACAGTAACATAAAACTTAAATGAGAAAAACTTGTTTAGAGTTAACATTTAGATTTTCACAGCCATAACATTAATAAATTCAGAAGTTTCATTTTGATTAAACACAATGATCTGTAAGGCTTTGTTGATTTTATTTTAATTCATTTTAAATTATTTTAATTTTAAGTAGATATTTCTGATGTTCTTTACTGACACTAAGGGGTAGATTTAACAACAGTCAAGCGGACTTGATTCACTGTAACGAATCATGTCCGCACAAACTCGCTAAATGCCGGCAGCATACGCTGTCGGCATTTAACAATACTTGTGCAATGCCGCCCCTGCTCACTGACAGCCAATCGGCCGCTAGCAGGGGCCATCAATCATCCAGATCGGATCAGGAAGATTTCTTACGACCTCTGCTTCTTAACTTAATTTTCAGGCTCCAAAGCAGCATTCACTGCTTAATAAATGGAGCCCTAAATCATTGATTCCCATCCTCTGATGATTAAACCTTCTATGATACTGGGGTCTATTCCAATCCATAAAGAATTGTCTCATACATCTTTTGTAGTCCATTAAAGGGACATGAAACATTTTCATGATTCAGACAGAACATACAATTTTAAACAACTTTCCAATTTACTTCTATTAGGAAATGTTCTACATTTTCTAGAAATCCTTTGTTGAAGGAGCAACTGGGAGTTAGCTGAACACATCATGTGATCCAATGACAATAGGCATATATGTGCAACAGCCAATCAACAGTTAGCTCTGAGTAGTCCATTGCGGCTTCTGAGCCTACCTAGGTATGCTCTTCAACAAAGGATACCAATAGAACAAAGCATATTAGATAATAGAAGTACATTGGGATATTGTTTAAAATTGCATGCTCTGTCTGAATCATGAAAGTTTAATTTTGCCTTTGTCTCTTTAACGTTGTGTCTTGTACATCTTTTGCAAAATTTCTCCTATCTACCTTCTATATTCTACCAAGAACTCCTCCTTTACTTGTTACCCCCAAACATCCCCACTAGCAGGACTTTTCTGTAACTGCACTGGATTTGTGTAATTCTCTGCTTTAATACACAAGATTTGCCCTAAGGAATTAGAACTTCAAGGTTTTTCTTAAAATTCTACCAATCCGGGTTGTATGTAACCTAAACTAACCTAGCTCTCTTATCATAGGCTCCATTAAACTCAAATTAGCACGCAAGCTCACAAGCCCACCTCTCCAGTACACACACATTTTAGCGAAGTGACTTATAATAGATAACGGTTCAACACCTTAAAATAAAATAAGCTTTAAAGGGACAGTGTAGTCAAAATTAAACTTTCAGGATTCAGATAGGGCATGCAATTTTATACAACTTTTCATTTTACTTTTATCTTCAAATTTGCTTTGTTCTCTTGGTATTCTCTGTTGAAAGCTAAAACTAGGTAGGCTCATATGCTCATTTCTAAGCCCTTGAAGGCCTCCTCTTATTCTAGGCAGTGCTAGTCCATGTGTGAAATATATATATAACATTGTGATTACTCCTGTGGTGTTATTTATGAATCAGCACTAATTGGCTAAAATGCAAGTCTGTCAAAAGAACTTAGTTAAGGGGCAGTCTGCAGAGGCTTAGATACAAGGTAATCACAGAGGTAAAAAGTGTATTAATATAAAAGTTTTGGTTATGCAAAACTGGGAAATGGGTAATAAAGGGATTATCTATCTTTTTAAACAATATCAATTCTGGAGCAGACTGTCCCTTTAACTCCCCATAAAATATTTTATTTTACATAATAAAAACAGCTTTGCAATGGAATTTCATTATTTATTTCAGCTTCTTTATATCTGAAAATTGTATCCTTTCCACTCCTCCACAGGCAGCGTTTAAGTGCTTTTTTAGGTAAAGTTTACCCTGACCCTCCTAGATGTCGTACAATAATTTATTGATATGTGCACTAGTTCATTTTTATTTGTCCTAAATTGGTCACAGCAAAAGACGTAAGATAAACAATTTTAAATATCTTTTTTAAAGGATGAGTCTTGGGATTGAATTCAATGCAAATTACACAGCAAAATAACAGTTAATGCTTTAAGAATATTTATTTTGTGCGAGGATAATTTGCAGTGCAGTGACTAATTTGTCATTTCCAATTTGTAGGGAAAAATCATTTGGTAATTGTCTTTTTGTAAATGTTACCTACAGATCATGCACCATTGCTTATAGATCTGCACAGTATGTTTGAGCACTATGTATAAATGATATTTGTATAGTAAAGGATTTCAAATTTGGACCAATATTTATTGATTTAAAAAAAATCTGCAAGTCTGCAACACATAAATATATGTATATAATTATATACATATCTATGTACATTGTGGTCTATAGGAACACACATATAATAAAAAACTACAAAGTCCTCTATTTTGAGGGAGTGTTAATTGCTACCGCAAGGTCATGGTAGCAACAACCAGAAACTTGTAATGGCTGATTAATTATTGCACTCCCAAATTTGCCTTTTTACGGGAGCGCAATAATAAAGATCTCCACTTGCAATCTAGCCCACTATGTCTTACAACCTTGTTTATTAAAAATATACATTTTGTCACACATTTTGTCTGTGACGGCATCAGAACGAGGCTCCCATTGCATTGCGATTAACTTGTAATACCAGCTCACATTATCGTGCGCTGGTATAACAAAGTAGAGCGCTAATATGGCTTATATGCAAGAGATTTTTAGCTCTCCACTTTTTATTGCCTGAAGAAACGACCAGTGTTTGGTCGAGAAACGTGTTGCTTTGTAACAATAACGTTTTTTAACTTTTTAATCCACTGGAAGTTGTCCTCTTACCTTCATTCCTTCCCACCCTGCGGGTTGATACAGATTACCCTTTTTGTATCATTACTGGAAGCTGTACAGTGCTGGATTACAGCGAAAAACCTACCAGGAAAATCCCGTTCAGTGTACTAGCCGCTGTTGAGTGCTAGCCTGCTCCATTGCACCGGTCACAGTACGGTGCCTTCACACCTGGTAAGCATATTTACCATCGTTATATATCACACTGTATGAGACGGATTTCACTATGAGGTGCCCTCTTTCTGCTCTTACATCTTTTTAGATCACCCTGCACACCGGGTTCAAGAGGAGCTGTCCTACCATACATTGAGTATAATATCCAACACTAAATATCCTGCATATGGGACTTTCAGAAACATTTGTTACTAACCACCTTTTGGTAACATTTGGATATTATATCCCCTTCTTTTAGCGCGCCTTTTATGGTTCCCTCCTGGGATCTTATTCTTCTTACCATTGTTTATAGAGCTGCAAAATATGTTTGAGCACTATGTATAAATGATATTTGGATAGTAAAGGATTTCAAATTTGGACCAATATTTATTGATTTAAAAAAAAAAAATCTGCAACACATAAATATATATATATCATTATATACATCTATTTACATTGCAGTCTATGGGAACACACATATCATTATATACATCTATTTACATTGCAGTCTATGGGAACACATATATCATTATATACATCTATTTACATTGCAGTCTATGGGAACACATATATCATTATATACATCTATTTACATTGCAGTCTATGGGAACACATATATCATTATATACATCTATTTACATTGCAGTCTATGGGAACACATATATCATTATATATATCTATTTACATTGCAGTCTATGGGAACACATATATCATTATATACATCTATTTACATTGCAGTCTATGGGAACACATATATCATTATATACATCTATTTACATTGCAGTCTATGGGAACACATATATCATTATATACATCTATTTACATTGCAGTCTATGGGAACACATATATCATTATATACATCTATTTACATTGCAGTCTATGGGAACACACATATATCATTATATACATCTATTTACATTGCAGTCTATGGGAACACATATATCATTATATACATCTATTTACATTGCAGTCTATGGGAACACACATATATCATTATATACATCTATTTACATTGCAGTCTATGGGAACACACATATATCATTATATACATCTATTTACATTGCAGTCTATGGGAACACATATATCAGTATATACATCTATTTACATTGCAGTCTATGGGAACACACATATATCATTATATACATCTATTTACATTGCAGTCTATGGGAACACATATATCATTATATACATCTATTTACATTGCAGTCTATGGGAACACATATATCATTATATACATCTATTTACATTGCAGTCTATGGGAACACATATATCATTATATACATCTATTTACATTGCAGTCTATGGGAACACACATATCATTATATACATCTATTTACATTGCAGTCTATGGGAACACACATATATCATTATATACATCTATTTACATTGCAGTCTATGGGAACACACATATCATTATATACATCTATTTACATTGCAGTCTATGGGAACACACATATATCATTATATACATCTATTTACATTGCAGTCTATGGGAACACACATATATCATTATATACATCTATTTACATTGCAGTCTATGGGAACACACATATATCATTATATACATCTATTTAAAATTCAAGTCTATGAGAACACACATATATCATTATATACATCTATTTACATTGCAGTCTATGGGAACACACATATATCATTATATACATCTATTTACATTGCAGTCTATGGGGACACACATATCATTATAAACTTCTATTTACATTGCAGTCTATGGGAACACATATATCATTATATACATCTATTTACATTGCAGTCTATGGGAACACACATATATCATTATATACATCTATTTACATTGCAGTCTATGGGAACACACATAGATTTTTTTTTTTTTAAAAGAACTACAAAGTCCTCTATTTTGAGGAAGTGCTTATTGGTACCGGTCACAGTAGTAATAACCAGCCAGTTATAATGGCTGATTAATTATTGCTCTCCCGCAAACGGGCAAATTTGCTTGTTTACAGGAGCACAATAATTAAGAGCTCCACTTGTAATCTAGCCCACTTTGTCTTAAAAACTTATTTATTATAAATATACATTTTGTCACACATTTTGTCTGTGACGGCATCAGAACGAGGTTCCCATAGCAGCCTATGGCAGCGTGCTCATGTTTGCATTGCGATGAACTTGTAATACCAGCTCACATTATCGTGCGCTGATATAACAAAGTAGAGCGCTAATATGTCTTATATACAAGATTTTTAGCGCTCCACTTGTATTCTGGCCCTGTGTGTGTTCTTTTTTCTAAACTATCAAAAAAAAAAAAAAAAAAAAAAAGGCTTATCCCCATATAAACAAGGGCATTTGGGAATATGTATATCATTTTGATCTGTGCATAGGGGTTCCCATGAGCCTCTACTCAAATAAATGCCCATTTATACACACACCAGATGATGACTATTGTCACAGAGATCAGCTGGCTATAAAAACCCATAAAGGGGCTTTGTTTAAAGAGGAGCTTCTGGGCTTTAAACCAAGGGGTTATGGAGGTCTCTGTAGGCTTTTTTGATGACCTGTTATAAGTACCTAGAGCCCCCACTGCAAACAGTCTGCATTAGTATGTTTTTTTTTTGTTTTTTTTTTATTTTTAAACATGTGCTTAAATATTATACCCCCAAGACACCCACTGTTTAAAGGAGCAGGGGTTTCAAGGGCTTAAGGGAGCTGAAATTAAGGGGTTTAAATTCTCACACCCACATCCAACCCCCTCCTGTGCCACTGCCTGGCATATTTGACATGTTTTTGGTGCTTGGTGATGCATGGTGATGCCAGGCCATTTGACTAACAGGAATGTGGGGGTTAAGAGCAGGGTGGCCACAATAAACTCCAAAAGCACCCCCCAGATGATGAGACTTGGTTATCATCTGCACTTAACACATTGTGCAAATTAAAAACATGTATCTTCATCTGCACTTAAGTTAATTCTGATATGAAAATTGATGTGAATATAGACAAAGCTTAATTTCTATTCACATTCATACTAAATTGATCATACTTATTTGATGAATTATTCTTATATGAGCAACCATCATAAAGATCTTGAATGTATTACAAAAAATTCCATTCCAAAAAAATATATGGGGCAGAAACATGGAGGAGATGTTGGGAGGAATCAAATGTAGATGTTCCTTCTTTTAGGGATGTATCTATTATATACAATTCTTGTTAGTTATATTGGAGTTGTGAAGCTATATCATAACATCTTTGTTTTCTTCTTATTAGGTTAATGTCCAGCTGAACATCTTCTGAGGTTTGTTACCATGGTCTGATGTCATCTTGTAATCCTAACCAGGGGGCATATTAGGCACTTATTGGATGTCATATAAGTAATAGTACCCCATTATATGATAGCAGACATAATCCTTTTTTAACCAAACCTTCAGCATACAATCTGCAGTTACAGTGTGGAGCATAATATATTAAACCTAAACTCTTACAATTATCTGTAATATGGGGGATGGAAATAAGACAATACTTCATTTTTTTATTCTTAAGGGGATATCAGATATTCCTGGACTGCAGGCTCCAACCTTTATCATTGTTCTTTTTATTTATCTTTTCACACTTGGTGGCAACACAACCATTCTTCTGCTTGTCTGCATGGATCCTCAGCTTCACACTCCCATGTACTTCTTCATAGGCAATTTGTCCTTCATGGATATGTTCTCCATCACTGCCTCTTTACATAAGGTCCTCAATAGCTTCATAACGGGGGATAACACCATATTGTTCCATGCTTGTATGGCACAAATGTATATATATTCAGCAATGACTGCTGCTGATATGTTTATACTAACAGTTATGAGCTATGATCGATATGTGGCCATCTGTAACCCCTTGCATTATCTAATGGTTATGAGAAATTTAGTCTGTGTTAATTTGGCCTTCTTCTCTTGGTTCTTGAGTTTTCTACAAAGTGCAATTCCCCTGTTTCTTTGGTCACATATTTCATGCTATAGATCTCATGTAGTAGATCATTATTTTTGTGATCTTGTGCCTCTTATGGAACTTTCTTGCAAAGAAAAATCTGCTTTGGAGAATTTTATCTTAATTGAAGGAACACCTATAGTTCTAATTCTTTTTTCTCTAACTTTAATGTCGTACATGTTCATCATTAACACCATCTTAAAGATTCGCTCCAGCACCGGTAGACGCAAAGCCTTCTATACATGTTCCTCACACCTCACAGTCGTCTCTCTATTTTATGTATCAATTTTCTTTGTATACATGAGTCCAAATACTATGAGCAGATTGTCATTTAAAAAAATATCATCTCTGTTTAACACAGCACTTGTCCCTTTGCTAAACCCACTGATTTATAGCTTGAAAAATAAAGATATGAAATCAGCCCTTAAACGGCAGCTTCACTTCTGATAGTGACAGATTTAATGGTCATAAAAGTGCAAAAAGATCATTCTTTGATGTTTTAGAGCATTTTATTATTGCACTAATGCTTACATATAATAAGACATCTTCAAACAGATCATTGGTTTTCTACATGGGCAAACCACAATGAAATTACACAACAATAACATACTGAATGAAAGTTAGGACACAATGGACTACAGTAATTGAGGCTCATTCACCTATCTTTTATAGACCATAGCCAGTGTTCAAAAACTTGATATCTCGTACAACATACATACGGCTAGATTTAGAGTTTTGTCGGTAACGACCCGCGTAGCTAACGCTGGCTTTTTTCTGGCCGCACCTTTTAAATAACTCTGGTATTGAGAGTTTACAGAATGGCTGCATTAGGCTCCAAAAAAGGAGCATAGAGCATATTTAACGCAACTTCGGAAGCGGCCAGCTTCAAAAACGTGCTCGTGCACGATTCCCCCATAGAAAACAATGGGGCTGTTTGAGCTGAAAAAAAACCTAACACCTGCAAAAAAGCCGCGTTCAGCTCCTAACGCAGCCCCATTGTTTGCTATGGGGAAACACTTCCTACGTCTGCACCTAACACCCTAACATGTACCCCGAGTCTAAACACCCCTAACCTTACACTTATTAACCCCTAATTTGCCGCCCCCGCTATTGCTGACCCCTGCATATTATTATTAACCCCTAATCTGCCGCTCCGTAAACCGCCGCTACTTACATTATCCCTATGTACCCCTAATCTGCTGCCCTAACATCGCCGACCCCTATATTATATTTATTAACCCCTAATCTGCCCCCCACAACGTCGCCTCCACCTGCCTACACTTATTAACCCCTAATCTGCCGAGCGGACCGCACCGCTATTATAATAAAGTTATTAACCCCTAATCCGCCTCACTAACCCTATAATAAATAGTATTAACCCCTAATCTGCCCTCCCTAACATCGCCGACACCTAACTTCAAACATTAACCCCTAATCTGCCGACTGGTGCTCACCGCTATTCTAATAAATGTATTAACCCCTAAAGCTAAGTCTAACACTAACACCCCCCTAACTTAAATATAATTTAAATCTAACGAAATTAATTAACTCTTATTAAATAAATTATTCCTATTTAAAGCTAAATACTTACCTGTAAAATAAATCCTAATATAGCTACAATATAAATTATAATTATATTATAGCTATTTTAGGATTTATATTTATTTTACAGGTAACTTTGTATTTATTTTAACCAGGTACAATAGCTATTAAATAGTTAAGAACTATTTAATAGCTAAAATAGTTAAAATAATTACAAATTTACCTGTAAAATAAATCCTAACCTAAGTTACAATTAAACCTAACACTACACTATCAATAAATAAATTAAATAAAATACCTACAATTACCTACAATTAAACCTAACACTACACTATCAATAAATGAATTAAACACAATATCTACAAATAAATACAATTAAATAAACTAACTAAAGTACAAAAAATAAAAAAGAACTAAGTTACAAAAAATAAAAAAATATTTACAAACATTAGAAAAATATTACAACAATTTTAAACTAATTACACCTACTCTAAGCCCCCTAATAAAATAACAAAGCCCCCCAAAATAAAAAAATGCCCTACCCTATTCTAAATTACAAAAGTTCAAAGCTCTTTTACCTTACCAGCCCTGAACAGGGCCCTTTGCGGGGCATGCCCCAAGAAATTCAGCTCTTTTGCCTGTAAAAAAACACATACAATACCCCCGCCCAACATTACAACCCACCACCCACATACCCCTAATCTAACCCAAACCCCCCTTAAATAAACCTAACACTAAGCCCCTGAAGATCTTCCTACCTTGTCTTCACCTCACCGGGTATCACACTGATCCGTCCTGGCTCCGAAATCTTCATCCAACCCAAGAGGGGGCTAGACATCCATCATCCGACGGCTGAAGAAGTCCAGAAGAGGGTCCAAAGTCTTCAACCTATCCGGGAAGAAGAGTAGATCCGGACCGGCAACCATCTTCTTCCAAGCGGCATCTTCTATCTTCATCCGATGAGGACCGGCTCCATCGTGAAGACCTCCAGCGCGGACCCATCTTCTTCCAGCGACGTCCAACTGAAGAATGACGGTTCCTTTAAGGGACGTCATCCAAGATGGCGTCCCTCGAATTCCGATTGGCTGATAGGATTCTATCAGCCAATCGGAATTAAGGTAGGAAAATTCTGATTCGGAACAGCCAATAGAATGCAAGCTCCATCTGATTGGCTGATCGGATCAGCCAATCGGATTGAACTTGATTCTGATTGGCTGATTCCATCAGCCAATGAGAATTTTCCTACCTTAATTCCGATTGGCTGATAGAATCCTATCAGCCAATCGGAATTCGAGGGACGCCATCTTGGATGACGTCCCTTAAAGGAACCGTCATTCTTCAGTTGGACGTCGCCGGAAGAAGATGGGTCCGCGCTGGAGGTCTTCACGATGGAGCCGGTCCTCATCGGATGAAGATAGAAGATGCCGCTTGGAAGAAGATGGTTGCCGGTCCGGATCTACTCTTCTTCCCGGATAGGATGAAGACTTTGGACCCTCTTCTGGACTTCTTCAGCCGTCGGATGATGGATGTCTAGCCCCCTCTTGGGTTGGATGAAGATATCGGAGCCAGGACGGATCGGTGTGATACCCGGTGAGGTGAAGACAAGGTAGGAAGATCTTCAGGGGCTTAGTGTTAGGTTTATTTAAGGGGGGTTTGGGTTAGATTAGGGGTATGTGGGTGGTGGGTTGTAATGTTGGGGGGGGGTATTGTATGTGTTTTTTTACAGGCAAAAGAGCTGAATTTCTTGTGGGCATGCCCCGCAAAGGGCCCTGTTCAGGGCTGGTAAGGTAAAAGAGCTTTGAACTTTTGTAATTTAGAATAGGGTAGGGCATTTTTTTATTTTGGGGGGCTTTGTTATTTTATTAGGGGGCTTAGAGTAGGTGTAATTAGTTTAAAATTGTTGTAATATTTTTCTAATGTTTGTAAATATTTTTTTATTTTTTGTAACTTAGTTCTTTTTTATTTTTTGTACTTTAGTTAGTTTATTTAATTGTAGTTATTTGTAGATATTGTATTTAATTCATTTATTGATAGTGTAGTGTTAGGTTTAATTGTAGATAATTGTAGGTATTGTATTTAATTAATTTATTGATAGTCTAATTGTAACTTAGGTTAGGATTTATTTTACAGGTAATTTTGTAATTATTTTAACTATTTTAGCTATTAAATAGTTCTTAACTATTTAATAGCTATTGTACCTGGTTAAAATAAATACAAAGTTACCTGTAAAATAAATATAAATCCTAAAATAGCTATAATATAATTATAATTTATATTGTAGCTATATTAGGGTTTATTTTACAGGTAAGTATTTAGCTTTAAATAGGAATAATTTATTTAATAAGAGTTAATTAATTTCGTTAGATTTAAATTATATTTAACTTAGGGGGGTGTTAGGGTTAGGGTTAGACTTAGCTTTAGGGGTTAATCCATTTATTACAGTAGTGGCGAGATTCGGTCGGCAGATTAGGGGTTAATAATTGAAGTTAGGTGTCGGCGATGTGAGGGAGGGCAGATTAGGGGTTAATACTATTTATTATAGGGTTATTGAGGCGGGAGTGAGGCGGATTAGGGGTTAATAACTTTATTATAGTAGCGGTGCGGTCCGCTCGGCAGATTAGGGGTTAATAAGTGTAGGCAGGTGGAGGCGACGTTGAGGGGGGCAGATTAGGGGTTAATAAATATAATATAGGGGTCGGCGGTGTTAGGGGCAGCAGATTAGGGGTACATAAGTATAACGTAGGTGGCGGTCGGCAGATTAGGGGTTAAAATTTTTTTATCGAGTGGCGGCGATGTGGGGGGACCTCGGTTTAGGGGTACATAGGTAGTTTATGGGTGTTAGTGTACTTTAGAGCACAGTAGTTAAGAGCTTTATAAACCGGCGTTATCCCAGAAAGCTCTTAACTACTGACTTTTTTCTGCGGCTGGAGTTTTGTCGTTAGAATTCTAACGCTCACTTCAGACACGACTCTAAATACCGGAGTTAGGAAGATCCCATTGAAAAGATAGGATACGCAATTGACGTAAGGGGATCTGCGGTATGGAAAAGTCGCGGCTGAAAAGTGAGCGTTAGACCCTTTCCTGACTGACTCCAAATACCGGGGGTAGCCTAAAACCAGCGTTAGGAGCCTCTAACGCTGGTTTTCACGGCTACCGCCAAACTCCAAATCTAGGCCATAGACTGTTAGATAAAACAAAAAAACAAGAAACCAGATTATAATATCTAGAAAGCAGATTTGCAAAATGCATAGATTTGTTTATTTAAAGTAGTCTCGTTCTTGAAAACGCTATTAGTGTCACCAATCATGTTGATATAGAAACACTTCCTGCTATAAAATGTAACATTAAAAAGTGTATAATAAGCACTTGTATACTATTGGGCATAGTACCCACCAAAATTGCATATACAATTTACCCTTAATGCCCCAGTTGTAATTCCTTAAAGGGACATGAAACCCAAAAAAATTTCTTTCATGATTCAGAGAGACAGGCCCATTTATCAAGCTCCGTACGGAGCTTGTAGGGGCCGTGTTTCTGGCGAGTCTTTGAAGGGCCGTGTTTCTGCTCTCCGCATTTAGCGAGGTCTTGCGGACCTGATCCGCAGTGTCAGATCAGGTCTGCAAGCCCTTTGATAAATTGGGGCCAGAGCATACAATTTTAAACAACTTTCTAATTTACTTCTATTATCTAATTTGTTTCATTCTCTTGGTATCGTTTGTTTAAGTAGCAGCAATGCATTAATGGTTTCTAACTGAACTCATGGGTGAGCCAATCACAAGCGATATATATATGCAGCTACCAATCAACAGCTAGAACCTAGGTTCTCTGCTGCTCCTGAGCTTTCCTAGATAAAGCTTTCAGCAAAGGATAACAAGAGAATGAAGCAAATTAAATAATAGAAGTAAATTGGAAAGTTGTTTAAAATTGTATTCTCTATCTAAATCATGAAAGAAAAATGTTGGGTTTCATGTCCCTTTAAATCATTCTAAATGCAAATTCCTTTTTGTTTTAAAACATAATAGGTTAATTACAAGCAAGTCACTTTAACATCATTAAACAATGAAAAAGGAATCAACCAACACACCTGTAAGGTTATTGATAAACTTGTGAAATTGCTTTTGTATTTGTCATTATTATTTTGCATTTTATTTTTCAATTCCAATGTCACAAACATGTTTTTCTTTCATCATCAGTATAATTTATGGCCGATGGGTTTTAATGGCAGAAGCAGTTTGCTTAAAAACCATGCAGAAAATATAAAAAAAAGTTAAAAAAAATCATTATCTACCTAAAAAATCTGCAATATTATGATCAACCCTTTGGGTTTAAGAGAGGTCAAGGCCACTGGAATTGAAAAAGTCCAGAAATCATGTAAAAGATACCAAAACAATTATTTTTGGTGTTGTGGAATATCATTCTTGAGTTTGTTCTTTTATATTAGAAAAGTGTATCTAATGAACTACAGTTTATACAGGAACATTAAATTATGTTGCTTTTGACCTGCTATATGCAACTTAGCATGCCAAACCAAGGGACTCCAGGGTCTAAATGTAGCCACCAAACAGCAAGCACTACCCAGGTGCTCAACCAAAAATGGTCCGGCTCGTAAGCTTAAATACTTGCTTTTGACTATCCCTTTAATCACAGAGGTAAAAAGTATATTATTATAACAGTGTTGATTATGCAAAACTGGATAACGGGTGATAAAGGGATTATCTATCTTTTTAAACAAAAACATTCTGAAGTAGACAGTCCCTTTAAGTGTAAAATTTGGAATACCAAGTTACACTTTGTGATAATAGCCCTAATGAGCTATAATTTTATAATAAATCAAAAAGAAATTTTAAGAAAGGCTTCCTAACATAACTAAACAGTTTTTTTTACATCTTAAACATTGTTTTCCACAAATACAAAAATAATTAAAACCTTTGTATTAATTTTTATTATTATTATTATTATCGGTTATTTGTAGAGTGCCAACAGATTCCGCAGAGCTATTAACAAAGGCGGAGTACAACAAAGCAGTTATAGGGATCAAATGGGTAGAGGGCCATGCCAAGAGTTGCACTGTTGTAGTCAGCTCTTGAGAAGGTGATCAACAAACAGCTGGACTCTTAAGCTTACATGCTAAGGGGGTTCAGGGGATAGCAATGGAGGAGAGGAACTGGTATAAAGAAAGGTTAGTGTAGGCTGTATGCAACCCTGAACAGTAGAGTCTTTAGGGAGCACTTGAAGCTTTTAAAACTAGAAGAGAGTCTTGTGGAGCGAGGCAGAGAGTTCCACAAGATGGGAGCCAGTCTGGAGAAGTCCTGTAAACGGCAGTGTGATGAGGTAACAAGAGAGGAGGAGAGTAGGAGGTCGTGAGCAGAGCGAAGGGGACGGGAGGGAGAGTATCTGGAGACAAGGTCTGAGATATAGGGGGGAGCAGTGCAGTTGAGGGCTTTGTATGTCAGAGTAAGAATTTTGTGTTTGATCCTAGAGGCAAGAGGAAGCCAGTGAAGAGATTGGCAGAGAGGCGCAGCAGATGAAGAGCGACTTGTAAGGAAGATGAGTCTGGCAGGGGCATTCATTAAGGATTGCAAAGGAGCTAGGCGGTAGGTTGGGAGACCAGAGAGGACAGAGTTGCAGTAATCGAGGCGGGAGAGGATGAGAGAGTGGATTAAAATCTAAGTTGTGTCTTGTGTAAGGAAGTGTCTAATTTTAGAGATGTTTTTAAGGTGGAAGCGGAAGGCTTTAGCCAAAGACTGAATGTGAGGAGTGAAAGAAAGATCTGAGTCAAATGTGACCCCGAGACATCGGGCATGCGGGGTAGGGGTAATGATGGAGTTGTCGACAGTTATAGAGAGATTGGGGGTGGAGAGTTTAGAAGAAGGGGGGAAAATAAGGAGCTCAGTTTTGGAGAGATTTAGCTTGAGGTAGTGAGTGGACATCCAGTTGGAGATGTGAGAAAGACAGTTAGTGACACAGGTTAGCAAGGAAGGAGAAAGGTCTGGTGCAGAGAAGTAGATTTGGGTGTCATAAGCATACAAATGATATTGTAAACCGTGGGACTTTATTAGGGAACCTAGTGATGACGTGTATATTGAGAAGAGAAGGGGACCGAGGACAGAGCCTTGCTGTACTCCAACAGAAAGTGGTGACGGGCAGAGGAGGCCCCAGAGAAGGCTACACTAAAGGTACGGTTTGACAGGTAGGAAGAGAGCCACGAGAGGGCTGTGTCACATATGCCAAAGGATTGGAGGGTTTGGAGCAAGAGAGGGTGGTCAACAGTGTCAAAGACTGCGGACAGATCAAGGAGAATAAGCAGAGAGAAGTGGCCTTTTGATTTTGCTGTACGTAGGGCATTGGTAACCTTAACAATTGCTGTTTCTGTGGAGTGATGGGGACGAAATCCAGATTGCAATGGGTCAAGGAGGGAGTTTATTGTAAGGAAATGGGATAGGCGTGCATAAGCTAGTTTTTCGAGAAGCTTTAATGCAAGAGGGAGGAGGGAAATAGGGCGGTAGTTGGATGGGGAGGTAGGATGAAGGGAAAGTTTTTTGAGGATAGGTGTGACCAGTGCATGTTTCAGCGATGAGAGAAAAATACCGGTGCTGAAGGAGAGGTTGAAAGTGTGTGTGAGTATAGGGTTAAGGGTGGCAGAGAGGGAGGGGAGTAGCTGTGAGGGGATAGGGTCAAGGGGACAGGTTGTGAGGTGAGAGCGCAGTATAAGTGCCGAAACTTCTTCCTCAGTAACAGAGGAGAATGAGCTAAGTTTAAGTTTATGTGGGTTGTGGTTGATTGAGAGCATTTGAGGGGGGGAGAGAATGGAATTATGTTGAAAGACGATTTCATTTCTGATGGAGTTGATTTTGTTATTGAAGTGGTTGGCAAAGTCTTGAGCTGACAGAGAAATTGTATTAGGAGGTTGGGGAGGGCAGAGAAGAGTATTGAAAGTGGAGAACAAATGTTTTGGGTTTGAAGAACAATTAGAGATAAGAGTAGAGAAGTAGTGTTGCTTATGGAAATTAAGGGCAGAGTAGTAGAAGTTCAAGATAAATTTGTAATGTTGAAAATCAGCTGAACTCCTAGATTTTCTCCAGTGCCGCTCAGCAGTATGGGAACATCTGCATACGTATCGTGTCAGAGGAGTATGCCAGGGCTGAGGATGAGTGTTTGATTTCCGATTCCGAGCTATGGTAAGAGGGGCTAGATTGTGAAGGACGGATGTAAGGGTGGAATTATACTGGCAGATAGATTGGTCAGGGCATGAAAAGGAGGAGAAGGATGAGAGGAGAGGTTTGAGGGAATTAGAAAGCTGTTGCTGATCTAATGACATAATGCTTCTGTGAAGTTTGGTGTGAGGAGCAGAAGGAGGGAGAGTTGTAAGGAGGGATGATATGTTGCAAGTAAGGAGATGGTGGTTAGAAAGAGGAAAGGGGGAGTTTGTGAAGTTTGAGAGGGTGCATCGATAGCTAAAGATCAGGTCAAGGGAGTGACCATCTTTGTGAGTGGGAGAATCAGTCCATTGTGACAAATCAAAAGAGGAAGTGAGTTGCAGAAGTTGTTTTGCAGAGGAGGCAGTGGGATTGTCAAGAGGGATGTTGAAGTCACCAAGAATGAGGGAAGGGGTGTCTGAGGAAAGGAAATAAGCTAGCCATGCAGCCAAGTGATCTAGAAATTGAGTTGAGGAGCCAGGAGGACGGTATATGACTGCAACACATATAGAAAGAGGAGAGAATAAGCGAATCATGTGGGTTTCGAATGAGAAAAATTTGAGGGAAGAGATGGGATGTATTTGTTGAAAGGTGCAACGAGAGGAAAGTAAAATACCTACACCACCTCCTTGTCTATTACCAGACCTAGGAGTGTGGCTGAAGTGGAGACCCCCATGTGACAGAGCAGCAGTGGATGCTGGGTCTAGGGGAGAGAGCCAGGTTTCTGTTAAGGCCAGAAGGTTGAGGGAGTGGGAGATAAAGAGGTCATGTATAGAAGTGAGTTTGTTGCAAACAGAGCAAGAGTTCCAAAGTGCACAAGTGAAAGGGGAAGCGGCTTTTGATGCAAGAGGAATGTGAGTAAGGTTTGCAGAGTTTTGTTTTTTTGAGTCTGTGGGATGGTATAAATGGATGCTAGGCAGTTGTTGGGGACCAGGATTAGGGGAGATGTCACCAGCAATTAGTAGAGGCAAGAGGGAGAGTGACATAATATGAGATACAGATTTGCAGTAGTGAGACTGCTTTTGAGACAAGGTTCAGGGGGGAGAGAGAGTGTTTAGGAATAGTTAAAGTTCATGAGTACAAAAGTAAGGTGATTTTAAGAGAGATGGTGGAAGTTGGACCGTAGAAAAGGATGCTCCTAGCGCTCACCAAAGGATCATCAGCACCGTACTGCGTAGCCACCATAAGTAATGCAGACTCTACGAACCACCGCTGCTGGGCTGGTATCTCGCCGTCTGCTCTGCGCCCTAGACCTACGACCAGGCTCCAGTAGGTGAACCTCTTCCTTCTGTAGCGTGAAGCAGGATCAGGAACAAGAGCTCTTACAAGAGCTCAGTAGCTAAGGGAGTATGAAGAGCATAGCAATCCCTGTAGTGATTATAGCTGTCCCCTACAAAGATGAGTCAAGGCTGCAAGTTAGAGGGTCAGAAAAGGTCTGATGTGCTGGAACACACAGCCTGCTTTTTATTGAGGTTACATGCAAAAAGGACACTCTCAGGGGGAGGCATAAAATCCCCAATCACACATTTAGATAGAGAGACAACGCCCTTTGACAGGCCATAGTAGAATTACATTACTTCAGCAGATAACAAGTTACACACAAGAAAACAATGCAGTCCATCTTATCAACAGCAGTCTGACTCTGGAGTTGATTAGACAATGGGAATGTTTATCACTAAACTTAATTAGAGCTGATGCCAGCAAACTTGCATTTAGAAAGTAGCTTCTTGAAGCTGAACAAAGTTAACTCTTTAGTTCTGACCGAAGGGTCTGTCACATAGCACTTAATGGCACACAATGAAAACTAATGCTTTTGTAACAGTGCTCCCTTTCTGTGGAGCACTCTGCCTGTGTGGTACTTGATTCAGTAAGCCCTATTTACTTAACCAAGTGGGAGAAAGCCAGGGACAAGTTATTTTACAGGTCTGGGGGCATAGTCTTAAAAGGGCATTGTCCACCAAAGTCACAATATGTCCCCAGACGGTTCTTAAAGGGCCATACACACCCAATAAAAGTTAATACATTTTCAGGGGCACAATCTTCCAGGGGCCATAGTCATGAGGAAGGAGGCTGGCAAATAGGCTTCTCCACAATCCAGGGAAGCAGGGCAATTTTCCATTTAAAGGGCCAGTTACAAATAGCAGTTTGTAACATATCTCCCCTTTTGGAGGGAGACTAACCAGGCACCTGACCTTCTGTCGGTAAGTGCCTAAGTTAGTCTCGCAACCCACCCACAAATAAACATTAGCAGCAAAGTAGCCCCCCCACAATAAGTAGTACTGGCCTGTAGGTTCCAGGTTGTAGGATGAAAGTGTAGCATCCTCGGCCTTCCTGGCGCATCTGGGCAAATAGCTGGTGGTAATTGGAGGGCAGAGGCCAGCGGCACTCTGCCCTGGTGCCAGCGCTTATGCTGGGGTGAGGGGTTTGCAGGCCAGTCCTGTAACAAGGGGGTCTGTAGGGCAGAGGCCAGCAGCGCTCTGTCCTGGTGCCAGCTCTTCTGCTGGGGGAATTGGGGCATAGTCCTGCCCGGTGGCAAAGGGAACGTGGGGGTCAGTGGGGGTTAACATCTCCACTGTTAACCCTGGGCCCAAGTTAGGAGTTAGCTGGGGAGGGGGAGATTGGCTTACCTCCTCCTCCTGATACTCCGGCGGCCGTTGGGAAGGGAGGTCGATGCTCTCCGCTCCCTGTGGAACATGCTGCGGCTGGGGAGAGAGACCGGTTGTCTCCTCTCCCTGGAAAGCACACTCCGGCTGGGGAGGGAGGTCGATGCTCTCCCCTCCCTGTAGCTGGGTCTGTCGCTAAGGATCTGGGCCGCCTGCCCAGCATCCCTGTAGGACCGGTAGAGAGACTGCGGTCCCATCTCCACCTGCCTGCTGGGGGTCCTCCCAGGACCAGTCTATGAGGCCTGCTGCCTCTGGTATCTCTGGTTGGGGTTGAGGAAGGAGACCGGTTGTCTCTTCCCTCTGCACGGTATACTGCCGCTGGGGAGGGAGGTCGCTGCTCTCCTCTCCCTGTAACTCACTTTCTCGCTGGAGACCAGGTGTCCATACCCTCAAACTCCACAGTTGGCGCTCAAAGGCTCGTGCCGCTTCGTTCTCAGTATCCAATTCCCGGATGATTTGACTGACTACCTCCTGCGCAGGGTCTGGACCATATCGGACTAGCCGCCTCTTTACCTCTGGAACGAAATCAGTGCCCTCATAGCGACGGATCCGGTTGAGGTGCTCTTCACAGGGTTCTGACCAGTGTCTTTTCAGCTCCATGCTGCTGTAGGTAGGGACGCTGCGCAGTGGCTAGCGTTGCCCTCAATAACTCTCCTACGATACCAGTGCTGTTGGGGTGCTGCTCCTTGCACTAGGACGCCATCCCACCGCTGCCGCCAAATGTTACGGTTGCCTCCAGGCTGGCTGGAAGTTGGACCGTAGAAAAGGATGCTCCTAGCGCTCACCAAAGGATCATCAGCACCGTAGACACCATAGACTACTGCGTAGCCACCATAAGTAATGCAGACTCTACGAACCACCGCTGCTGGGCTGGTATCTCGCCGTCTGCTCTGCGCCCTAGACCTACGACCAGGCTCCAGTAGGTGAACCTCTTCCTTCTGTAGCGTGAAGCAGGATCAGGAACAAGAGCTCTTACAAGAGCTCAGTAGCTAAGGGAGTATGAAGAGCATAGCAATCCCTGTAGTGATTATAGCTGTCCCCTACAAAGATGAGTCAAGGCTGCAAGTTAGAGGGTCAGAAAAGGTCTGATGTGCTGGAACACACAGCCTGCTTTTTATTGAGGTTACATGCAAAAAGGACACTCTCAGGGGGAGGCATAAAATCCCCAATCACACATTTAGATAGAGAGAAAACGCCCTTTGACAGGCCATAGTAGAATTACATTACTTCAGCAGATAACAAGTTACACACAAGAAAACAATGCAGTCCATCTTATCAACAGCAGTCTGACTCTGGAGTTGATTAAACAATGGGAATGTTTATCACTAAACTTAATTAGAGCTGATGCCAGCAAACTTGCATTTAGAAAGTAGCTTCTTGAAGCTGAACAAAGTTAACTCTTTAGTTCTGACCGAAGGGTCTGTCACATAGCACTTAAAGGCACACAATGAAAACTAATGCTTTTGTAACAGTGCTCCCTTTCTGTGGAGCACTCTGCCTGTGTGGTACTTGGTTCAGTAAGCCCTATTTACTTAACCAAGTGGGAGAAAGCCAGGGACAAGTTATTTTACAGGTCTGGGGGCATAGTCTTAAAGGGGCATTGTTCACCAAAGTCACAATATGTCCCCAGACGGTTCTTAAAGGGCCATACAGACCCAATAAAAGTTAATACATTTTCAGGGGCACAATCTTCCAGGGGCCATAGTCATGAGGAAGGAGGCTGGCAAATAGGCTTCTCCAAAATCCAGGGAAGCAGGGCAATTTTCCATTTAAAGGGCAGTTTGTAACAGATGGGCTAATGAACAGTGAAGGTGGAGAGGGAGAAGGAGTAATTGAATAAAGTAGTTTGTTATAGAGACAAAAGGCAGCAAAAATGAATAAGAAGATATTAGGCATTTTTACAAAAGAGGGAACCAGTTAAACACAAAATGCACAGTATTACAGTAGCAATTGCATTTGAAAGCAGTAAGGTATATCAAACATAATATTACAAAAGTACCTGCCTTTTTCTTGCCTCTTGCCCAATCCTTGTTCAGTTCTTGTATAATTCTATTGCTAGTGCCTTAAATGTTCACTTTGAAAATGTGAACATATGTTATAGCAATGCACATCACTGTGCAATGCACATCCCAGACTGGTGTGAAATATATGCAGGGAGGACAGTCAGCTGAATCCACTAAATTTAGTTGATTGCTAATCAAAGACAGTTGGAAAGGCCAATTGGAAAGTTAGATTCTGGTCTGGTCAGGTCAGGGTGAGATGTAAACAGACAATAAAATTTGGGGGAGGTTAATACTATGGAATAAGACAGCTATACATTTTAGAATAATAGCAAGTATTGATAAGGATTGAACATCACATGGCAATTAAGTGAACATTAGAAATAAAACATTGGATAACAGTACAACAGATGTAGGACTAAATTAACAAACTAAAATCATTTGCTCTATGTAAATATTCATATACTAGAAGAGAGTTACAGGAGAGTAAAAAACACCAGAGAGCAGTGAATAGTTGCAGATTGACAGGGTCTCTATTCACGTACCAGAAGAGAGTTACAGGAGAGGAAAAAACACCAGAGAGCAGTGAATAGTTGCAGATTGACAGGGTCTCTATTCACGTAGCAGAAGAGAGTTACAGGAGAGTAAAAAACACCAGAGAGCAGTGAATAATTGCAGATTGACAGGGTCTCTATTCACATACCAGAAGAGAGTTAAAGGAGAGTAAAAAACACCAGAGAGCAGTGAATAGTTGCAGATTGACAGGGTCTCTATTCACGTACCAGAAGAGAGTTACAGGAGAGTAAAAAACACCAGAGAGCAGTGAATAGTTGCAGATTGACAGGGTCTCTATTCACGTACCAGAAGAGAGTTACAGGACAGTAAAAAACACCAAAGAGCAGTGAATAGTTGCAGATTGACAGGGTCTCTATTTACGTACCTGAAAGCAGAGGAGAGAGAATAGGGTTAGCTTGATGTAGTGTGCAATTCTTCAGCAGATGTCAATAGGCAGCATGTTGTCTTAATAAGCAGCACTGTGCTGAGTAGTGAGTGCAGTTCTTGTATAATTCTATTGCTAGTGCCCCACTTATAAAATGTTCACTTTGAAAATGTGAACATATGTTATAACAATGCACATCACTTTGTATAGTTAACACTTCTATATTGCTACATGTAGTAGCCAAAAATAATATTCTACAGTTGAATGTCTTTACAATTAATTCTCAAGATATCAATAATAAAAAAAGTCCCATCTGTGGAAATTTTTGACAAATTTTAAATTTAATAAACTAAAAATTACTTTTCTTAAACCCTGAACCCAAGCAACATGTATATACTTTGTACTGTACTTTGCTTATTATACCTCACAATGTATTTATATGTCGGAGCTGCATGAAGCTCCAACAGTCTTGGCTGTTAAAGTGAAAGTCAATCCTAGCTTTGTACAACCACTAGGATTGACTATTGAAACAAATAAAGGGAACTTTCATTCATAAAGTATAAGATACTTCATGTAGAAAGCTCCTTTATTTGTTTCAACTGATCGCCGTTCTTAGCTGGTACAGCAGCCAACGGCTAAAAATATTTTTGCTAAGAGATGACATTTTAACCTCTTAGCCAATAGCCGTGCTATAAATCCAGCTCCCATGGGCTCCAAGCCGGATTTACCGCACGGCTATTGGCTAAGAGGTGAAAACGTCACTCTTAGCAAAAAAATTTTTAGCTGTGGGTTGCTGTAGCAGCTAAGAACGGCGATAGGTTGAAAAAATAAAGGAGCTTTCTACATGAAGTATCTTAATACTTCATGAATGAAAATCCCCTTTATTTGTATTAATAGCCAATCCTAGTGTTAGTACAACGCTAGGATTGACTTTTACTTTAATTTACAGCTGAGAGCTGGAGTTCCTGAGCTCCAGGCATCTCTGCACATCGGTGCTCCGGTTCCAAATGAGGGCAGATGACAGATCATTACAGACATTTGTAACGATCATCTGCTGGGGACGGTGGGAGGTGTAGGAAGGAATCTGGGAGGCAAGTGGGAGGTCCGGCAGGATGGGGGGAAAGAGGGGGCGGAGTGGGATGGCCCTAATTAAGAAAAAATAAAAGGAGAGGGAGGGATGGGGAGCTACTCTACAGAAAAAAGGTGAGGTGGGGGGGTGGAGGATCCCTAACTAATGATCGTGGAGGGGGGAGGTGGGGAACCACTACAATACAGAATGTAATATATATATATATATATATATATATATATATATATATATATATAAATAACATGAATATAGAAAAGAAAACATTTTAAAGGTACTGGCAGAAACCTCCCAAAGCCAAAGATAGCGGACACTAGTTAGAGGGGGGGGGGGGGGTAAGAGCGATATTTGGGAGGGATCAGGGAGTTTGGAGTGTAAGGGGATATCCTACACTGCAGAAAATATTAAAAAAAAATGGAAAACAAATTTAATAAGAAAAATTGCCTTAAATTTTCACATTTGCAGACAGTCTGCCAGTACCTAATATGTGGGTAACCAGTGGAGGGGAGAGGGGGTGAGGTAGGGAAGAGAGCTGTTTGGAAGGGATCAAGGGGTGGGAAGTGTCAGGTGGGAGGGTAATCTCTACAATCAAGCTAAAAGTAACCTTACAAGCTACCTGACTAATCCCTTCACTGATGGTAATTTCAGACAGGTGGTGCACATCTGCAATTAGCAGCCTTTTAATTACCAAAAGGCAATGGCAAAGCTATGTATCTCGGCTATTTCTAAACAAAGGGAATCCCAGTGAAGCTTTTACAACCATTTGGTTCAGAATTGCACAAGAAGGATGTAAATAATTTCAGTGATAAACCCAAAATTTTTGAATAAGTAAAAATTTTTATATGTTCGCATTTGGCGGTGAAATGGTCAAATGAAATAAAACAAAATGGGTTGTCTGCTCGAAAATATATATAGTTTGGACAGGTAAATAAAGAAAAACAAGGCTTTATTTCAGTTTAAATGGAGTGATAGCAAAAATGCTAAAAAATTATCCGGTATTTTAGGCAAGTTCTTCGTGAAAGTTCTGGTAGTAAAGAGCATGACCGGTTCTGCACCTCTACCTCAGCGATATGGTGGCGATCCTAATCAGTGCAGAGGGTTTTTGAATCAGGTGGGCATTTACTTTGAGATGTTACCTCAGGCGTTTCCCTCTGACAGAGCTAAGGTTGGATTTCTCATCTCGTTACTCTCTGACACAGCTCTTGCCTGGGCTAATCCCTTGTGGGAGACTAATAAACCTGTGATTTCAAATTACCCTGAATTTGTGGCCTCCTTTCGAAGGGTATTTGATGTTCCGGCTCTCTCCTCCTCTGCTGCTAAACGACTCATGTCCATTCAGCAAGGTACAAGATCTGTTGCTCAGTATGCCATTGAGTTCTGTACGCTTGCCGCAGATGTAGGTTGGAACAATGAAGCCCTTGTTGCCGCCTTCTTTCATGGCCTCTCTGATGCGATTAAAGACGAAGTTGCTGCCAGAGATTTACCAGAAGATCTCGAGGCATTGGTGTCTTTTTTCATCCTAATTAACATCAGACTAAGTGAGAGGCCCTCTTTCAAGGAGCGCTTGCAGAAGCCTCCTGTTCCGTTGTCTCCTACGGGTTTGTTCCCACCCATGCCTTCCTCTCCTCCCATGCCTCCTGGTCCTGAGTCACCAGGTACTGCTGAGCCGATGCAGTTGGGATTCACGCGTCTCTCCACGGCGGAGAGGGCCTTTAGGAGGAGGGAGGGGCTCTGCCTCTATTGTGGGTTACAGGGCCACCTTTTGAAGTCTTGTCCTACATGTTCGGGAAACGCTCACACCTAAGCTCCTGTCGGGGGCAGACCTTGGGTGGTTTATCCTCGTCCCTGGAACCGCTAAAGGAGAAACCTTTGGTCATGGTTGTCCTTTCCTGGGTGGACTCCTCCATAGTCACCCAGGCTCTTGTTGACCCCGGTGCTGCGGGTTATTTCATTGACAGTGCTTTTGTATCAAAGCACTCCATTCCTGTTTTGCCTCAGTCCGTTCTGCTTGCTAATGAGTCCATTGATGGCAGGCCCCTTTAGCCCACACTTGTTACTCACGAAACTGCTCCTTTATCCATGGCTGTTGGGGCTCTCCATTTTGAAACCCTCCAGTTCCAGGTGATAAACTCTCCGCATTTTCCAGTTGTTCTGGGTTATCCCTGGCTCCAAAAGCACAATCCCAGTCTTGACTGGCACAGGTCCGAAATGTTGTCGTGGTCTCCGCAATGTATTTCCACTTGTGTTCAGAAACCAGTTAAAGTTTTGTGCACTTCTTCGGTATCTCAATTGCCAGAAGAGTACCGAGAGTTCCAAGACGTTTTTGACAAGGTGCGTGCCGGTACGTTGCCTCCTCACCGGTCTTACGATTGTGCCATAGACCTGCACTCCGGAGTCATTCCTCCTCGGGGCCAGGTTTACCCTCTGTCTGTTGCAGAGAATTGTGCTATGGAGGAGTATGTTGCTGATGCTCTGTCACGGGGGATCATCCGCAAATCCTGCTCTCCTGCAAGGGCTGGCTTCTTCTTTGTGAAGAAAAAGGGTGGCGAGTTAAGACCATGCATCGATTATAGGGGTCTTAATCATCTTACCATTAAGAATGCTTACCCTATTCTGCTCATTACGGAATTCTTTGACCACCTCAAGGGAGCTACGGTCTCTACTAAACTTGATTTGAGAGGAGCGTACAATCTCGTTAGGATCAAGGAGGGCCACAAATGAAAAACAGCATTTAACACCAGAAGCAGGCATTATGAGTATCTTGTAATGCCCTTTGGCCTATGTAATGCTCCTGCTGTTTTCCAGGAATTTTTAATGATGTCCTACGAGATATGTTGCAACAGAGTGTTGTGGTGTACCTAGATGACATCCTCATACACTCACCCACACTTGAGGCTCATCGTTCTGAGGTTACCCGGGTGCTTCAGAGACTACGTGAGAACGGCCTGTTTTGTAAACTCGAGAAATGTGAGTTCCATCAGACTCAAGTAACCTTCCTAGGTTATGTTATCTCCATTGAAGGGTTCTCCATGGATCCTGACAAGTTATCTGCAGTTCTGCAGTGGCCTCGCCCAGTTGGTCTTCGGTCTATTCAACATTTTTTGGGGTTCGCCAATTACTATAGAAAGTTTATAAAAATCTTTTCTTCCTTGGTCAAACCTATCACAGACATGACCCATAAAGAGAATGATCCACTCCATTGGTCACCTACTGCCATTAAGGCCTTTGATAGTCTTAATACTGCCTTTGCTGCCATTTCTGGCTCATCTTAACGCTGTCCTGCCTTTCATTCTTGAGGTTGATGCATCTAAGACTGGAGTAGGTGCCCTCTTGTCTCAACGTCCTATGCCTGACGGTTCCTTGCATCCATGTGTTTTCTTCTCTAAGAAATTGTCTCCAGTGGAGTGCAATTATGAAATTGGTGACAGGGAATTACTGGCCATAATTTTGGCACTCAAGGAATGGAGGCATCTTCCCGAGGGTACTAGCGTGCCAGTGCTCATTCTTACTGACCACAAGAATTTAACTTATCTATCTGAAGCAAAATGTTTGTCTCCCTGACAGGCCAGATGGGCGCTATTTTTGTTTCTGTTTAATTATGTGGTCTCCTACCTGCCTGGTAGTAAGAATGTTAAGGCTGATGCCCTCTCTCGACAATTTTCGCCTCTGTCCAAGGAGGAGTCTGTACCTACTCCAGTTATACCTCCTGACCATATTTTGGCTACCATACATACTAATTTGACTTCTCCCTTGGGGGGAGGAGATCCTGGCTGCACAAACCAATGAACCTCCTGAGAAACCTAGTGGTAAGTGTTTTGTTCCTGAGAATCTTCAAACTAAGCTTTTGCACACTTACCACTATCCTAAAGCTGCAGGTCACCCAGGCAAGAACCAAATGATTTGGTCTGTCACTCGACAATTCTGGTGCCCAGGTCTTTGTTCTGATGTTGCTGCGTATGTTGCCTCCTGCTCAGTTTGTGCACAGAATAAGACTCCTCGACGTCTTCCTGTAGGTCTTCTTCAACCTATTGCTAATGATGAGTGTCCTTGGACACATCTTTCCATGGACTTCATTGTCAAGCTCCCTGTTTCCAATGGCAATACTGTTATCCTTATGGTGGTTGACCATTTTTCTAAAATGTCACATTGCATTCCTTTGAAGAAGTTACCTAACGCTCAGGAGCTTGCTTCAATTTTTGCCCGGGAGGTCTTCCGTTTACATGGGTTACCCAAGGAGATATTGTCAGACCAGGGAAGCCAGATTGTCTCCAGATTTTGGCGTTCCTTTTGTGCTCAAATCGACATCCAGCTTTCCTTCTCCTCTGCATATCACCCTCAATCCAATGGGGCTGCGGAACAGTCTAATCAAGCTCTGGAACAGTTCATCCGTTGCTATGTCTCAGATCACCACAATAATTGGTCTGAACTGTTACCTTGGGCAGATTTTGCTCGCAATAGTGCTATTAATACTTCCTCCAAGTTATCCCCGTTCATGGCGAATTATGGGTTTCAACCATTCATTCATGTCTCAGGGTATTCCGGCTTTGGAGGAGCATCTCCGGCAACTCTGTTCCACGTGGGTGCAGATTCAGGACTGCCTTCATCGTTCTATGCAGCGCCAAAAGTTCCAGGCTGATCGTAGGCGTCTGTCCGCTCCTTCCTACCAGGTTAGTAGTTAAAAAGTTAAATTTGTTCTGCAGAATATGAGTAGTGCCTTTTAATATATATATATATATATTTATACACTGATGTTCTGATGTTTAAATTTATGATTTTCCTAAGCTTATATTCCTGTGTTACCTAGACAATTTTCAAACTGAAATGTATTACTTAGCTTCTGAAAAGTTAAAGTTGCTCTGCAGAATATGAGTAGTGCCTTTAAAAAAAAATAATAATTATACACTCATGTTTTGATGTTTAAATTAATGCTTTTCCTAAGCTTACATTCCTGTTTTACCTAGACATTATCAAACTGAAATTTAGTGGTTAGCTTCTGAAAAGTTAAATTAGGTCTGAAGAATATTAGTAGTGCCTTTTAAAAATAAAAAGATAAATAAATAAATTATACACTCATGTTCTGATGTTTAAATTTATGATTTTCCTAAGCTTACATTCCTGTTTTAGCTATACATTTTAAAACCTAAAATTTCTAATTTGCTTCAGAAAAGTAAGAATTTGGGATCAGAATATGAGTATTGACTGCTGATTATTAGATCAATGTATACACTCATGTTCTTCTGACATCAAAATGTAAGCTTTTTTTAGGTATTAACTGGGCACACGTCTACAGAGACTATTTTTTAAGCCTCAAAAAACATTTTTGTGATCATGCAAATGCTTATTGGAGTACAGATAAATACTCCTTAATTTGTTATTTATTAAATATCATTTTTTTAAAAAAGTCCTTGTTATAGTAAATAGTGTACTGGGGAAAAGAACAAATGTGGTTAAGTTAGCCTTTGTTGGAGCTCAAACATATATGTACAGTAGTAAAAAAAAAAAAAAAACCCGGCTGTCATCTGAAACTAAAATAGTCGATGTCCCATTAAAAGTCATATTTAACAAATTAAAACACTTTAAAAATAATAAATAGTGAATTTGGTGATAAGCTGCCACTTTGTGTCACATGTGATTCAAGAAAAGCAGCTTAATATAAAAATATGTTTGTTACTCAATCATTAAGGTCTAAACCCCCTATTACGTCCTACGTCGTGTAGCATAACATGAATAAATAAGACAGCACACCAAGTTGGGAAGAAAAGACCGGTCATGGTCACGTTTATTAAAATAAACGAATAACTAGTGCCTAATGTTATTTGAATTACCTTAGGCACTTAATCTTAATTCCAAACTTGGCAACAAGTTCGTATACAGAAATATCAGTTGGCGGCATCTTTCCCTAACCTAGCCCCTTTAGGTAGATGGTCAAGGCCCCTTTCGATGTCTGCAGCGTGACACCCGGCTGTCACGCCAAATGGCACTGAGAGAGAGCTGTGAAGGTTAGAGATCTTCGGTCTTGTTCGCAAGGGAGAGGACCCCCAGACCAGCGTCTGGCGGGCGTAACCCCTCCCCTTTTTAGACCGTCACTCTCCTCTCCCCGTGCCCGCTCCCCAGGGCCCTGACCACCCGCCACAAGAGCCAGGCGTTCTCTTACCGCCACACACAAAACCGACAGGCACCTATAATAACTTAACATCAACTTTAAATATAACCTTAATAACAGTTAACAATTAAACTTTTTTTTTTTTTTTTTTAACTCTATAGCACCCTTAACAACCCATTCTTAAGGTCTCTCAAGAACACGTCCAGACCTTCATCAGTCAGGTGGACCCCATCCGAACGAAATAGGTCCTTCTTGTCGGCCGTTATCCCATCGTGTCTAATCACGAATCCCCCCAGGGTCGTGACTGCTCTCCCCAACTCTCTATTCACCTTCTTCCGCACATTATAAGCGGCTCTCTGGGTCACAATGTGTCGCCAATGCAGCCGAGCAACCACATTGGACCAACCAATTCTGACCTCTTTCATCCAGGCGTAAATCCACCTAATATCTGCTGTCATCCTCTTAATCAAATCCAGGGCCGGTAATGCCCCCAAGTCATTACCTCCCAAATGCAGCACTATAACATTAGGCTGCCCCCACCTCCTATGCGCCTCCTGTAACAAAGCTGGCAAATCGCCCCACACAAGGCCCCTGCGTCCTAACCACCGGAAGTTGGCCCTGGACATTTGGAATCCAAGTTGTTGCCCTTCCGGCGTCCGCAGCGCCCTGATGGACGCCCAATGGATAAATGAGTGTCCAACTATCCACACTCGAACAGGGGGTGAACTTCTCAAAACACCTGGTAAAACAGACGATGCCCCATTAGCCTGAGCCAGAGCTGGCCCACTACACAGCCCCCCCACTGTCAAGCTCCCTTATTCGCCACCCCCCATTCCATGCACCAACCCACTAACCCCCACTGGGGGCCCCGTTGGTGCCCACCTTACATGGGTAATTAAGCGTCATTGAACCACATCCCCTCCTAGGAATGTGGACTAGGGGCGGGCCTAATGTATGTTTTATATTGGGCTGATCTCCATCTACCCAAGCGCTTTATTTCCGTCGCTGACACCCCATTCTCTGTTGCACATGTAGCAGCGCCGATCCTAAAGGAATGGGCCGCTATTCTCTTGGGGTCTAGCCCAGCTAACCCCGCAGTATTCGCTAAGACCTTCCTAAACTGAAATACTGACAATGCCGTTCCATCCTCATGCACGAGGAACTGAGAGCAATGTCGCGGACGGAGTTTCTGAAACTCTTCCACACACCGCACAGGGCAGCTTACCGCTTCCTCCTGTCTCGCTAGGGGCAACCACGTGCCCTTACCTTCTTGATCCGTTTTGGACCTTGGAACAAATAATAGGGCGCCCCCTTGGGCTAGCCGCACGTGTTCCGCCAGTACCCCCCCTGTGCCATTTGTTTTTGCAGATGATACCAATTCACTCACCCGCAGAGCTCCTGCAAATGCTAACGCAAACGCTGTTCAGAAGAGCAACATCTCATAATCCGATTTGAAGACCTCCTGTAAGCCAAGTGCCAACTGCCTCAGTCTACTTGCTGTGATAGGTTCCCTATGGTCCTTTACCCGGGGAACCATTCTCCCCCACCCCTTCAGCACTTTTCTAACCAGAAAATTCAGAGAGTGGTCCACATAACCGAGTGCCTTTTTAAAGAAGGACACTGCCGCCAGCCTACCCGCAGCTCCTGCCTTGCTAATGCCCTCTTTTCGCAACCAAGCCAGCCATTCCAACACATGCACCCTAGTGGCCCCTTGTACCTGCACGCCTCTCTGACAACAGAAAGAATCCCATCTGTTCCAGTGGCCCAGGTAGTTCACCCAAGTCTTCGGAGCCAGGGACGCCTTAACTAAACCGAGGATGCTCTCCCAACCTTCATCAACTGCCAAAGATAAGAAGGGCACATTAGACCCTCCTTTGCCGCCCTGGGTGCTGCTTTTCTAAACTGCCCCCAATTGAATCGAGAGCTATGACGTTTTGCACTCCCGGGACGTGTTTGGCGGTGAAACATATGTTGAGCTGCAAGCAGTGCAACACCAGGTGCCTCAGATAGCACACGACATTAAGCGAAGCCGCGGACAACCTATTAATGGCATACACCACACTCTGGTTGTCCGTCCAAAACACCATCGACCTGTTTGCCAACCAAGCACCCCATATTTCCACAGCTACTATTATTGGGAACAGCTCCAATAACGTGAGGTTCCTGACACACCCAGCCTCTATCCAGTCTCTGGGCCATGGAGCTGCACTCCACTCCCCATCCAGGTATGCTCCATAACCCGAGCTGCCTTCTGCATCCGTGAAGAGGTGAAGGGCTTGATTCGACACTGGCGGGTGCCTCCACAGGCAAACCCCGTTGAAGTTAACCAAGAACCTATCCCAAACCTCCAGATCCTCCTTCACCTCATCCGTGACCCAAGCCCATTTCGCCTGCCCCGGAGGGCCTTTCAATTGTCCCTCCAGGCGGCGGTTGAAGACCCTTCCCATTGGGATCACGCGCCCTGCAAAATTCAGAAGGCCAAGCAATGACTGGACCTCCTTAATGGGGATCCTTGAGCGCCCCATAAATGCCCTGACCGCCTGCAGCATTCGCTGCACTTTGTCATCCGGCAATCTGCATACCGCATGCACCGTGTCAATTTCTATCCCTAGAAATGTTATGCACGTACATGGCCCCTGCGTCTTCTCATCCGCTAGGGGTACCCCAAAACAAGCCATCAATTCCTTCATGACCTTCATGAGCTGCTCGCATTCTGCGCAACCTGCTCGTCCCACCAATAGGAAATCATCGAGGTAATGAGCAATCGCCCCTCCTCCAGATGCCGTCTCCACCACCCAGTGCAAGAATGAACTAAAGCACTCGAACAATGAGCAGGACAAGGAGCAACCCATTGGTAAGCACCTGTCCACATAGTAAAGCCCCTTGAACTTCATCCCCATGAGCCTAAATGCCGAGGGATGGAGGGGTAGCAGACGGAACGTCGACTCTATGTCGAGCTTAGCCATCAGCGCCCCCGGGCCACACGTCCTAACCACCTCTAAAGCATTATCAAAAGATTGGTAATGCACCAAGCTGATTTCTGGGTCAATGGCGTCATTGACCGACCCCCCTTTTGGGAAAGACAGGTGATGAATCAACCTGAATTTCCCCGGCTCCTTTTTTGGCACCACCCCCAAAGGCGAGACCACCAGATCTGCAATTGGGAGTTCCGCGAATGGGCCAGACACTCTACCCAACGCGACTTCCTTCGCCAATTTTTCCCTCACCACGTGCGTCTTCAAATTTTTGTGTATCCCAGACCCCTGGACATTTCTCATAACAGGGATCTCAAAACCCCACTCCAGACCTTCCCTGAGCAGCACCGCTGCCTCCCGGTCTGGGTAGTGTGCCAGCCATGCTAGCATAGGGGGCAGCTTAAGCGGGGTTGGGGCCCTTGACCCCAACTCCAGGTTTTTGTGCTGGTTTAAGCTGCCCCTGGTCCTTGCGTTTACCGCAATCCACTCCGGCGTGGGGACCGCCACAGTATCTGCAGATGTGCCGAAAGGAGCAATTGCTCCCCCTGTCACACAGCTTGTCTTGGAATTTCCAGCACTCTCGCCCCCGCCTACTGACTCTTGCGCCCTGCCGCTGTAATCCCTGCCGCGCCTGCGCTGGGAGTGGGGTGCCCCCCTCCAGCCCTAGTTTCGACCACAGGTGCATATCCTGAGTGCCGAAATGCAGTAATGGGTTCCCCACCATCTTCCTCCTGAAGGCCATGTCATATTCTCGCCATGCACCCTCTTTAAATCTGTTGTGGATATCCTCAATAGTATCTTGATAATTAAAGAGGTTGTGGCCCTGCAACGGCCACCTATCCACGTAGCAGGCCGCTAGTACTCTGAAGCATTTAAGCCATTCTTCGTACGTTTCAGGCCTGCGCACCTTTTTAGGGCCGGATCTGTCCTGGGCCCTTTCTTTCGCCCTAAACGCATCCAGTGAGAGGTCGAAAACATTAACGTAACGACCCTCCTGTATTTTCGTAATTGTTTTCATCTTAAGGTGCCCGTAAAGCGAATGGACCAGGCACGGGTAAGTGTCCCCCTGTGCCGCCACCTTACGAGGCACGGCAGCCCCAGGGGCACCTGACTCAGGCCTTGCGGCCCCAGGATCCCCGTCCACGGGCCCCAGCCCCCTGGCCCTGTTCTTCGCATGCCCTGCCGCCATCTTCTTAATCTACCTAAACATTCTACGCTGACCTTTCCCAACCAGCCCCAGGTCCTCCCCACTATCTGACCCTGAGCCACTAGATGAAGAACCCGTGTCAGCGTGTAGTGTGTGAGGTGCATAGTACTCACGATTTCCTGGGCGGCTTGCTTCGCTGGGTGCCTGGGCCGACGATCCGGTCTGATCCAGCTGCTCGCTGCTCTGATTCGCCACAACCAGTGCCCCAGCCTCGGTTGCCATAGCTGAAGCTGGCCTAATCTGTACCTGTGGAGACAAAGCAACTTGGGGAGTACTCTGGCCAACAGGTGGTGCGTCAAAAGAGACATTCCTCCCCTCCACCCTATGGTCCCCCCCAGCACTCATCCCTAGAGCTGCAGCCACAGCTCTTCTGATCAAAACTTCCTGTCCAGACCCCTCCTGGGCGTGGGAACTCAACCCGTGAGGGGCCTGCTGCCTTGCCATCTCACGCAGCGCAGATTCAACTGCCCTCTTGATGATTTCCTCTTGCACCTGCATAGTATTAACCTGGCTTACTGTCGCCCCACACGTAGCAACCCCTAACTGCACATTTGCAGACACCACACAACCATGCCCGCCAAGCACTGCATCGCCACTCATGTCATATTGTGCCCCATGAGCTTCACCATGCGTTATCCCCGCATGTGCCCCCCTTGTGCCCCTAGCAGCATTCCCCACAAACATGCAGCCTCTAGCATCCGTGAGCCTTACATTACATGCACCAACGTTCATGCTCCCTCCAGCACCAGACATACTCGTATCTCCATAAATGCCAGTCCCCGTGTGCGCATGCGCAGCTGCACGGGGACCGCTTACACCCAGCAACGCTGGCGCGATCGTTGAAGGCCCCTCTGCACCATCGGTTACAGCCTCACACCTCTGACTTCCAGCCGCAACACCCTTTTGCGCATGCGCGATAACCCTCTGCCCTTCAGCACACGCGCGCGCCTGCACACTTGTGCTGGGCCTCTCCTCCATGCTGCACCTCCGAGCCTCAACCTCACCAGGCACCCTGACCGCCTTAGGTAAGTTCTCCTGCCTCAATCCACTGCCGCCTGTTGCCACCCCACCCGTGACCGGAAGCCTCCCCAAGTTACCTGGGCTGCTCCGGTCGCGCAATGTGTCCTCTCCTGCTCCAAACCTCCCTCCATCCTCCTCCTCTGACGAACTTGAGGAGTAGATCTCGCGTGATCTGCCATCCGAGAGGGAAGGCCCCGCTGCGCATTCTGCATTTGCCGATACCGGGTCCCCTGACCTAGTGGCCTGCTGTATCGCTAAACCACCGACAGCCTGGGCCGCATCCCGGCCCTGCCCCTGGGTAGATGGGGCCATGGCAGAAGCCAAAGTTTGGGCCAGGGCCAGTACTGCCACCATGGCTGCCGGTGGCAAGCGCTGGGCCAGTACTGCCACCATGGCTGCCGGTGGCAACGCTGGCAAGGGGCCAGCGCTCTCACTCCCTAAATCAACCCCAGGCCCAATAAGGGGAACCGCCAGCACCTGAGGGCCTTCCCGCCCCCCACTAGGACCAGCCTGGGCCTCACCACATCCCACTCCCCCGGCTGTGTAACGGACATTACCCCAGGCCTAACTATGGGACTAGATTTGGGCCCAGTACCCCTCCTACCCCCCATTGCAGGCCCCTTTCCCTTATTAAAACTTCTCTGGGGAGGCGTTTTTTGGGGGGTTGGGGGTACCACATCCTCAGATCCATGCTCCTCCGTCTGTCTTGCAGGTCCTTTTTTCCTGGACGTCATCTCCACAACCTCCCTGTATCTCTTGGGTGGCAGAGATTTCCTTCTGGACCTATCCATCTTCAACAATCTTCCTTCAGGGACACAGAAACTTTCTTCTTGAAGTCTGGAACCGAAAAGAGGCCAGATACTCTGCTGCAAGACCCTATAAAGGTAAGAACAAACACTGCCTCCTCCTTTGCAACATTGTAACAAAAACACAATCTCACATTCTCCAGACTTCAAGTTGGTAAGCCCTTAATGTTGTTACAGACCCACTAGAGGGCCCTCCACTCTCATATATGTCTGTACATACTGCCCTGTGCTTTGTTATTATATGCAACATATATGTCTCTGTACATACTGCCATATGCTTGTTATTCTGTGTACTATATGTCTCTGTACATACTGCCATGTGCTTGTTATTCTGTGTACTATATGTCTCTGTACATACTGCCATGTGCTTGTTATTCTGTGTAAAAAAGAAGGAATGTAAGCTTAGGAAAAGGACCATTTTTGTTTCAGCACCTGAGTAGAGGCTGCAGATTGATGGATACATTTAGCAAACAATTGCCTGGCACTAATCTGGTTCACAACTATAAATGGGCATTTTCCTAAGCTTACATTCCTTCTTTTTCTTTTACAGGAATGTAAGCTTAGGAAAATGCCCATTTATAGTTGTGAACCAGATTAGTGCCAGGTAATTGTTTGCTAAATGTATCCATCAATCTGCAGGCTCTACTCAGGTGCTGAAACAAAAATGGTCCTTTTCCTAAACTTACATTCCTTTTTTGAAAGGGCCATTTTTGGTTCAGTACCTGAGTATACCTTGCAGATTGATAATTATATTTAGCAAACAATTGCCTGGCACTTATCTGGTTCATAACTATAAATGGGCATTTTCTTAAGCTTACATCCCTGTAAAAACAGAAAGAATGTAAGCTTAGGTAAAGGGGCATTTTTGATTCAGCACCTGAGTAGAGGCTGCAGATGATAATTACATTTAGCAAACAATGACCTGGCACTAATCTTGCTCAGAACTAAAAATGGGCATTTTCCTAAGCTTACACTCCTGTAAAAAAATGAATGTAAGCTTAGGTAAAGGGTAAAGGGGCATTTTTGGTTCAGCACCTGAGTAGAGCCTGCAGATTAATGGATACATTTAGCAAACAATTACCTGGCACTAATCTGGTTCAGAACTAAAAATGGGCATTTTCCTAAGCTTACATTCCTGCAAAAAGAAGGAATGTAAGCTTAGGTAAAGGACCATTTTTGTTTCAGTACCTGAATAGAGGCTGCAGATTGATGGATACATTTGGCAAACAATTACCTGGCACTAATCGGGTTCAGAACTAAAAATGGGCATTTTCCTAAGCTTACATTCCTGTAAAAAAGAAGGAATGTAAGATTAGGTAAAGGACCATTTTAGTTTCAGCACCTGAGTAGAGGCTGCAGATTGATGGATACATTTGGCAAACAATTACCTGGCACTAATCTTGTTCAGAACTAAAAATGGACATTTTCCAAAGCTTACACTCCTGTAAAAAATGAAGCCTGCAGGGCCTGGCTTCTTTTTTGTCAGTAAGAAGGATGGTGGGCTCAGACCCTGCATTGACTACAGGGCCTTGAACAACATAACTATCAAGAATCACTATCCCATACCATTGATCACTGAACTGTATGACTCACTCCAGGATGCTCGCTTTTTCACCAAACTGGACTTACGTGGGGCATACAATCTGATTTGTAGCTTTCCAGGCCACGAATGGAAGACTGCCTTTAACACAAAATCTGGGCATTATGAATGCCATGTAATGCCCTTTGGGCTGTTTAACACCCCTGCAGTCTTCCAGGCATTTGTCAACAATGTCTTCCGTGACCTCCTCACCCGCACTGTCATTGTTTATCTGGATGACATCCTTCTTTTCTCTTCCACTTTAGAGGAGCATCATAGGCATGTGAGACAGGTGCTTCTTCATCTCAGAGATAATTCTTTGGTAGCCAAGCTAGAAAATTGTGAGTTTGATCAAGTGCAGATCCAATTCCTTGGATATGTCATCTCGAAGGAGGGTTTTGCCATGGATCCTGCTAAACTCACCGCAGTACTACAATGGCCACAACCTACCTCTTTAAAGGAATTGCAGAGGTTTTTGGGATTACCATCCTCAGACCAATGGACTAACTGAGAGAGCAAACCAGGATCTTGAAGCCTACCTTAGAGCCTTTGTCAATGCTCGCCATACCAACTGGTCTGAGTTGCAACCCCTAGCTGAGCTGGCAAGAAATACTCATTGGCACTCTTCTCTTCAATGTTCTCTGTTTCAAGCCGCAGCAGGGTATCAACCTTGTTTCTTCCCTCTTTCAGTTCAGTCCACTGGGGTCCCAGCTGCAGACCAACAGGTCCCTGAACTCACCACTCATTGGCAACATATTTGCTCTCAGCTGCGTTCAGCTGTCTCTAGATATAAGAAGTTTGCTGATTGTCATAGGGCTTCTGTACATGCCATTCCAGTGGCTGAACATGTTTGGATCTCTACTCGACATATTCGTCTACGTCAACCCTGTTACAAATTAGGGCCTAGGTTTATTGGTCCTTACAAGGTCCTGAAAAGACTGTCTCCTGTTGCCTACAAGGTGGCCTTGCCAAAAACCCTATGCATTCATACAGTCTTCCACATCTCTCTACTTAAACCTTACATCAAGAATAGATATACCCGGCTCTGAGTTCCTCCTCCTATGCTCTTGGTTCGTGGTGACCCCAAATATGAGGTAGCTAATATTCTGGACTCCAGATACAGGTGCAGACAACTGCAGTATCTAATAAATTGGAAGGGTTACTCCATGGCAGATTGTTCCTGGGTTCCTGCCCTGTGATGTACATGCTCAATCTCTGGTCTCCAGATTCCATGCTGCTCACTTTTTGATGCCGACTCTTGTTCCCGGAGGGAACCCTTGAGAAGGGGGCTATGTCAGGCCACGCTGCTCTATCCATTGCTAGGGGTGCGTCATCTCCTTTTTTGTTTGTTGCCAGGAGTAGTGTTGGCTCAGGATGCGTGTGGCTCTGACATCATCGCCGCATGCTCCTGATGCTGGTCGGAGCTCAGTGTCGCGAATCCTGCACCTATATGAATGTTGCACTAACGATCTGTCACTGCCCAAGTATAGGTGTCACTTTGTGTGCTCCTGGATGTGACAGATCATTTTTTCTAAACTACCTATTACTATTACTGTTGCTGAACCTGCCTGGCTGACTACTCTACCTGCCTTAACCCTTAATCTGCTGGAGTGATTACTGTTGCTGAATCTGCCTGTCTGACTACTCTACCTGCCTTAACCCTTAATCTGCTGGATTGATTATTGTTGCTTAATCTGCCTGTCTGACTACTCTACCTGCTTTAACCCTAAATCTGCTGGACTGCTTTACTGTTGCCAATCCCTGCCTGCCTGACCTTTCTAGTGGTTTATTCTTGTACTGCTTTACTGTTGCCAAACCCTGCCTGCCTGACTATTCTAATGGTGTGCCCTTGGACTGCTTTGCTGTTGCCAGACCCTGCCTGCCTGACCATTTTAGTGGTTCATCCTTGGACTGCTCTGCTGTTGCCGCTGGGAACTGTCCTGCCTGTGATGAGTACCGTCTTCCTCATCTCACTAACTTTCTCTGCTCTGTGATATTCCCTATCATTCCGGCTTAACGCTGAGATAACAAGACTACTGGCCGAGTTTGGTCTGATAGAGGAGTATCCCACGAGCATTACAATTATGTTGTGTATTTGTTTCATTTTTATCTCTATATCTATAGTGATGTCCCGAACTGTTCGCCCACGAACGGTTCACAGCGAACATAGCTTGTTCGCGTTCGTGTTTGTGGGCGAACACATGGCGATGTTCGATCCGCCCCTATGTGTCATCATTGTGGAAACTTTGACCCTTTATGTCACAGCCGCCTGACACATTAGAGCCAATCAACATCAGACACTCCCTCACAGACACTCCCAGCTACTCGGAATCCGCCATTTTAGACTCATAACGACCTTGCTTTTTTAATGAGAGGACGTGTTGTGTTTTTGCTCCTGACATTAATAGTAAAAACATAGCTAGGCTAGTGTATTTACAGTCCAGAAGGATTCCACTCATCTCTGCTGCAAGCACAGCACCCCAAAAAGCCCTTTTTAGGGCTATATTTCGTGCCGTTTTTTTTTTTTTTTTTTTTTTTTTTTTATTAGCATTTGCCTGGCTTTCAGCTGTGTGTTTAAGGCTCACAGCATATGCTGTGACTACTGCCACCACTGATATCTCCCTAACAACATTAGTTTAAATTTAACTAACCCAAAAATATAATTATTTTTCTAGTGTAATTTTTTTTCATTTTCTATCAGGCCAGTGTCACACAGCATATACTCTGGTTCATTGCTCTGTGCCAGCCAGCAGCCAGCAGTGTTAATATCCGTTAATAACATTATTTTTAATTTAAAAAAAAAACACAAAAAAATATTTTTCTAGTGTAATCTAATTACATTTACTATCATGCCTTTGTCTGTCAGGCTCACTCAGCATTAATATACCTCTTTTTTTTCAGTCTTTTGGTTAATTGGTCTGTGCCAGGCAGCCACCCAGCACTCATATCTATTTTTCTTTCACCTTAATTTTAATATATAAAAAAAAAAAGTTTAAATTTGTTTGCTAGTGTAATCAAATCTAATTTTCTATCCGGCCTGTGTGTTTTGCTGACATAGAGAGCCTACTGTGTTTACTTGCTGCCCTCCCTAGTCTATGAGCCACGACTCATATGTGTTTAACCTTTTTTTAATTCCCCCCCCAAAAAAATAATTTCAATCATTTTTCTAGTGTAATCTAATAGTATTTTCTATCAGGCGTGTGTGTATCCGACATACATAGCCTACTGTTTTTAATAGCTGCCCTTCCAAGGCTATCAGCCACGACTCATATGTATGTGCTTAACCTTTTTCTTAAAATTTCCAAAAAAAAGTCTTTAAATCATTATGCTAGTGTAATCTAATTGTATTTTCTATCAGGCCTGTGTCTAACTGTCTATCTGACTTACACAGCATTCTGTTACTTACACAGCATATCTGCCAGCCTGTCTGCCAGGCCCAAGTAGCCAATTAGTGGCACCAATCACAATTCTTGTAACAGTAATAAAAATAAAAAAAATCATAATTTTTTGGACTGCAAATATTCAGTCTCCTAGGGCCATTGAATTTCATTTACCTCCTGCCTGCCACTGCCAGCCTTTTGTGCCAGGCGGTCTAGCCAACTATTTACACCAATCATAATTGTTGTCACAGTCAGACAGTATAGTTATTAATTTAAATAAAAAAAATTTTTAGTGTTGATCTTAACCCTCAGTTTGCTCGTGTCTTTGAATTGCACTTTTCTACAGCCTTCCAAGCCTGTGTGCCAGGCCTACTTAAAAAATATTTACACCAATCATATTTGTTGTGACAGTATTCTAATAATTAAAAATTAAAATTTTTGGTAATAGTTGCTGTGATTTGAATCGTCAGTTTGCTGGTGCCATTGAAACGCACTTTCCTCCTGCCTTGCAGCCTGCTGTGAGCCAGGCCCCTACCTAGCCAATTGTTGTCAGCAATCATATTTCTGTTAACAGTATTGCAAAAATTGTCAATCATCACTGTTTAGACTGTCAGTAATCAGTCTCCTAGTGTCCTTGAATTGCATCTCCCTCCTGCCTGCCATCCTTTTGTGCCAGGCCGTCTTGCCAACTATTTACACCAATCCTAATTTTTTGTCACAGTATAGTTACTAATTAAAATTAAAAAAATCTTTATTGTTGACGATCTTAACCCTCAGTTTGCTTGTGCCTTTGAATTGCACTTTTCTACAGCCTTCCAAGCCTGTGTGCCAGGCCTACTTAAAAAATATTTACACCAATCATATTTGTTGTGACAGTATTCTAATAATTAAAAATTAAAATTTTTGGTAATAGTTGCTGTGATTTGAATCGTCAGTTTGCTGGTGCCATTGAAACGCACTTTCCTGCTGCCTTGCAGCCTGCTGTGAGCCAGGCCCCCACCTAGCCAATTGTTGTCAGCAATCATATTTCTGTTAACAGTATTGCAAAAATTGTCAATCATCACTGTTTAGACTGTCAGTAATCAGTCTCCTAGTGTCCTTGAATTGCATCTCCCTCCTGCCTGCCATCCTTTTGTGCCAGGCCGTCTTGCCAACTATTTACACCAATCCTAATTTTTTGTCACAGTATAGTTACTAATTATAATTAAAAAAATCTTTATTGTTGATGATCTTAACCCTCAGTTTGCTCGTGCCTTTGAATTCAGTTGTCTACAGCCTTCCAAGCCTGTGTGCCAGGCCTACTTAAAAAATATTTACACCAATCATATTTGTTGTGACAGTATTCTAATAATTAAAAATTAAAATTTTTGGTAATAGTTGCTGTGATTTGAATCGTCAGTTTGCTGGTGCCATTGAAACGCACTTTCCTGCTGCCTTGCAGCCTGCTGTGAGCCAGGCCCCCACCTAGCCAATTGTTGTCAGCAATCATATTTCTGTTAACAGTATTGCAAAAATTGTCAATCATCACTGTTTAGACTGTCAGTAATCAGTCTCCTAGTGTCCTTGAATTGCATCTCCCTCCTGCCTGCCATAATTTTGTGCCAGGCCGTCTTGCCAACTATTTACACCAATCTTAATTTTTTGTCACAGTATAGTTACTAATTAAAATTAAAAAAAATCTTTATTGTTGATGATCTTAACCCTCAGTTTGCTCGTGCCTTTGAATTGTAGTTTTCTACAGCCTTCCAAGCCTGTGTGCCAGGCCTACTTAAAAAATATTTACACCAATTATATTTGTTGTGACAGTATTCTAATAATTAAAAATTAAAATTTTTGGTAATAGTTGCTGTGATTTGAATCGTCAGTTTGCTGGTGCCATTGAAACGCACTTTCCTGCTGCCTTGCAGCCTGCTGTGAGCCAGGCCCCCACCTAGCCAATTGTTGTCACCAATCATATTTCTGTTAACAGTATTGCAAAAATTGTCAATCATCACTGTTTAGACTGTCAGTAATCAGTCTCCTAGTGTCCTTGAATTGCATCTCCCTCCTGCCTGCCATCCTTTTGTGCCAGGCCGTCTTGCCAACTATTTACACCAATCCTAATTTTTTGTCACAGTATAGTTACTAATTACAATTAAAAAAATCTTTATTGTTGATGATCTTAATCCTCAGTTTGCTTGTGCCCTAGAATAGCACTTTTCTACAGCCTTCCAAGCCTGTGTGCCAGGCCTACTTAAAAAATATTTACACCAATCATATTTGTTGTGACAGTATTCTAATAATTAAAAATTAAAATTTTTGGTAATAGTTGCTGTGATTTGAAACCTCAGTTTGCTGGTGCCATTGAATAGCACTTTCCTCCTGCCTTGCAGCCTGCTGTGAGCCAGGCCCACCTAACCAATTGTTGTCAGCAATCATATTTCTTTTAACAGTATTGCAAAAATTGTCAATCATCACTGTTTTGACTGTCATTAATCAGTCTCCTAGCGTCCTTGAATTGCATCTCCCTCCTGCCTGCCATCCTTTTGTGCCAGGCCGTCTTGCCAACTATTTACACCAATCCTAATTGTTGTCACAGTATAGTTACTAATTAAAATAAAAAAAATCTTGATTGTTGATCTTAATCCTCATTTTGCTTGTGCCATTGAATTGCACTTTTCTACTGCATGCCAGCCTGTGTGCCAGGCCCAACTATCCAATTAGTGCTAGCAATCATATTTCTTTTAACAGTATTGCAAAATTTGTCAATCAACACTGTTTTGACTGTCAATCTGCAGTCTACTAGTGCCCTTGAATTGCATTTTCCTCCTGCCTGCCTGCCTGTGTGCCAGTCCCAACTAGCCAATTAGTGCCACCACTCATATTTATTGTAACAGGATTGGAATTTTTGTTAATCATAACTGTTTTGACTGTGATTCTTCAGTCTCCTAGTGCCATTGAATTGCAGTTTCCTTTCTCCCAGCGTGTGTGCCAGACAGGCTCATTTGCCAAATAGTGCCAAACAATCATATTTGTTGCCACAGTACTAGTAATATTTCAAAAAATTAACAATTTGTGATTTTTAAAACATCTGTCTTTTTGTTGTTGTCAGTCTCACAGCGTATACTGTGCCCACTCAATTGGTGTAATAGTATTGTTAGTGTCCATTTAAAAAAAAATGACAGGAAGAGGCAGGCCACCCCGCAGGTTCCGTGGTCGTGGTCGTGGTGCTGTGATTCCTTTAGACCCTACAAATATGCACATTGTTCAGACGCCGGGTGCCAGGGGGGATGCAAAAACTTCTGAGGAGGACCTAGTTGAATGGCTAACACAGGAAACCCAATCTTCTTCAGCTTCCGCTGCTAGTCCTCCTAACCTTGACGCACCATCTAAGTCCAGCTGTGCTTTGGGCAGGTCTCAAGTGACCAGTGACACTCCGCCGCCTGTCGCCACCACCAACACTAGCACCACAGCCGCTTCACTTGATGTGTCACAGGAGTTATTGACACATCATTTTGAAGAAATGAGTGATGCGCAACCATCATTGACAGAGGATGTAGATAATATTGATCAGTCTCAGTCAGGCAGCATTACCGACATGGAGGTACGGTGTGATGATGATGGTGATGTTGTACCCGCTGCTGCTTCCTTTCGTGATGTTTCAGATACAAGTGAAGCGGTTGATGATGATGTGTCGGTGGATGTCACGTGGGTGCCTGCTAGAAGAGAAGAAGAAGAGGGGGAAAGTTCAGATGGGGATACAGAGAGGAGGAGGAGGAGGAGACGATTTGGAAGCACGGGGAGGTCGTCTCAAGGAGCTAGTGGCACAGTCAGACAGTATGCATCGTCACCAGGGGTCAGCCAGACAGCCCGCCGACGCCCATCAACGCATGCTGTTGCCACCACCAGAATGCCGTCATCGCAGAGCTCAGCAGTGTGGCATTTTTTTTGTGTGTCTGCCTCTGACAACAGCGATGCCATTTGCAACCTGTGCCAAAAGAAACTGAGTCGTGGGAAGTCCAACAGCCACCTAGGTACAACTGCTTTGCGAAGGCACATGGTCTCCCATCACAAAGGCCGATGGGAAGAACACATGAGTAGAAGCAGCACACAAAGTGAAAGCCGCCCTCCTCCTCCTGCTCCAGCATCTTCAGCCACGTCAACAGTGCTGTCCTCCTTGCCCCCTCTCAACCATCCTCCACTCAGTCTCTCTTACGTAGCAGTTCCTGGTCATCTGCCCACAGTCAGGTGTCTGTCAAGGACATGTTTGAGCGTAAGAAGCCAATTTCTCAAAGTCACCCCCTTGCCCGGCGTCTGACAGCTGGCTTGTCTGAACTCTTAGCCCGCCAGCTTTTACCATACAAGCTGGTGGAGTCTGATGCTTTCAAAAAATTTGTATCTATTGGGACACCGCAGTGGAAGGTACCTGGCAGAAATTTCTTTTCACAAAAGGCAATCCCAAACCTGTACTCTGTTGTGAGAAAGGAAGTTATGGCATGTCTGGCACACAGCGTTGGGGCAAGGGTCCATATGACCACGGATAGCTGGTCTGCAAAGCATGGTCAGGGCAGGTATATCACCTACACTGCGCATTGGGTAAACCTGCTGACTTCTGACAAGCATGGAATGCGTGGCTCTGCAGAAGAGTTGGTGACACTGCCACGACTTGCAGGCAGGCCTGCTGCTACCTCCTCTACTCCTCCTACTCCATCCTCTTCCATAACCTCTTCCTCGGCTGAGTCCTCTTCAACTTCTGTGTCTTGCTCCACATCTATGGCACCCCCCCAGCTCCCCAGGTACTATGCTACATCCCGGGTACGGCAGTGTCACGCCGTCTTGGGGTTGACTTGCCTGAAAGCGGAGAGTCACACCGCACCAGCACTCCTGACCGCCCTGAACGCACAGGTGGATCAGTGGCTGACTCCGCACCAACTGGAGATTGGCAAGGTTGTTTCTGACAATGGAAGTAATTTGGTGGCGGCATTGAAATAGGGCAAGTTGACACATGTGCCGTGCATGTCACATGTGTGTAATCTGATTGTACAACGATTTGTCCATAAGTACCCAGGCTTACAGGACGTCCTGAAGCAGGCCAGGAAGGTGTGTGGCCATTTCAGGCATTCCTACACGGCCATGGCGCACTTGTCTGATATCCAGCGTCGAAACAACCTGCCAGTGAGGCGCTTGATTTGCGACAGCCCGACACGGTGGAATTCAACACTCCTAATGTTTGACCGCCTGCTCCAACAAGAAAAAGCTGTTAATGAGTATTTGTATGACCGGGGTGCTAGGACAGCCTCTGGGGAGCTGGGGATATTTTTGCCAAATTACTGGACGCTCATGCGCAATGCCTGTAGGCTCATGCGTCCTTTTGAGGAGGTGACAAACCTTGTCAGTCGCACCGAAGGCACCATCAGCGACATCATACCATTTGTTTTCTTCCTGGAGCGTGCCCTGCGAAGAGTGCTGGATCAGGCAGTAGATGAGCGTGAAGAGGAAGAGGAAGAGTTGTGGTGTCCATCACCCCCACAAACAGCCGAATCAGCATTGCTTGCTGGACCTGCGGCAACGCAGGAAGAGGATTGTGAGGAAGAGGAGTCAGAGGAGGAATGTGGCTTTGGGGAGGATGAGGAGGAGGAAGACCGAGCACAACAGTCATCCCAGGGTGCTAGTTGTTGTCACCTCTCAGGTACCCGTGGGGTTGTACGTGGCTGGGGGGAAGAAGATACCATCAGTGAGATCAGTGAGGAGGAGGAACGCGACATGATTAGCTCAGCATCCAACCTTGTTCAAATGGGTTCTTTCATGCTGTCGTGCCTGTTGAGGGACCCTCGTATAAAAAAGCTGAAGGAGAACGACCTGTACTGGGTGTCCACGCTCCTCGACCCCCGGTATAAGCATAAAGTGCCTGAAATGTTACCAAATTCCCGCAAGTCGGAAAGGATGGAGCATTTTCATAATAAATTAAAAACTATGCTTTATACAGTGTATAAGGGTGATGTCACAGCACCACGGGAATGTAACAGGGGAAGAGATGAAATTAATCCTCCTCCTCCCACGACCACGGCGGCAAGGACCGGGCGCTTTCCTGACGTCTTGTTGATGGAGGAAATGCGTACCTTTTTAACTCCCATGCACCATCAGAGCCTTTCGGGATCCAGCCTTAGAGAAAGACTCAACCGACAGGTAGCAGACTACCTAGCTTTAACTGCAGATCTCGACACTCTCAGGAGCGATGGACCCCTTGACTACTGGGTGTGCAGGCTGGACTTGTGGCCTGAGCTATCCCAATTTGCAATGGAACTTCTGGCCTGCCCCGCTTCAAGTGTCCTGTCCGAAAGGACTTTTAGTGCAGCAGGAGGTTTTGTCACTGAGAAGAGAAGTCGCCTAGGTCAAAAAAGCCTTGACTATCTCACTTTTATAAAAATGAATGAGGGCTGGATCCCGAAGGGACTGACATTGGGCGATACATTTGAATAAAAAACTACTGATGATGATATGAGCTGCCTTGGGCTACAACTGTTACACAGGCTGGCCTTTTTTTCTTGGTTATAAAGACGGAGGACTTGCTTGACTTATCCGACAACAACTAGTGTTCAAGCCACAAGCTTTTCGGGCACTTTATAAATGTTTTACAAACATCGATTTTTTTGGCCGCTGCTACAGCAGTTGCTCCAACAATACCCCAATGTTTCAGTCATTTGTACATTCCTAATTTTTCTGGCCTCTGCTGCATCTCTGTGGGTACAAAACTCAAATAAAAAAAATAAGGCACATAACACTAGTGATTAAACTGTTACGAATTGTACAACTTTACACACCACTCATATCCGGTGGACCATTCAATTGAACGCAAAATGCAACAAATTTGAAAGAGTAGGACCGACCAAGCATCTTTATCCGTCTCTTGGTTGATCTAAATTATCTCCGTGTTCCATCTATGACATACCTGTACTCTATTGTGCAAAAGGGTGGCATATGTTTTGTTTCATGCTGTTGTGCCTGTTGCGGGTCGTGGCCCATGATATAAAAAGGCTGAAGGAGAACGACCTGTAGTAATGGTTGCCCCATCCAGTTTTTATAAAAATGTTCCTGGTTCCCCTCAATTATCTTTGGGTTTCTAAAATGGATGCCATACCTGTACTCGCTTGTGCAAAAGGATGGCATATGTGGTGGTGTTTCCTGCAGTTGTTTCTGTTGAGGGTGCTGGACCCTCTTATAAAAAAGCTGAAGGTGAACGACCTGGAGTGGGAGTCCAAGCATGCTTTTTGGTGCTATTTCACTTTTACAAACAATTATCTGTCATTTTCACAAATCAATGCCGTTCCAGTACTCTATTGTTCCAAAGTATGCCATATGTTCTCTTTCCTGCTGGTATTTTGTTTGAGGGTCCTGGACACTCTTATAAAAAGGCCTAAGGTGAAAGAGGTGTACTGGGTGTCCACTCATTTTTATTTTCTATTTCTCATTTGACCAAAATTATCTCTGGTTTTGTAAAATCAATGTCGTACCTGTACTCTATTGTTCAAAAGGATGCCATACGTCCTCTTTCCTGCTGGTGTTTTTTTTGAGTGTCCAGGACCATCTTATAAAAAGGCCTAAGGAGAAAGAGGTGTACTGGTTGGCCACTCATTGTTATTTTTCTATTGAACAATTGACCAAAATGATCTCTGTGTTTGTAAAATCAATGCTGTACCTGTACTCTATTGTTCAAAAGGATGCCATACGTCCTCTTTCCTGCTGGGTTTTTTTTTGAGGGTCCAGGACCCTCTTATAAAAAGGCCTAAGGAGAAAGAGGTGTACTGGCTGTCCATCGAATCATTTTTTTTATTCAAATTTACATTTAAAAAAAAAATTCTATGGGTTTCTAAAATCTATGCCTTTCCTGTACTCTATTGTTCAAAAGTATGCCATATGTCCTCTTTCCTTCTGGTTTTTTGTTTGAGGGTCCTGGACCCTCTTATAAAAAGGCATTATGGATAAAGAATTGTACCTGGTGACTGTCCATCCAATCATTTTTTTTAATTCAAATTCACGGTTGCAACAAATTATCCCCGGGTTTCTAAAATCAATGCCTTTCCTATAATCTTTTTTTCACAAAGGATGCCATATGTCCTCTTTCCTACTGCTGGTTTTGTTGAGTGTCCTTGAGCCTCTGCTAAAAAGGCCGAAGGATAAAGAAGTGTACTGGGTGTCTATTCAATGTTTTTTTAGATTTCACAGTTGTAACTTATTTTTTCTGTCTTTCAAAAATCAATGCCTTTCCTGTAATCTATTTTTCAAAAGGATGCCATATGTCCTCTTTCATGCTGTTCTTTCTGTTGAGGCTCCGGGACACTCTTTTAAAAAGGCCTAAGGATAAAGAAGTGTACTGGGTGTCCAATCAATGTTTTTTTTTCTATTTCCCGGGTCATATAACTGATCTCTGTGTTTCTACAATCAATGCCTTTCCTGTAATCTAATTTTCAAAAGTATGCCATATTTCCTCTTTCCTGCTGGTGTTTTTTTTGAGGGTCCAGGACCCTCTTATAAAAAGGCCTAAGGAGAAAGTGGTGTACTGGGTGTCCATTGAATCATTTTTTTGATTCAAATTTACATTTGCAAAAAATTATCTATGGGTTTCTAAAATCAATGCCTTTCCTGTACTCTTACTGTATTGTTAAAAAGTATGCCATATGTCCCCTTTCCTGCTGGTGTTTTGTTTGAGGGTCCTGGACCCTCTTATAAAAAGGCCTAGGGAGAAAGAATTGTACTGGGTGTCCATCCAACCATTTTTTTTATTCAAATTCACGGTTGCAACAAATTATCCCCGGGTTTCTAAAATCAATGCCTTTCCTATAATCTTTTTTTTCACAAAGGATGCCATATGTCCTCTTCCCTACTGCTGGTTTTGTTGAGTGTCCTGGAGCCTCTGCTAAAAAGGCCGAAGGATAAAGAAGTGTACTGGGTGTCTATTCAATGTTTTTTTAGATTTCACATGTGTATCTTATTTTTTCTGTCTTTCAAAAATCAATGCCTTTCCTGTAATCTATTTTTCAAAAGGATGCCATATGTCCTCTTTCATGCTGTTCTTTCTGTTGAGGCTCCGGGACACTCTTCTAAAAAGGCCTAAGGATAAATAAGTGTACTGGGTGTATAATCTATGTTTTTTTAGATTTCACGGTTGCAACTAATGATCTCTGTGTTTCTAAAATCAATGCCTTTCCTATAATCATTTTTTTCAAAAGGATGCCATATGTCCTCTTTCCTGCTGCTGGTTTTGTGGAGGGTCCTGGAGCCTCTGCTAAAAAGGCCTAAGGATAAAGAAGTGTACTGGGTGTATAATCTATGTTTTTTTAGATTCCACGTTTGCAAAAAATTATCCACGGGTTTCTAAAATCAATGCCTTTCCAGTAATCTATTATTCACAAGGATGCCATATGTACTTTTTGATGCTGTTGTTTCGGTTGAGGCTCCGGGAGCCTCTTATTAAAAAGGCCTAATGAAAAATAAGTGTACTGGGTGTCTAATCAATGTTTTTTTCGATTTACCGTTTGCAACTAATGATCTCTGTGTTTCTGAAATCAATGCTTTCCTATAATCATTTTTTTCCAAAGGATGCCATATGTCCTCTTTCCTGCTGCTGGTTTTGTCGAGGGTCCTGGAGCCTCTGCTGCGCATAATAAAGAAAAAAATAAATAATTTAACTTGACATAATAACTGAGGCATGACTTCAGGAGTCAGGTGTGGTCGTAGGTAGTGGTTGTTAGCAGATTATTTTTATTGCAAATTGCAATTGCCACTGCATAAAATGTGCGTCACTAGTCCAAATTTTAAGTTTTTTTTTTTTCATTCATGATTAGTTTGGGGTACGGCGCAATTTTGGAAAGGCAAAAAACAGGTCTCGGTACCCGTTGATATAAGGGGTGACTACTAGTGCTTTTACCAGGCTCCTCTTGGATAGCCCCAGAAAGTGTGAGTATAAATCCCAAAAAAAAAATTAAGGTTGAAAAATTACTCCTAAGTAAATTGTAAGACCAGGAGCTCCTCAAACACACGTCCTACCGCAACAGGTATAGTCTCCGCCCACCCAAATCTTACCTTTTTAATGCCAATTGATATTGCCACAGCTGGAATAACAGTAACTAACATGTGCGTCACCACAGTCTCCGAATCGATTGTCGGATGTATACAAAAACAACAATAAAGAATTCCTTTTGGGGCGCAAAGAGATGGCTACCGGAATACTCCAGGAACTTCACAAAAGTGGCTGTCTTGTGTTTCTGGTGATGTTGTAGACATCTGGGTAGTGTACAGGGAGGGCAAAAATCCTCTCCATCTCTGTGCACCACAGGACAGGACGTCCTTGTCATCCATAAGCACATGAAATTGCTGGCATTTTTGTTGCTTCAAGAAGTTCATTTTTTGTGGTGATAGATAGTACTGAATTAAATAAACTTTGGTTTCCTACCATACTCAAGACAATCTTGTAGTTCAAGCTTCGGACTTGCTGTTGGAAACAGTGGGCTGTCCATAGCAGGAAGATGATTTAGACAGAAGTAATGGGCTCTGCTTGCAGGTGACACATGTTTATCGTCAATCATCAAAGGGGTTGCGTGCAGAATATGGCTGATGGCCCCTTATTCACATGTTTGTCCAGAGCAACAACATTTGCAAACAGCCAGAAGAGAGGTCGGTTCTCACCAGCCTTAAGTTGAGCTTCAATTACCAAATGCTGATATTCAATAAATAGACAAACAGTGCCTTAAAAAACACATTTGCAATATGGATTCAGCAGAGCAAGGTCATTGCTAGTATTTCCCACAGTAACAAAATTAAAATGACACAACTCCGCAATCTTCCCCTTCACATTATTATTGTCACACTCCATTGTACTCCTATGCCCACCTCCCTGCTCTTGTTTTTGTTGAGGGTCCTGGAGCCTCTGCTAAAAAGGCCTAAGGATAAATAAGTGTACTTGGTGTATAATCGAAGTTTTTTGTGATTTCACGGTTGCAACTAATGATCTCTGTGTTTCTAAAATCAATGCCTTTCCTGTAATCTAATTTTCTAAAGGATGCCATATGTCCTCTTTCATGCTGCTGGTTTTGTGGAGGGTCCTGGAGCCTCTGCTAAAAAGGCCTAAGGATAAATAAGTGTACTTGGTGTATAATCAAAGTTTTTTGTGATTTCACGGTTGCAACTAATGATCTCTGTGTTTCTAAAATCAATGCCTTTCCTATAATCATTTTTTTCAAAAGGATGCCATATGTCCTCTTTCCTGCTGCTGGTTTTGTCGAGGGTCCTGGAGCCTCTGCTGCGCATAATAAAGAAAAAAAAAATTAATTTAACTTGACTTAATAACTGAAGCATGACTTCAGGAGTCAGGTGTGGTCGTAGGTAGTGGTTGTTGTTAGCAGATTATTTTTATTGCAAATTGCAATTGCCACAGCGTGCATAAAATGTGCGTCACTAGTCCAAATTGTTATTTTTTTTTTTTCAGGATTAGTTTGGGGTACAGCGCAATATTGGAAACGCAAAAAACAGGTCTCCATACCCGTTGATATAAGGGGTGACTACTACTGCTTTTACCAGGCTCCTCTTGGATAGCCCCAGAAAGTGTGACTATGAATCCCAAAAAGAAAATTAAATTAAGGTTGAAAACTAACTCCAAAGTAACTTGTAAGACCTGGAGCTCCTCAAACACACGTCCTACCTTAACAGCTATAGGCTCCACAACCCACAAATCATAACTTTTTCATGCCAATTGATATTGCCACAGCTGGAACAACAGTAAATAACATGTGCGTCAAGCTGTTGTCGGATGTATACAAAAACACTGATAAAGTATTCCTTTAGGAGCGCAAAGAGATGGCTACCGGAACACCAGGAACTTCACAAGAGTGGCTGTATTGTGTTTCTGGTGATGTTTGAGACATCTGGGTAGTGTACAGGGAGGGCAAAAATCGTCTCCATCTCTGTGCATGAAAGGACATGACGTCCTTGTCATCCATAAGCACATGAAATTGCTGGCATTTTTGTTGCTTCAAGAAGTTCATTTTTTGTGGTGATAGATAGTACTGAATTAAATAAACTTTGGTTTCCTACCATACTCAAGACAATCTTGTATTTCAAAATTCGTACTTGCTGTGGGAAACAGTGGCCTGTCCATACCAGGAAGATGATTTAGACAGAAGTAACGAGCTCTGCTTGCAGGTGACACATGTTTATCGTCAATCATCAAAGGGGTTGAATATGGCTGATGGCCCCTTATTCACATGTTTGTCCAGAGCCACAACATTTGCAAACAGCCAGAAGAAAGGTCGTTTCTCACCAGCCTAAGTTGAGCTTCATTTAACAAATGCTGATATTCAAAAAAATAGACAAACAGTGCCTTAAATAACACATTTGCGATATGGATTCACCAGAGCAAGGTCATTGCAAGTACTAAGTTCCCACGATAACAAAATTAAAATGCCACAACTATGCAATCTTCACCTTCAGATTATTATTGTCACACTCCATTGTACTCCTATGCCCAGCTCCCTGCTCTTGTTTTTGTTGAGGGTCCTGGAGCCTCTGCTGAAAAGGCCTATGGATAATAAAGTGTACTGGGTGTCTGTTCAATGTTTTTTTTTATTTCCCGGTTGCAAGTAATTATCTCAGTGTTTCTAAAATCAATGCCTTTCCTGTAATCTATAATTCAAAAAGATTGACATATGTCCTCTTTCATGCTGTTGTTTCAGTTGCGGCTCCGGGACCCTCGTATTAACAAGGCCTGAGGATAAATAAGTGTAACCGGTGTCTAATGAATGTTTTTTTCTATTACACGGGTCATATAAATGATCTGTGGGTTTCTAAAATCAATGCCTTTCCTGTAATCTTTTATTCAAAAGTATGACATATCTCCTCTTTCATGCTGTTGTTTCGGTTGAGGCTCCGGGACCATCGTATTAAAAAGGCCTGAGCACAAATAAGTGTCACGGGTGTGTAATCAATTTTTTTTTCTAATTTCACGGTTGCAAATAATGATCTGTGGGTTTCTAAAATCAATGCCTTTCCTGTAATCTTTTATTCAAAAGGATGACATATCTCCTCTTTCATGCTGTTGTTTCGGTTGAGGCTCCGGGACCCTCGTATTAAAAAGGCCTGAGCATAAATAAGTGTCACGGCTGTCTAATCAATGTTTTTGTCTAATTTCACGGTTGCAAATAATGATCTGTGGATTTCTAAAATCAATGCCTTTCCTGTAATCTTTTATTCAAAAGGATGACATATCTCCTCTTTCATGCTGTTGTTTCGGTTGAGGCTCCGGGACCCTCGTATTAAAAAGGCCTGAGCATAAATAAGTGTCACGGCTGTGTAATCAATTTTTTTTTCTAAATTCACGGTTGCAAATAATGATCTGTGGGTTTCTAAAATCAATGCCTTTACTGTAATCTTTTATTCAAAAGGATGACATATCTCCTCTTTCATGCTGTTGTTTCGGTTGAGGCTCCAGAACCCTCGTATTAAAAAGGCCTGAGCATAAATAAGTGTCACGGCTGTGTAATCAATTTTTTTTTTCTAAATTCACGGTTGCAAATAATGATCTGTGGCTTTCTAAAATCAATGCCTTTCCTGTAATCTTTTATTCAAAAGTATGACATATCTCCTCTTTCATGCTGTTGTTTTGGTTGAGGCTCCGGGACCCTCGTATTAAAAAGGCCTGAGCATAAATAAGTGTCACGGCTGTGTAATCAATTTTTTTTTCTAAATTCACGGTTGCAAATAATGATCTGTGGGTTTCTAAAATGAATGCCTTTCCTGTAATCTTTTATTCAAAAGGATGACATATCTCCTCTTTCATGCTGTTGTTTCGGTTGAGGCTCCAGGACCCTCGTATTAAAAAGGCCTGAGCATAAATAGGTGTCACGGCTGTGTAATCAATTTTTTTTTCTAAATTCACGGTTGCAAATAATGATCTGTGGGTTTCTAAAATCAATGCCTTTCCTGTAATCTTTTATTCAAAAGGATGACATATCTCCTCTTTCATGCTGTTGTTTCGGTTGAGGCTCCAGGACCCTCGTATTAAAAAGGCCTGAGCATAAATAAGTGTGACGGGTGTGTAATCAATTTTTTTTTCTAAATTCACGGTTGCAAATAATGATCTGTGGCTTTCTAAAATCAATGCCTTTCCTGTAATCTTTTATTCAAAAGGATGACATATCTCCTCTTTCATGCTGTTGTTTCGGTTGAGGCTCCGGGACCCTCGTATTAAAAAGGCCTGAGCATAAATAAGTGTCACGGCTGTGTAATCAATTTTTTTTTCTAAATTCACGGTTGCAAATAATGATCTGTGGCTTTCTAAAATCAATGCCTTTCCTGTAATCTTTTATTCAAAAGGATGACATATCTCCTCTTTCATGCTGTTGTTTCGGTTGAGGCTCCGGGACCCTCGTATTAAAAAGGCCTGAGCATAAATAAGTGTCACGGCTGTGTAATCAATTTTTTTTTCAAATTTCACGGTTGCAAATAATGATCTGTGGCTTTCTAAAATCAATGCCTTTCCTGTAATCTTTTATTCAAAAGTATGACATATCTCCTCTTTCATGCTGTTGTTTCGGTTGAGGCTCCGGGACCCTCGTATTAAAAAGGCCTGAGCATAAATAAGTGTCACGGCTGTGTAATCAATTTTTTTTTCTAAATTCACGGTTGCAAATAATGATCTGTGGCTTTCTAAAATCAATGCCTTTCCTGTAATCTTTTATTCAAAAGGATGACATATCTCCTCTTTCATGCTGTTGTTTCGGTTGAGGCTCCGGGACCCTCGTATTAAAAAGGCCTGAGCATAAATAAGTGTCACGGCTGTGTAATCAATTTTTTTTTCAAATTTCACGGTTGCAAATAATGATCTGTGGCTTTCTAAAATCAATGACTTTCCTGTAATCTTTTATTCAAAAGTATGACATATCTCCTCTTTCATGCTGTTGTTTCGGTTGAGGCTCCGGGACCCTCGTATTAAAAAGGCCTGAGCATAAATAAGTGTCACGGCTGTGTAATCAATTTTTTTTTCTAAATTCACGGTTGCAAATAATGATCTGTGGCTTTCTAAAATCAATGCCTTTCCTGTAATCTTTTATTCAAAAGGATGACATATCTCCTCTTTCATGCTGTTGTTTCGGTTGAGGCTCCGGGACCCTCGTATTAAAAAGGCCTGAGCATAAATAAGTGTCACGGCTGTGTAATCAATTTTTTTTTCAAATTTCACGGTTGCAAATAATGATCTGTGGCTTTCTAAAATCAATGCCTTTCCTGTAATCTTTTATTCAAAAGGATGACATATCTCCTCTTTCATGCTGTTGTTTCGGTTGAGGCTCCGGGACCCTCGTATTAAAAAGGCCTGATCATAAATAAGTGTCACGGCTGTGTAATCAATTTTTTTTTCTACATTCACGGTTGCAAATAATGATCTGTGGGTTTCTAAAATCAATGCCTTTCCTGTAATCTTTTATTCAAAAGGATGACATATCTCCTCTTTCATGCTGTTGTTTCGGTTGAGGCTCCAGGACCCTCGTATTAAAAAGGCCTGAGCATAAATAAGTGTGACGGATGTGTAATCGATTTTTTTTTCTAAATTCACGGTTGCAAATAATGATCTGTGGCTTTCTAAAATCAATGCCTTTCCTGTAATCTTTTATTCAAAAGGATGACATATCTCCTCTTTCATGCTGTTGTTTCGGTTGAGGCTCCGGGACCCTCGTATTAAAAAGGCCTGAGCATAAATAAGTGTCACGGCTGTGTAATCAATTTTTTTTTCTAAATTCACGGTTGCAAATAATGATCTGTGGGTTTCTAAAATCAATGCCTTTACTGTAATCTTTTATTCAAAAGGATGACAGTACTACCAAAATACAGCCAATGAAGGGCCTTAGGAAGACTGAGCCAAGGTTGGATTGTAGTATTTGGTTAGGCTAATCATGATGGCCATGTAGACCACCACCACCGAGAGTCCTGGAAGTAACAGGGATGATGAGATGAAAGAGCTAAGAATAGTAGAACTTGAAACAACAGAGTTAGCCATGGGTGTTAGTGCAAAACCGCTTGGCATTTTTTTGGCTTTGGGTGCGGCTTTTCATGCAGGCCATATAGAGCTGACAACATTCGGTGTCGTATCAGCTATTAAACTAATAAGAACAGTACTACCAAAATACAGCCAATGAAGGGCCTTAGGAAGACTGGGCCAAGGTTGGATTGTAGTATTTGGTTAGGCTAATCATGATGGCCATGTAGACCACCACCACCGAGAGTCCTGGAAGTAACAGGGATGATGAGATGAAAGAGCTAAGAATAGTAGAACTTGAAACAACAGAGTTAGCCATGGGTGTTATTGCACAACCGCTTGGCTTTTTTTTGGCTTTGGGTGCGGCTATTCATGCAGGCCATATAGAGCTGACAACATTCGGTGTCGTATCAGCTATTAAACTAATAAGAACAGTACTACCAAAATACAGCCAATGAAGGGCCTTAGGAAGACTGGGCCAAGGTTGGATTGTAGTATTTGGTTAGGCTAATCATGATGGCCATGTAGACCACCACCACCGAGAGTCCTGGAAGTAACAGGGATGATGAGATGAAAGAGCTAAGAATAGTAGAACTTGAAACAACAGAGTTAGCCATGGGTGTTAGTGCAAAACCGCTTGGCTTTTTTTTGGCTTTGGGTGCGGCTATTCATGCAGGCCATATAGAGCTGACAACATTCGGTGTCGTATCAGCTATTAAACTAATAAGAACAGTACTACCAAAATACAGCCAATGAAGGGCCTTAGGAAGACTGAGCCAAGGTTGGATTGTAGTATTTGGTTAGGCTAATCATGATGGCCATGTAGACCACCACCACCGAGAGTCCTGGAAGTAACAGGGATGATGAGATGAAAGAGCTAAGAATAGTAGAACTTGAAACAACAGAGTTAGCCATGGGTGTTAATCCAAGACCGCTTGGATTTATTTTTGTATTGGGTGCAGCTAATCATGCAGGCCATATAGAGCTGACAACATTCGGTGTCGTATCAGCTATTAAACTAATAAGAACAGTACTACCAAAATACAGCCAATGAAGGGCCTTAGGAAGACTGAGCCAAGGTTTGATTGTAGTATTTGGTTAGGCTAATCATGATGACCATGTAGACCACCATAGTAATAAGAACAGTACTACCAAAATACAGCCAATGAAGGGCCTTAGGAAGACTGAGCCACGGTTGGATTGTAGTATTTGGTTAGGCTAATCATGATGGCCATGTAGACCACCACCACCGAGAGTCCTGGAAGTAACAGGGATGATGAGATGAAAGAGCTAAGAATAGTAGAACTTGAAACAACAGAGTTAGCCATGGGTGTTAGTGCAAAACCGCTTGGCTTTTTTTTGGCTTTGGGTGCGGCTATTCATGCAAGCCATATAGAGCTGACAACATTCGGTGTTGTATCAGCTATAAAAATAATAAGAACTGTACTATCAAAATACAGACAATGAAGGGCCTATGAAGACTGAGCAAAGGTTGGATTGTAGTATTTTGTTCGGCTAATCATGATGGCCATGTAGACCGCCCGTAACAGGGATGAAAGTGCTAAGAATAGTACTAATTGAAACAACAGAGTTAGCCATGGGTGTTAGTCTAAGACCACTCGGCTTTTTTTTGGGTTTGGGTGCAGCTAATCATGAAGGACAGATAGACCTGCCACCATTTGGTGTTGTAACAGGTATGAAAATGCAAAGAACAGTACTACATAACACAACCTACTTACCATGGGTCCCAGAACATATGTTTGGTTGTTATATTTTGTAAGGGTAATCATGCAGGCCATATAGACCTCCACCGATAGGGTGAGTATGAGTAACAGCTATTAAAATGCGAAGGACAGGGGGGGCGGAGCCAACAGCCGAGGTGATCAGACATGTGTCTTCTGAGCTCCTAGGCCATACCTAGCTAAAGTAACTAAATATAGAAATAAAATGAGCTAAATTCATATCAAATTATCTATCAGACGATCTATAAGGGAAAGACACTCTACCTAACTCAATTTGGGATGCTAACCCCGTGTTTAGCTCCCTCACTATAGAGAGCTGCTATACCGCGTGAGGCTGGATACTTGGGCCTACCACTGCTGATACCGGTCAATTGGTCTGAGCCTGAAACTGCTCTCAACATGGAAGAGTCCCTGGAACTACTCTACACCTTATTACAAGGTCTGGACCAGCAGATAACAAGCTGCTACACTGATCTTGCAGACACGCTGATCACAGCAATGAGGAGTACACCCAGAAGCCTGCCCGGAGACACGCTTCAAGAGCCCCCCTTTGCAGCCCCTTTGACTGCACGACGCCAATTACCACTGCAATATAATGGCGCCGAGGATCTAGCTTGCCACTCACGGGGCCGATTCAGTACGGGGTCAGCTGATTGTCCAACACTCGCGGTTAATACCGCAGAAGCACCGGAACGGATATCTCAGAAGGAGGTGCTGGGGCAGCCATTAGACATGTCGGCTTGTGTTAACGGGAAGGTGCCTGGCTACCGCGATGGAGATCTACTGCCTACTATTCTGCTGACACAGGATTACATCTGGGAGCCTGATGCTTCCTCCTTGTTGGGGCCTCCCGACACAGATAAGGTGAAAGATTTTAACCGCGCTCCAGTGGATGGTGAGACCTCACATTCAAAACTCACAAACACTACTATCCATAGTCATGGTGTCAGATACATGATTCATTTATGTCTGAGAGGGGACTACTCTTTGCCACTGATTTTTGCCCCAATCTGTTTAGACGACACAACAGGTATTTTCCTGCTGAACAGACAGGGGATCGGATGAACTTTCCCTAACATGGACACTTCTAGCCCTTTGCGGCACTACTAGTGCCTGGGGTTCATTTAGAGTCTACTTGCTTGTTTCAGTTTTCAGGATTGAGACCCTAATGAAAGGCTACTATGATGACTATGGGAAATATTACACTTTACTTATCATAATGGTTCTTTGCCTGATCTCACTAATGTTGGATTATGTGTGCGTCTGCTCTCTCTCCTACTTTTATATTTCTCTTATTCCCCTGGGCCCGGTATTGGTTGCCATTAATCTATTTATATTATTAACACTATGTGATCAATGCTATATTATGGTCCTATATGTAATTACTGTGTTTACTATCCTCCTCTCAGGGACTGTTGAAATTCTTATGCTACATTAAGGGTGACAGCTATGTGTTCCTAATCACACAATATGACCTTTTATATTTTAGCTGAAACACTTGAAACATTAGAATGCACAATATTTGCTGAAGACTCTGAGTGTCTTGATAGCTCCTTACAAGGTTTAAATTGTCACCTTGCTCCACTATAGTGTACAATCCCTGTCAGAATTCCACATTGTTTAATTTTCATGTGTTGTGGTCTAGTTTTTCTGTGCTTCTAGGATCTAGTTATATGCTGGTTTTAAATACATGCTTCATCAGTTGAGCTTTCAATTGTACTGCAACTAAATGCATTTTCTGTCTATATACCACTGTTCAGGGTGGTACTATTACTTATAAATATCACGTAGAATTCGTGCTAGCATCAAAAGGTTTATACTTCTATATTGCCTAGTTACATGGGAGGGCTTATATATTGCAGATTACCACATTAAGTAAGATTGTCTCTGTCTGATTGATAATTGAGGGGTGAACTACTAGTCATGCATTTAACCTGATCTTGATAATCTATCATTACTAATCTATACTTAGGTACCTCAATCTAGCTTAAAAGATATGAGTGGCTGTTTCAAGATGGCTACAAGTGCTATAGTGATGGTCTCCTGTGTATGTGTAGTCTGAATCACCTGTTCGTCTGCGGGACATTATGTGACTCTAATGCATAGTAGGCTGTTAGTTAAAGTTAAATTTAATATGCTATATTAACATAGAATTGATACTTTGCTCACTCAACATAAAGCTTAGTACCACACCCCGTAGCATATTACATACTAGCTAATTGACCTTGTCAATTAACATTCTTATGGTCCTCCGCCCCCCCTCCTTAATGCAGGTGACCATAATTGATAATAATACTATCTCTATTGCTTATACCCTATATCTTTAGTATTTTATTACTATTGTTATATAGATATATTATTTGTAATTAGAGCGGTGCTTATCCGCTGACATCTCCCTGATTCCCCCCTCGCTTTACATCAGGTTCCTTGAATCAAGACCCTTCAAAAAGAAAAAAAAAAAAAGAAAAGAAAAAGAAAAAAGGGAGAAAAAGAGAAAAGACATTTGTCACAAAATAGTTTTTCCTCCCTTCCAGTTTTGAACAGAAGCAATTTACTTTGATTCTCTAATACCCATATAACATTGCCAGTACATAAGCTCCTCTACACAACTAGTTTAAAGTAGCAGGAGGCCAAAATGAAGAGAATCAAATAAATTAGACATATCCACATGTATTTAGCTTCTTACAATCTGGGTCCCCTTAGTAGCTACATTATTTGCTTAGAATGTGTCTCGACACGAGAGCCTGGACTAATAGCTACAGTTATTAAGATATATTAAAAATCTACAAAAGGATGGTTCTCAGTTATAAAAGGGCAGACATTACATAGCAGGATGTTTTTTCTCTCAATATCAATGCTTAGATGTATATTATACTGTAATGTGATGTTGTTGTACCGTATTTACATGTTGTTGTCTTACAAAACCATCAATAAAAAACTATTTAAATAAAAAAAAAATGCGAAGGACATTACTAATTAACACAACATAGTTACCATGGGTCGCAGACCAAGAGCAGATGTCTTATTATTATATTTTGTATGGGTAATCATCCAGGCCGTATAGACCTCACCAAATAGGGGGAGTTACAGAGATTAAAGTGCTAAGAATGGTAGTACTTAAAACACAACCTCGTTAAAATAGGTAGCAGACCACATGTCTTATTATTATAATTTTTCAGGGTAATCTGGCAGGCCATATAGAACTCCCACGATAGGGGGGGGGGAACAGGGATTAAAGTGCTAAGAAAAGTACTAATTGACACAAGCTAGTTGGGTCCAAGAACGCATGTTTGATTATTAGAATTTATTAGGGTAATTATATATCTAACAAATATATCTATTTCTCTTCTATCGATTCTATCTAACTATCAATCTATGTATATCTATCTATCCTATCTATCACTATCAATCTATCTTCTGTCCGGGATGTTTTGAGACAGCCACTTTGGGAATGTTAGTTGATTTAGACCCATTATGGCTTAAAAGCAGACTCTGCATCAACTATGTAATTTTCCATGGGAGTTTTGCCAGGGATCCCCCTCCAGCATGCAACAGTCCAGGTGTTAGGACCCTTGAAACAACTTTTCCATCACTATTGTGGCCAGAAAGAGTCCTTGTAGGTTTTAAAGTTCGCCTGCCTATTGAATTCAATGGCGGTTCGCGCGGTTCGTGCGTTCGCAAACAATACCGGAAGTTCGAGTCCGCGGTTCGCGAACCGAAAATTTTAGGTTCGCGACATCACTATATATCTATTAGTGCAACAAGTTTGGGGCAAACCTTTGCACCAAATATGTAGAAATATTGTCCCCTTGCTTTGTAATGAGAGACAAAGTTGTAGCATAATCAATAACTAGTAATGTATTTTTCAATGTTATCCCTATATCTACTAGTGCACCAAATGGAGAGCAATAATATTATTTGGTTTAGAAAAGGTATACAATTGTAATAACGTTTCTAATTTACTTTTATTATGTAATATACTTCATTCTCTTGCAGAATCAAACATAAGCTTTCTGTGTTTTCAGACTCCCATTGAGTTCTATGGCATCCGCAACCTCAAGGGTGGCGGATTGAAAACTAGGTACGCTGAGTCGGAAAAGAAGCGAGTGTAAATGTAGAATATTTGATAACTTTGTGAGAGCTTCAAATAGTGTTGAATAGGAGGGCGAATGAACACAATTCCACTCGAATACCACTGTTTTCAATTCGCATCAATCTGCATCAGATTGCGTTTGCGGGGTCATATTTTACGTCAGAAATTTCACCATTTGCCAATCTTGACGCTATGATATCTACGGCGGAACAATTTTGCGAAAATTCAAGCGTATTTTCAGTTAACGCTTTGATAAATAGGCCCCTATGAGTTCAAATCAGCATGGTTTTATGAGAAATAGATCATGTCAAACTAATATAATTATATTCTATGAGGAAGTATTAAGTAGAAATATAAAGGGGAATCAGTTGATATGATATACTTAGATTTTGCAAAGGCGTTTGATACAGTGCCACATGAGAGACTAATGTACAAAATTATAATACTGTGAATAGCTGAAAATGTTAGCTCATAGATAAATAACTGGAAAAAAAGACAGGGAGCAAAGAATAGTTGTAAATGGATCATACTCAGATTGGACAAAGGTAATCAGTGGAATCCCTCAGGGATCAGTACTGGGCCCTGATCTTTTTAATATTTTTATTAATGACTTGGAGCAAGGATTAAGCAGAAACATCTCTATATTTGCAGATGATACAAAGTTGTGTAAGGTCATTAAGTCAGATAAACTTGCGTTACAAGGGGATCTGCAAAAATTAGAAGTATGGGCAAGTAAATGGAAAATGAGATTTAATACGGGAAAATGCAAGGTTCTACATTTTGGAAGTAAAAATAAGCAGGCAATGTATTTTTTAAATGGGACAAGACTTAGCCAAACAGAGGAAGAAAGGGATATGTGAGTAGCAATACATAACAAGCTAAAGATGGGTGCACAATGCAGGGCAGCAGCTTCTAATGCTAATAAGATACTAGCATGTATTAAAAGAGGCATTGATTCAAGGGAGGAAAGCATAATTCTGTCACTATATAAATCTCTGGTAAGACCTCACCTTGAGTATGAAGTGCAGTTCTGTGGACCGATCTCAAAAAAAGACACTGCAGAACTCGAAAAAAATTCAGAGAACGGCCACAAAGCTAATGAGGGGAATGTAGAATTTAAGTTATGAGAGGTTAATCAAACTGGGTCTGTTTTCTCTAGCAAAAAGGTGCTTGAGAGATGACATGATTACTTTATATAAATATATATAAGGCCCATATACAGAGATGCCAGAAGCTTTATTCCAAGACAATTGTTTGTGACAAGAGGTCACAATTTAAGGCTGGAGGAAAGAAAATGTAATATCCTGCAATGGAAATATTTTTTTACTGTAAGAGCGATAAAATAGTGAAACTCGGGGGGCGGAGCTAGCTCTGAGTCTGGACGGCCGCACAACACTATAGCTCGGGCTACACTACCACAAATAAATATATATTTAGCTGTCCAGCTCAGCCGATTTCATTATCACAGGGTCTCTAACTCTGCGCTACACTCCACAGTGAAGTTTGAAGATTGTAGGACAATGCTGAACGACACTAAGCCATGAGATTTCCTGACGATCTTAGCTGAGGCCTGTGTGAGCAGCCATTTTACAACCCCGTGAGGGGACTCTCGCAAAAGAGGCATGAAGAGTTCTTCTGAGAGACTATATGCTACTTGTGGAGGCAGGGAGTTTTTGCGCTTGGTAATCCGGTACGGCAGATATGTTAGCACCTTGCTCCATAAGGATTAAGCCTTCACAATGCTCCTGTTGAACAACCATACTGGTGGACAGTAAGAGAACGGTAGTTCAACTCCATACAAACCCACAGTTCCCCAGTTAGGGGCCATCAATCCCACAGTCAACCCGACATAGCAGCAAGCTATCCTAATACCGGATACATCGACTTTTATCTGATACCTACTAGAGGGGCAATACCCACCAGGGTCGTCTTTAATATTGACTGGACCCTGGGCAAAAAATTTCTTGGGCCCCCACCCCATGCAATTTCGCTCTCCACCCCAACATCCCAAAAAACAACTAAATCAATATCATCCACTGCTGGGCTAATCATTTTTAAAAAAAATTAAATAAATTGCAATATGTGAAACTGTACCTAAGCAGTATTAATAAGTAAATAAATATATAAATTCCTCCACTGTGGATTTATTTAATATTCTTTTGAATGTGATTCTGGTGTGAGGTTAGCTGGTTAAAGATATTTAGGGCAGCCAACAGGAGCAAAGCAAGTTAAAGACTGAGGAGGAAGCATGGAGGTGCAGACAAATATAAGTTTACTGACTGGAACAGCAGAACTGCTATGGGAAACTGTAAAATCTGAGACACAGAGAAAACAAAAACTATAAAAATAAACCTTACATTAATGTCTGAAGTATCAGCATGACACTATACATCAGCCACAGCAGCACATGTCACTTCTTTGCTAGGGACAAGTTCCGTCTCACCCTGCACTAGACAATGCTGCATGGGGAGGGGCGTGTGTCCACTCACTTATTCTTCCCACTGACAACTTTCTACAAAGCACTGTTCCCCTACCAAACTTCAGTTAGTTGATCTTAGGGCCACAGCAGAAAGAGCAGGGCTAAGGGGACTAGCAGACTGGATGCTGTCTTCCCATGGCTGCATGGCTACAGTGTGAGATGAGTCACACAGCCTCAAGACTGAAGAGAGCAGTGTATGCAGCTGCACAGATGCTCAAATCCTCATGTGCCTGCCGCTCCAGCTTTCTGCTGCATGCACCTACAGTCAGCCCTACCCAGAAACAATCCCCACCACCAGAGCAGTTACCTGGTAACAGTGGTAACCCCAGTAGGACCTTTTCTGATGCAGTGGGAATGGCTGGATGCCAAGTTAGGGCTTTGCATTCAGTGCTGCACAGTGCTCATCTAAAACAGCATATGGCAATAGCTTGGCATGTCACATGACACCGGCACGGTCTGGCACAGTTTTTTTTTAAAAAAATATAGCAGAAGTACTTTTGACTGTGACAGTATTATGACTGAATGTGTGTGTTCCCCATGTCACATCAGCAGTCTGGTATGAACCATAAAAAAAAAAAAATTCTTTTTTTTTTTTAGGACTCTTGGGCCCCTCAACAGAGACTGGGCCCTGGGCAGCTGCCCCTTTTGCCCTGTGTTAAAGACGGTCCTGATACCCACAGCCTAAACATGATGACACCTAGTGAACGCACTTATATGGATTTGAAGGTATGTCTAAAGATACTTGCCGAAGAGGTGGAGACTTATTTTACCCCTGTATGCGTCTCTCATGGGGCCAGGGATTCAGCGTTCTTAAGCCAGCAGGTTCAGGAGTTACTGCCACCCCCCCAGATGGGCAGACCTGAGCCTCTAAAGTCTGAGCCTTACTACTCTCATAGCAATGTCTACGCGGTCTCTTCTAACCTGCCTGTTGAGACCCATGACATACACCCGCTCTGGGTTCCTGCTCACTCCACAGATCTAACTGGAGCTAAGTCCCCTCATACTTACAGCCTCAGGCGATACCCGGAACATACCCGACCATTAAGACGCCTCAGAGGACTCGGACACTTAGAGGGTCAATATCGAGTTGGAAAATTGCTTGACCGGGAAGGAGGCGATCAGGCTCACTCACCAACAGTAGCGCTAATCATCTTTTCTGCAGCCTTCAGCCTCGGCATTAGACCGACAGGACAATCCCATTATAGAAAGCTTGCACTTCCTTTCTTTACGCTGAGAACAGGCGTTGGCTAGCAGGCTCGCACACTGACTGTTCCCACAGATTCCTGTGTCTGTGCATTATCGTTATATGCAAGGCTCCTTTTCTCCTATCGCACCTTAGTTCCTTAGTTCCTATGCCAAATGTTATCTCCCACATGTTTGATTGCAACATTTTAGTGTATTACAAGTCTAAGTTTAGCGAATATACATAATCTTAGCTAAGTGACAATGACTGCCAGAATATGTGTTATACCCCCAACACTCCCACCCTTATCCTGGTTCATATCTCTTAACATGTGAATATTTCAGTATCTATCGTTTTGTAACCTTTATGTTTTAATAGTATGAAGTAGATTATACTAGCAGTTATATCAGTGTGTTCCCTGCTTGGGTAGAATATAAGCTACCTGATCATTACTATATATTGTTTATTAGTTTGAAAGCTTAAGCACATTGAGGCACTATTAACTGAGGGCTATAAAAATAAGTCTCATAGTCAGTCTCACCATATCCACACATAAGGTTCCAGAGGGGCAATGGAGGGTTTTATATCCCAAAGCGCCCATAAACATAGCTTTAAATGTGGGAATTGTAGAGTTTGTGAGCCCCACCTCCCTTTATATTTTACCTCCCCATAACTCAGGTTAATCTACAATACTATATCTATGCAGCCCCTCCTCCTATAGTTACTTTATTATGATGCCCCGGTTGGTACGGCCCTCCCCCCCCCCTTCTCCTCACCCTTTCTCTCTTTTGTTTCTCCTTTCTTCTTCTTTCCCCTATACACTGAGCGGCTCTTGCCCGCTGCATTTTCTATCTCTTCTTTACATAGTATGGCCTAGATGTAGCCAGTACAGTATCTAACCCCCCACTCCTAGTTACTATTGATATAGAAAGTTACTGAGTACCCTTCTCATAGTTGGGGGGATCATCCTCTGCTTACTCTAAAATAAAATGAAGTTCCACTTTATATAGCTCCAGCATTGCAGTCCTCTCTAACCAGGACATGATGTATCGTCTTCTAATTGTATATTAAGATTTTATGTTCTCGTTTCTACCCATAAAGTGCAGCTCTTCTTACTACATTCATAAGTCCTTTCGTTCATATCTATATATTCTTCAATAATTGAACATGGACTTAATATGTGATGCCACAACATTTTACATGTCTTAATAGGATATCCTTCAAAACATGAGAGTAATGTATATCGTGTCTTGTTGTACCCGATCTTAATGGGCGAATCCTGTATGTTATGTTACCTTGAAACTTCAATAAAAATTGTTTAAAAAAAAAAAAAAAATAGTGAAACTCATTACCAAATGAGGTAGTGAATGTCAATGCCTTAAATACATAAAAAATGGTTTGGAATCATTTCTGTCTAGAAGCAGAATTCAGAGATATGAATGATTGTGTTAAATGGGTCACCTTATAGTGGGACTAATTTTAGCTCAACTAGAGCTTTTTTGGAAGTATATTAGATTTGTAGAGGTTGTACTCGATGGATTTTGGTCATTTTTTTCAAATTCATCTACTATGTTACTATGTATGAGGTATAAGAAATCTGCAACAAAAAGTGTGAAAAAACATTTTTATTACAATTTTGCTAAAAAAGTTATAGACAATAAATAAATAAGTACCACTTTATCTCATGTTTTACTATAAAGCACAGTTAGCTAAGCTTTTATTTCTAGCAAGTGGCATGCTAGATACTAGTATCTGACAAATATGCTTTAAATACTATCCATAACCAATAAACATATTGCAGATGAGCTGGTGCTTTAGTGCAATGTATCTTAACCGTGCTCCTCAAGTACCCCCAACAGGCAAGGTTTTTATTATAGCTGAACCCGTGCACAGTTGAAATAATCAGCTGATCAGTTACACTTTGACTCTCACCCATCAGCTGATTATTTAATCTATGCACTGGTTCAGCTATAATTAAAACCTGCCCTGTTGGGGGTACTTTTGGGCCGCGGTATATGAGTTTTTACGGCATTTCATATCTAGTGCGTCACCAGCCTCTGACCTCACTGCACGTCACTGCTGAACAGGATTACCTTGGGGTGCTGACTGCATGGCTACAGGGGGTACCATGTTTGCGTGACTACTGGGGGTGTCGGGATTGGGACTGTGGTAGGTTGCCTAAAACCCCCTGACTGCATCTCACGCCACATCTTCTTTACCATATTAAACATTCTTTTTTGGCCCCTACCCCTTAATCCAAGAGAAGTGTCACTACCCGAGTCAGATTCAGATACAGTAGAGTCAGCCGAGTCAGACCTATCGTGTGTGAAGACAAGTGTGTTTGTCCCTTATATGCAATTTTACTTGACTCACCGGTGGCAGAAGATAAGGATTCCCATCCTGCTTGCTCCAAAGCCGTTTGAACTGTAGCAGCCTGCTGGACCTGGGCAGTCTGAGCCACTGGAACGGATATCTGTACCGAAGTGCCTGGCAGGGCGGACATATCCTGAGCTGTAGCAATAGCTGTGAATGGAATTAGCAGCTGTATCACCCCCTGCAAAAGAGAAAACAAGTCACTAGCATTGCAAACTTGGGGAATGGCAGGAGCTGCAACAGTGTCATTTTGTGAAACCTGATTGTGTGTCAGCTGTTGTGTTTCACCTCCATTACTCCTGACTGCATTCTGAACACCACTCACACTGCCAGTATTCGCTGCCACAGTCATCCTAATATTAGTTGTCTGCGGTTGTGAGGTATTAACCCCTGTCTCCTGAAAACGTGCATGCTGTGTAGCATTTGCATCAGCATTATATCCTGCCGTAGTAATTATAGCCCCAGGTCCCTGAGTTGCTACATTATGCTGTTTTAATTGCCTTCTCAAATTGCTCTTATTTCTAGTGGTCTGCGGTATCCATGCTGCACCTTTATTGCTAGCGCCACACCCATTTCCCCAAGTAATCTTTGTGCCACGGTGACCCCTTCTATTCAAACCTCCTCTCGTTGGCCTAGCCCTTATTGGCCCATAGCCCTGACAAGTTGCGTGCCCTAGCTGCAAAGGTCCTGCCAGGCCCAAAGTCTTCGTGGAGCTGAGGAACGATGGACCGTTGCGCTTGGGGACTGTGCAGCGACTGACTTCCGGTGACGTAACCAGAAGGGGCGGGACGCGGGACGTCAACTTCCGGGAGGATCGTGTGGACCAACCAGAATGGCGGAAGACGTCGCCGAAGAGGACATCGCTGCCGCTATGGTTACCAGGAGTGCAGAGACTGCCGATGCTGCTGCCGGTGGGACAGAAGCAAACAAGGACTCCACCGAAGCTGCAGGTAAGATGGAGGTTGCAGGGAGAGGTGGCGGAGGCTGCGGATATGCCTGGCTTGTAGGCCCTGAACCACCAATGACGTACGTAGATGCCATATTTGCAGGATACGTGCCAGGCACTGAATCACCAATGGTAGCAGATGGGCGCTAGGGGGTTGAGGTGGGCATTAGTGGGTGATTGAAACCCGAGTAAGCAGGCCCTGAACCACCAATGATGGGATCATTATTGTTAGGTGGATCCGTATTGGTATGGGGTGTACTAGGCCCTGAGCCACCAATGATCGCAGCATTGCAAGGAGCAGTGGAATCTACACTAGGCCTCAAATTAGGCCCGAGGGCATCTGAACCGATCGCAGCAGGCCCCCGATGTCGGCAATTGTGTGTGGCCTAATTGTTGATGGTATTCAGGGGATTCTGAAACCGTAGTTAATAAATGGTGTGTTTGAATATTAATATCTGCCTGCCTCGTATGTCTAATAGTGGGCTGACTAGGAGGGATCACATCCCCTATATTATCACTATTTTCCAAGGTACTTATCTGCTTTCTCCTTGTAGGTAACTAAAACTGTAGCTCTTGGAAGCTGACTTGAATGAGGCCTAGAAGTCTGAAGGAAGAATAGAAATGTCTCTGCTTCAGGATACCAGGAGAAGAGGGAAAGGGAACTGAAAGCTGCACGCTTAAAGGTCAGGAAGGGGCTCCTCCCCAAACTTACAACAATGTTGCACTAGCTTCACTACCTAGCCCTCTACTCCAATCTCACTCCCTACAGCTTTAACCCATAGGTTGCTACAGTCCCATGCTGGTCCTTACACTGCCTATCTGTATAGTAAAATAAGGGAGCTGCACTATATGAATAATAAAATAATTGTGGAAAGCCAGAAAGAGACCTTATCAATTGCAACAACCTAAATTAAACTATATATTAACCCCTAAACCTAACTTAACCCTAACTCTAAACCTAACCCTAACGCCACCTAACTTTAACATGATTACAATTATTAACTAAATAATAACTATTTAAAACTAAATACCTGTGAAATAAAACCTAAGCTAGCTACAATATAACTAATAGTTATATTGTAGCTAGCTTATGTTTTATTTTTATTTCACAGGTAAGTTTGTATTTATTTTAACTAGGTAAACTAGTTAGTAAATAGTTATTTACCTGTGAAATAAAACCTAACCTGCCTTACACTAAAACCTAACATTATAAAAAATAACAAACACTAAAATTACTAAAAATACAAAAAACCTACCATTACAAAAAATAACAAACAAAATTATCCAAAATAATAAAAATTATTCCTATTCTAATACCCTTTTAAAAAAAAAAAACCTAAAAAAAAGCCTAATCTAGAATAAAATACCAAGGGCCCTTAAAAGGGCCTTTTGTAGGGCATTGCCCTAAAGTTAATAGTTTTTTTGCTACAAACCCACAAACTAAAAATAAAGTAAAACCTAATCTACCCATTGCCCTAAAAAAGGCATCTGTGTGGGCATTGTCCTTAAAAGGGCATTTAGCTTGTTTTCCTGCCCTTAAAAGGGCATTCCGTTTGTTTATGAAATGCCCAAGCCCTAATCTAAAAATAAAAACCCACCCCAAAATGACAAAATACATTACACAAAATAACAAACAAATTATCCAAAATAATAAACATTATTCCTATTCTAATACCCATTTTTTTTAAAAACCCAAACCAAAATAAAAAACCTAATCTAGAATAAACTACCAATAGCCCTTAAAAGGTTAAACAGCTCTTTTACCTGAAATAAAAATACAAACACCCACTAACATTACAAATTTCAAACCCACAAAATAAAAAAATAAAAATCTAAAAAAAACCTAAGCTTACCATTGCCCTGAAAGGGGCATTTGTATGGGCATTGCACTTAAAAGGGCATTTAGCTCTTTCGCTTTGCCCTTAAAAGGGCATTTAGCTCTTTTGCCAAAAGCCCAAACCCTAAACTAAAAAAAACCACCCAAAAAACCCTTAAAAAAACCTATCACTAACCCCCAAAGATCCACTTACAGTTTTTGAAGTCCCGCTTAAACAATCTTCATCCAGGTGGCAAAGTCCTCATCCAGGCGGCAAGAAGTCTTCATCCAGGCGGCCTCTTCTATCTTCATCCAGGCGGCGAAGTCCTCATCTAGGCGGTGAGAAGTCTTCATTCAGGCGGCGAGAAGTCTCCATCCAGGCAGCCTCTTCTATCTTCATCCAGGCGATGAAGTCCTCATCCAGGCGGTGAGAAGTCTTCATCTTGGCGGCCTCTTCTATCTTAATCCAAGTGGCATCTTCTATCTTCATCCTGGTGGCGCGGAGTGGGTCCATCCTGAAGACATCAAGTGCGTACACTGAATCTTCAATGCAAGGTACGCGATTCAAGATTGGGTCCCTTGCATTCCTATTGGCTGATTTGATTTTGGAAATTCAAATAAGCCAATAGGATGAGAGCTACTGAAATTCTATTGGCTGTTCAAATAATCCAATAGAATTTCAGTAGCTCTCATACCTTGCATTTAAGATTCAGTGTACGACGGCGACCGTATGAAGAGGACGCTCTGCGCAGGATGTCTTCAGGATGGACCCGCTCTGTGCTGCCAGGATGAAGATAGAAGATGCCGCCTGGATGAAGATAGAAGAGGCCGCCTGGATGAAGGCTTCTCACCACCTAAATGAGGACTTCGCCGCCTGGATGAAGATAGAAGAGACCGCCTGGATTAAGACTTCTCGCCGCCTGGATGAGGACTTTGCCACCTGGATGAAGATCGTTCAAGCGGGACTTCAAAAACTGTAAGTGGATATTCGGGGGTTAGTGATAGATTTTTTCAAGGGTTCTTTTGGAGTTTAGGGTTTCGGCTTTTGATAAAGAGCTAAATGCCCTTTTCAGGGCAAAGAAAAAGAGCTAAATGCTATTTTAAGGGCAATGCCCATACAAATGCCCTTTTCAGGGAAATGGGTAGCTTAGGTTTTTGTTAGATTTAGGTTTTTTATTTTGGGGGGTTGGTTAGGTGGTGGGTTTTACTGTTGGGGGGTCTTTGTATTTTTTTTACAGGTAAAAGAGCTGTTTAACTTAGGGCAATGCCCTACAAAAGGCCCTTTTAAGGTCTATTGGTAGTTTCATTGTAGGCTAGGGTTGTTTTTATTTTGGGTAGGCTTTTTTATTTTCATAGGGCTATTAGAATAGGTGTAATTCTTTTTTATTTTTGATAATTTTGTTTGTTATTTTTTCATAATTTAGTGTTTGTTATTTTTTGTAATTTAGTCTTTTTTATTTTTGCAATTAGATAGTTTGTAATTTTTAGAGTAGTGCTATGATTTTTTTAACCCCTTAACGACCAAGGACGTACGCCACACGTCCTCAAAAAAAATACAGTTAATGACCGAGGACGTGTGGCGTACGTCCTTGGTCTGGAAAGCAGATGGAAGCGATCCTGCTCGCTTCCAGTTGCTTTCTGGTTATTGCAGTGATGTCTCGATATCGAGGCATCCTGCAATAACCTTTTTTAGCAATCCGGTGCAGAGAGAGCCACTCTGTGGCCCTCTCTGCACCGGACATCACCGGCTAAATCCGTTGGTGGGTGGGAGCCGGTTCGGGAGGCGGGTGGCGGCCATCGATGGCCCTGATGATGTGGAGGGGGGCAGGATCGTGGGCGGGGGTGATCGGAGGCGCACACGGATGGGTGGGAACCGCTCCACTACAGAAAAATGAAGTATTAAAAGTTTTAAAAAGTAGTCAATATTTATATAAAACTACATTAGTCGGGGGATGGGGGATTGGTCTGTGTGGGGGGGAAGCTACACTACAGAAAAAGAACATAAAAAAACAAAAAAAAAAACATTTCTCTTGCAAACTGGGCGATGAAGTCCTCATCCAGGCGGTGAGAAGTCTTCATCTTGGCGGCCTCTTCTATCTTAATCCAAGTGGCATCTTCTATCTTCATCCTGGTGGCGCGGAGTGGGTCCATCCTGAAGACATCCAGTGCGTACACTGAATCTTCAATGCAAGGTACGCGATTCAAGATTGGGTCCCTTGCATTCCTATTGGCTGATTTGATTTTGGAAATTCAAATAAGCCAATAGGATGAGAGCTACTGAAATTCTATTGGCTGTTCAAATAATCCAATAGAATTTCAGTAGCTCTCATACCTTGCATTGAAGATTCAGTGTACGATGGCGACCGTATGAAGAGGACGCTCTGCGCAGGATGTCTTCAGGATGGACCCGCTCTGTGCTGCCAGGATGAAGATAGAAGATGCCGCCTGGATGAAGATAGAAGAGGCCGCCTGGATGAAGGCTTCTCACCACCTAGATGAGGACTTCGCCGCCTGGATGAAGATAGAAGAGACCACCTGGATTAAGACTTCTCGCCGCCTGGATGAGGACTTTGCCACCTGGATGAAGATCGTTCAAGCGGGACTTCAAAAACTGTAAGTGGATCTTCGGGGGTTAGTGATAGATTTTTTCAAGGGTTCTTTTGGAGTTTAGGGTTTCGGCTTTTGATAAAGAGCTAAATGCCCTTTTCAGGGCAAAGAAAAAGAGCTAAATGCTATTTTAAGGTCAATGCCCATACAAATGCCCTTTTCAGGGAAATGGGTAGCTTAGGTTTTTGTTAGATTTAGGTTTTTTATTTTGGGGGGTTGGTTAGGTGGTGGGTTTTACTGTTGGGGGGTCTTTGTATTTTTTTTACAGGTAAAAGAGCTGTTTAACTTAGGGCAATGCCCTACAAAAGGCCCTTTTAAGGTCTATTGGTAGTTTCATTGTAGGCTAGGGTTGTTTTTATTTTGGGTAGGCTTTTTTATTTTCATAGGGCTATTAGAATAGGTGTAATTCTTTTTTATTTTTGATAATTTTGTTTGTTATTTTTTCATAATTTAGTGTTTGTTATTTTTTGTAATTTAGTCTTTTTTATTTTTGCAATTAGATAGTTTGTAATTTTTAGAGTAGTGCTATGATTTTTTTAACCCCTTAACGACCAAGGACGTACGCCACACGTCCTCAAAAAAAATACAGTTAATGACCGAGGACGTGTGGCGTACGTCCTTGGTCTGGAAAGCAGATGGAAGCGATCCTGCTCGCTTCCAGTTGCTTTCCAGTTATTGCAGTGATGTCTCGATATCGAGGCATCCTGCAATAACCTTTTTTAGCAATCCGGTGCAGAGAGAGCCACTCTGTGGCCCTCTCTGTACCGGACATCACCGGCTAAATCCGTTGGTGGGTGGGAGCCGGTTCGGGAGGCGGGTGGCGGCCATCGATGGCCCTGATGATGTGGAGGGGGGCGGGATCGTGGGCGGGGGTGATCGGAGGCACGCACGGACGGGTGGGAACCGCTCCACTACAGAAAAATGAAGTATTAAAAGTTTTAAAAAGTAGTCAATATTTATATAAAACTACATTAGTCAGGGGGTGGGGGATTGGTCTGTGTGGGGGGAAAGCTACACTACAGAAAAAGAACATAAAAATAAAAAAAAAAAACATTTCTCTTGCAAACTGGGTACTGGCAGACAGCTGCCAGTACCCAAGATGGCCCCCAATAAGGCAGAGGGGGAGGGTTAGAGAGCTGTTTTGGGGGGAATCAGGGAGGTTGGGGGCTAAGGGGGGATCCTACAAAGTAGCATATGTAAATATGCTAAAAATTTATTATTATTTTTTTTAAAAAAAACTTTTATTTTAGTATTGGCAGACTTTCTGCCAGTACTTAAGATGGCGGGGACAATTGTGGTGTGGGGGATGGAAGGGAGCTGTTTGGGAGGGATCAGGGGGTCTGATGTGTCAGGTGGGAGGCTGATCTCTACACTAAAGCTAAAATTAACCCTGCAAGCTCCCTACAAACTACCTAATTAACCCCTTCACTGCTAGCCATAATACACGTGTGATGCGCAGCAGCACTTAGTGGCCTTCTAATTACCAAAAAGCAACGCCAAAGTCAAATATGTCTGCTATTTCTGAACAAAGGGGATCCCAGAGAAGCATTTACAACCATTTGTGCCATAATTATACAAGCTGTTTGTAAATAATTTCAGTGAGAAACCTAAAATTGTGAAAAATTTAGCGTTTTTTTTAATTTGATTGCATTTGGCGGTGAAATGGTGGCATGAAATATACCAAAATGGGCCTAGATCAATACTTGGGGTTGTCTACTACACTACACTGAAGCTAAAATTAACCCTAGAAGCTCCCTACTTGCTCCCTAATTAACCCCTTCACTGCTGGGCATAATACACGTGTGGTGCGCAGTCGCATTTAGCAGCCTTCTAATTAGTAAAAAGCAAAGCCAAAGCCATATATGTCTGCTATTTATGAACAAAGGGGATCCCAGAGAAGCATTTACAACCATTTATGCTATAATTGCATAAGTTGTTTGTAAATAATTTCAGTGAGAAACCTAAAGTTTGTGAAAAAAATTGTGAAAAAGTGAACAATTTTTTTTATTTGATCGCATTTGGCGGTGAAATGGTGGCATGAAATATACCAAAATGGGCCTAGATCAATACTTTGGGATGTCTTCTAAAAAAAAATATATACATGTCAAGGGATATTCAGGGATTCCTGAAAGATATCAGTGTCCCAATGTAACTATCGCTAATTTTGAAAAAAAGTGGTTTGGAAATAGCAAAGTGCTACTTGTATTTATGGCCCTATAACTTGCAAAAAAAGCAAAGAACATGTAAATATTGCATATTTATAAACTCAGGACAAAATTTAGAAACTATTTAGCATATGTTTTTTTTGGTGGTTGTAGATGTGTAACAGATTTTGGGGGTCAAAGTTAGAAAAAGTGTTTTTTTTTCAATTTTTTCCTCATATTTTATAATTTTTTTTATAGTAAATTATAAGATATGATGAAAATAATGATATATTTTGAAAGTCCATTTAATGGCGAGAAAAACGGTATATAATATGTGTGGGTACATTAAATGAGTAAGGGGAAAATTACAGCTAAACACAAACACCGCAGAAATGTAAAAATAGCCTTGGTCCCAAACGGACAGAAAATGGAAAAGTGCTGTGGTCATTAAGGGGTTAATGTGTATTTTAGTTTTCTTTAATTGGTAGCTAGTTTAATTTTAGTTTTATAGTTATATTAGTTCAATTGTTAGTTTAAATTTAGCTTTTTTTAATTTGACAGGTAAGTTTTAATTTAATTTAAGATAGGGAAATTGTAATTTTAATATAAAGTTAGGGGGATGTTAGGTTTAGGGGTTACTAGTTTAAATTAGTTTATTACAATGTGGGTGGCTTTTGGTTTAGGGGTTAATAGTTTAGTTTAGTATATTTCGTTGTGGGGGGCTTGCGGTTTAGGGATTAATTGGTTTATTATAGTGGCGGTGGTGTAGGGCTTAATAACTTTAGTATAGTGTGGGCGATGTGGGCGGACAGCAGATTAGGGGTAAATAATATTTAAATAGTGTTTGCAATGCGGGAGGGCGGCAGTTTAGGGGTTTATAACTTTATTATAGTGGTGACGATGTCGGGGAGGGGCAGAATAGTGGTTAATAAATTGTATTCTTGGCGGCGATCTCGGGAGCGGCAGATTAGGGGTTAATAACTTAAAAATAGTATTTGCAATGCGGGAGGGCCTCGGTTTAGGGGTTAATAGGTAGTTTATGGGTGTTAGTGTACTTTGTAACACTTTAGTTAGGGGTTTTATGTTACAGTTTTGTAGCATAAAACTCATAACTACTGCTTTTAGATTGCGAAGCGGATCTTGTCGGTATAGACTGGAACGCAAGAACGTAATGGCAGTGCTATGGAAGTCCCATGAAAAAACTTAATTTTTACGTGTGCGGGACTGACGTTGCGTTATACGCTAAAAGGCTTGTGGTACAGCTATACTGACAAGACATGTAATGGCTGCGGTGCTGTTTTAACGCTGAAATTACCATTTTTTCAGCATTAAACATGAGCGCACAACTCGTAATCTAGGTGTAGGATAATTTGATAGCCTATCTTATTTCAAAAAGAAGATATTGTTTTTTTTAGTTGCAAGATCCTCAACGTTATTGCATGTGCATTTTGCTAATTTAGTTATTCTATGTGCCAGAAATATTATCTTTGCATCTTGGAAGTCTAATAAAACACCTAACGTTCCAGAATTTCTTTCTAATATAAAGTCAAAGATGATCTTAGAACAAATCAATGTCTTCTGAAGAAGTACAAATATATTTTGAGAAATGGTAAAACCTAATCTCTTCTTTTCCAGAAGCAGTGCAGAGGCAATTACATAGCACCATTCCGAAACACAATATACTGTATATGCAGAATGTGGGTTTAAGAGGGGATTTAGGGGTGAATTTACTAAAGTGCGAGTGGACATGATACAATGTAGTGTATCATGTCCGCTGCACATCGATAAATGCCGACAGCATACGCTGTTGGCATTTATCATTGCACCAGCAGTTCTTGTGAACTACTGGTGCAATGCCGCTCCCTGCAGATTCGTGGCAGAGGGAGTCAATCAACCCGATCATATTCGTTTGGGTTGATTTCTGACCGCCGCCTAAGAGCAGGCAGACAGGATATGGAGCAGCGGTCTTTAGACCGCTGCTTCATAATTTCTGTTTCCGGCGAGCTTGATAAATTGACCCCTTAGTCTAATTTCCCGGCCTTGCTGGCTAAAAATGCAGACCATATATAACCCAAATTCATTTGTTTGACAGGTCTTTGATCCAATAGTTTGGTCAGCTATACTAACCTGAAATTACATGAAATCTCCTTCCTTCCTAATTTTTTTTATTTTTAAAATTCTGTTCTAATTTCAATATTTGTTTGTGGAAAAGATTTAAGAGAAAAGAAGAAAAATCCCAGCAATTTATGAATTTTGGAAGATTTTTTCTGGGAGATACTAAGTTGCTATGCCTAACCCTAGGTTTGGATAAAATGTCAATATCGTATTGGTTACAACTTTGGGAATTTTACTGTAAAATGTTGTCCTTTTGTTATTAAGATAAGAAGCATAAATTGTGAATATGTCTTTTTTTTTTGTTATTTTTTTTTCTGTTTTCTTTTTCTTAAGGGATTAAATGCTTATCGGGGCGTTTCCAGGAGAGAAGGGAGAACACACTTTAACTTTAACTTACCTAAATATAACTTAAAACATGTGCAATAATAAATAAAGACAGACAACTTCGTAGTGGGAAAAGTTTGACCGTCACAGGTCAAATTTTTATTAAACTTTTAACTTTATTTTTAGCCAACAGAAACAAAAATGGCGGCATAGAGCTAAATAAGGCCCAGAACAGCAAGGAGATCAACGGCCCAACAGAAACAAGCAGCAGAGGGGTCTCTGCTCAAAAAGGAAATGACGCTGAGGGGTTGCAGAGATCACGTGACTATCCCCCAATGGGGAGAGAGGGCGGTTACCTCACATGCACATGAGGCCTACCGCCCCTCCCCTTTCTGGTCATCACTCACCCCTAGCGACCTTTTCCTGCGCAACAGGGCTGAGACCTCCCACCGCCAGGGTGTAATTTGATCTCCACCTGAAAAAAGGATTCTCTGCTACCAAGCCGCTCAAACCGAATAGACAGAGCTGGGAGATCCCAAACCTTACTGCTATGGACTTATCCAGGCCTAGGTTGATTAGCCATAGCCCTGCTATTAGCATGAAAGCCACCATTGACAAACAAAGGGGGTTGGGAGGGAGGGAAAACACTTCACAGCCTGGATCGGATGGAGAAGAGGAAGTTGGCAGGGAAGCATCAGCTTTTTACCAGGTAAGGAGGGGCCTTCCCTAAAATGCAACATTGTTGCACCTAGAACCAACCCACTATTTCCTATCCCACTTTCCTACAGCCTTAACCCTTAGCCTGCTACAGGCCCATGCTGGGCCCTACACGAACTTAAGGGATTAAATGCTTATAGGGGCATTTCCAGGAGAGAAGGGAACACACTTTAACTTTAACTTACCTAAATGTAAGTCAAAACATGTGCAATAATAAATAAAGACAGACAACTTCGTAGTGGGAAAATTTTGACCGTCACAGGTCAAATTTTTGTTAAACTTTTAACTTTATTTTTAGCCAACAGAAACAAAAATGGCGACATAGAGCTAAATAAGGCACAGAACAGCAAGGAGATCAACGGCCCAATGGAAACAAGCAGCAGAGGGGTCTCTGCTCAAAAAGGAAATGATGCTGAGGGGTTTCAGAGATCACATGACCATCCCCCAATGGGGAGAGAGGGGGTTACCTCACGTGCACATGTGGCCTACCGCCCCTCCCCTTTCTGGTCATCACTCACCCCTAGCGACCTTTTCCTGTGCAACAGGGCCGAGACCTCCCGCCACAAGGAAGCATTACCAATGCTCTTGCCACCACCACCGCAACCTGACTTACAGGAAGGGTGAAATAGCTCTCTGGATGTCCTTAATAAACAGATCTAGCCCTACATCTGATAAATGAACTTTGTCCCGTCTGTTGAGTTCAGTTCTGTCAGCTGAGATGGCTTTGTGCCGTACCACAAAGCCACCAGACCCTGTGACGGTTTTTGAAATTGAGGCATTAATTTTATTTCTAATTCTGTAGGCAGCCGTATGGGCTGACATATGCCTCCAATGAAGGCGGGGAACTATGTTTTGACCACCCTACCTGACTGCATATCTGACTGCATAATTTTAATCAATTGGAGTACTGGGACGGACCCAACATCGTTACCCCCCAGATGAAGGACAAGGAGATGAGGTTTCCCCCATCTTAAGAGGGCCCCAGAGATCACCTCAGCAAGTTGAGGTCAGCACATTCCCCTATTCCCTAACCACCTAACGGAGGCTTTGTGTGATGGGAACCCTAAATTCTGTCCCATTGGGAGGGAGGAGCATCGAATGGAGGCCCAGTGGATGAAGGAGTGACCCAAAATCCATATCCGCTTCGCTCCTGGGTGTACTTCTGTGGAGACAAAGAGTTTAGTATGTGTACACACAAATGTAAATCAAACAAGTGGTCGAACATATTTTTTTAAGGAACTGGATCACCACCGCCCCAGACGCTTAATGTCATCGCCTGAATAGCCTATGATCGCTGCTTGCGTTGCTGCCCCGATGCAAAATGAGTGAGGCGCAATGTTCCTGTTATCTAGGCCTGCTTTGAGTGCTGCTTGCTTCAAGACCCTGCTAAATTGGAATTTGGACAGAGATTTCCCGTCAAGACAAGTAAGCGTTAACTACAGCTATAGGACATGAAATCCTCTCCAGCCTAGGTGGAATGTGGAGCCAAGTGCTTCTACCTGACTGGTCTGTTTTTGAGAATGGGATAAATAGCAGGAGGGAATCAACCACGGCTCTAACATGCTCCTACTGTCTGTTTAAAGGGGGCGACTAACTCACACGGAGGGCCGCAGCAAAAGCCAGCACAAACGCGGCTTTAAACAGAAGGACCTCAAATGGGGAGGAGCAGGTGCTATCAAGCGCATGTACCAGCCTATCAAGTCGCTCTTCAGTGATGGGTTCGCGATCCTCAATCTTCCGAGGCTGGACCCTACCCCACCCTTTAACCACCTGCCGAATGAAAAATGAATTTGTGGGGTCTGGTAAATTCAATGCCCGGTAAAAAAATGACAAAGCAGCCAATTTTGATTGGATGGCTCCCTGACGAGCATCTAAGGTGTGAAGACTCACCAACCAGTCGCACAAAGATGCCTGAATCCCTCGGGCAGCTTCTACTCCCCTGGACAGACAGAGCTGGTCCCATTTGTTCCATAGTTTCAAATAAGTGTGCCACGTGGATGGGGCTAAGGTGGAGTGCACCAAGGGCAACAGAGCTATCCAGGAACTACCAGCTGCCAAAGGAAAGCAGGACAACGTAAACCCACTGGTGATGCAGTTGGAACTAAACGTCTAAAAGTCTCCCACTCAAATCTTGACAACGCATCCACCACTACGTTATTAACTCCGGGAACATGTCTTGCTTGGAACTGTATATTGAGTTCCTAACAATGCAGCACCAAGTGTCGCAGCAAAGTCACTACCACCCCTGAAGTGGCTGACAGGTTATTAATCGCGTATACGACACTGGTGTTGTCCGTCCAGAAAACAATTGTCTTGTTTGAAAATTTCCTACCCCAGAGTTCAATTGACAGGACTATGGGGAACAGTTCCAGGAGGGTTAAATTGCAGGTAAGGCCAAGAGCAGACCAAGTTCCCGGCCATCGCACCGCACTCCACTCCCCCTGGAAGTAAGCCCCATAGCCATGTGACCCTGCTGCATCCATGAAGAGGTGCAAGAGTTGACTGGAGATTGGTTCTGAGCACCAAACTCGCACCCCATTAAACCTATTTAGAAAAATCCCCCAAACTCCCAGATCTGCAAGAAGATCAGCTGTGAGTGTGATTCTTTGAGTAGGTTTTTCTCTGCCACTAAGTTGTCTTTCTAACCTACGGTTAAAGATCCTACCCATGGGGATGGCTCTACAAGCAAAGTTGAGGAGCCCTAGCAAGGATTGCAACTGTTTTTTCAAAGAAAACCTTTGGAAACAGCCGCTCGAACTGCTTCCAACATAGCCTTAATTTTATTGGTGGGTAATCTACAAACCATCGCCACTGTGTCTATTTCAATGCCCAGAAAGACCAAGCATGACGTGGGACCTTGTGTTTTGTCCTCTGCCAGAGGTACCCCAAACTGGGACATAATCCTGCACATGCTGTTCATTAACCTTAAGCATTCGCCTGAATCTGCCCTCCCAACCAGAAGGAAATCATCAAGCTAATGTGCTATTGAATCGCTGCCGGCACAACTGGCCACTACCCAGTGCAAAAAGGTGCTAAAGGCCTCAAAGAGGGCGCATTACAGGGAGCAGCCCATAGGCAGACAACGATCCACATAGTACAAACCCTGAAACTTGCACCCCATGAGTGGGAACACAGACGGGTGAAGTGGCAACAAACGGAAGGAGGACTCGATGTCCAACTTTGCCAATAGAGCATCTCTCCCTGCCCGTCGAACCAGGTCTAATGCACTATCAAATGATTGATACCGCACAGAGCTAAGTTGGGGGTCGATAGCATCATTAACCGAGCTACCTTTTGGGTATGAAAGGTGCTGTATCAGGCAAAATTTTCCAGAGTCCTTCTTGGGAACCACCCCTAGAGGTGAAATTGTCAAACTTGGAAGTGGGGGAGAAGAAAATGGCCCAGCCATGTGGCCCAGGGACACTTCTTTACAATTTTTTTCTAATACCGCTTCAGGATGCTGGTATGCTGAAATTAAGTTTCTTTGAAAACGCGCCCCCTTAACTTTTTGAAAAATTGGAATTTTAAAACCAAATGAAAACCCCTCCCACAACATTCTTGCTGTGTCCTGGTCTGAATAGGCCAGCAACCAGGGTTTAAGCGCGTGAACCCTCACCGGGGTGTCCATCCTTCTGTCCCATGAGTGACGTAGAGGGCCTACTGCCGTTACCACTATCTTTTCTTTTAGAACAGTCGCTTCCCGGGTGTGACCCTGAGCAGAACTTACAGGAGTGTCTGAAAGTGCATGCGCTGCCCTTATCACACTTCTTTTCTTGGTATGCCCAACAGGAACCACTCCTTTTCCTAAATCTGGTATTCCGAAAGGGCTGATGATTTGCCGAGGAATTAGTGGCAACCCCCTGGGGGTCCATATGCTGCCACAATTGATTATCAGTGCAATCAAAAGTTAGCGTAGGATTGCCTACCATTTTTCTCCGAAATTCAGAGTCATATTCTCTCCACACACCTTCAATACGATTAGGCTGTATCCAGTGTATGGTGTTGGTGTATTTTAATATAACTAAATTCTGAGAAGGGTACTTTGCTAAATAGCATGAAGAGAAAACCCTAAAACACTGCAACCATTCATCAAAAGAGTCTGGGTGCTTATATAAATCTCAGTCTAAACTACACATGCCTATTTAGTGGCTAAGTTTAGACAGATTAGGCACATATGAATATCACATCAACAAAATTAGCCTGAGTATTCCTGTTGGACAAACGCAAATTAACATAAGTCACTCAGTCAGTGTGTAATCCCAGATATGAAGTCAAACAGTAGCACTGTTGAATTAGTATATCCTTAGCTTCAGATGCTTGGGTTATGATCCTGATGCAGTGGCAGAATTTAATTCTGCCTTTCTCAGATTTAATAAGCCAAAGTCCATGCTATACACTCCGTATGTAGAGCTAGGATAAATTGATAGGTAGCTAGTGAGTAGAGTTAATGATATCCCACTGTACAGTATCTCATTTGCTGAAAAGGCTTGGATGGTAAATAAAGTCAGTATTAACCCACTGCTCAATATCTCAAAGGGGGATGCTGTACCACCTAGGCCCTACTCTCGCAGGAACTCTTTTAATTAATATTACTTATATTTTGCATGTGAGTGTTACACCTAGTTTGCCCCCCTTACGTAGAATCCAGCAGTTTTAATGCACATTAGCAAATATAATGAGACTGTACATAGCTTGCCCTTGCTCAATTAATTTTTCAAGCCTGATGATCAGAATAAAACTTCAGGTCTCCCTGCTGAAGTCCCCTCCATGAGAAGACGGTGGTTCCCTTCTCATGGTTATGTGAATATAAACCTGCACGTTGATCATTTCCTCCCTTTATATTGGAGTCATGGATACCGGAGTCTGCAGCTGTTCTATTGCCTCAGCTCGCCTATCATCTGTGGGTCCTGGCGGAAGCAAACGGTCCTGTGAGAGTAGCTCATGGCCTTGTTGTATTAACGGAGCCCCTTATCCCTAACTGGCGTTCCCAGCTTTGACAGCTGCTTTGTTCCCGCACAGCCTTCAATGTTTCCCCAGCTGGGTTCAGATCTCCGTACTCAGCAAGTGTACTCACACGTACATGCTTTCATGACCATGCCCACCGGATGTCCCAAAACATTTTTTGTTGGGCAAACTGGGTACTGGCAGACAGCTGCCAATACCCAAGATGGCGGCAAATAGGTAGCAGGGGGAGGATTAGAGAACTGTTTTGGGGGGAAAATTGAAGTTTGAATGCTAAGCTGAATATAGATTTTAAAAAAAGCCTTTTATTTCAGTATTGCCAGGCTTTTTGCCAGTACTTAAGATGGCAGGGAAGATTGTGGGGTGGGGGAGGGAAGAGAGCTGTTTGGGAGGGATCAGGCTGTGGGATGTGTCAGGTGGGAGGCTGATCTCTACACTAAAGCTAAAAATAACCCTACAAGCTCCCTACAAGCTACCTATTTACCCCTTCACTGCTGGGCATAATACAAGTGTGGTGCGCAGTGGCATTTAGCGGCCTTCTAATTACCAAAAAACAATGCCAAAGCCATATATGTATGCTATTTCTGCACAAAGGGTATCCCAGAAAAGCATGTACAACAATTTGTGCCATGATTGCACTAACTGTTTGTAAATAATTTCAGTGAGAAACCTAAAATTGTGAAAAAGTTAACGATTTTTTTTATTTGATCGCATTTGACGGTGAAATGGTGGCATGAAATATACCAAAATGGGCCTAGATCAATACTTTGGGTTGTCTACTAAACTACACTAAAGCTAAAATTAACCCTATAAGCTACCTAATTAACCCCTTCATTGCTGGGCATAATACACGTATGGGGCGCAGCGGCAGTTAGCTGCCTTCTAATTACTAAAAAGCAATGCCAAAGACATATATGTCTGCTATTTCTGAACAAAGGGGATCCCAGAGAAGCATTTACAACCATTTGTGCCATAATTGCACAAGCTTTTTTTGTAAATAATTTCAGTGAGAAACCTAAAGTTTGTGAAAAAATAACAATTTATTTTATCGCATTTGGCAGTGAAATGGTGGTATGAAATATACCAAAATGGGCATAGATCAATACTTTGAGTTGTCTACTAAAAAAATATATACATGTGAAGGGTTATTCAGTGTTCCAATGTAATTATCGCTAATTTTGAGAAAAAAAAATTGGAAATAGCAAAGTGCTACTACTTTTATTGCCCTATAACTAGTACCAGATTTAAATCTCAGGTGCCTGTAGGCAAAAAAAAAACCTGGGGCCTGATCCGATATGCAGTGTCGCCTGCAAAAGCCGGTGACGCCAAATTTTGCGCTAGTTTGTTATCCTATATACGGCTTAACCTAGAAGTTACGCTCGTATATTTCTGCCTTCGGCCGTAGTTTTTTGGCCCATAGACAGGTATACCAAACCAGCGCAGTTTGGTATCCAATATACAGCGTAAGGACTTACGTGGCGAAAATGGAGAAATCTTACTCCATTTTCACCTCGCCACAAAATGCAGGCGTAGTAAGCCTTACGCTGTGTATTGGAGCCCCGTAACTCCCTAAACTGGCTGCAAAATAAAACCTAACACCTAACGCATGCACAATGTCTATCGACCTGTCAACCGCAATCCCCCGCCGCATCCCTAATAAAGTGTTTAACCCCTAAACCGCCGCTCCCAGACCCCGCTGCCACCTACATTAAATGTCTAAACCCCTAATGTGATCCCCCTACACCGCCGCCACCTACATTAAAATTATTAACCCCTAAAGTAATCCCCCTACACCGCCGCCATCTACATTAAAATTATTACCCCCTAATGTGAGCCCCCTACACCGCCGCCACCTATTTTAACTATATTACCCCCTAATCTAATCCCCCTACACCGCCGCCACCTATATTAAATGTATTAACCCCTAATCTAATCCCCCTACACCGCCGCAACCTATAATAAATGTATTGTCCCCTAAAATACTAAAATGTCCCTACCCTAAACTAAATTACAAATAGCCCTGAAAAGTGCTTTTTGCGTGGCATTTCCCCAAAGTAACCAGCTCTATTACCAACCCTTAAAAGGGCCTTTTGCGGGGCATTGCCCCAAAGTAATCAGCTCTTTTACCAGCCCTTAAAAGGGCCTTTTGCGGGGCATTGTCACAAAGTAAGTAGCTCTTTTACCTGTAATCTAATCCCCCTACACCGCCGCCACCTATTTTAACTATATTACCCCCTAATATGATCCCCCTACACCGCCGCCACCTATTTAAACTATATTAACCACTAATGTGAGCTCCCTACACCCCCGCCACCTATATTATATGTACTACCCCCTAATCTGACCCCCTTACACCGCCGCCACCTATATTAAAATTATTAAACCCTAATCTAATCCCCCTATACTACCACCACCTATATTAAATTTATTAACCCATAAAATACTAAAATTTCCCTACCACTAAACCTAAGTCTAACCCTACAAATAGCCCTGAAAAGGGCCTTTTGCGGGGCATTGCCCCAAAGTAACCAGCTGTATTACCAGCCCATAAAAGGGCCTTTTGTGGGGCATTGTCACAAAGTAATTAGCTCTTTTACCTGTAATCTAATCCCCCTACACCGCCGCCACCTATATTAAATATATTAACCCCTAATCTAATCCCCCTACACCACCGCCACCTATATTAAATACATTAACCCCTAATCTGACCCCCCTACACCGCCGCCACCTATATTAACTATATTAACCCTAATTATATTAGGGTTAATATAGTTAATATAGTTATTATATTATATATATTATTAATATAGTTAATAATTAATATAGTTATTATATTATATATTAACTATATTAACCCTATCTAACTCAAACACCCCTAACTTATTTATTATTCAAATAAATCTAAATAATATTAATAATATTAACTAAATTATTCCTATTTAAATCTAAATACTTACCTATAAAATAAACCCTAAGATAGCTACAATATAATTAATAATTACATTGTAGCTATTTTAAGGTTTATATTTATTTTACAGGTAACTTGGTATTTATTTTAACTAGGTACAATAGCTATTAAATAGTTAATAACTATTTAATAGCTACCTAGTAAAAATAATTACCAAATTGCATGTAAAATAAATCCTAACCTAAGTTACAAATACACCTACACTATCAATAAATTAATTAAATAAACTACAAATATCTAAACTAAAATACAATTAAATACACTAAAGTAAATTACAAAATAAAACAAACACAAAAAATAAAAAAAGGTTACAAGAATTTTAAGCTAATTACACCTAATCTAAGCCCCCTAATAAAATAACAAAGCCCCCCCCCCAAAAAAAAAAATCCCTACCCTAATCTAAATTACAAAAAGTAATCAGCTCTATTACCAGCCCTTAAAAGGGCCTTTTGTGGGGCATTGCCCCAAAGTAATCAGCTCTTTTACCTGTAAAAAAAAGAACAACCCCCCCATTACAACCCACCACCCACATACCCCTACTCTAACCCACCCAATCCCCCCTTAAAAAAAACCTAAGTCTAACCCCCAAGTGCTCCTTACCTGTCCTGAAGACCGGCGGAGAAGTTCCTGTTCCAGACGGAGAAGTCTTCTTCCAGGCAGCGACCTCTTCTTCTTCCAGGATCCAGCCGGCGCGGAGCGGAGGAGTTGAAGACCGATGACCGCGGAGCTGAAGACCGTCCATCTGGAACTGAAGACCGGCGATGCTGGAACTGAAGATCGGTGATGCTGGAACTGAAGACCGGAGCCGGAGCGTGGAGGATCCTCTTCATACGATCGCCGCCGTACACTGAATAGGAATTCAAGGTACGCAATTAAAAATGGCGTCCCTTGAATTCCTATTGGCTGATTTGAGCCTTCAAATTCAAATCTGCCAATCAGATGTGAGCTACTTTAATTCTATTGGCTGATTTGAATAGCCAATAGAATAAGAGCTACTGTATTGGCTATTCTAATTTAGGTTTTTTTAAGGGGGGATTGGGTTGGTTAGAGTAGGGGTATGTGGGTGGTGGGTTGTAATGGGGGGGTTGTTCTTTTTTTTTACAGGTAAAAGAGCTGATTACTTTGGGGCAATGCCCCACAAAAGCCCTTTTAAGGGCTGGTAATAGAGCTGATTACTTTTTGTAATTTAGATGAGGGTAGGGAATTTTTTTTATTTTGGGGGGCTTTGTTATTTTATTAGGGGGCTTAGATTAGGTGTAATTAGCTTAAAATTCTTGTAATCTTTTTTTTATTTTTTGTAATTTAGTGTTTGTTTTTTTTTGTAATTTATTTTATTGTATGTAATTGTATTTTAGTTTAGATATTTGTAGTTTATTTAATTAATTTATTGATAGTGTAGGTGTATTTGTAACTTAGGTTAGGATTTATTTTACAGGTCATTTGGCAATTATTTGAACTAGGTAGCTATTAAATAGTTATTAACTATTTAATAGCTAGTGTACCTAGTTAAAATAAATACCAAGTTACCTGTAAAATAAATATAAACCCTAAAATAGCTACAATGTAATTATTAATTATATTGTAGCTATCTTAGGGTTTATGTTATAGGTAAGTATTTAGAATTAAATAGGAATAATTTAGTTAATATTATTAATATTATTTAGATTTATTTTAATAATAATTAAGTTAGGGGTGTTAGAGTTAGATAGGGTTAATATAGTTAATATATAATATAATAACTATCGCCTAGATTTAGAGTTTGGCGTTAGCCGTCAAAACCAGCGTTAGAGGCTCCTAAAGCTGGTTTTGGGCTACCGCTGGTATTTAGAGTCTTGTAGGTAAGGGTCTAACGCTCACTTTGCAGCCGCAACTTTTCCATACCGCAAATCCCCCTACGCCAACTGCGTATCCTATCTTTTCAATGGGATTTTTCTAACGCTGGTATTTAGAGTCTTGGCTGAAGTGAGCGTTAGAAATCTAACGACAAAACTCCAGCCGCAGAAAAAAAACAGGAGTTAAGAGCTTTCTGGGCTAACGCCGGTTAATAAAGCTCTTAACTACTGTGCTTTAAAGTACACCAACACCCATAAACTACCTATGTACCCCTAAACCGAGGTCCCCCCACATCGCCGCCACTCTATTAAAAATTTTGAACCCCTAATCTGCCGACCGCACACCGCCGCCACCTACGTTATCCCTATGAACCCCTAATCTGCTGCCCCTAACACCGCCGACCCCTATATTATATTTATTAACCCCTAATCTGCCGCCCCCCAACGTCGCCTTCACTTACCTACAATTATTAACCCCTAATCTGCCGACCGGACCTCACCGTTACTCTAATAAATGTATTAACCCCTAATCCGCCTCACTCCCGCCTCAATAACCCTATAATAAATAGTATTAACCCCTAATCTGCCCTCCCTAACATCGCCGACATCTAACTTCAAGTATTAACCCCTAATATGCCGACCGGACCTCACCGCTACTCTAATAAATGTATTAACCCCTAAAGCTAAGTCTAACCCTAACCCCCCCTAAGTTAAATATAATTTAAATCTAACGAAATAAATTAGTGGTTAAAAAAATTATGCAGGTGTCAGCGATAGCGGGGGCGGCAGATTAGGGGTTAATAAGTGTAAGGTTAGGGGTGTTTAGACTCGGGGTTTATGTTAGGGTGTTAGGTGCAGACTTAGGAAGTGTTTCCCCATAGGAAACAATGGGGCTGCGTTAGGAGCTGAACGCTGCTTTTTTGCAGGTGGCGTATATTAATTATTAACTATATTAATAATATATATAATATAATAACTATATTAACTATATTAACCCTAATATAATTAGGGTTAATATAGTTAATATAGGTGGTGGCGGTGTAGGGGGGTCAGATTAGAGGTTAATATATTTAATATAGGTGGCGGTGGTGTAGGGGGATTAGATTAGGGGTTAACATAACATGGTCACATTTGAAATCTCTTTTCATATGCAGTGTTTTAAAGGCTTAACTAAGACTTTTAATTTCAAGAAAGCAAAATTCAACGATTTAAGGAAATCATTAAATAATATAAATTGGGACAATGTATTTTCTAATAAAAATACAGAGGATAAATGGATAATATTTAAAAATGTGTTAAATAAATATACATATCAATACATACCATATGGTTATAAAAATAAAAATAAAAAAACTAAGCCGTTATGGCTAAATAAAAATGTGTTAAAAGAAATTAGGAAAAAACGTAGGGCATTTAAATTATTAAAAGAAAATAGTACAGACTCAGCATACAATATTTATAAGGAATGTAACAAAGCATGCAAAAAAGCAATCAAATTAGCCAAAATTGAAAATGAAAAATTAATTGCCCAGGATTCTAAGTCTAACCCTAAAAGGTTCTTTAAGTACATAAATAGCAAAAAATCTAAGAAGGATAATATAGGTACATTAAAATGTGTGGAGGGTAGCTTGATAAATAATGACAGGGAGAAGGCTGAGGTACTAAACCAGTTTTTTTCTTCAGTATACACAAGAGAGGAACCATTGAATGATACTTTGGAACAGAATAGAACATGCCAGTCCATACCACTAACTGGGTTTTGTTTAGAGGATATCAGGAAAAAACTAAAAAATATTAAGGTAAATAAAACTCCAGGCCCAGATGGAATACACCCAAGGGTGTTAAGTGAACTTAGCACTGTTATAGACAAACCTTTACTCTTAATTTTTCAAGACTCATTATCCTCAGGCATGGTACCCCAGGATTGGCGTAAAGCTGATGTGGTGCCACTCTTCAAAAAGGGAAGCAGGGATGATCCAGGAAGCTATAGACCAGTTAGTCTGACATCAATAGTGGGGAAGATATTTGAAGGTATTATAAGGGATTATATTGATGAGCATATTCGTGTAAACAAGATTATGAGTTCTAATCAGCATGGCTTTAGGAGAAATAGATCATGTCAAACTAATCTAATTAGATTCTACGAGGAAGTAAGTAAAAATATAGATAAAGGGGAATCAGTTGATGTGATATACTTAGATTTTGCAAAGGCATTTGATACAGTGCCACATGAGAGATTAATGCACAAAATTAAGGGACTGGGAATAGCTGAAAATGTTAGCTCATGGATAAATAACTGGATAAAAGATAGGGAGCAACGAGTAGCAGTAAATGGATCATACTCAGATTGGACAAAGGTAATCAGTGGCATCCCCCAGGGATCAGTACTGGGCCCTGTTCTTTTTAATATTTTTATAAATGACTTGGAGCAAGGATTAAATAGCGACATCTCTATTTTTGCAGATGATACTAAGTTAAGTAAGGTCATTAGGTCAGAGCAGGATGAACTCTCTTTGCAAAGGGATTTGCTAAAATTAGAACTATGGGCAGGTGAATGGAAAATGAGATTTAATACGGAAAAATGTAAGGTTCTACATTTTGGAAGTAAAAATAAGCAGGCTATGTATTTTTTAAATGGGACAAGACTTAGCCAAACACAGGAGGAAAGGGATTTGGGAGTAGTAATAGATAACAAGCTAAAGATGAGTGCACAATGCAGGGCAGCGGCTTCAAAGGCTAATAAGATACTAGCATGTATTAAAAGAGGCATTGATTCAAGGGAGGAAAGCATAATTCTGTCATTATATAAAGCCCTGGTAAGACCTCACCTTGAGTTTGGAGTGCAGTTCTGGGGACCGATTGCTAAAAAAGATATTGCAGAACTAGAAAAAGTTCAGAGAAGGGCCACAAAGCTAATAAGGGGTTTGGAGAAATTAACCTATGAGGAGAGGCTAGCCAAACTGGGTCTGTTCTCTTTAGAAAAAAGGCGCTTGAGAGGTGACATGATTACTTTATATAAATATATTCAAGGCCCATATACAGAGATGGCAGAAGCTCTTTTTATTCCAAGAAAATTGGTTCTGACAAGAGGTCATAATTTAAGGTTGGAGGAAAGGAGATTTAATCTCCTGCAACGGAAACGTTTTTTCACTGTAAGAGCAATAAAATTGTGGAACTCATTACCAAAGGAGGTAGTGAATGCCAATACCATAGATACATTTAAAAATAGTCTGGATAAATTTCTGTATATAAACAAAATTCATGGATATGATTGCTAGTATTAAATGGGTCACATTTTAATGGGGTTATTTAAGCTTAACTGGAGCTTTTTGTAAGTATTTTAGATTTGTATAGGTTGAACTTGATGGACTTCAGTCTTTTTTCAACCTTATCTACTATGTTACTATGTTACTATGTTAATATATTTAATATAGGTGGCGGCGGTGAAGGGGGATTAGATTACAGGTAAAAGAGCTGATTACTTTGTGACAATGCCCCACAAAAGGCCTTTTTAAGGGCTGGTAATACAGTTGGTTACTTTGGGGCAATGCCCCGCAAAAGGCCCTTTTAAGGGCTGGTAATAGAGCTGGTTACTTTGGGGCAATGCCACGCAAAAGGCCCTTTTCAGGGCTATTTGTAGGGTTAGACTTAGGTTTAGTGGTAGGGAATTTTTTGTATTTTATGGGTTAATAATTTTAATATAGGTGGCGGCGGTGTAAGAGGGTCAGATTAGGGTGTAGTACATATAATATAAGTGGCGGCGGTGTAGGAGGCTCACATTAGGGGTTAATATAGTTTAAATAGGTGGCGGCGGTGTAGGGGGATCATATTAGGGGGTAATATAGTTAAAATAGGTGGCGGCGGTGTAGGGGGCTCATATTAGGGGTTAATATAGTTTAAATAGGTGGCGGCTGTGTAGGGAGATCATATTAGGGGTTAATATAGTTTAAATAGGTGGCGGCGGTGTAGAGGGATCATATTAGGGGGTAATATAGTTTAAATAGGTGGCGGCGGTGTAGGGGGATCATATTAGGGGGTAATATAGTTTAAATAGATGGCGGTTGTGTAGGGGGATCATATTAGTGGGTAATATAGTTAATAAAGGTGCCGGCGGGGTAGGGGGCTCACATTAGGGGGTAAAACATTTAATGTAGCTCGCGGCGATGTAGGGGGGTCAGATTAGGGGGTAAGACATATGTAGCTGGCGGCGGGGTCCGGAAGCGGCGGTTTAGGGGTTAATATATTTATTATTAGGAGTGAGAGGGGGGATTGCGGATAGAGGGGTATACGTGTCGGGCTATGTTTGGGAGGCGTGTTAGACAGTAACGGGTGATTTTATAACTTAGTCAGTTTTTTTATGCAGCGGCAGTTTCTAAAGTGCCGTAAGTCACTGGCGACTCCAGAAATTTGTACTTACGCAGATTTCTGGACATCGCTAGTTTGTCAGACTTACGGCACTTTAGCATCTGACGGCACCGTATATAAGATAGCTCGATGTGCGAGCTGAAACTACAGGTGACGCAGGTTTCCACGCTTGCGCCAAAACCTGCGCCGTATATCAGATCGCGCCCCTGAAGCGCCTGCCCCCCCCCAAAAAAAAAAAGTAAAAAAACTGAGGACATTTTTTTTATTATTATTTAGGACAACTAAAAATAAATATTAGATGTAAGACATTAAAATATAAGGTAATTACATTTTCCCTTTTATGGAGATACACAAATACATACACCAATTGCAATATTTGTTGCAATAGAAGCTACACCAAAAACCAATATTCACTTAACTCAAATGGCCATACAATTTCTATTATGTATAACAAAAACAAATCATGTTAAACTTTTAATGCAAAATATTCTAAAGAAAACCCTATTTAAAGGGACATAAAATGTGACAGTTTGCTAGGGCATTTTATTATTGCACTAGTGCTTGCACAGAAGTGTGTTAGCCTCTTGCAAAAGAGTTATAACACATAGTCAATGTGAGTTCTGAGATAGCAATACACATCTGTGCAGACTCAGATGGGCTCATAGGACATGTTTACTGACAAGCCATTAGTGTATTGCTTTCCTGGAGATGACTTTGACTATGTGCTTAGCATTTTGTTGGAGTTAAACACAGTTTTGGGTAAACAATAGCAATATTTAAACTTTCAGCATGCAAGCTCATCAACAACCTTTGCAGCCAGTGGAAGAAAATATAAAATGTAGGGGCGCGATCCGATATAGATCGCAGTTTGCGGCGCAAGCGAGGGAACCGGCGTCGCCCGCAGTTTCAGCTCGCAACTCGAGCTATCCTATATAAGTCGCCGTCAGATGCTAACGTGCCGTAAGTCTGACAAACCAGCGATGTCCAGAAATCTGCGCAAGTACAAATTTCTGGCGTCGCCAGTGACTTGCGGCACGTTAGAAACTGCCGGCGCCTACAAAACCTGACTAAAGTCTAAAACACCCGCACTGTCTAACACGCCTCCCTAACATAGCCCGACAAGTCTAACACGCCTCCCTAACATAGCCCGACACGTCTAACCCTCTATCCGCTATCCCCCCTCACTAGCCTAACAATAAAATATGTATTAACCCCTAAACCGCCGCTCGTGGAGCCCGCCGCTACCTATTAAAGTTATTAACCCCTAAACCACCGCCATCTATATTAAATCTATAACCCCCTAAAGTGAGCCCCTAACACCGCCGCCATCTACCTTACCTACCCCCTAAAGTGAGCCCCTAACACCGCCGCCATCTACCTTACCTACCCCCTAAAGTGAGCCCCTAACACCGCCGCCATCTACCTTACCTACCCCCTAAAGTGAGCCCCTACCCCGCCGCTATTTTAAAATTATTAACCCCTAATCTAATCCCCCTACCCCCGCCGCCATCTATATTAAATTATTTAACCCCTAAAATACTAAACTATCCCTACCACTAAACCTAAGTCTAACCCTACAAATAGCCCTGAAAAGGGCTTTTTGCGTGGCATTGCCCCAAAGTAACAGCTCTTTTGCCAGCCCTTAAAAGGGCTTTTTGCGGGCCATGCCCCAAAGTAACAGCTCTTTTGCCAGCCCTTAAAAGGGCTTTTGGCGGGGCTTTGTCACAAAGTAAACTGCTCTTTTGCCTACAATCTACATCCCCCTACACCGCGGCCACCTATAATAAATGTATTAACCCCTAATCTAATCCCCCTACACCGCCGCCAGCTATATTAACTATATTAACCCTAATTATATTAGGGTTAATATAGTTATATTATATATATTAAATATATTAACCCTAATTATATTAGGGTTAATATAGTTATATTATATATATTAACTATATTAACCCTAATTATATTAGGGTTCATATAGTTAATATCGTTATTATAATTATATATATATTAAGTATAATAACCCTATCTAACTCTAACATCCTAACTAAACTCTTATTAAAATAAATCTAATATTAATATTATTAATTAAAATATTCCTATTTAAATCTAAATACTTACCTATAAAATAAACCCTAAGATAGCTACAATATAATTAATAATTACATTATAGCTATGTTAGGGTTTATATTTATTTTACAGGTAAATTGTTAATTATTTTAACTAGGTCTAATAGCTATTAAATAGTTATGAACTATTTAATATCTACCTAGTTAAAATAATTACCCAATTACCTGTAAAATAAATCCTAACCTAAGTTACAAATACACCTACACTATTAATAAATTAAATAAACTACAAATATCTATCTAAAAATACAATTAAATAAACTAAACTAAATTACAAAAAAAACAAACACTAAATTACAAAAAAATAAAAAAAAGATTACAAGATTTTTAAGCTAATTACACCTATTCTAAGCCCCCTAATAAAATAATAAAGCCCCCCAAAATAAAAAAAAAATCCCTGCCCTATTCTAAATTAAAACAAGTTCAAAGCTCTTTACCTTACCAGCCCTTAAAAGGGCCTTTTGTGGGGGCATGCCCCAAAGAATTCAGCTCTTTTGCATTTAAAAACATATACAATACCCCCCCCATTACAACCCACCACCCACATACCCCTATTCTAAACCCACCCAAACCCCCCTTAAAAAAGCCTAACACTACCCCCCTGAAGATCTCCCTACCTTGTCTTCACCACACCGGGCCGAACTCCTAATCCGATCCGGGCAATGTCTTGCTCCAAGCGGCAAAGAAGAATTCTTCCTCCGGCGATGTCTTCCTCCAAGCGGCAAAGAAGAATTCTTCCTCCCGGCGACGTCTTCCTCCAAGCGGCAGCAAAGTCTTCTTCCTTCCGGCAACATCTTCCATGAAGCGGCATCTTCAATCTTCTTTCTTCGCTCCGCCACCGTGGAGCATCCATCCCGGCCGACGACTGAACGACGAATGAGGTACCTTTAAATGACGTCATCCAAGATGGCGTCCGCCGAATTCCGATTGGCTGATAGGATTCTATCAGCCAATCGGAATTAAGTTAGAAAAATCTGATTGGCTGATTGAATCAGCCAATCAGATTCAAGTTCAATCCGATTGGCTGATCCAATCAGCCAATCAGATTGAGCTCGCATTCTATTGGCTGTTCCGATCCGCCAATAGAATGCGAACTCAATCTGATTGGCTGATTGGATCAGCCAATCGGATTGAACTTGAATCTGATTGGCTGATTCAATCAGCCAATCAGATTTTTCTAACTTAATTCCGATTGGCTGATAGAATCCTATCAGCCAATCGGAATTCGGCGGACGCCATCTTGGATGACGTCATTTAAAGGTACCTCATTCGTCGTTCAGTAGTCATCCGGGATGGATGCTCCGCGGCGGCGGAGCGAAGAAAGAAGATTGAAGATGCCGCCGGAAGAATGAAGACTTTGCTGCCGCTTGGAGGAAGACGTCGCCGGATGAAGAATTCTTCTTTGCCGCTTGGAGGAAGACATCGCCCGGATCGGATCAGGAGTTCGGCCCGGTGTGGTGAAGACAAGGTAGGGAGATCTTCAGGGGGGTAGTGTTAGGCTTTTTTAAGGGGGTTTTGGGTGGTTTTAGAATAGGGGTATGTGGGTGGTGGGTTGTAATGGGGGGGGGTATTGTATTTGTATGCAAAAGAGCTGAATTATTTGGGGCATGCCCCACAAAAGGCCCTTTTAAGGGCTGGTAAGGTAAAGAGCTTTGAAATTCTTTTAATTTAGAATAGGGCAGGGAATTTTTTTTATTTTGGGGGTTTATTATTTTATTAGGGGGCTTAGAATAGGTGTAATTAGCTTAAAAATCTTGTAATCTTTTTTTTATTTTTTGTAATTTAGTGTTTGTTTTTTTTTGTAATTTAGTTTAGTTAATTTAATTGTATTTTTAGATAGATGTTTGTAGTTTATTTAATTTATTGATAGTGTAGGTGTATTTGTAACTTAGGTTAGGATTTATTTTACAGGTAATTGGGTAATTATTTTAACTAGGTAGATATTAAATAGTTAATAACTATTTAATAGCTTTTATACCTAGTTAAAATAATTAACAATTTACCTGTAAAATAAATATTAACCCTAACATAGCTACAATGTAATTATTAATTATATTGTAGCTATCTTAGGGTTTATTTTATAGGTAAGTATTTAGATTTAAATAGGAATATTTTAGTTTATAAATGAATTAGATTAATTTAATATAAATTTAGTTAGGGGTGTTAGGGTTAGATAGAGTTAATATAGTTAATATAAATACTATAGTAACTATATTAACTATATTAACCCTAATATAATTAGGGTTAATATAGTTAATATATATAATGTAATACCTATATTAACTATAATATACTTAGGGTTAATATAGATAATATAGCTGGCGGCGGGGTAGGTAGATTAAATTAGGGGTTAATCATTTTAATAGAGATGGCGGCGTGTAAGGGGCTTACATTAGGGGTTAATAATTTTAATATAGATGGCGGCGGTGTTAGGGGCTCACTTTAGGGGGTTATAGATATAATATAGCTGGCGGCGGGGTACGGGAGCGACGGTTTAGGGGTTAATAACTTTATTAGGTTGCGGCGGGGTACGGGAGCGGCGGTTTAGGGGTTAATAGCTTTTTTATTGTTAGGATAGTGAGGGGGGATAGCGGATAGAGGGTTAGACGTGTCGGGCTATGTTAGGGAGGCGTGTTAGACGTGTCGGGCTATGTTTAGGAGGCGTGTTAGACAGTGCGGGTGATTTAGACTTTAGTCAGGTTTTATAGGCGCCGGCAGTTTCTAACGTGGCGCAAGTCACTGGCGACTCCAAAAATCTGTACTTACGCAGATTTCTGGACATCGCTGGTTTGTGAGACTTGCGCCACTTTAGCAAGTGACGGCGCCGCATATTGGATGGCTCGAGTTGCGATCTGAAACTGCGGGCGACGTGGGTTCCCTCGCTTGCGCCGCAAAATGCGATCTATATCAGATCGCGCCCCACTAGTCTTGCGATATCTTACGCGTTTTGTGGGTCCTATGCCCACTTCGTCAGACATAGGATCCACTTCCATCCTGGTTTGCCTTTTATTTATGGAAACCGGAAGTGCCTTTATTCAATCTTGTGAATTTTTAAGTGTTTCAATCTTCAAAAATGTATTAAAAAATGCATTTTTTTAAAAGGTTATTTTGTTTCTAAAAAGCGTATATATATTTTAAAAACGGGTCTGCTAAAAACTCAAGTTGGGAATAGGATATGCTGCTTTTTCATAGCCCTAATAAAAACTGTTTATTTAAATATGTATTATATACTGTGCATATTAAAAGAGTTTAAATATATGAAAAATATAAAGATAAACATATATGGACTCTAAGAGGGGAATGCAATATCATAAATAAAGTGTAATAGAAAGAGGATTGATTCTATTATTTACACAAATTATTTATTTAGTTTTTTGGAAATCAATTTTATAGGGGAAAATTAATTCCAAACCATATAAATATATATATATATATATATATATATATATATATATATATATATATATATGTGTGTGTGTGATGTGTGTCTAAAAGTTTAATAAGTGTAAAATCCATTGGAATAGAATCAAATACTGCAGTCAGTTTGATATTATCCTTTAAGATTAAATTGTTTAATAAAATATATACAATATAATAAATATATACTGTATATTTGAGAATACTTGTGTATGTTGGTTGTTCATAGAAAGGCGGCTAGGTCTATGTCCCTATTCAGACCATATGGTTCCCTTGTATTTAGATAATGGATCCAATATGTTTCCCTTTTCTGTAATTGTGACATCCTATCCTTACCCCATGACGTTGGTATTAATTCAATTGCTTTGATTGTAAACTCATTTAACTTTTAACTCCTCAAAATGTCTGCTTAGACCATATTCGGATATTTCTCCCTCAATGTTTTTTACATGCTCTAGGAGTCTGGTTTTACGAATTCTCTTTGTTCTACCAATGTAGATTTTTTTGCATATATTCTATAAACAACATATTCTGATTTGTAGTTCATATATGATTGAATTGGAATTTGTTTAGTACTGTTGTTAATGATCCATTTGTTCTCTAGTTTGTTTTCACTCGCAATTTTTTCTCCCACATTTGTAGAATCCTTTGACTAGTTGTTGACGTATCTCCAATTTTTTTGGGTTGTTGGTTTTTAGTTTTGTTGGAGCTAGAATATTTTTGAAATTTAGATTCTTTTTATATGTTACCAGAGGTCTCTGTTGTAAATTTTTTCTAAGGACTAGATCTCTTATTAGGATGTGCCAGAGATCATTCCGGATTTTCTCAATCTGTTTTTAGGCAAATTTGTAAGTGGTGATGCATCTGGGAGTTTTGTCTATATTAGTAGATTGTTCAATCTTTTTCTTTGGTTGGCACATAGTCTTTCTTTCCATAGTTCTCACTTTATTGTATGCTTCTGAGATGTCCTTTTCATCAAAACCTTGGATGATGGCCACTCTAAGAGTGTAAATAACCGTTTGTGTCTGTTTCTTTGGAGAATAATTTTGTGCTAATTTTATCACCTTTGGTAAAAATAGTGATGTCTAAAAAATGTGTTTGATTTTTGTTCCATTCTTTTGTGAACTTTAGGTTGAAGTTGTATGGTTAATTCTTTCCACAAAGTCATTAAATACCATTAGATCTCCTTTAATAGGATGTCATCGATTAATCTGAACACAAAAAGGAAAGGTACTGGCGCTAAAAGCTAGGGTTAGTGATCTATAAGTAAACAAGAATATTTTCAATATTATCAGGTATAAAAATTAATTTAATAATAATAAATCAATACATATAGAAAACATACAATAGTGAAAATATCTAAAAAATAATATGCTGTGCAGGATATAAGTATACCCTGAGATAGAAGCTCCTACTGTTCAATATTTAACACCTAACCTCTAAAGATGAGCTTTTTGAAAGCAGATTACAAAAGAGTACTGTGTATTACAGTAGGATAATAAATAAATATATAAAAATGATAGTAAATACAACGAATACTGAATGATAATAACCTTAAAAGTTAGTGAATATCTATAATAAAACTGTCTATTCTAAAACACAGGTAATCAATTCCCTAAAAAGTATATAAAAAGTAAAAAAATATATTGGGTGGACTATCTTCATACAATAAGCTGTATACTTTTAGTAAATATGTCTATGCGTCTGGACGTCCAGTACATAAATAGATATTGCTAATAGGTCTCAATAATAAAAACAAATATGGTACATATAAATTGCTGTAGCAGATACACGTATATAAGAGAGGACAGATGAAACTAATAGTCTTTTAGGTGGTGTAAATCTAAATCAGTAAAAAACAGCTTGCTGTCGTTAAGTAGGAATTAGCTCTCATATGCAGATGATCATGCTCTACGAGTATTGGATCAATCTGAAATTACATATGAGAGTGGTACCGTAAAATACTATCAGTTGGAAGAATTACTATGTGCAAGTGAGTATTGGTTAGAACTCTCTGGTCCTTTTTATCGATGCGTGTTCCTGGAGCTGGGGACCGGTATAGCTCAGTGGAGAGTTGTCTGCTCCCGTAGTCGTTCCGGCCCAAATGTGTAGCTGACGTCGCAACTGACATTGTCAGCTGTTGCTCGCATTGGCTGATGGAGCAGCTGGTGTTCCAGTACTTGTTTCAGCTCACGTGTTGCGGCTGACGCAATCGATCACGTCACCGGCTTATTCAGTATCTGTCAAATAGTCCTTTTCAGGTATAATAAGATAAATTATTAGTATCCAATGTTCATTCCGGTGGGTTTACTTTTCCTCATGTAGTATAACCTTGTGATGTGCTTGAATGTGATGGCTGTCCTATTGCCGATATCAGCACCTGCAGACCTGCTTCTTTCCTCCGCTTCAGAGGACACAATATTTGGTCTCAAGCTGTAGGTGCTTCAGTCTCTAATAGTTTGTAGTAGATAGGTAAACACTTTCAACTTGTTTCTCCCCTCACTTGGGACTTCTTGAAGCAGAGGAAAGAAGCAGGTCTGCAGGTGCTGATATCGGCAATAGGACAGCCGTCACATTCAAGCACATCACAGGGTTATACTACATGAGGAAAAGTAAACCCACCGGAATGAACATTGGATACTAATAATTTTTCTTATTATACTTGAAAAGGACTATTTGACAGATACTGAATAAGCCGCTGACGTGAGCGATTGCGTCAGCCGCAACACGTGAGCTGAAACAAGTACTGGAACACCAGCTGCTCTATCAACCAGCGCGAGCAACAGCTGACAATGTCAGTTGCGACGTCAGCTACACACGTGGGTCAGAATGACTACGGGAGCAGACAACTCTCCACTGAGCTATACTGGACCACAGCTCCAGGAACACACATCGATAAAAAGGACCAGAGAGTTCTAACTGATACTCACTTGCACATAATGATTCTTCCAACCGGCCGATAGTAATTTAAGGTACCACTCTCATATGTAATTTCAGATTTTTCAGAGCTAATTTCTACTTAACGACAGCAAGCTGTTTTTTACTGATTTAGACTTACACCACCTAAAAGACTATTAGTTTAATCTGTCCTCTCTTATACACGTGTATCTGCTACAGCAATTTATATGTACCATATTTGTTTTTATTATTGGGACCTATTAGCGATATCTATTTATGTACTGGACATCCAGACGCATAGACATATTTATTAAAAGTATACAGCTTATTGTATGAAGATAGTCCACCCAATATATTTTTTAACTTTTTATATACTTTTTAGGGAATTGATTACCTGTGTTTTAGAATAGACAGTTTTATTATAGATATTCACTAACTTTTAAGGTTATTTATCATTCAGTATTTGTTGTATTTACTATCATCTTTATATATCTATTTATTATCCTACTGTAATACACAGTACTCTTTTGTAATCTGCTTTCAACGAGCTCATCTTTAGAGGTTAGGTGTTAAATATTGAACAGTAGGAGCTTTTATCTTAGGGTATACTTATATTCTGCACTGCATATTATTTTTTTAGATATATTTACTATTGTATGTTTTCCATATGTATTGAATTATTATTATTAAATGAATTTTTATACCTGATAATTTTGAGAATATTCTTGTTTACTTATAGATCACTAACCCTAGCTTTTAGTGCCAGTGCCTTTCCTTTTTGTGTTCTTGTCTTCCTTGGGGTCTATTAGAGAGGGGCTCCTCATGTACTTGGTATTGGGTTGTAATTAGCGCCGATTCTCCGTAACTACTCATCGATTAATCTGAACCAATGGATGATGTGTTTGGAAAAACGGTTATTTGCCATATTGTAAGGTCTTCGAACATGCCCATATATAAATTTGCAAAATTTGGGGCGAACTTTATTCCCATTGTGGTACCTGTTTTTTTGATATAAATTTTATCTTTGAAGGAGAAATAATTTCTTGAAAGGATGAATTCTTTTGAATCACATAGAAAACATATTTGGTTTTTATTGAAATCGTTTTTTAAGGAATTTTCAATGGCTTATATCCCCTTATTATTGGGGATAGATCTATATAAGGTTAACACATAAAGTGTAGCAAATGCGTAATCATCTTCCCATTTTATTTAATCTAGTTTAGTAAGTAGATGTGGAGTGTCTCTAATGTATGATCTAAGTTTTGGAACTGAGGGTTAGAGGAAGTGCTCAACATATTGTGAAAGATGGTTTGTTAAATTTCCAATACCTGATATAATTGGCCTACCAGGTGGATTAGTTGTGTCCTTATGTATTTTGGGTAAATGGTAAAATGTTGACATCTTAGGATTTTCAATTTTTAGAAATTTATATTCTTCTTCTGAACACATTTGATTATTTATTGCTGTGTTCAAAAGGTTTAAATAATCGCTTAGGTAAATTTATGTTAGATCTGTTTCCAGTATCTCATATGTGGTTACGTCTGGAAGTAGATGTATTGCTTCTCCTATATATGCCTCTCTGTCTTGAATAATTATTGATCCTCCTTTGTCTGCTTCTCTAAAGATAATTGTATTGTCTTCACTGAGGGTTTTAAGAGCCTTCTTTTCCTTAATGCTAAGATTATTGTTGTTGATGTTGTAGGATTCACATAGTTTATCCAGATCATTAAGGACTAAGTCTTCAAATATATTAATACATTTTCCTTTTGAGTGTGTTGGGTAAAAGATTGAATTAGGTTTGAAATGACTATTCAATCTTCATATCCACTAATGGTTCTATTATATTTTCCAAATCCAATAGGTTCAATAAAGCTTCTCTTGGGTAAGTGCTATTTCATCTATTGCTGGATTATCATTTCTTTCCCCCGAGACTTTCTTTATTTTCTGTTGTTCTTTTGAATAATGTCTTTGTAGGGTCATCTTGCTGATGAATTTGTTAGTATATATAAATAGAGTAAAGGGATTGGGACCTCTTGTTGGGGCAAAAGAAAGGCCTTTTTTTTAGGACTCCCTCTTCTATTTTTGTAAGAGATCTCTTAGAGAGATTAAAAAGAACTGTTTTTTGTTGTTGTAGTGTTACATTTTCTTGTCCTTCAATGTTGTCTTTTACTGCCAGTTTGTTCTTTTTCTTCTGTTGTTGTAGTCCTCCTCTGCATCCTCTTCTGCGTAGTCAAACCTACTTTTTTGTGGTCTTGTACTGTTGTGTCCTATGTGTTCCGAAATGGTCTCGTTTCTGTCTCGCATTTCTAAAAAATGTGGTTGTTCGATTCTATTGGTGTATGGGATAGGTGCTTCTTGTTGGTATTGCCCTGGTTCTTTTTCCTCCAATTGGGGGTGTTCATCTGTGAATAATGGTCTTGTTGTATTCTGTTTATTCTTGGATGACTGTTATGTGGGGATCTATGACTAGAATAACCATTTCTTACAAACTTTTAGGTATCTCTATCAATGGGATATACATTGTTGACATTATTTTGATATGTGTTTGTGTTGTAATTCCTGTTTGCAAAATGATTATTTTGGGGGTTCTTATACTTATTCTTATTGACCACATTTTTATGTGTTTCATGATTTCCCAAATTTGGTGCTTTGTTCGGAGGTGTTTTTTCATTAAAGAAGGTAGTAGTGAAGGTAGGTTGTTCCATAGGAACTTTAAAGAATGGGAAAAAAATATCTAAAATGTATTATTTTGCATATTTGCAGGTAATTCGTTATATCAACGAAATTGGGGGAAAACATAGGCTATCTGGGACCACATTACTTGGAAAAAACATTTATAGCTTTTAGTAAAGGAAAATATACTTACTCTTTGATCTAAGCAGCTCTGTTGGACTCAAATATAAGCAAACATATGAAAGCTATAATAAAGGGTTGGAACAAAGAAGCTAAAGTTACGCTTACAACAGGGGAAATAGATAAAAAAAAAACTCAAATTTGTGCAAGAGGTTACATGTCTCATATTGTAAAGAGTCTCAGATTAAAATACTGCATAGATACTATGTTACCCCAAGGAGTGTCAGTACATGGATTAACTGCAAAAACAAATGTATTAAATTTAAAGCATCAAATCCATCACTAAAACACTATCTGTGGGACTGTCCAATGAATTATGGGTTAAAGTGTTTGGATCTCTAAAATGTTAAAGGTAAATTAAAAATGAAGTTTATTAATATTGTATATTTGACAGATAGTTTTGTGAAAGGAGAGGGAATAAATTTTTTTGCAACAGTGATTCTGATAACTAGGAAATTTATTTTGAAAGCATGGTTATCACCCAAAACACCTAAAGTCAAAGATATCATATCAGCATTAGGACAACAATACTCTATTGCGGTCTTTGATATATTATATGAAAGGGATTTAAGAATAAAGAAATTTATAGATAAATGGGGTATCTTTGTCAAATCGTTAGAAATCAATGAGAAGAAACAAATTATTTCCCCCATCATTGCCCCAAGTTGTTTGGGGTCAGGAATTAAACTTAAAGGTCCTTCTTGAATAACATAAATCTATAGGGAAATAGATACATTGTAATACAAGAAGGATCAACCCTCATTAATAAAATGTAATTATATAATGTATATAATTATATAATGTGATAAAAGGTGGAGAAAAGTAATGGAGGTCACTAAGGTCTAAACCCCCTATTACGTCCTACGTAGTGTAGCATAACATGAAATAATAAGACAGCACACCAAGTTGGGAGGAAAAGACCGGTCGCGTTTATTAAAATAAACGAATAACTAGTGCCTAATGCGTTATTCGAATTTACCTTAGGCACTTTACTTAATACCAAACTTGGCAACAAGTTCGTTAACAACAAACGTTGGCGGCATCTCACCCTAACCTAGCCCCTTTAGTCAGATGGTCAAGGCCCCTTTCGATGCCTGCAACGTGACACCCGGCTGTCACGCCCAATAGCACTGAGAGAGAGCTGTGATGGTTTAGAGGTGTTCGGTCTTGTTCGCCAGGGAGAGGACCCCCAGGCCGGCGCCTGGCGGGCGTAACCCCCCCTTTAATTAGACCGGCACTCTTCTCTCTCCGTGCCCGCTCCCCAGGGCCCTGACCACCCGCCTAACTAGGCATCAACCCAACCCAGTATGGTGACCTCTCACAATCGAATCGTACAACCCTATTGATAGAGGTGGGTGACTAAAATTAAGAACCCGGTCTTACATAAGGCTTGCTCAAATAAACCTACCCCTGCCGGGTTAGCTCACCCTACAAGCCGCATCGCCGCCAATCCACTGCTACTCCGGGGACGGGTGGGCGGGAAACTTTCCTCTTGAAGTCTGGAACCGAAAAGAGGCTGGATACTCTGCTGCAGGACCCTATAAAGGTAAGAACAAAACACCGCCTCCTCTCCTGCAACAATGTAACAAACAAAATCACATTCTCCAGACTTCAAGTTGGTAATCCCTTAGTGATGTTACAGGCCCACTAGAGGGCCCTCCACTCTCATAAGGTCTAAACCCCCTATTACGTCCTACGTAGTGTAGCATAACATGAAATAATAAGACAGCACACCAAGTTGGGAGGAAAAGACCGGTCACGGTCGCGTTTATTAAAATAAACGAATAACTAGTGCCTAATGCGTTATTCGAATTTACCTTAGGCACTTTACTTAATACCAAACTTGGCAACAAGTTCGTTAACAACAAACGTTGGCGGCATCTCACCCTAACCTAGCCCCTTTAGTCAGATGGTCAAGGCCCCTTTCGATGCCTGCAACGTGACACCCGGCTGTCACGCCCAATGGCACTGAGAGAGAGCTGTGATGGTTTAGAGGTGTTCGGTCTTGTTCGCCAGGGAGAGGACCCCCAGGCCGGCGCCTGGCGGGCGTAACCCCCCCTTTAATTAGACCGGCACTCTTCTCTCTCCGTGCCCGCTCCCCAGGGCCCTGACCACCCGCCACAAGAGCCAGGCGTTCTCTTGCCGCCACTTAACCGACAGGCACCTACAATAAATTAACATGTCAACAGTAACAAATAACCAAATAAACAATAACAATCAGCTTTTTTTTTTTTTTTTGAACTATAATACCCTCAACAAAGTGCTCTTAATGTCTGACAGAAACATGTCCAACCCAACATCAGTCAGGTGGACCCCATCAGGGCGAAATAGGTCCTTCTTGTCGGCCATTATCCCATCGTGTCTAATCACAAAGCCCCCCAAGGCCGTGACTGCTCTTCCCAACTCTCTATTGACCTTCTTCCGCACGTTATAGGCTGCTTTCTGGGTCACAATGTGTCGCCAATGCAGCCGAGCAACCACATTTGACCAACCTATTTTGACCTCTTTCAACCACGTGTGCACCCACTTAATATCCGCTGTCATCCTTTTAATAAGGTCCAGGGCCGGCAATGCACCTAAGTCATTACCCCCCAAATGCAGCACAATGACATTCGGCTGCCCCCACCTCCTATGTGCATCCTGCAACAAGGCTGGTAAATCGTCCCACACAAGACCCCTGCGTCCCAACCACCGGAAGTTTGCCCTGGACGTTCGGAATCCAAGTTGCCGCCCTTCTGGCATCCGCAGTGCCCTGATGGACGCCCAGTGGATAAATGAGTGTCCCACTATCCACACTCGAACCGGTGGTGAACTTCCCACTGTACCTGGTAAAACAGACGACACCAAATTAAACCTGGGCTAGCGCCCTAGCCCTGCAACAACCGCCCACTCACCTTCTGAAAATCCATCAGCAGCCCTGTCCCCCACACGCACCCGCCAACCCACCGGGTGTCGCGCAGAAGCCAACTCGCATAACACTCAAAGCCACCAGGCCGCCACCTATCCTAGCAATGCGGACCTGGTGTGGGCCTAATATATGCCTTAAATTGGGCCGACTTCCATCTTCCCAAGCGCTTAATCTCTGCCGATGATTCCCCCTTCTCCGCTGCGCTAGTTGCAGCGCCTATCCGAAAGGAATGGGCCGCTATTCTCTTCGGGTTCAAGCCCGCCAACTCCGCCGTCTTAGCGAGAACTCTCCTGAACTGAAATTTGGACAATGCGGACCCATCCTCGTGCACGAGAAATTGCGGGCCTTGTCCCGGACGGAGTTTCGCAAACTCCTCTACGCAACGCACAGGGCAGCATATTGCTACCTCATGGTGCGCGAGAGGCAGCCATGTGCCTTTGCCCTCCTGGTTGGTTTTAGACCTAGGAACGTACAATAGCACACCCCCTCGTGCTAATCGAACGTGCTCCGCCAATACCCCACCAGACCCCTCCGTCTTCGACGAGGAGACCAGTTCGCTCACCCGAAGGGCACCCGCAAATGCCAACGCAAAAGCGGTTCTAAACAGCAACGTCTCGTAGTCAGACTTGCATACGTCTTGCAGGAACCGAGCCAACTGCTCTAGCCTGTCCGCTGTAATCGGTTCCCTTTTATCCTTCACGCGGGGAGCAGTTCTCCCCCATCCCTTCAGCACTTTTCTTACTAGAAAAGCCCTGGAGTGGTCGACAAAACCCAAAGCCTGGTTAAAGAAAGACACCGCTGCCAGCCTACCAACTGCTCCAGCCCTGCTAATGCCTTCCCCTTTCAACTGGGCCAACCATCCCAACACTTGCACCCTCGAGGCCCCTTGTACCTGAACATCCCTCTGCCGACAGAAAGTCACCCATCTGTTCCAGTGGCCCAGGTAAGTAGCCCATGTCTTCGGAGCCAGTGATGTCTTAACTAGCCCGAGGATGCCTTCCCAGCCTTCGCCAGCTGCCAAAGAAAAGAAGGGCACGTTAGACCCTCCTTAGCCGCCCTGGGCGCTGCTCTCCTAAACTGCCCCCAGTTGAATCGAGAGAGTGCGTCAGCGATAACATTCTGCACTCCCGGGACGTGTTTGGCGGTGAAAGAGATGTTGAGCTGTAAACAGCGCAACACCAGGTGCCTCAGATAGCTCACCACATGAGGTGAAGCCGCCGACAACCTATTAATGGCGTACACCACGCTTAGATTGTCTGTCCAAAACACCACTGACCTATTTGATAACCGCGCACCCCATATTTCTACAGCTACCACTATGGGGAACAGTTCCAAAAGCGTCAAATTCCTGACGTACCCGGCCTCTATCCAATCCCTGGGCCATGGAGCGGCGCTCCATTCCCCATCCAGATAAGCTCCGTACCCGAAGCCACCTGCTGCATCCGTGAAGAGGTGAAGTGCCTGATTGGAGACTGGTGGGTGCCTCCAGAGACAAACCCCGTTGAAGTCAACTAAGAATCTGGCCCAAACTTCCAAGTCCTCCTTCACCTCTATCATAACGCGTGCCCATTTCGCCTGACCTGGAGGGCCTTTCAACTGGCCCTCCAAATGGCGATTGAAGACCCGACCCATTGGGATCACGCGCCCAGCAAAGTTCAGGAGGCCTAGCAATGATTGCACCTCCTTGATAGGCACCCTATCGCGTTCCATAATTGCTCGGACCGCCTGCAGCATCCGCTGCACCTTGTCGCCGGGCAATCTACAGACCGCACGCACCGTGTCAATTTCTATCAACAGAAATGTGATACATGTGCAGGGGCCCTGCGTCTTTTCATCCGCCAGGGGCACCCCGAAACTGGCCATTACTTCCTTCATGATTCTCATCAGCTGTTCGCAATCCGTGTAACCCGCTCTCCCCACCAGAAGGAAGTCGTCGAGGTAATGGGCGATCGCCCCACCCCCCGACGCCGACCAGACCACCCAGTGCAGAAAGGAACTAAAACACTCAAATAGTGAGCAGGACAAGGAACACCCCATTGGTAGGCACCTGTCCACATAATAGGACCCTTCGAACCTTATCCCCATGAGCCTAAACGCTGAGGGGTGAAGGGGCAGCAGTCTGAATGCCGACTCAATGTCGAGCTTCGCCATCAATGCCCCCGAGCCACACTCCCTAACCACCTCCTGAGCATTATCAAAAGACTGATAATGCACCGAGCTGATTTCCGGGTCGATCGCATCATTGACTGACCCGCCTTTCGGGAAAGACAGGTGATGAATCAACCTGAATTTCCCCGGCTCCTTTTTTGGCACCACCCCCAATGGCGAAACCACCAGGTTCTCGATGGGGGATTCCGCAAATGGGCCAGACACCCTACCCAATGCGACTTCCTTTGCCAATTTCTCCCTCACCACGTGTGGGAATTCGTAAGCCATCTTTAAATTTTTGTGCACCCCAGACCCACGCACCATCCTTGTAACTGGTATCTCGAAGCCCCACTCCAGGCCACCCCGGAGCAGCTCCGCTGCCCCCCTGTCTGGATAATGGGCCAGCCAGGGAAGCATAGGGGCCAGCTTAAGCGGGGTTGGGGCCCTTGACCACAGCTCCAGATTTTGGTGCTGGCTTCGATTGCCCCGGTTCCTTGCGTTTGCTGCAATCGACTCCCGCATGCGGTCCTCCACAATATCTGCAGATGTGGCGAAAGGAGCAACTGCTCCCTCTGTCGCACTGCTTGTCCTGGAATTTCCAGCACTCTCGCCCGCGCCGACCTACCCTCACACTCTGCCTCGGCGACCCCAGCCGCGCCTGCGTAGGGGGGGTGGGGCCCCCTTCCAACCCCAGCTTCGACCACAGGTGCATGTCCTGCGTGCCGAAATGAAGTAGGTGGTTGCCCACCATCTTCCTCCTGAAGGCCATGTCATATTCTCTCCAAGCACCCTCTTTAAACCTGTTATGGATATCCTCACTAGTATCCTGGTACTTAAAGAGGTTGTGGCCTTGCAGTGGCCACCTATCCACATAACACGCTGCCAGCACTCGGAAGCATTTCAGCCACTCCTCGTATGTTTCAGGCCTGCGCACTTTTTTGGGCCCTGACCCATCTTGGGCCCTTTCTTTCGCCCTAAACGCGTCCAGTGAGAGGTCAAAAACATTAACGTAACGACCCTCCTGTATTTTCTTCACTGTTTTCAACTTGAGGTGCCCGTACAGAGAATGCACCAAACACGGGTACGTGTCTCCCTGTGCCGCCACCTTACGAGGCACCGCGGCCCCAGGGGGGGCGCCCCCAGGCCCTGCGGGCCCTTGGACCCCTTCCGCGGGTCCTGGCGCCCTGTCCCTATCCTTCGCCTGCCCTGCCGCCATCTTCTTGATCCAGCGAAACATTCTACGCTGACCCTTTCCAACCAGCCCCAGGTCCTCCCCACTATCTGAACCTGAACCACTAGATGAAGACCCTGTGTCAGCGTGCAGTGTGTGTGGTGCATAGTACTCACTACTTCCTGAGCGGTCTGCTTTGATGGGTGCCTGGGACGAAGATCCGGCCTGCTCTCTTTGCTCTGTGCACTGTCCTGCCACCACTAGCGCACTGGATGCTTCTGCTGCCATTGTGGAAGTATTCCTACTCGATACCTGGGGAGACAAATTAACTTGGGGAGTACTCTGGGCAACGGGTGGAGCGTCAAAAGAGCGATTCCTCCCCTCCACCCTGAGATCCCCCCCAGCGTCCATCCCCAGAGCTGCAACCACAGCCCTTCTAATCAACAGTTCTTGCCCAGGCCCCTCCTGGGCATGAGCACTAAACCCTTGAGGGGCCTGCTGCCTGGCCATCTCACGCAGCGCAGTCTCTACAGCTCTCTGTATCATTGCCTCTTGCCTACACCACGAAACTCCTGGCCTGTCACCACCAAGCCTCATATTCCCAGGCACCATACGCCCATACACATCCTCACCAACCGTAACACACTGTGACCCATGTGCACTGACATGCGTTATCCCCGCATGTGTCCTCCCTCTGCCCCCAGTGACATCCCTCATACTCCTGCCACTGCTGGCTTCCAGGACTCTCACAGTATTGCTGCCCATATTCATGCCCCTTCCGGCTCCAGACACTCTCACATGACCGCTAGCACTAGGCCCCCCTTGCGCCTGCGCACCTGTACCTCCGCGACTCATGCCTGCCTGCGCCGTCTGCGTAGGCCCCACAGCTCTCAACCCCACAGACTCACACCTCCAGCCAGCATCCACCAGGCCTTGGCGCTCCTGCGCCCTCACTACAGGCCCATCAGTACTCGTGTGCTCATGCGCGCTTGTACTAGGCCTCGCATCCTCGCCGCGCTGCTGAGATCCTGCCGCCCCAGCCGCCCTAATGACGACCGGTAAGTCCTGCTGCCTCCGCTGTGCGCTGCCCTCTGCCGCCCCGCCCGCGACCGGGAGCCTCCCCAAGTTACCTGGGCCGCTCCGGTCGCGGGTGGTGTCCTCCGGTCCTCTGACCCTCCCTACAAGATGGCGGCCGCGCTCCTCCTCCTCCGATGAGCTGGAGGAGAACATCTTGCGCGACCCGCCATCTGAGAGGGATGGGCCTGCTGCGCACTCTGCCATGTGGGACCTCGTGGACCCTGAAACACCTGCTCCACTCTCCACAACCCCACCGCCAGCCAGGGCCGCGCTCCTGCCCTGCCCTTGAGCCTCAGGGGCCATCACAGAAGCCAGTGATTGGGCCAGGGCTAGGACCGCCGCCATGGCTACCGGTGGCAATGCAGGCAAAGCCCCAGCCTGTTCACACCCTGTTCACACCCTCCGGTGACAGCCGGACCCCTGCCAGCCTCACACCTCTCCCCAGGCTCCTCCCGCCCCCCACTAGTGCCGGCCTGGGCCTCCACACCACCCATACCCCCCGGCTGAGAAAGGGACACATCCCTGGGCCCAACAGAGCTACCCCCTTTTTTCCCTGCACCCCCTCTCCCCTTATTAGCCTGCCCTTTCCCCTTATTGAAACTCCTCTGGGTTGGCCTTTTGGGAGGGGTGGGGGAACAATTTCATCAAACCCATGCTCCTCTGCTTGTCTTGCAGGTCCTCTCTTCCTGGATGACATCTCCACAACCTCTCTGTATCTTTTGGGTGGTAGAGATTTCCTCCTGGATCTATCCATCAGCAAAACTTCCTTCAGGGACACAGAAACTTTCCTCTTGAAGTCTGGAACCGAAAAGAGGCCGGATACTCTGCTGCAGGACCCTATAAAGGTAAGAACAAAACACCGCCTCCTCTCCTGCAACAATGTAACAAACAAAATCACATTCTCCAGACTTCAAGTTGGTAATCCCTTAGTGATGTTACAGACCCACTAGAGGGCCCTCCACTCTCAATATAGTAAGGAAAATTGGGAAAACAGTACAAAATAGAATACAAGACTTACCTTTACATTTAAAAAAGCCTTAACTTAAATGACTTATTACATTAGTAACTAATTTGGTGCTGATTTTGTAAGCTAGGAACTAATATTATATTTTATATCTATATATTTTTGTATATAAAATAAAATATAACTGTACTTACATGTGTCTTTGAAGAAAAAAAAAAAAGGTTAACAAACAGAGAAATGAATATGAGTTTCTAATCAGCAGTTTTTTATAAAAATATATTAGATAACCTACCTTCTGTTGCAATATAATAGTGCTAGAGGAATCAGAGGGATACATTACACTTACCTGCTACCAACCACGGGCACTTGGTGCTTCTCTAGTCTGTGGTCAGAGAGGAGGAATTTATAACACTCTAAGCCCAAGATCAGGTCCCTGAAGATACTAAATAACCATTTTTTCCCAGCTAGTTAGTAAGTCAGAGAGTGTTCCCCTACAAACACTCAGTACCCTGATGTATTATTATGTGCACAGTAAATGTGAAGCCAGGTCATTAAAGGTACTTAATTCCCAGAAGTCTAATAGTCTTCTGATTGTCTAACTACAGGTCCATAGTGGCTGTGAAACTCAGCAGGCAACTTGTTTAGGTTTACAGGTATTAGATTTAATGATTACACTATAACATACAAGTAATCAGTATTCATGATTTAATTAAAATAAAAGTTATGGTTTACTTTTATTGCATCACAAATGTATTTTATTTTTATTGCTATTTAATACTTATTAGCTGAACAGCTGAATGTCATAATTTTAACTATTATTGGCCTGTGGTCAGAATTTATTGCTGGCTTCTGTATAAATTTGACTCACATTCCTTCACACATATATACATTACCAATGGGGTATTTTAGTTAAAGTGAAGGTCAATTTCGATGAATTAATGTCTGGTTTTTAATAATCCTATTAAAAACAAGGGCACTTTAATTAATCAAAATTGACATTTCACTCATTTTCTTCAAAAACTTACCTTTTAATCCTGACAGCCACTACAGCGATTCCCCCAGCCGTCGGAAGCCTCTTCTTACTTCAGAAATGACAAATCCGGCTTCATCCAATCACGTCTTCCCCCCCGGGAGAATCATGGCCTGAGGCAACGCAGTGATTGGAGGAAGCCAAATTCATCATTTTGGACCCGTGAAGAGGGCTTGCGACAGGCGGAGGAAGCGCTGCAGCAGCTGTCAGGATTGAAAGGTAAGTTTTTTAAGAAAACAAGTGAATTGTCAATTTTGATGAATTGAAGTGCCTTTGTTTTTAATAGGATTATTAAAAACCGGGCACTAATTAATCGAAATTGACCTTCACTTTAACTTGGTTACACTTTTTTGTTAATTACTTCTTGCTGAATAATGAGGAAGTTTGTAAATTTCTACTAACAAGAAAGAAAAAAAAAATCTTAGGGAGACTTATAGGAGGCATTTGCTCTAACTAAAACATAAATATAAGCCCAAACATGTATAGCATTATTTAAAAAAATAATTAATGGGAGGTGGAGCCCACTACCAAAGGAGCCAGACGTGTACGTGAAGAGTTCCTGGCTCTTATATATACTATTTAATGTTTTTTCATTAAATAGCCACAATTCCAGTTTCTGGACCGGCTGCTGAACTGCTGGGTTACCCAAGAGATCCAGCCCTGATACCATCCCTACCATGGAACGCAAAGTATGTAGCCTCTGTAGAGGACAGCTATGTTTGTGAGATTCTGCCTCTGTCTCGTAGTAGTGGGACCAAGCTCGATGGCCTAGAAATACACTCACGGACAGTAGATGCGCTGTGTTGGGGATGTAGCGTTTTGGCTATAGACTCTATCCAGTGCATACAGAAGGCATCTGATGAGAGATTATACCCCAAGAAAGTCAGCCTTGCACAGGTTTCCCACACACAAAAAGAAACATGGCTGCAAGCGACATACTTCACATTGATTGCGCAGCAGTTTTCTTCCCATAGTTCAGACCTACGGTCACCAATTTGGGACACTGGTGATTCCTCTCAGCAACTGCCTAACACACTTAGAGTGTGGAGAGAGGGAATAGGGTGAGACGGTACCTTTCCTATACACCCATGATTTCACAAAAACTGAGACCTTCTATTATACCCTCTTACTATTGGGAGCTTTTGATGAGGACCTGGCGGTCTGAAGCTTTAAGCCCATAATTGTACTGAGAATTTAATGTTTTAGATGATGTTAATCTAATGTTTATATTAACTATTCTGTTAGCCTACTGCCTGAAACTGATAGTGAGGATCAGCCCGAAAGCCGTAGTCATAGCCTGAGGCCTGAGGCTATGACTACAGCTTTTGGGCTGAAACGCATAAGCCATTAGTGCCACATACCTATGCTGAATGTAATTTTGTGTGTTGTTGCCACTTCCGTGGATTATCGCTTTTAAATTGTTGTTACTCTTGCATGAAGAATGTGAATAAATATTGGATTTTATTCTATCCTCATCTCTTAGGTCATAGACATATATGTTTCTATCTGGTTCCTATGTTGCTGGGTGTAGGGCCCACACTTACCTAATAAGATTTAATTTGCTGCATACTAGTATATTTATGACTACGCAGTACTAAGGTATACCATGTTACACCTTGCTGTTATGGAAACAGGTACACCAATACAATGGAGTTGCAATGATTTCTTCTTGAACACCTCTATCACCCAACATGCATTAACAATATATATAGAGCACACACTTTTGTCTGCAAAGTTGTGAGGTCCATGGGGACAGCTGGTAGAGCTTCCTTTAATATTGCATTTGTCCTCTTGTTCTCCTCATGTATCGCCGGCTACCATTCTGACTCATACTAACTCAAACCTCATTATCCTAGAAGCATACTTATAGCTAAGTATGCTTCTACTATATTTAAATTGCCACCTCCCCCACCCCCTTATATAATAAACCTCCTAATCTAGGAGGGTTCACCAAGTGGTTTCTCTTGCCCATACCGCACCCTAACTACTATCTTTATACGTACATCTTGCAGCACATCATAAGATTGCTCATATTTCCCCTCTATAGATTTGCAAGATTGTCTAACATTTTTCTTTTACATTATTACCAGCTTTTATTGTAGCTTTTGAATCTATGGCAACGTACTTATATATTTTCCCTTATTACTTATGCACAGAAAAATATCTCCTCCTCTATAGTATTTAAAACCAGTAGGGTCCATGAATGGCCCCACCTGTTATTGGAGGAAATCATACTTGTTATAAAAAGAGGTTCTATCTTTATATTGTACTATAATATTTTTGCTGTTCTACACTTTTCAATGTTAAGTTTTGTTATTGTCTCTGCGTGAGAATAATTGTCAAACTGACATTCCTACTTTGATGTACATGAGTATATTATTGTACCTGTTGTAAACCTCAATTAAAAATATCTTTATTTTTACTGCAGAGTCTCAGATAATGGGCACTGCTCTGTTTGTCTGGTGGAAGTGTTACTCAGACCTCTTAAAAGGACAGTAAACATACAAAATAATGTTATATAATTCTGCATATAGTGCAGAATTATATAACATTATCTTAGCTGCAGCTTTATGAAACGAAAGCATTTCCTGATTTTTTATTTCAAAGTTGGACTCTGCTCAAGGTTCTACTGAGTGGGTTTTGTTGTTCAAAAGCGCTTTGCGGGCGCGCTGTCTAGTCACAGCCCATCCGGACGCATTGTTAAAGTGAATGTAGCTCGCTCCCGCTACCAGATCAGAGCGGAAGCAAGCTACATTCACTTACATAGCACAATCAGGTGGGCTCTGACTAGACAGCGCACCTTCAAAGTGCTTTTGATTAAGACCCGCACAGTAGAACCTTGAGCGGAGTCCAACTTAGAAATAAAAAATGCTAAAGCTGATGCTAACATAATGTTATATAAATCTGCACGTGTGAATAGTAAAATAAGTTATCTGCCCTCTCCGAATAATAAAATACATGAGCTGCACTATCTGATTAGTAAAATAAGTGAGCGGCACTATCTGATTAGTGAAATAGGTGAGCGGCAATATCTGATTAGTGAAATAAGGGAGCTGCCCTACCTGTATAGTAAAATAAGTGAGCTGCACTATCTGATTAGTGAAATAAGGGAGCTGCCCTACCTGTATAGTAAAATAAGTGAGCTACTCTATCTGATTAGTAAAATAAGTGAGCGGCACTATCTGATTAGTAAAATAAGTGAGCGGCACTATCTGATTAGTGAAATAAGGGAGCTGCCCTATCTATATAATACAATACATGAGCTGCACTATCTGTATAGTAAAATAAGGGAGCTGCCCTACCTGTATAGTAAAATAAGGCAGCTGCCCTATCTGTACAGTAAAATAAGTGAGCTACTCTATCTGTATAGTAAAATAAGGGAGCAGCACTATCTGTATAGTAAAATAAGGGAGCAGCACTATCTGAATATTAAAATACATGAGCTGCACTATCTGATTAGTAAAATAAGTGAGCTGCACTATCTGATTAGTAAAATAAGGGATCTGCACTATCTGATTAGTGAAATAAGGGAGCTGCCCTATGTATATAATACAATACATGAACTGCACTATTTGTATAGTAAAATAAAGGAGCTGCACTATCTGTATAGTAAAATAAGGGAGCTGCACTATTTGTATGGTAAAATAAGAGAGCTGCCCTATCTGTATAGTAAAATAAGGGAGCTGCTCTATCTGTATAGTAAAATAAGGGAGCTGCACTATCTGTATAGTAAAATAATGGAGCTGCACTATCTGTATAGTAAAATAAGGGAGCTGCACTATCTGTATAGTAAAATAAGGGAGCTGCACTATTTGTATAGTAAAATAAGGGAGCTGCCCTATCTGTATAGTAAAATAAGGGAGCTGCCCTATTTGTATAGTAAAATACATGAGCGTCACTATCTGTATAGTAAAATAAGGCAGCTGCACTATTTGTATATTAAAATAAGAGAGCTGCCCTATCTATATAGTAAAAAAAGGGAGCTGCCCTATCTGTATAGTAAAATAAATGAGCTGCACTATCTGTATAGTAAAATAAGGGAGCTGCTCTATCTGTATAGTAAAATAAGGGAGCTGCTCTATCTGTATAGTAAAATAAGGGAGCTGCTCTATCTGTATAGTAAAATAAGTGAGCTGCACTATCTGTATAGTAAAATAAGGGAGCTGCTCTATCTGTATAGTAAAATAAGGGAGCTGCACTATTTGTATAGTAAAATAAGAGAGCTGCACTATCTGTATAGTAAAATAAGAGAGCTGCCCTATCTGTATAGTAAAATAAGTGAGCTGCACTATCTATATAGTAAAATAAGTGTGCTGCACTATCTGTATTGTAAAATAAGGGAGTTGCTCTATCTGTATAGTAAAATAAGGGAGCTGCTCTATCTGTATAGTAAAATAAGGGAGCTGCTCTATCTGTATAGTAAAATAAGTGAGCTGCACTATCTGTATAGTAAAATAAGGGAGCTGCTCTATCTGTATAGTAAAATAAGGGAGCTGCACTATCTGTATAGTAAAATAAGAGAGCTGCACTATCTGTATAGTAAAATAAGAGAGCTGCCCTATCTGAATAGTAAAATAAGGGAGCTGCCTTATCTGTATAGTAAAATACATGAGCTGCACTATCTGTATAGTAAAATAAGGGAGCTGCACTATCTGTAAAGTAAAATAAGAGAGCTGCCCTATCTGTATAGTAAAATAAGGGAGCTGCCCTATCTGTATAGTAAAATAAGGGAGCTGCCCTATCAGTATAGTAAAATACATGAGCTGCACTATCTGTATAGTAAAATAAGGGAGCTGCCCTATCTGTATAGTAAAATAAGGGAGCTGCCCTATCTGTAAAGTAAAATAAGGGAGCTGCCCTATCAGTATAGTAAAATACATGAGCTGCACTATCTGTATAGTAAAATAAGGGAGCTGCACTATCTGATTAATAAAATAAGGGAGCTGCCCTATCAGAATAGTAAAATTAGTGAGCTGCCCTAACTGTATAATTAAATAAGTGAGCTGCACTATCTGTATAGTAAAAAAAGGGAGTGGCCCTATCTGAATAATAAAATAAATTAGCTGCACTATCTGTATAGTAAAATAAGTGAACTGCCCTATCTGTATAGTAAAATAAGGGAGCTGCACTATCTAAATAGTAAAATAGGTGAGCTGCACTATCTGTATAGTAAAATAAGGGATCTGTCCTATCTAATTAGTAAAATAAGGGAGCTGCACTATCTAATTAGTAAAATAAGGCAGCTGCACTATTTGTATATTAAAATAAGAGAGCTGCCCTATCTATATAGTAAAATAAGGGAGCTGCCCTATCTGTATAGTAAAATAAATGAGCTGCACTATCTGTATAGTAAAATAAGGGAGCTGCTCTATCTGTATAGTAAAATAAGGGAGCTGCTCTATCTGTATAGTAAAATAAGGGAGCTGCTCTATCTGTATAGTAAAATAAGTGAGCTGCACTATCTGTATAGTAAAATAAGGGAGCTGCTCTATCTGTATAGTAAAATAAGGGAGCTGCACTATCTGTATAGTAAAATAAGAGAGCTGCACTATCTGTATAGTAAAATAAGAGAGCTGCCCTATCTGTATAGTAAAATAAGTGAGCTGCACTATCTATATAGTAAAATAAGTGTGCTGCACTATCTGTATTGTAAAATAAGGGAGTTGCTCTATCTGTATAGTAAAATAAGGGAGCTGCTCTATCTGTATAGTAAAATAAGGGAGCTGCTCTATCTGTATAGTAAAATAAGTGAGCTGCACTATCTGTATAGTAAAATAAGGGAGCTGCTCTATCTGTATAGTAAAATAAGGGAGCTGCACTATCTGTATAGTAAAATAAGAGAGCTGCACTATCTGTATAGTAAAATAAGAGAGCTGCCCTATCTGAATAGTAAAATAAGGGAGCTGCCTTATCTGTATAGTAAAATACATGAGCTGCGCTATCTGTATTGTAAAATAAGGGAGCTGCACTATCTGTAAAGTAAAATAAGAGAGCTGCCCTATCTGTATAGTAAAATAAGGGAGCTGCCCTATCTGTATAGTAAAATAAGGGAGCTGCCCTATCAGTATAGTAAAATACATGAGCTGCACTATCTGTATAGTAAAATAAGGGAGCTGCCCTATCTGTATAGTAAAATAAGGGAGCTGCCCTATCTGTATAGTAAAATAAGGGAGCTGCCCTATCAGTATAGTAAAATACATGAGCTGCACTATCTGTATAGTAAAATAAGGGAGCTGCACTATCTGATTAATAAAATAAGGGAGCTGCCCTATCAGAATAGTAAAATTAGTGAGCTGCCCTAACTGTATAATTAAATAAGTGAGCTGCACTATCTGTATAGTAAAAAAAGGGAGTGGCCCTATCTGAATAATAAAATAAATTAGCTGCACTATCTGTATAGTAAAATAAGTGAACTGCCCTATCTGTATAGTAAAATAAGGGAGCTGCACTATCTAAATAGTAAAATAGGTGAGCTGCACTATCTGTATAGTAAAATAAGGGATCTGTCCTATCTAATTAGTAAAATAAGGGAGCTGCACTATCTAATTAGTAAAATAAGGGAGCTGCCCTATCTGTATAGTAAAATAAGGGAGCTGCCCTATCTGTATACTAAAATAATGGAACTGCCCTATCTAATTAGTAAAATACTGGAACTGCCCTATCTAATTAGTAAAATAAGGGAGCTGCCCTATATAAATAGTAAAATAAGGGAGCTGCCCTATATGAATTGTAAAATAAGGGATCTGACCTATCTAATTAGTAAAATAAGGGAGCTGCCCTATATAAATGAATAATTAAATACATGAGCTGCACTATTTTAAAAGTAAAATAAGTGACTTGCCCTATCAGAACTCACCTGATGAAACAGTATAACCAAGAAACACATTGTGAGTGTTTTTATGACTGTTTTATTATATTTTAATTAAATACAATATTTTTATCATTGTGTATCGGCGATCTGAGATTCTATTTGGAAGGGAAGTTTAGAGGAGTATTTAACAGTCTGTAGTGTCCTGTTTGGAGCCTGTTTGACCAAAGTGGGAACCTGCACTGTACATTCCAAGAAGCAATCCAGATTCAACATCTTTGCTTGTATAAGTCAGCTGGTTGGCTTCCAATGAGACATGTTTTTATAACATTATAGCGGAACGCAGCATTAGTCTACCCGGTGCCATTGGAGGTCTACCTCAACTGCATTATAACCCAGCTCCAAGAAATGCGGCCGGCCTCTTGGAGTGGGAGGTCAAACATTTGATTGTTCAGAGTCAGACCTACATGAGAAATGGATGGGTGAGAGCGCAGTTTGAGATTTGGGGTCAAGAGGATCCTGTACTACCGAAACTTACCCCTGTTTTTAGCGATCCTGCCTGCGAATCTATGTAATTTATGAGTTCTCCATGTGATGAAGATGTGCTCTACTCTTTTGGGAACACGTGGCTTGTTGCACCGCAGCACATCATGACGAGCGGATCGAAGTTGTGGAAATATCCGCAGCAAGATATCTTTTTCCCCTACTTTGTTTATAACCCTCTGGAAATAGGTTAACTTTGCTCATTGGACACCTATCAGGCTGCCACACCATAAGCAGGAAACCTTGATCTGATCCAAGACTCTCCTTCCAAATGAAGGCTATACAGTTTGATGTGCCCAGATTTCCTGCATGGTTTCATATCAGTTACTTAATTTAGCTAGACAGCCTTATTATAGTACACTATCTCACCGAAGATGCTGGCTCATGATGCCACTTACTATAAGTTAACAGTTCTTTTTTTTTGTATTGTAAATGTGCTGTATGAGAGTAGAATAGGTTTGTTAATGTTGTAAATGATATATTCCAGTCTCCATTCTCATGACCTAATGTAGGCTTCACTAAATATTTCTATTTAATACACCATGTAGATTAGGGGAGATCAGATTTAATTTTGCTTAAAACCCAGATTATGTATATGACATTGTTTGCTTTGTTTTGATTGCTCAGAGTCAGACCTACATGGAAAACGGATGGGTGAGAGCGCAGTTTGAGATTTGGGGTCAAGAGGATCCTGTACTACCGAAACTTACCCCTGTTTTTAGCGATCCTGCCTGCGAATCTATGGAATTTATGGGTTCTCCATGTGATGAAGATGTGCTCTACTCTTTTGGGAACACGTGGCTTGTTGCACCGCAGCACATCACGATGAGCGGATCGAAGTTGTGGAAATATCCACAGCAAGATATCTTTTTCCCCTACTTTGTTTATAACCCTCTGGAAATAGGTCAACTTTGCTCATTGGACACCTATCAGGCTGCCACACCATAAGCAGGAAACCTTGATCTGATCCAAGACTCTCCTTCCAAATGAGGGCTATACAGTTTGATGTGCCCAGATTTCCTGCATGGTTTCATATCAGTTACTTAATTTAGCTAGACAGCCTTATTATAGTACACTATCTCACCGAAGATGCTGGCTCATGATGCCACTTGCTATAAGTTAACAGTTCTTTTTTTTGTATTGTAAATGTGCTGTATGAGAGTAGAATAGGTGCGTTAATGTTGTATATGATATATTCCAATCTCCATTCTCATGACCTAATGTAGGCTTCACTAAATATTTCTATTTAATACACCATGTAGATTAGGGGAGATCAGATTTAATTTTGCTTAAAACCCAGATTATGTATATGACATTGTTTGTTTACTGGACCTTGTTTTTTTAATAGTTACTAGAGTCTCACGCATCTGCTCATTTAACAGATTGTACTTATATTAGATAGCTATTGTGGGGAAAAAACAATATAGTTCTGCTTAGTGGTCTCAATCCTGGCTTACTAACCATTGAGATAACAGACAATCTATCTGTGTACATCCACACCTAAGAATTAGGATATCTATCTGGCTATAGAGACAAACTACAATCTCTCCATGCGACCCACAACTCCATAACAACCCAACTCTCCACAGTTCATATTTTCCCTTAAAGTTTCCTTTATACTCACCAGTTTCTTGACTGCTACTTGTTTTCAGGAATAACCTCTGATTTTACAGTTATGGTCTCCTCACAATATACTGTATATATACATATTTTACGTGTTTTTATATATTTTGTAACTTTTTATATATGCTAAATCTCCATAGAGGGCCCAGAAGTGACCCTAGATTTTTAAATAGCCTCATGAAAGAGCCCTGTGTAAACTGTATATACTCAGCAATACCTCTCATTTGTCTTATGATGAGCCCAAGAGAGACCCTTTCACTGATGAGTCACATAATCATAATGCTATTATATAATTAATTCCCCGGACACGTCTCCCCTCCCAACTACTTTACAAGGTCCAAGAGCGCCAGTATTTACCATTTGGGCTCCTCCCCTAAGCCATACAGATTTCATAGGTCGATGAGTTGCCTTCTGAAGTTATGGAGGTGCATTCATTTCAAGGGGGGATGAGGTTTCATTGCTACAGTTCAATAACAGCCTAATTGCACTTATCTTTTGTATTTGCACTGTTCTGTATGTTATACCCTATTGATTAACCCATGTATATAACTGCAAAATAATTATTGATGCACCCACTCTAAATCATATTGAACTTTTGATTAATTTTGTATATGTGAATAACCTAAATAAAAATAAATATTATTCAAATAAAAAAAATAAAAAACATATTTTAATTATCTAGTATCAAGAAAGCTGCAAAATGTATTTGTAACGGCACAATCTATTAAATGCATCTGCTTGGAGGTGTATTTCATGCAATTTTTATGTGAAAAGCATAGAGTAAGCTAAATTTCTATTTTTATATCAAGGTGGGCAACTTATAACCAAATTTACTATTTTTTATTTTTTTAAATTTTACATATATTTTATGATCCAAGTGTTTTAATTTGTCAAATATGACTTTTAATGGGACATCAACTATTTTGTTGTGAATTAGGTTACAGCAACAGAAAAAAGAGCAATTTGATGAAACATATTATATTAATAATATTCAAGGTTCATAGGCAAATATAATATAAATATGTCATAAACAAGTATTGACTGAAACAAGAAAATTCATAAACAAATAAAATGTATAAATCCATTTGCCTATTGTCTTAATTTTCAGACATCTTATATTAGAAATAAAATAAACACATTCGTGTAACATCCCCCCAACTAGTACATTGAATAAAAAAGCACAGGGCAGTATGTATAGAGAGACATATAGTACATATAATAACAAAGCACAGTGCAGTATGTATAGAGAGACATATAGTGCATGGAACAACAAAGAACAGGGCATTGTGTGCAGAGAGACATATAGTACATAGAATAACAAAGCACAGGGCAGTATGTACAGAGAGAAATATAGTACATAGAACAACAAAGCACATGTCAGTATATACAGAGAGACATCTATACTACAAAGAGTAACTAAGCACATGAAAGTATGTACAGAGAGACATATAGTACATAGAATAACAAAGCACTGGGCACTATGTAAAGAGACATTCAGTACATATAATAACAAAGCACAGGGCAGTATGTGCAGAGCAGTGACATGCGGTGACGTCAGAGGCTGGTGAGGCACTAGATATGATACGCCGGAGAAACACATATGCCGCGGGCCGCACGTACCCCCAACAGGGCAGGTTTTAATTATAGCTGAACCAGTGCATACCTCAATATGCAGTTGCACTGCACAGTTTGCCCTTAATGACAGGTGGAAGGCTGGAAGCCAAAACAATATAAGTACGCATATCTTGCTTAACTGCCCTCACTACCACATATCTGCCCCATCTACTATACACCAATTTTTATATAACTGCATGTAATTGACACCACTATAATAGACACTACTATAAAGAATAATATGCACAGATACTGACCTAGAAATCCAGTATAAAACAGTTTAAAAACTTACTTAGAAGCTCCCAGTTTAGCTCTGTTAAAAAGGTATCTGGAAAGCCCACTGCAAGTGAGAATTGGAAAAAGCAGACACTTCCCTCTCCCCCGCATATGAAAATACCCTTTAAACAAACAGGAGCAAGCTGGAGTAGGTATATGTCAGTAGGGTATTCTCCTAAAACTTTGGGGCTTGGTTAAGAGTCTGAAAATCAGAACAACGTTATTTAAAAATAAGCAAAACTATACATCTCTACAAATCCATATCTGTACCTTTTTTACTTGCGATGCCCTGAATTATTTTTCAAACCCAAATGACATTGTCATCTATAGTAAAAAAAAAAGAAAAAGAAAAAAAGAGAGCACTATGCTCATTGTACAAACTTTAAAATGTATCTGTAATAGTGAAAATGTAAAAATAGATAATATTTACATGTGTTTTATTATTATTTTAATAGTGTCTAACAGGTTGTCCACATTTCCTGCCATAACAATCCTTGATACCCCTAAGCAAGTGCTGTAACACACCAGTGTGTCCAGACAAGCTGGTTGAGATTACTGGCAGTAATTTAGGACATGTGATGTGTCACAGAATCACTTTACAACAAACCCTGTTGTGACACACACTAAAACTATTACAAAACAACAAGACAGCAGTATTATCCCACATAAATGTACATAACTATGTCTCATGCCCAAATAAGGAATATGAGATTATTATTTATGCAATGTGAGAGTTGTCAATATTCCTACTGCTGTCTTCTAAATACATTAGCATATAAATTCACAGTTTCACACTCATATTAATAAGTAAAAAAAATAAACAGTTCTGTGAATTTAAATTCTGACTACTAATATTTTAAAAATTACTCTACATATATTTATTTACAGAAATAAATATATCTGGTTCCTAAAATGGCTTTTGTATATCTTTGCTTGCTGCTAGATTTGTAACAAGTTTGTTAATCCTTGCATGAGATGACTTTAATACATACAGCTTTCAGTACTATCTACTATTCCTTTTTTTATTTTGCAGCATGTTTGAACTTTGAATTATTTTGAACAGTACACCAACAGTTTCAAAACACAGTGCTGTGCCACTTTACTTGTGAGATTATAAGGGGGGGGGGTGAATTAGTATAGGGAGATAGGTAGTACAATTTAATGAGCTACTATATAAGTATTTAGGCAAATGAAAAATAGGAAAATCACAAAATAAAGATTACACAAATAAAAACACACAGTTAAAAACAGACACAGAAGATGATATACGTTAAAATATGTGAGCCTCTCAACAATTCCTGAGATTCTTATAATATAGCATTTGACTGTGTGTTTTTAATTGTGTAATCTTTATTTTGTGATTTTCATATTTTCATTTGCCAAAATAATATATTGTACTATCTCCCTATACTAATTTGCCATATGTTTTAGCTTTTTGGATCACTTGGTGGTTGATTTCAATAGCGCAAATCCTTTTCTGCCCCTTTTTTATTGCACTAGTCTTGTTGCAATAAAAACAGAAAATGGAGGCAAACTCAGCAGCACCACAGTAAAACTGCACTTAAACAAATAATTACATGAACACACAGGGTCGGACTGGGAATAAAAAGCAGCCCTAGAAAAATTAAAGATCAGCCCTATATTTATATATTATGTTAAGATAAATAGAAAGATAAACACACAAGACAACAGAATTTTGTATAAAATATTTATATTTACACATAGAAATACAAGTGTGTGTATATATATATATATATATATATATATATATATATATATATATATATATATTGTGTATGCTTGTGTGTGCGTCTATGTATGTATGTACTGTATATACCGTATTGTCCACAGTATAGGCCGCACTTTTTCCCACTAATTTAATGCTTTACATTAGGGGTGCGGCCTATAATCGGCTGCGGCCTATAATCAGGTATTTTATCATTTTTTTTTGGCTTCCTATTGGGGCAGCTCAGCTGGGAAAGGTCTTCAAACATTGACTCCTAAATCCTGACTGCATGTGTGATCGGCACGTGTAGTCAGCGACAGTGAGGTAATCTGCAGCACAGCAGTCAGTCACAGAGAGCGGCGCCGGCTAGTGCTCATTCCGACTGTTAAGGGAATGCAGAGCCACCTGGAGCTGCAAAGAGTACAAGCGGTGATGCTGGTGAAAATACTGTAGTTGCTGGGTGACCCTACTCCCTGAAGTGCAACGTAACAGTAATGTACCAGTATTATGTATCATGTAGCATCTAGCACATAAGTGTGGGCAGTAACCAGCGGGTCTATCTAGGTTTAGCTTCCAATACCAAGAGAACAAAGGAAATGTGATGATAAAAGTAAAAATGGAAAGTTGTGTAAAGTTGCCTGCCCTATCTGAATCATGAGAGCTTAATTTTGACTTGACTGTCCCTTTAACTATTTATAGCTTTTGTGCTTTTTATTATAAAAAATATTTATGCATATGTATTTAACCTCTTAAGGACATATGATGGAATTTTTCCGTCATAAAACAATTGAGCAAACTGAAAGCTGTGTCCTTAAAGGGTTAATTACAGTTGTTCCTGCCTGTAAAGTCACAATCCTCTCTGCCTGTGTCTTTGATTTGGTTTTTGTGTATAAAATGCAAATTATAGTCTATATTTATTTAAAACAACAAATATTATGTTTCTGATTATAGTGAGGGTGCTATGTATACAAAAGTATTACACATTTTATAAACCCACTTTATCTTTTTTTAATCACATGTAAATATTGCTTAAATGAAATAAGATATTGCTTTACACTTGGTTCCACCAACTCTCTAAACTTCCCTATTTTAAAGATGCAAATATTCCAAAATCCAAACTATTCCATAATACAAACCTTTTCCAGTCCAAAAAAAGTTTGGATAAAGAGTTGTGTACTTATTCACAATTTTTAGTATATTCACTCTTTTTAGTAAGAGCAAAGGTTCTTATTAATATGAAGAGGGTTTTTTTTTATTTATTTATTTGAGAGCTACTAGATGTAAAGCATCACATTTTGTACTGGAAAGGACATTTTTTTGCTCTAGTGTTATGGACAAGAAGTATAACATCAGATACAGATTGAATTCTAATTTAACACTTGTAATATACATTCTCACCTGTAGGGGGTGATATAAACAGTATGTTTGACGAGCCAAAAGAGCTTTAAAATACAGAACTTATGAACATGTATAGAAAACCTTAAAGGGACATGAAAGTCAAAAAATGTCTTTCTTGATTCGGACAAAGCAGGGAATTTTAAACAACTTTCCAATTTACTTTTATTATCTAATTTGCTTCATTCTCTTTGTATTATTTGTTGAAAAAGCAGCAATGCACTACTGGGAGCTATTTAACCCACTGTATGAGCCAATAACATGATACATATATGTGCAGCCACCAATCAGCAGGTCCTGAGCCTACCTAGATATCCTTTTCAACAAGGGATACCAAGACAACTAAACAAAGTAGATAACACAAGTAAATTGAAAAGTTGTTTAAAATCACTTCCTTTGTCTGAATCATGAAATAAATCATTTTGGTTTCATGTCCTTTGAATATATTTACATCAGTAGGGAAACTATTTTAAATTGTATCTTGCTGCAGACTATTGTTTATGTTTCAGTGTTAAGAAGAGGGGGGGGGGGCAGGAAATATGTTCTAAGCAAATGTTTATATAAATACCAGATTCTAATTAGGAATGAATGTAAAAACAGATGTAAATCTTTTTGTATAAATATATATGTATTCTATCATTATTGTTTGAGTTAATTGTTTACAGCCTTTAAATTACTTAAAGGGATACTCAAGACAAAATTAAACTTTCATGATTTAGTTAGAGAAAGCAATTTTTTATTGACGTTAATAAAATGTGCACAGTCTTTTTATAGTTACACTTTTTGAGTCACCAGCTCCTACTGAGCATGAGCAAGAATTCACAGAATATACGTAATGCATTTGTGATTGGCTGATGGCTGTCACATGATACAGGAGGAGTGGAAATAGACATCATTTTGAAATGTGTCAGAAAAAAATCTACTACTTTTGAAGTTCAGACTAAGTGCTATTGCATTCTCTGATAATTCATTTGTTGATTATGTAAAACATTTTTGAGACCCAAAAGCTCTTTTCAGAGCCATTTAGTTAATTTAAATTTTGTGTTGATTACTTTTTTTTCTTTGTGACAGATAAAAATAAATCATGTCACAGAGAACATATAGTGCTGAGGCGTATGCCATCCTTGCGTCAGAGTCAGACGTCTCTATGTCTGACTCAGACTCCGATTTTGACCATGCCATATGCTCAGATACATCATTAGATACAGGGGGGTAGTTATCAAGCCGTCAACCTCAAATATGCTGGAATTCCACAGCGTATTTGTGGCGAGGCTGATTCGCCTTAGTTATCAAAGGCTAGAGACTGGCAAAAGTAGAATTTTGTGACGTAAGCTTCGATCCGCCGGACTCAGTCCGACACAGATCGATTCTTACGTCACTACAGATGTTCCGCACACAAGTGCGGCACAATCTGACTACTTTTGCTAGTTATCAAAAAACTAGCAGGTACGCTTGGCACTTTTCCGGCCCAGCGTACCTGGTTTTCAATCCGCCGCCCTGGAGGCGGCGGATCCCATAGGAATCAATGGGAGTCTGACCATAGCGAAAGTTCATGTTCGCTGCTGCCAGACATCCCATTGATTCCTATGGGAAATGTCTGCACCTAACACCCTAACATGTACCCCGAGTCTAAACATCCCTATTCTGTCCCCCCTACACCGCCGCAACTAAATAAATGTATTACCCCCTAAACCGCTGCTCCCGGAGCCCACCACCCCTATAATAAACATGTTAACCCCTAAACCGCCACTCCCTGACCCTGCCGCAACTATAATATATGTATTAACCCCTAAACCGCCGCTTTCAGACCCCGCCGCCACCTACATGATACCTATTAACCCCTATCCTGCCCCCCCTATACCGCCGCCCTCTATAATAAAGTTATTAACCCCTATCCTGATGATCCCGCACCTCGCCGCAACTAAATAAATAGTTTAACCCCTAAACCGCCACTCCCGGACCCCACCGCAACCTATATTAAACTTATTAACACCTAATCTGTCCCCCTACACCTATAATACATTTATTAACCCCTATCCTGCCCCCCCTACACCGCCGCCACTGTAATAAAATTATTAACCCCTAAACCTAAGTCTAACACTAACCCTAAAACCCCCCTAACTTAAATATTAATTAAATAAATCTAAATAATATTTCTCTTATTAACTAAGTTAATCCTATTTAAAACTAAATACTTACCTTTAAAATAAACCCTAATATAGCTACAATATAAATAATAATTATATTGTAGCTATCTTAGGATTTATTTTTATTTTACATGCAACTTTCAATTTATTTTAACTAGGTACAATAGCTATTAAATAGTTATTAACTATTTAATAGCTTACCTAGCTAAAATAAAGAGAAATTTACCTGTAAAATAAAAACTAACCTAAGTTACAATTACACCTAACACTACACTATACTTTAATAAATTATTCCTATTTAAAACCAAATACTTACCTGTAAAATAAACCCATATGGCTAGATTTAGAGTTGGGCAGTAGCCGTGAAAACCAGCGTTAGAGGCTCCTAACGCTGGTTTTTACCACCCGCTGGTATTTGGAGTCAGTCAGGAAAGGGTCTAACGCTCACTTTGCAGCTGCGACTTTTCCATACCGCAGATCCCCCTACGCCATTTGCGTATCCTATCTTTTCAATGGGATCTTTCTAACGCCGGTATTTAGATTCGTGGCTGAAGTGAGCGCTAGAAATCTAACGACAAAACTCCAGCCGCAGAAAAAAGTCAGTAGTTAAGAGCTTTCTGGGCTAACGCTGGTTTATAAAGCATTTTATTATTAACCCCTAATCTGCCGCTCTGTACACCGCCGCAACCTACATTATAGCTATGTACCCCTAATCTGCTGCCCCTAACACCGCCGACCCCTATATTATATTTATTAACCCCTAAGCTGCCCCCAACAATGTCGCCGCCAGCTACCTACAATAATTAACCCCTAATCTGCCGACCGCATCTCACCGCTACTATAATAAAGTTATTAACCCCTAATCCGCCTCACTCCCGCCTCAATAACCCTATAAGAAATAGTATTAACCCCTAATCTGCCCTCCCTAACATCGCCGACACCTAACTTAAATTATTAACCCCTAATCTGCCGACCGGAGCTCACTGCTACTCTAATACATTTTTTAACCCCTAAAGCTAAGTCTAACCCTAACACTAACACCCCCCTAAATTAAATATAATTTAAATCTAACGAAATAAATGAACTCTTATTAAATAAATTAATCCTATTTAAAGCTAAATACTTACCTGTAAAATAAACCCTAATATAGCTACAATATAAATTATAATTATATTGTAGCTATTTTAGGATTTATATTTATTTTACAGGCAACTTTGTATTTATTTTAACCAGGTACAATAGCTATTAAATAGTTAATAACTATTTAATAGCTAAAATAGTTAAAATAATAACAAAATTACCTGTAAAATAAATCCTAACCTAAGTTACAATTAAACCTAACACTACACTATCAATAAATTAATTAAATACAATACCTACAAATAACTACAATTAAATAAACTAACTAAAGTAAAAAAATAAAAAAGAACTAAGTTACAAAAATAAAAAAATATTTACAAACATTAGAAAAATATTACAACAATTTTAAACTAATTACACCTACTCTAAGCCCCCTAATAAAATAACAAAGACCCCCAAAATAAAAAAAAGCCCTACCCTATTCTAAATTTAAAAAGTTCAAAGCTCTTTTACCTTACCAGCCCTGAAAAGGGCCATTTGCGGGGCATGCCCCAAATAATTCAGCTCTTTTGCCTGTAAAAAAAAACATACAATACCCCCCCCAACATTACAACCCACCACCCACATACCCCTAATCTAACCCAAACCCCCCTTAAATAAACCTAACACTAAGCCCTTGAAGATCTTCCTACCTTATCTTCACCATGCCAGGTTCACCGATCCGTCCTCCGAAGTCTTGATCCAAGCCTCCGAAATCTTCATCCAAGCCCAAGCGGGGGCTGAAGAGTGACGTCCTTCCTCCGGCTGAAGTCTGGATCCAAGCGGCGGCTGAAGAAATCCATCATCGGGCTGAAGTCTTGATCCAAGCGGGCGCTGAAGAAGTCCATCATCGGGATGAAGTCTTCTATGAAGCGGCATCTTCAATCTTCTTTCTTCCGGAGCCATCATCTTCCAGCCGATGCGGATCCATCCTCTTCTACCGACGCCTACTCGCCGAATGACGGTTCCTTTAAGGGACGTCATCCAATATGGCGTCCATCGAATTCCGATTGGCTGATAGGATTCTATCAGCCAATCGGAATTAAGGTAGGAAAATTCTGATTGGCTTATGGAATCAGCCAATCAGATTCAAGTTCAATCCGATTGGCTGATCCGATCAGCCAATCAGATTGAGCTTGCATTCTATTGGCTGATCGGAACAGCCAATAGAATGCGAGCTCAATCTGATTGGCTGATGGAATCAGCCAATCAGATTCAAGTTCAGTCTGGATCCAAGCGGCGGCTGAAAAAATCCATCATCGGGCTGAAGTCTTGATCCAAGCGGGCACTGAAGAAGTCCATCATCGGGAGTCTTCTATGAAGCGGCATCTTCAATCTTCTTTCTTCCGAAGCCATCATCTTCCAGCCGAAGCGGATCCATCCTCTTCTACCGACGCCTACTCGCCGAATGACGGTTCCTTTAAGGGACGTCATCCAAGATGGCGTCCGTCGAATTCCGATTGGCTGATAGGAATCTATCAGCCAATCGGAATTAAGGTAGGAAAATTCTGATTGGCTGATGGAATCAGCCAATCAGATTCAAGTTTAATCCGATTGGCTGATCCTATCAGCCAATCAGATTGAGCTTGCATTCTATTGGCTGATCGGAACAGCCAATAGAATGCAAGCTCAATCTGATTGGCTGATGGAATCAGCCAATCAGATTCAAGTTCAATCCGATTGGATGATCCGATCAGCCAATCAGATTGAGCTTGCATTCTATTGGCTGATCGGAACAGCCAATAGAATGTGAGCTCAATCTGATTGGCTGATCGGATCAGCCAATCGGATTGAACTTGAATCTGATTGGCTGATTCCATCAGCCAATCAGAATTTTCCTACCTTAATTCCGATTGGCTGATAGAATCCTATCAGCCAATCGGAATTCGACGGACGCCATCTTGGATGACGTCCCTTAAAGGAACCGTCATTCGGTGAGTAGGCGTCGGTAGAAGAGAATGGATCCGCATTGGCTGGAAGATGATGGCTCCGGAAGAAAGTAGATTGAAGATGCCGCTTCATAGAAGACTTCATCCCGATGATGGACTTCTTCAGCGCCCGCTTGGATCAAGACTTCAGCCCGATGATGGATTTCTTCAGCTGCCACTTGGATCCAGACTTAAGCCGGAGGATGGACGTCACTCTTCAGCCCGCACTTGGGCTTGGATGAAGATTTCGGAGGCTTGGATCAAGACTTCGGAGGACGGATTGGTGAACCTGGCATGGTGAAGATAAGGTAGGAAGATCTTCAAGGGCTTAGTGTTAGGTTTATTTAAGGGGGGTTTGGGTTAGATTAGGGGTATGTGGGTGGTGGGTTGTAATGTTGGGGGGGGGGTATTGTATGTTTTTTTTTTACAGGCAAAAGAGCTGAATTATTTGGGGCATGCCCCGCAAATGGCCCTTTTCAGGGCTGGTAAGGTAAAAGAGCTTTGAACTTTTATAATTTAGAATAGGGTAGGGCATTTTTTTATTTTGGGGGTCTTTGTTATTTTATTAGGGGGCTTAGAGTAGGTGTAATTAGTTTAAAATTGTTGTAATATTTTTCTAATGTTTGTAAATATTTTTTTATTTTTTGTAACTTAGTTCATTTTTATTTTTTGTACTTTAGTTAGTTTATTTAATTGTAGTTATTTGTAGGTATTGTATTTAATTAATTTATTGATAGTGTAGTGTTAGGTTTAATTGTAACTTAGGTTAGGATTTATTTTACAGGTAATTTTGTTATTATTTTAACTATTTTAGCAATTAAATAGTTATTAACTATTTAATAGCTATTGTACCTGGTTAAAATAAATACAAAGTTGCCTGTAAAATAAATATAAATCCTAAAATAGCTACAACATAATTATTCGTTATATTGTAGCTATATTAGGGTTTATTTTACAGGTAAGTATTTAGCTTTAAATAGGAATAATTTATTTAATAAGAGTTAATTTATTTCGTTAGATTTAAATTATATTTAATTTAGGGGGGTGCTAGGGTTAGGGTTAGACTTAGCTTTAGGTGTTAATACATTTATTATAGTAGCGGCGAGCTCCGGTCGGCAAATTAGGGGTTAATAATTTAAGTTAGGTGTCGGCGATGTTAGGGAGGGCAGATTAGGGGTTAATACTATTTCTTATAGGGTTATTGAGGCGGGAGTGAGGCGGATTAGGGGTTAATAACTTTATTATAGTAGCGGTGAGATGCGGTCGGCAGATTAGGGGTTAATTATTGTAGGTTTCTGGTGGCGACATTGTGGGGGGCAGATTAGGGGTTAATAAATATAATATAGGGGTCGGCGGTGTTAGGGGCAGCAGATTAGGGGTACATAGCTATAATGTAGGTTGCGGCGGTGTACGGAGCGGCAGATTAGGGGTTAATAATAAAATGCAGGGGTCAGCGATAGCGGGGGCGGCAGATTAGGGGTTAATAAGTGTAAGGTTAGGGGTGTTTAGACTCGGGGTACATGTTAGAGTGTTAGGTGCAGACTTAGGAAGAGATTCCCCATAGGAAACAAAGGGGCTGCGTTAGGAGCTGAACGCTGCTTTTTTTTCAGCTCAAACTGTCCCATTGTTTCCTATGGGGGAATCGTGCACGAGCACGTTTTTGAAGCTGGCCGCGTCCGTAAGCACCGCTGGAATCGAGAGTTGCAGTTGCGGAAAATATGCTATACGCTCCTTTTTTGGAGCCTAACGCAGCCCTTCTGTGAACTCTAAATACCAGAGTTATTTAAAAGGTGCGGCCAGAAAAAATCACGCGTAGCTAACGCACCCCTTTGGCCGCAAAACTCTAAATCTAGGCGTAAGATAACTACAATGTAATTAATAATTACATTGTAGCTATTTTAGGATTTATATTTATTTTACAGGTAACTTTGTATTTATTTTAGCTAGTTAGAAAAGTTATTAAATAGTTATTAACTATTTAATAACTACCTAGCTAAAAGAAATACAAAATTACCTGTAAAATAAATCCTAACCTAAGTTACAATTAAACCTAACACTACACTATCATTAAATTAATTAAATAAATTAACTACAAATAACTACAATTAAATACAATTACATAAACTAAATAAAGTACAAAAAATAAAAAAGCAAAGTTACAAAAAATAAAAAAAATAAGTTACAAACATTTAAAAAATATTACAACAATTTTAAGCTATTTACACCTAATCTAAGCCCCCTAATAAAATAACAAAGCCCCCAAAATAAAAAAAATCCCTACCCTTTTCTAAATTAAAAAAGTTCAAAGCTCTTTTACCTTACCAGCCCTTAAAAGGGCCTTTTGCAGGGCATGCCCCAAAGAAAACTCCTATTTTGCCTGTAAAAGAAAAATACAACCCCCCCAACATTAAAACCCACCACCCACATACCCCATAATCTAACCCAAACCCCCATTAAATAAACCTAACACTACCCCCCTGAAGATCATCCTACCTAAAGTTGTCTTCAGCCAGCCGACCCACCGATGGAACCGAAGAGGAGATCCGGAGCGGCAGAAGTGATCTTCCAAGGGGCGCTGAAGACGTCTTCTATCCGATGAAGTGATCCTCCAGGCGGCGCTGAAGAAGTCTTCCATCCGGGTGATGTCATCTTCCAAGCGGCGCTGAAGAAGTCTTCCATCCGGGCGATGTCATCTTCCAAGCGGGGTTTTCAATCTTCTTTCTTCAGGATCCATCTTCATCCCGCCGACGTGGAACATCCTTCTTTCCCGATGGACTACCGACGAATGAAGGCTCCTTTAAGGGACGTCATCCAAGATGGCGTCCCTTCAATTCCAATTGGCTGATAGGATTCTATCAGCCAATCGGAATTAAGGTAGGAAAAATCTGATTGGCTGATTGAATCAGCCAATCAGATTGAGCTTGCATTCTATTTCTGATCGGAACAGCCAATAGAATGCAAACTCAATCTGATTGGCTGATTGGATCAGCCAATCGGATTGAACTTCAATCTGATTGGCTGATTCAATCAGCCAATCAGATTTTTCCTACCTTAATTCCGATTGGCTGATAGAATCCTATCGGTGGAATAACTATTTAATAGCTATTGTACCTAGTTAAAATAAATTGAAAGTTACCTGTAAAATAAAAATAAATCCTAAGATAGCTACAATATAATTATTATTTATATTGTATCTATAATAGGGTTTATTTTATAGGTAAGTATTTAGTTTTAAATAGGATTACCTTAGTTAATAAGAGAAATATTATTTAGATTTATTTAATTAATATTTAAGTTAGGGGGGTTTTAGGGTTAGTGTTAGACTTAGGTTTAGGGGTTAATAAATTTATTACAGTGGCGGCGTTGTAGTGGGGGGCAGGATAGGGGTTAATAAATGTATTATAGGTGGCGACGGTGTAGGGGGGGCAGATTAGGGGTTAATAAGATTAATATAGGTTGCGGTGGGGTCCGGGAGCGGTGGTTTAGGGGTTAAACTATTTATTTAGTTGCGGCGAGGTGTGGGATCAGCAGGATAGGGGTTAATAACTTTATTATAGAGGGCGACGGTATAGGGGAGTCAGGATAGGGGTTACTAGGTATAATGAAGGTTGCGGCGGTGTCCGGGAGCAGAGGTTTAGGGGTTAATACATTTATAAAAGTTGCGGCGGGGTCTAGTAGCGGCGGTTTAGGGGTTAATAACTTTATTTAGTTGCGGGAGGCTCCGGGGGCGCCGGTATAGGGGCAGAACAGTGTAGTTAGTGTGGGTGCTTAGTGACAGGCTAGCAATAAAGCTGTCAAAAAGCCGAAGAGCAGCGAGATCGGATGAGTGATAACTATCACAGTCTGCTGCTCATCGCCCCGTACTTGGTGCGCGGCTTTTTGACAGATTTATTGATAACTTAGGCGAAATTTTTCAGGTCAGCGGCGGCGATGATAGGTGAGCTTAGGCAGGCGTATTGGGCCGGCGAAGGCAGGTACGTTGACACGTTGATAACTAGTCCTCATTGTCTCAACTGATAGTGATGTATCTGTGGCTGCTATCCCCCCTGCTAGCCCCCTGTCTGAAGGAGACGTGTTGCTCCAGCTGCCATTGCTGCTGAAAAGTAGGTAACACCCCATCACCAGAGGCCAGATATCCCACCCTTCACTGCAAATCCTGGCATCAATTTGGATGTAGCAGGATTTAGCCCCCGACAGTTTATGGAGGTTTTTCTGGGTGATGATGTATTGGTGAACATTGTTGCCCAAACTAATTTATATGCCCATCAGTTTAGTGCTGCAAAGCTTGACACTTTTTTGGCAAAGCAGCAATGGGCCCACATCGATGTGCCAGAATTTAAAAAATTCTGGGCATTGACTATGTTAATGGGCATCATAAACAAACCCTCCATCTGCTCCTATTTGCTCTACACCCATTTTCTACCAGAGTATGTTGAGGAAGAGGTATGAAACGATTCTACATTTCTAGGGAGCAGCCCCAGTCTGACAGGCTGTATAAAATCAGCTCCCTGATTACCCACTTTACTTCCGTTTGCAGAGGCTTATACACCTGGAAGGAATATATGAGTGGATGAATCACTGATGAAGTATAAGGAAAGTCTGGGATTCAAGCAGTATATTCCTTCCAAGCGCTCCAGGTATGGAGTAAATGTGTATAAGCTCTATGAGAACGAGATAGGTATACTAAGGCTTTCCTGGTGTATGAGGGAAAGGATATCCACCTTGACCCTCCAGGCTGCCCAGAACATATGGGAACCACTGGCAAGATTGTCTGGGACCTGATTTTACCCTTGATGAACAAAGAGTACCACTTGTATGTAGACAATTTTTATACAAGCATCCTTTTGTTCAAGCTATTGCATTGTTTTGATGTAGTAGCTTGCGGTACAATTCGAAAGAAACGTGCAAATTTCCCAGCACAACTTACACACACCTGGCTACGAAGGGGGGAGACCTCAGCTCTGCGCCAAGAGGAGCTGTTGGCAGTTAAGTACAGAGACAAGAAGGATGTATACCTTCTTATCACCATCCACACAGAGAGGACTGCGAAGGTCTCTATATGTGGCAGAGCTGAGAGCACAATGAAGCCAGTGTGCATCAAGGCTTATAATCGGCATATAGGTGGGTTTGATCTAGCAGATCAGCTGTTACAGTGCTACCTAATTATGCAGAAGACAATGGCCTTGTACAAAATGGTTGAAATTTACTTATTGCAGATTGAAACCCACAACGCTTTTTTGTTGTTCAAAAAAAGCTAATCTGAAAATGAAACTGACTTTTTTACAGTTTCATCTCCAAATCATTTTGTGGATTTTGTACCAAGACTCTCCTGCTCCCCGGGTGGTGATGGGAGAGAGCAGAGTTGGGGCTACCCATTTAATTTTCAAAATCCCCCTTACTGCTGTGAATCAGAATCCTCAGAAAAATGCAGAGTCTGTACCAAGAGGGGGCAGAGAAAAGACAACTTATTTTACTGTCCTGATTGCCCTGAGCAGCCTGGACTCTGCATTGGGGACTGCTTCAAGTGGGATCACATACTAGTATTTTTTTTTTTTTTTACATTTGACGTGTTTTTTAGGAGGAGGGGTTCTGGTTATGTTTACTGTTACTGAGATATTTTTTTTTTTTTACTTTTACTGTGCCATATTTTTAAATTTCACTGTTCTATTTTTAATAAGTTCTAAAATTGGTGCTGTATTTTACCAAATCCCTTTCAAACCTATGCATGGGGGTATGGGTGTACTCAGGGGGTATTGCAGAAAACAATCTGGAGTGTTTTCTTGCAATAACTTACAACAGGCTCTCCTAAATCCTAGTCAAAAAGCAATGTGTGTGTAAAAATAAAAATTGAAAAATTACTTACTTTTCAAAAATATATGGTTTGATGGGGGAAATTACATTGGCCTGCTTCAGAAATGTTCCAAATAAGACATTGGTTCATGGTGACAGATCTGAAAATTTCAAGTTGGAAAACTGCACTGCACCTCCTAAAAATAAGGTCTTTTAGCCCCCTGAGAATGCGAGCAAACCTATTCATGGGTGGTATCACTGCACTCAGGAGATGGTATTGCACACATATTGAGGTGGTTTTTGTCAGTAACACATAACAGGAACTAAAAATCCATGGCTAAAATACAATGTGTGTAAAAAATAACACAAAAAGGGCTACCCAAAAGTGTGACAAGGACTGGTGGTTGAATTAGTGCATGGAAAGTGTTAAAATACCAGCTTTCCAAATACCCTAGGGTGTATAGTTTTTAAAAATATATGTTTGATGGGGGTAAATTACATTGACCGGCTTCAGAAATATCCCAAATAGGACATGGGTGCATGGTGACGGATGTGAAAATTCCAAGTTTGAAAACTGGACTTCACCCCCTAAAAAAGGGCCTTTTTGCCCCCTGAGAACCAAAAACAACCTATTCATGGGGGGTATCATTGTACTCAGGAGATGTTGTTGAACACATATTGAGGTGGGTTTTTTTCTCAGCAACACATAACAGAAACTAAGAATCTATGCCTAAAGTACAATGTGTGTGAAAAATAACACAAAAAAATGACTACCCAAAAGTTTGACAAAGACTGGTGGTTGAATCAGTGCAATGAAAGTGTTAAAATACCAGCTTTTGAAATACGCTAGGGTGTCTACTTTCTAAAAATATATGGTTTTATAGCAGTAAATTACATTGACCGGCTTCAGAAATGTCCCAAATATGATATGGGTGCATGATGAATGATGTGAAAATTCAAAGTTGGAAAACTGCACTGCACCCCCTAAAAATAAGGTCTTTTAGCCCACTGAGAACCCGACAAACCTATTCATGGGTGGTATCACTGTACTCAGGAGATGGTGTTGCACACATATTGAGGTGTTTTTTGTCAGTAACACATAACAGGAACTAAGAATACATGCCTAAAGTACAATGTGTGTGAAAAATAACACAAAAAAGGGCTACCCAAAAGTGTGGCAAGGACTGGTGGTTGAATTACTGCATGGAAAGTGTTAAAATACCAGCTTTCCAAATACCCTATCCTGTCTAGTTTTCAAAAATATATGTTTGATGGGGGTAAATTACATTGACCGGCTTCAGAAATATCCCAAATAGGACATGGGTGCATGGTGACAGATGTGAAAATTCCAAGTTTGAAAACTGGACTTCACCCCCTAAAAAAAGGCCTTTTAGCCCCCTGAGAACCCAAAAAAACATATTCCTGGGGGGTATCATTGTACTCAGGAGATGTTTTTGAACACATATTGAGGTGTTTTTTGTCAGTAACACATAACAGGAACTAAGAATCCATGCCTAAAATACAATGTGTGTGAAAAATAACACACAAAAAAAGGACTACCCAAAAGTTTGACAAAGACTGGTGGTTGAATTATTGCATTGAAAGTGTTAATATATGAGCTTATCAAATACCCTCGGGTGTCTACTTTTCAAAAACATATGGTCTTATGAGGGTAAATTACACTGGCCATCTTCAGAAATGTCCCAAATATGACATGGGTGCATGAATACTGATGTGAAAATTCCAAGTTGGAAAACTGGAATGCGCCCCCTAAAAATAAGGCCTTTTAGCTCCCTGAGAACCCGACAAACCTATTCATGTATATCACTGTACTCAGGAGATGGTGTTGAACACATATAAAAGTGTTTTTTGTCAGTGACACATACCAGGAACTAAGAACCTATGCCTAAAGTAAAATGTGTGTGAAAAATAACACAAAAAAGGACTACCCAAAAGTGTGACAAGGATTGGTGGTTGAATTAGTGCAGGGAAAGTGTTAAAATACCAGCTTTCCAAATACCCTAGGGTGTCTACTTTTCAAAAATATATGGCTTGATTGGGGAAATTACATTGGCTGGCTTCGGAATGTCCCAAATAGGACATGGGTGCAAGATGACAGATGTGAAAATTCCATGTTGGAAAACTGGAATGCACCCCCTAAAACTAAGGACTTTTAGCCCCCTGAGAACCCGACAAACCTATTCATGGGTGGTATCAATGTACTCAGGGGATGTTGTTGAACACATATTGAGGTGTTTTTTGTCAGTAACACATAACAGGAATTAAGAACCCATGCCAAAATTACGTGTATGGAAAAAAAAACACAAAAAAATGACTACCTAAAAGTTTGACAAAGACTGGTGTTTGAATTAGTGGATGTAAAGTGTTAAAATACCAACATTTCAAATACCCTTTGGTGTCTACTTTTCAAAAATATATGGTTTAATTGGTGTAAATTACATTGGCCAGCTTCACAATTGTCCCAAATAGGACATGAGTGCATGATGACAGATGTGAAAATTCCAAGTTGGAAAACTGGACTTCACCCCCTAAGAATTAGGCCTGTTAGCCCCCTGAGAACCCGACAAACCTATTCATGGGTGGTATCACTGTACTCAGGCGATGGTGTTCAACATATATTGAGGTGTTTTTTGTCAGTAACACATAACAGGAACAAAGAATCCATGCCTAAAGTAAAATGTGTGTGAAAAATAACACAAAAAAGGGCTACCAAAACATGTGTCAAGGACTGGTGGTTGAATTAGTGCATGGAAAGTGTTAAAATACTAGCTCTCCAAATACCCTAGGGTGTCTAGTTTTAAAAAATATATGGTTTGATGGGGAAATTACATTGCCGGCTTTAGGAATTTCCCAAATAGGACATGGGTGCATGATTACAGATGTGAAAATTCCCAGTTTGAAAACTGGACCGCACCCCCTAAAAATAAGGCCTTTTAGCCCCCTGAGAAACCGACAAACCTATTCATGGGTGGTATCACTGTACTCAGGAGATGTTGAACACATATTGAGGTGTTTTTTCTCAGTAACACATAACAAGAACTAAGAACTCATGCCTAAAATACAATCGGCTAGATTACAAGTTTTGCGTTATGAGGGAAAAAGCCTCATAACACTACTTTTTCACTACCACTGGTATTACGAGTTTTGAAGATATATCTGTACCGCACACGTTTTTGGCCGTAATGCAACGTAACTACCGCAGCTTTCAAAAAGTCATTTTTCAATGGGACTTCCAAAACGTTGGTATTACGAGTTTGCCTGGCTGGCCAAAAAGTGAGCGGTACAGTCCATAATTACAAGATCCATACCGTAAACTGAAAGTCAGTAGTTATGGCTTTTATGTTACAAATCCGTAACATATAAATCATAACTAAAGTGCTAAAAATTACACTAACACCCATAAACTAACTATTAACCCCTAAACCGAGGCCCTCCCGTATCCCAAACACTAAAATAAAATTATTAATAAACATATTAACCCCTAAACCGCTGTACTCCCACATTGCAAACACTAGTTAAATATTATTAACCCCTAATCTAATGTCCCTAACATTGACACAACCTACATTACTGTTATTAACCCCTAATCTGCTGCCCCCAAAATCGCAGCCACTATACTAAAGTTATTAACCCCTAAACCTAACCCTAAATCTAACCCTAACACCCACTAACTTTAATAAAATTAAAATAAATCTAAATAAAAATTACTATCATTAACTAAATCATTCCTATTTAAAACTAAATACTTACCTATAAAATAAACCCTAAGCTAGCTACAATATAACTAATAGTTACATTGTAGCTATCTTAGGTTTTAGTTTTATTTTACAGGTGTGTTTGTATTTATTTTAACTAGGTTATTAGTTAGTAAATAGTTATTAACTAATTACTAACTACCTAGTTAAAATAAATACAAATTTACCTGTAAAATAAAACCTAACCTGTCTTACACTAACACCTAACCTTACACTACAATTAAATAAATTACATTAATTAAATACAATTAACTAAATTACAAAAACAAAAAAACACTAAATTACACAAAATAAAAAAGAAATGATCAAATATTTAAACCAATTACACCTAATCTAATAGCCCTATCAAAATAAAAAAGCCGCCAAAATAAAAAAAACCTAGCCTAAACTAAACTGCCAATAGCCCTTAAAAGGGCCTTTTGTGGGGCATTGCCCCAAAGAAATCAGCTCTTTTACCTATAAAAAAAAAAAATACAAACAACCCCCCAACAGTAAAATCCACCACCCACACAACCAAACCCCCCAAATAAAATCCTATCTAAAAAACCTAAGCTCCCCATTGCCCTGAAAAGGGCATTTGGATGGGCATTGCCCTTAAAGGGCCTTTAGCTCTTTTTCAGCCCAAACCCTAAGCTAAAAATAAAACCCACACAATAAACCCTTAAAAAACCTAACACTAACCCCCGAAGATCCACTTACAGTTTTTAAAGACCGGACATCCATCCTCAATGAAGCTGGGAGAAGTCTTCATCCAAGTGGGCAGAAGTCCTCAACAAAGCCGGGAGAAGTCTTCATCCAAGCGGCAAGAAGTGGTCCTCCAGACGGGCAGAAATTTTCATCCAGACAGCATCTTCTATCTTCATCCTTCCGACGCGGAGAGGCTCCATCTTTAAGACACCCGGCGCGGACCATCCTCTTCATACGGTCCCAGCCCTACACTGAAGGTGCCTTTAAAGTATGTCATCCAAGATGGCGTCCCTTGAATTCCGATTGGCTGATAGAATTCTATCAGCCAATCGGATTTAACGGTGAAAAAAATCCTATTGGCTGATGCAATCAGACAATAGGTTTGAGCTTCAATCCTATTGGCTGATCCAGTGAGCCAATAGGATTCAGCTCACATTCTATTGGCTTATTGGAGCAGCCAATAGAATGCCAGCTCAATCCTATTGGCTTCATTCTTCAGTAGCCGTCGAAAGAAGAGGATGCTCCGCGTTGGATGTCTTGAAGATGGAGCCACTCCGCGTCGGAATGATGAAGATAGAATATACCGTCTGGATGAAGACTTCTGCCTGCCTGGAGGACCACTTCTTGCCACTTGGATGAAGACTTCTCCCGGCTTCGTTGAGGACTTCTTGCCGCTTGGATGAAGACTCCTCTCGGCTTCATTGAGGATGGATGTCCGGTTTTCAAAAACTGTAAGTGGATCTTCGGAGGTTAGTGTTAGTTTTTTTTTAAGGGTTTATTGGGTGGGTTTTATTTTTAGCTTAGGGTTTGGGCTGAAAAAGGGCAATGCCCATCCAAATGCCCTTTTCAGGGCAATGAGGAGCTTAGGTTTATTTGGGGGGTGTTGGTTGTGTGGGTGGTGGGTTTTACTGTTGGGGGGGTTGTTTGTATTTTTTTTTTTTTTTACATGTAAATGAGCTGATTTCTTTGGGGCAATGCCCCACAAAAAGCCCTTTTAAGGGCTATTGGAAGTTTAGTTTAGACTAGGGTTTTTTATTTGGGGGGGCTTTTTTATTTGGGGGGGGGGTTATTTTGATTAGGGCTATTAGATTAGGTGTAATTAGTTTAAATATATTGATCATTTCTTTTTTATTTTGTGTAATTTAGTGTTTATTATTTTTTGTAATTTAGTTAATTGTATTTAATTATTGTAATTGATTTAATTGTAGTGTAATGTTAGGTGTTAGTGTAAGACAGGTTATATTTTATTTTACAGGTAAATTTGTATTTATTTTAACTAGGTAGTTAGTAAATAGTTAATACCTATTTTCTAACTAGTCTACCTAGTTAAAATACATACAAACTTAGCCGTGAAATAGAAATGAAACCTAAGATAGCTACAATCTAACTATTAGTTATATTGTAGCTAGCTTAGGGTTTATTTTACAGGTAACTATTTAGTTTTAAATAGGAATTATTTAGGAATTAATTGTAATTTTTATTTAGATCTATTTTAATTATGTTAAATTTAGTGGGTGTTAGGGTTAGATTTAGGGTTAGGTTTAGGGGTTAATACATTTAGTATAGTGGCTGCGACGTTTGGGGCGGCAGATTATGGGTTAATAAGTGTAGGTAGGTGTCGGCGATGGCATATTAGGGGTTAATAACTGTAATGTAGGTGGCGGCGATGTTAGGGGCGCCAGATTAGGGGTTAATAAGTGTAGTTAGGTGTCGTGACATTGGGGGCGGCAGATTAGGGGTTAATAAGTGTAATGTAGGTGTCGGTGATGTCAGGGGCGGCAGATAAGTGGTGTTTAGACTCGGGGTTTATGTTAGGGTGTTAGGTGTAAACATAACTTTTCTTTCCCCATAGGAATCTATGGGTCTGCATTACGGAGCTTTACAATCATTTATTGCAGGTATTTTTAGCCGGCTCTCCCAATTGGTGTCTATGGGGAAATCGTGAACGAGCATGTAAAGCCAGCTCAAAGCAGGGCTGGTATTTGAGCGTGGTATGGAGCTCAATTTTGCTCAACACTGCCATATTGCCCACTAACACCGGGTTTTTGCAAACCTGTAATAACAGCACTATAGGGAGGTGAACAGTGGAAATAACATGCAAGTTAGTACCGAGCCGCTCATAACGCAAAACTAGTAATCTAGCCGAATGTGTGTTAAAGATAACACAAAAAAATTACTACCCAAAAGTTTGACAAAGATTGGTGTTTGAATTAGTGCATGGAAAGTGTTAAAATACCAGCATTTCAGGGGAAACCGCTGACCTTCTACATTTTTGGTGGTCGTGCCCCAGTATGGGAGCCTTTTGGCCACAAGTTTTTGCACACATGAACAAGACACTCTCCACACAAATTCCACAAGATCCAAGTGTTCTGCTTTTCCTCAACTTACCGAAACTAAAAGATGAGGCCAAGATGTCCCTGTTGTATATAATGTTAAGCAGGGCAAAAACTCTAATCCCACAAAGGTGGAAAACACAAACAGTACCGACTTTTGAAATATGGTTGGAACAAGTTAACTCTCTATTGGCACTTGAGAGATATCATTATCTTAAGATAGGGAAAATAACCACACATGAATTAATGCTTATGAGATGGAATACTTCCAAAAACACTTAGTCAGATTAACAGACCTGTCAATATAACTACCCTTTCTGTTAAAACTTAATCTCTATTTCCCAATACCCGATCCTCATCCCTTCCTTACCCAAACATCCTACCCCTTTCTCTATCCGCTCGTGCCCGTCGGATAGACACTAATAGCGAAGTGAATGCAGGGCATTAAAAATATGTTTAAATCAACATGACCTCTCCAGGACTGCGAATCTGAGAGATTACGACACCAAGATTTGTGCCTTCACCATCGCTGTACGTTAATATGTTCTAATATGTTTTTCAAGTTCACATGATAACATGCTCCCGTCTCCCATAACTCTTAACATTAAAACTCACAGGCCCTTTAAGGCCTGTCCAAACATTGGAGACGGAACTCAATAAACATTGTGCTTTTACCGGACTACTGGACAAATATGTCCTACTCCTCTTCCTCAAATAATGCATTACTTTTCTCTGTATAACCATTCTCTTAAGTTGTAATTGAACTAGCCATTGTTTATTGTATTACAATATGATGTAGGTGTTTTGTGTTTCTGTAATGCATTTCTTATTTCAATAAAAGTATAAAAAAAAAATACCAGCATTTCAAATACCCTAGGTTGTCTACTTTTCAAAAATATATGGTTTGATGGGTGTAAATTATATTGGCCGGCTTCAGAAATGTCCCAAATAGGACATGGGTGCATGATTACAGATGTGAAAATTCCAAGTTGGAAAACTGGAATGCACCCCCTAAAAATAAGGCCTTTTTGCCCCCTGAGAACCCGACAAACCTATTAATGCGTGGTATCACTATACTCAGGAGATGTTGTTGAACACATATTGGGGTGTTTTCTTGTCAGTAACACATTACAGGAACTAAGGATCTATGCCTAAAGTACCATGGATATGAAAATTAACACAAAAAAGGACTACCCAAAAGTTTGACAAGGACTGGTGGTGGAATTAGTGCATGGAAAGTGTTAAAATACCAGCATTTCAAATACCCTAGGGTGTCTACTTTTAAAAAAAAATATATGGTTTGATGGGGGAAATTACATTGGCCGGCTTCAGAAATGTCCCAAATAGGACATGGGACAGATGTGAAAATTCCAATTTGGAAAAAAAAAGTGCACCCCTTAAAAATTAGGCCTTTTAGCCTCCTGAGAACTCGACAAACCTATTTATGGTAGTTTCAATGTACTCAGGGGATATTGTTGAACACATATTGAGGTGTTTTTTGTCAGTAACACATAACAGGAACTAAGAACCGATGCCTACAATAGAATGTGTGTGAAAAATAACACAGAAAAATGACTAACCAAAAGTTTGACAAAGACTGGTGGTTGAATTAGTGCATTTAAAGTGTTAAAATACCAGCTTTTCAAATACCCTTTGGTGTCTACTATTTAAAAATATATGGTTTTATGAGGGTAAATTACATTGGCCAGCTTCAGAAATGTCCCAAATAGGACATGGGTGCATGATGACTGATGTGAAAATTCCATGTTGGAAAACTGGAATGCACCCCTACAAATAAGGCCTTTTAGCCCCCTGAGAACCCAACAAATCTATTCATGGCTGCTATCACTGTATTTGTGAGATGTTGTTGAACACATATTGAGGTGTATTTTGTCAGTAACACATAAAAGGAACTAAGAATCAATGCCTAAAGTACAATGTGGGTGAAAAATAACACAAAAAAGGACTGCCCAAAAGTTTGACAAGGGCAGGTGGTTGAATTACTGCATGGAACGTGTTAAATACCAGCTTTTCAAATAACCTAGGGTGTCTACTTTTAAAAAATTTATGGTTTTATGGGGGTAAATTACATTGGCCAGCTTCAGAAATGTCCCAAATATGACATGGGTGCATGATGACAGATGTGAAAATTCAAAATTGGAAAACTGGACTTCACCCCCTAAAAATAAGGCGTTTTAGCCCCCTGAGAACCTGACAAATCTATTCATGGCTGCTATCACTGTACTTGTGAGATGTTGTTGAACACATATTGAGGTGTATTTTGTCAGTAACACATAACTTGAACAAAGAATCCATGCCTAAAATACAAGGTGTGTGTGAAAAATAACACAAAAAGGGCTACCCAAACGTGTATCAAGGACTGGTGGTTGAATTAGTGCATGGAAAGTGTTAAAATACCAGCTTTCCAAATACTCTAGGGTGCCTAGTTTTCAAAAATGTATGGTTTGATGGGGGAAATTACATTGGCCAGCTTCAGAAATGTCCCAAATAGGACATGGGTGCATGATGACAGATGTTAAAATTCCAAGTTGGAAAACTGGAATGTCCCCCCTAAAAATAAGGCCTTTTAGCCCCCTGAGAACCCTAAAAAACTAATCATGGGTGGTATCATTGTACTTTGAAGATGTTGTTGAACATATATTGAGGTGTTTTTTGTCATTAACACATAACAGGAACTAAGAATCCATGCCAAAATACAATGTGTGTGAAAAATAACACAAAAAAAGGACTACCCAAAAGTGTGACAAGGACTGGCGGTTGAATTAGTGCATGAAAAGTGTGAAAAAAATCAAGCTTTTCAAATACCCTAGGGTGTCTACTTTTCAAAAATATATGGTTTGATGGGTGTAAATTACATTGGCCGGCTTCAGAAATGTCCCAAATAGGACACAGGGTGCATGATTACAGATGTGAAAATTCCAGTTTGGAAAACTGGAATGCACCCCCTAAAATTAAGGCGTTTTAGCCCCCTGAGAACTCAACAAACATATTCATGGCTGGTATCACTGTGCTTGTGAGATGTTGTTGAATACATATTGAGGCGTATTTTGTCAGTAACACATAACATGAACTAAGAATCTATGCCTAAAATACAATGTGTGTTAAAAATAACACAAACAAGGACTACCCAAAAGTGAATTAGTGCATAGAAAGTGTTAAAATACCAGTTTCCCAAATACCCTAGGGTGTCTACTTTTCAAAAATATATGGTTTGATAGGGGAAATTACATTGGCCGGCTTCAGAAATGTCCCAAAAAAGGACATGGGTGCATGATGACAGATGTCAAAATTCCAAGTTGTAAAACTGGACTTCACCCCCTAAAAATTAGGCCTTTTAGCCCCCTGAGAACCCAACAAACCTATTCATGGGTGGTATCACTGTACTCAGGAGATGGTGTTCAACACATATTGAGGTGTTTTTGTCAGTAACACAAATAACCCATGTCTAAAGTACAATTTGTGTGAAAAATAACACAAAAAGGGCTACCCAAACGTGTGTCAAGGACTGGTGGTTGAATTAGTGCATGGAAAGTGTTAAAATACCAGCTTTCCAAATACTCTAGGGTGTCTAGTTTTCAAAAATGTATGGTTTGATGGGGGGAAATTACATTGGCTGGCTTCAGAAATGTCCCAAATAGGACATGGGTGCTAGATGACAGATGTGAAAATTCCAATTTGGAAAACTGGAACGTGCCCCCTAAAAATAAGGCCTTTTAAGCCCTTATAACCCGACAAACATATTCATGAGTGGTATCACTGTATTTAGGAGATGTTGAACACATACTGAGGTTTTTTTGTCAGTTACACATAACAGATACTAAGAATCCATGCCTAAAGTACAATGTGTGTGTAAAAAATAAAACAAAAAAAATGACTACCCAAAAGTTTGACGAAGACTGGTGGTTGAATTAGTGCATGGAAAGTGTTAAAATACCACCATTTCAAATACCCTAGGCTGTCTAATTTTAAAATTAAATGGTTTGATGGGGGTAAATTACATTGGCCGGCTTCAGAAATGTCTCAAATAGGACACAGGGTGCATGTGCCCCCTAAAAATAAGGCCTTTAAGCTCCTTGAGAACACGACAAAACTATTCACAGGTGGTATCACTGTATTCAGGAGATGGTGTTGAAGACATATTGAGGTGTTTTTTGTTGGTAACACATAAAAGGAATTAAGAATCCATGCCTAAATTACGTGTGTGAAAAAAAACACAAAAAAATGAATACCCAAAGGTTTGACAAAGACTGGTAGTTGAATTAGTGCATGAAAAGTGTGAAAAAAATCAGCTTTTCAAATACCCTAGGGTGTCTACTTTTCAAAAATATATTGTTTGATGGAGGTAAATTACATTGGCCAGCTACAGAAATGTCCCAAATTGGACATGGGTGCATGATGACAGATGTAAAAATTCAAAGTTGGAACTTCCGGTGGGCGGGCGCTGTGAGTGGAAGCAGGGGAGAGCATCTCCGGACTTTTAACTTCTGCTACCTAATCAAGCTCACCCAAAACAGCCCAGAACAAGCCACATTCCTTGGCAAGGGGTATATACTCTTGTCTGGAGCGAAAATGGTGAGGAGTCTGTCACCTGACTCCCCCACCGTGAAGCATCGCTAGAAAGGAGTGGAGGAGAGAGGCTGCAGCCATAGCAGTGGATCTAGTAACAGATCCAGACCTGAATTGGAAGATAGCAGCAGGGCAACATATCCCCTGTTAGTGTCTTTGGGCAGCTGAGGAGAGACAGGTCCGGTCGAGGAGGTGAGTTAAAGCTTTGGCGGTAAAACGCCATTTTGCCAATCGGAGGGGAAGGTGAAGGTGTGTGACGCACTCAAGTAATAAAGTGCAAACCCCAGCAGAAATACCACAAAGAGTTAAGACCCAGGGGCTGAACTCAAACAGTCAGTCTAGGCAGGCTGGGCATGCAATAAAGAGACAGGATAAAGTCCTGGAAATAAAAGCAGAGAGAAATTAAGGAGTTGCAATTGCACAGCAGGCCCAAGTTTAGACTCTTTACTGCCATTTTAACTATTGCTGATTACAAGGGCCATCTAGACAGAGGAGCCATGCACAATAACGATGCTAATAATAAATAGACAATTCTTAGCCCAACTACATCAGGGCTGGTGCAGAGGTTAACTGCTGACACGTGGTGCAGAATAGCTGGGAGAGGAAGAGAAAGGGGCAGATAAGGAGACACCATAAGTAAGTGACTGGCTGCTACCCCCATACGTTCTACAGCTGAAGGATTAAACCCCGATGGCCTCAAGACCTGTAAACACATAGTTGCAACATAAAGACCCTGTGATACAGAAATAAATCTACCGTTGAACACAGCAACCTGCCAAATTCCACCTGGGGGGACACTCACACTGCTCTTCCTGGTGCTTTGTTTAACTACCCTACAAATAAAGAGGAGATACCACTCCCTACCATAATGCAGGGCTAAGTCATATGGGCCTTCTCCCCCCCGCTCACCCACCGCTCACTAAATATTGCTAGATAACTTGAAGGATCTGGTACACTCAGGCCTAGTTGCCACTGTTCATTTATTCTCAAAACCCTAATAACTACACCGTCTTTGTTGTGTGCAGTTGAAATAGCAATTGTGGGACTCTCAGAACTGTATGCAAAAGTAAAACGACTCTTACTCCAAAAAAACAGATACAATGACAAACAGATTGAAGAATGCAGACAAGAAAAAACATCAGGTAGAGCACCAACAGGCTTCAGGGCAGGCGGAGGATGCAGTATCCGCCAGCCTAATGGACACCCACCCAAATTTCAGCGTTGTTCGTCAAATCTTTCAATGGTAGGCTTACACAGGTGGAGCAGAAGGTGGCAGATGGGGAAAATCGGCACAGAGAAACTGAAGCCCATGTACACACCTTACAACAACAGAATGAACAGCTGTGGGCAAAGATCGACGACCTGGAAAACAGGTCGCATCAAAACAATCTAAGGATAGTGGGCGTCTCTGAGTGACTACCAGGCTCACAGCTGGTGGAGTTTTCAGAGAACACCTTGTCGGGTCTGCTCAACATTCCAAAAGAGTCTTTACCTTACACAGTGGAAAGAGCACACAGAGTGGGTGACCAGAAAAGCAAAGTGAGAAAAACCAACCAACGCGTCAAGGTGAAATATCTCAACTTTAAGGACAAAGTATCCATCTTACAAGCATACAGAAAGGCTCCTACACTGGAATACAATGGAAAAAGAATTTATTTATTCCAGGATTATTCTGTGGCAGTGGCTGCCAGAAGACGATAATTTTCACCATATTGCAAACAACTTTTGGAACAAGGTAGAACGGCAGCACTGCTGTTCCCAGCAAGACTGAGACCCATACTGCGAGAGGACCACTGTTCTTTGACTCACCCAATTTGCTGAAACTTCACCTACAAAGAGAGTGTGAGGAGCGGCAAATTGCAAATGAAGATGACTCTGCTGCTTAGGCTGGGGTTTTGGGCCAGGTCGGCAGAAGATAAATAAAGGACAGGCAAAGTTACAGCATTGAAGAAATGTATCTTTGCAAAGTGAGGGGGGGAGACCTTTTTTATTGTTGGACTAGAACTTCAGCTCAGTGTTGATCAGTTGGGATTGTTGGGGGAGGGGTTAACTATTCTCGTTGTCTTTTCTTTCTGGCTGTATGCATTGTTCGTTGTATGTACTAACCATTTGCATTAGGGAAAGAGGAAAGAGATGACTTGTCCTGCCTCTGGGTGCCACTCTGGGGGGAAAGGAGAAGGAGTTGGTCTGGTCAGCGCAACAGTGAGTACTATCTCAGAAAACAGAAGAAATCCGGTGCACTCAGGGGTAAGAAAAATATGCAGAAGATTGCTTTATTATTTAAAATTCAAAAATGGATGCACATGAGTGACAAAAAAGTCCAGAAAGGGTGTGATCCTGACACGTTTCGTGCCGTTACAGGCGCTTAGTCATAGGATATGACCAAGGTATATACCACCCCACCTTATGAAGGGAGATGCAACCAACCAGCGCTCAGGAGGAAAGCCCGTCAGACACTCCCCTCATTTAGGTTAAGGTGGAACACTCCTATAGCACACATAAAAGAACAGGTAATATAAAAGACATTATGTGAAAATTTAAAAACAATTCTGGAAATGACAAATTTTACAGGCAAATATTTGACCATGAATAGGAAGGGTTAATGAATAAAGGAATAGGACTGAAATACATTGTCTATAAATGGGGAAATTCATGGGCTGGATGTCCAAAGTAAAGGAAGAAATATTTGAATATTGTTAATGTGTACATTAACATCTCATAGGTTGTTAATTATTTATTTATATAGAGATCTAAAATGAAAATTTATGAAACTCAATATAATTTAAAGATGTATTTTTTGTGTTAATGTTGATTAATATTTATATTTAATATTTTAATGGTATGTAATATGGGACACGAGATCCAATATACATATTACATTTATAACTGCATTTGTGATAATTCATTTTACTTGAAAAAAATATATGAATTAATCTGTAAAGTAGGAAATATCCCACTCTAAATTCATGCCTTTTGGATATCTAGTTTCCAATTTTAGAATCCAGAATAACTCACGTTTAGTTAGGGACTTATGTCTGTCACCACCTCTGGGATGTCTATTAACTATTTCTATAATCTGGACTCCAAAATCCGGGACATTAGTAAAATGTACCCCATTAAAATGCTTGGCTATTGCTGACTCCTTTTTGTAATTTTTGACATCCCTTATGTGTTCTCTGACCCTGTCATGGAATTCGCGTGAGGTCTGACCCACATATTGATGACAACAATGATTACAGGTGATAAGATAGACCACCCATTTAGATCTACATGTTGCATGAAAATTTATTTCAAAGGATCTGTCTTTTACTGAACAGGTAAAAATGTTACCTAATATCAGCAATTGACAAGCTAGGCAATTGAAATTATTACATTTGAAGTTTCCCTTCTTGTGTAGCCAGGTTCTAATACTGGATTGTTTTTTAGTTTGAACCATACTTGGCGACAATTTAGAACCTAAGGTATCTGGCTTCCTGGGAACAAACCTGCATTTACTGATGTAGGGTTTACGTTGGGGATCATTATGAAGTAACCTTAAGTGTCTTTTTATAATAGAAACAATTCTGTTGTAGTGAGTAGAGTATGGTGTACTAAAAACCACAGTGTCATTGCTAAAGGAGCTGTTTCGATCTTTGGAAGCTGCATAACTATGTTTCGCTTCCTCTTGTGCTTTATTAAGTATTTTTTCTTTATAACCTCTCTTTAGAAGCCTGGTTTTTAGTTCATCAGACTGGTTTTTATATATGGTGTCATCATTTGTGTTTCTTTTTAACCTAATAAATTGGCTTTTTGGAATTGAATTTAACAAATGAGGGGGATGAGCTGAATGTGCATGCAGGATGGTATTACCTGCAGTGGGTTTACGAAATGTGCTAGAAACAATGCACTTATTGCTCATATCACCCTTAAGTGTCAGATCCAAAAAGTTCACCTGTGTAAGGTTAACTTCGCCAGTGAATTTTAATTCCAAATTGTTGTTGTTTAAATAATCCAAGAATGTGATTAATGTGAAATCTGGAATATTAGAGATGTCCAATATAAATATCATATCGTCAATGAAACGATTATATAGTATGGTACTGTCCTTGAAATTATAATTATCTGAAAAAATGTAATGGAGCTCCCACCAACCCATAAACAAATTGGCATACGAGGGGGCAAACTTGGACCCCATCGCCGTGCCACAAACTTGAAGAAAGAAAGAATGATTAAACATAAAATAATTGTGGGTTAGTAGGAACTCCAAACATTCACAAACAAATATTTTTTCTGCCTCAACATATGTGGTCTCTCTATCCAGGAACCCCTTTATTGCTTGAATGCCCAAATGGTGTGGAATCCTAGAATAGAGAGACTCTATATCTACAATGGCCCAACAATAAGACTCCTGCCATTCAAAATTTTTTAGGTTTTGTAGAAGATGACCTGAGTCCCTAAGGTAACTATACAGGTTTAAGACCATAGGTTGGAGGATGGAATCCATCCACTCGGACACAGGCTCCAAAAGGGAGCCTATGCCCGAGACGATGGGTCTACCCGGAGGGGAGACTGGATTTTTGTGAATTTTGTGCACATGGTGGAAGATTGGAATAGTGGGTGAATTGGGAACTAAAAGTTCTACATCTCTCTTTTTTATAATACCCAAAGCTACTCCATCCTCCAACAACATGACCAAATCCTTTTTAAATTTTGCAGTAGGATCTGTTATAAGAGAACAATAAGTGTCAGACAATTGTCTTTCTGCTTCTCTGATTTAATCTACCTTATTGAGAAGGACAATGGAGCCTCCCTTATCTGCATTCCTGATAGTAAGATTATCATTGGCCTTAAGTTGCTCTAAAGCAGAGAATTCCTCACGTGATAGGTTATTATTTGAATGTGGATTTTTTCGATCTATATTATTAGCTAGTCTTAATAAATCTCTCTCCACACTGCTTTGAAAAGCATTTATGTAAGGCCCTCTAATCTGTATTGGATAAAAATCCTTATTTTTTGTTCTAGGAGGAATGACTGGTGAAGTTGGATGACCACTGGGCAGGTCCCCACTTCCTAGAAGATCCCTCATAACCTCCAGGGCACAACAATCCTTGAAATCTGTAATTCTTTCAACAACAGGAACAGAGTTAGTAGTCACTGGATCTTGATCAGAGTCATCTCGTGAGGTAGATTGTGGATCTTGATCAAAAAACTTCTTGAGAGTCAGTTTTCGGACAAACCGGTTGACATCTATAATAGTGTCAAACACTGAGAATCTTTTAGTGGGTGCAAAACCAAGTCCTTTAGACAAAAGAGACTTCTCCTCTATGGTGAGATTATAATCAGAGAGATTTACAATATTCATTCCTTCATCCACTATTTCTTGCCTCTCCTGTGACTCCTTTTTTCTCCTTTGTGACCGCCGCGTACGGCATCTGGAGTTACTCCTAAAGGGACACTTGATGATATAGTAGGCACAGGATCATCACCTGAATCTTCAGCTGAAGATGGGGCCGCAGAACCACTATCAATATCTGATGACATTAGAGAACTATCTGCCTGCACACATTCTGTAACTTACTTGTGTCACAACATATGTACTTGTGTTAATTATTGAGGCCTGATACACCCAACAGACATATACTTGAGCACAAAATGAAACTGACCACATGGAATGTGGGAGGGATTACGTCCCCAATAAAGAGAAAAGCAATACATAGACAGCTGAACACTATAAGGACAGACATAGCAATACTAGAAGAAACACACCTTTCACAGAAAGAACATCAAAAACTCAGACAGGGTTGGGTGGGAGAGGTTTTGTATACCACCTACGAAGGAAAGAGGGCCAGGGGAGTGGCAATTCTTTTCTGCAAAGGTCTAAGCTATACGATCACACAAACTGTAGCAGACACAGAGGGAAGGTATCTGATAGTCAAATTAAAAATAGGGGCACTGCACATGGTACTCTGTGGTATGTATGGCCCCAATACTGAAAAGAAAAAATTTCTGACCCAACTACAGACCCAGCTCATTCAGTTCTCAGAGCTTCCAATTGTAGTGGGGGGTGACTTCAATATAGCTCCACACACACCAGCGGACAGGTTCTGCAAGCCAAACTTTATATCACAACAGAAAATAATGTGGAAAGGCTCAAAGAGGGAAACTCGTATCTTATTGAATTTCAAAAGCGCCTTATCTCTCTCGGATGTCTGGAGAGACAGAAATCCGGATGCCCGAGATTACACTTGCTTACACCTGGAGAAAACGACCCTATCTCGCATAGATTACTTTTTAGTCACCAACTCCTTTTGCCCCCGCATTGCTTACATCAGAATTGACCCTATAACCATCTCAGATCATGCACCAGTCTCACTAAACATGGACACGGATGCACCACATAGACAGGCACACAGGTGGAGATTTCCATCACATTTATACCATGACCTTAACTTGCGCAAATTCTTGACTGGGGAGTGGTTGGAGTATAAGGAACTAAATGTCCAGAATTTAAGCGACATTTCACTTTTTGGGGAATCAGCAAAGGCGGTGTTGAGGGGGGTGGTGACTGCGTACGCTGCCAAAGTTGGAAAAACACCTAGAATGAGAGGTGAATTGCTTTTGCGTCAGTTGCTTAATGCCAGAAATAAGTACTTGTGAAATCCCACAGAACAGAATAGAATTAAATATAGGGAGGTCAAAGATCTTAGAGACACATATCTTATTCAAACAACAATTGCTGCTCAGAATCGTTCACAGGCTAAAAATTACCGATATGGAAACCGTACTGGGAAATTGCTAGCAAGACTCACAAGGTTAGATAGGAAACCAAACACTATAATCACTATCAAAGACAAAGACAATATACTTACTCAAGACTCAGATATACAGCAGGCATTCACTTCATATTACTCAAACCTATATGACTCCCAAGACATTGACCCAGAAAAGAAAGAGCACTTCTGGAGGGATTTAACACTACCACAGTTAGACGAGGACCAAGTACAGAAACTCAATGCCCCAATTCAACCCCTAGAAATTATCAAGGCCATTGAATCACTCCCACTGGAAAAAACTCCGGGACCTGATGGACTGCCAGGGGAATTCTATAAAATGCTTAGTGTAGAAACTGCAGACATCCTTGCCCTACTATATAATGCAATTTTAGAAGGAAAAGCAAAATTATCCAACAGAGTCACAGAAGCAAATATCACAGTCCTCCCCAAACCTGATAGGGACTCCCTGCTAACAGCATCTTACAGACCAATCTCTGTGTTAAATTCTGATTATAAATTATTTACCAAGATATTGGCCAACAGGTTGGCGGGGTACTTCCCCTCCTGGTTCAGGAAGATCAAACTGGGTTCGTCAAGGGTAGGTCAGGAGTCAAAAACATGAGGAAATTACAATTAGTACTGACACATTATTGGGAGAAAGGGGGTGGGGATAGAGATTGGAATGCGAAGGAGGCCTGTTTGATCGTAGTGGACGCTGAAAAAGCATTTGATAAGATACTATGGGATCATCTATTCACTACCCTGGGACAATTTGGCATAAAGGGACCCTATATGAGAGCAATCGAGACCATCTATAGTACCCCCATGCGGGGATCCTGATAAATGGGACGCCATCAAAAACATTCCTTCTTAAGAGGGGCACTAGACAAGGATGTCCCCTTTCACCCTTCCTGTTTGACCTAGCATTGGAACCCCTAGTGATTAAGGTCAGAAAGGAAACAGCAGGATTGAATATAGGCAGAGAGACCATCCACCTGTCACTCTTTGCTGACGATATGGTACTTTACACAGGAGACCCCAGAGAGAATATCCCTAAAATACTGAGAGTGATAGCTGAGTTTAGTGAAATTTCAGGGTACCGGATAAATAAGGACAAGTCTGAGCTACTATGGCTCCAGAATAATGACCCTAGTGCACCGTTGGAGGATAACTTTAAAGTAATCTCACACACATTTAAATATCTAGGCATCAACCTGGCTAGGAATCCTACCCAATGGTATTCAGTTAACTTTAAGCCACTACTGCAGAACCTAAAACAAATGCTCCTGAATTGGACCCCATTACTACTGACATTGTCTGGGAGAGTGGGGCTCATCAAAATGATCTTGTTCCCTAAGCTCCTCTATACCCTGCAAATGCTCCCTGAGTTATTACACAAGAAGGATCTTGGGACATTAAAGAGAGACAATTTACACTTCCTTTGGAGGGGAAAAAACACAGAATTAGTTATCAGAAACTGACTTGTCAGCCAGAGCAGGGAGGCATGGGACTTCTGAACATCGAACACTGCAACTGTGCAGCTTTGATAAAGTATGTCATGGACTGGCTGGTGGACGGGGGGCATTTTACTAACCACTCACTGGAATCAGAAATTATCAAACCATGGTCATTAAAAATGCTTCCACACATGAATTGCACGCATGCAGATCCCATTCTGGGGGGGGGGGGGGGGGGGGCAGGCCTTCTCTGCCATCCCATAAAGGCTTGGTGGAAGTTGTGTAGAACTCTTGGAGTCTCACATAATCACACGGTTTTTTTGCCACTGAGGAGCAATCCAGACTTCCCCGCAGGATTCACCACAAAACCATTCAAACAATGGGAGGAGTGGGGGGTTTAAACTCTAAAGCAAATTTTATCAGATAATGGGTCCACAGTCCGGCCTTTTGTAGACTTACAGAGAGATTATGGCATACCCAACTCTCATCATTTTGCTTACCTCCAGGTAAAACATTACATGCAGGATCTCCTGAGAACTGGGGATATGTTAGAACTTAACTGCGACATTTACAAACTCTTGAGGTTGACAAGGGGAGGGATGATATCCATCTCACACACCTATAACATGCTCCAATCAAAACCAAATAAGGCTAATATCGAACACCTGCGAGCAGTCTGGGGAACCATGATAGGACATAATATTACAGACAAATGTGTGGAGCAGAGCTTTGTTGAGGTGAGGGGGGGCTTCTTTATCAAATGAAATAAGGGAATCCCACACCAAACTGGTCCATAATGCATACATAACACCCAAAATGTTCCACAAGTGGATGCCAGATACATAGGGAATATGCCCGAAATGCTCAAACCCTAACCCAAACATACTACACATGATACGGAACTGCTCGAAATTAACGAAATTCTGGGGCATGGCACAGAGGTGGTTGGAAAAATGTACAGGGGAAAAAATCCATTGGTCACATGAGCTGGTGATATTCCTACACTCACAAACAAAGATACGCAAACACACAGAGCTCATATATAACGTAATATTACATGCCAGAAAACTCATTTTGAATCAATGGATGTCACAGATACCACCAAGCCTAACACAGCTCAAGGAAACAGTGAGAAAGCAAATGATATATGAACAACTTAAAACACAGGGAGACATAACACACAGAGCAAAAAAATGTATGACTAAATGGGAACGCCTTATAAACACTCTGGACCTGGCACACCAAAAACAGATTATTTACCAATTCAAAGACGCTGAGTTTATACTGAATGCCCAACTACACGGGAAGTGGAACATATTTACTTAGAAGTCAGACACAATAACCAAAACTTGATGTGATTAAAATAGAAACATAGTGGACCCTGGGGTGGCGCCCGGGGGGGAGGACAGCAAATGGATAAGCTCTGGGGAAGGAGAGAGATAATTGCCTCTTCTGACACACTTATGTTGCATTATGCTAGTATGTTTCTGTTGCAAATTTTAGGAGGTTTATGTTTTATACTATGTCCTTCAGTAAGGGAGGTGAGTTAGGCACCAGGAGAGTGGAAGGTGTTATGGAGGAGGGAGGAGATTTGAAAAATGAAAACTGTGGTGCTATTGCAGTGATTATATTTGACAAATATTGCACTTAAGTGGATTTGTTATGTAATTCACAATGTTTTTCACTGTATATGGTACTGGAAAAATAAAGTATTTAAAATTCAAAGTTGGAAAACTGGAATGTGCCCCCTACAAATAAGGCCTTTTAGCCCCCTGAGAACACAAAAAACTATTCATGGCTGATATCATGCCTAAAGTACGATGTGTGTGAAAAATAACACAAAAAAATGACTACCCAAAAGATTGTCAAAGACTGGTGGTTGAATTAGTGCATGGAAAGTGTTAAAATACTAGCATTTCAAATACCATAGGGCATCTACTTTTCAAAAATATATGGTTTGATGGGTGTAAATTACATTGGCCTGCTTCAGAAATGTCCCAAATAGGACATGGGTGCATGATGACAGATGTGAAAATTCCAATTTGGAAAATTGGAATGCTCCCCCTAAAAATAAGGTGTTTTAGCCCTCTGAGAACCCGACAAACCTATACATGTGTGGTTTCACTGTACTCAGGAGATGTTGTTGAACATATTGAGGTGCTTTTTGTCAGTAACCCCCTTAACGTTCTCAGTTAATGTATTCTTAAATTGCTATTTTGTTAAAAAAAAAATCACTTTTTCAAACTGTGACATAGATTGGTGGTAAAATGGTTGCATGAAAATAGTTTTTAATACCTTAGTTTGTCTTCTTTTAAAAAATATATACATGTGAAGGGGTTTTCAGGGATTCCTGACAGTTATCATTGTTAAAATGTAACTATCGCTAATCTTGAAAAAAAAAAGTTTGGAGTAGCAAAGTGCTACTTGTACTTATTGCCCTATAACTTGGAAAAAAAAGCAAAGAAAAACATTGAGTATTTTTAAACTCAGGACAAAATTTAGAAACTATTTAGCATGGGTGTTTTTTGGTGGTTGTAGACGTGTAAGATTTGGGGGTTCAAAGTGTCGGCTAGATTTAGAGTTTTGCGGTTGCCGTCAAAACCAGCGTTAGAGGCTCCTAACGCTGGTTTTGGGCTACCGCCGGTATTTAGAGTCAGTCAGGAAAGGGACTAACGCTCACTTTCCAGCCGAAACTTTTCCATACTGCACATCCCCTTACGTCAATTGCGTATCCTATCTTTTCAATGGGATCTTTCTAACGCCGGTATTTAGAGTCGTGGCTGAAGTGAGCGTTAGAAATCTAACGACAAAACTCCAGCCGCAGAAAAAAGTCAGTAGTTAAGAGCTTTCTGGGCTAACGCCGGTTTATAAAGCTCTTAACTACTGTGCTCTAAAGTACACTAACACCCATAAACTACCTATGTACCCCTAAACCGAGGTCCCCCCACATCGCCGCCACTCTATTAAATTTTTTTAACCCCTAATCTGCCGCCCGCACGCCGCTGCCACCTACGTTATCCCTATGAACCCCTAATCTGCTGCCCCTAACACCGCCGACCCCTATATTATATTTATTAACCCCTAATATGCCGCGCCCAACGTCGCCGCTACCTACCTACACTTATTAACCCCTAATCTGCCGACCGGACCGCGCCGCTATTATAATAAAGTTATTAACCCCTAATCCGCCTCACTCCCGCCTCAATAACCCTATAATAAATAGTATTAACCCCTAATCTGCCCTCCCTAACATCGCCGACACCTAACTTCAAGTATTAACCCCTAATCTGCCGATCGGAGCTCACCGCTACTCTAATAAATTTTTTGACCCCTAAAGCTAATTCTAACCCTAACCCTAACACCCCCCTAAGTTAAATATAATTTTATTCTAACAAAATAAATTAACTCTTATTAAATAACTTATTCCTATTTAAAGCTAAATACTTACCTGTAAAATAAACCCTAATATAGCTACAATATAAATTATAATTATATTGTAGCTATTTTAGGATTAATATTTATTTTACAGGCAACTTTGTAATTATATTAACCAGGTACAATAGCTATTAAACAGTTAATAACTATTTAATAGTTACCTAGTTAAAATAATTACAAAATTACATGTAAAATAAATCCTAACCTAAGTAACAATTAAACCTAACACTACACTATCAATAAATTAATTAAATAAAATACCTACAATTATCTACAATTAAACCTAACACTACACTATCAATAAATAAATTAAATACAATTCCAACAAATAAATACAATTAAATAAACTAACTAAAGTACAAAAAATAAAAAAGAACTAAGTCACAAAAAATAAAAAAATATTTACAAACATTAGAAATAAATTACAACAATTTTAAACTAATTACACCTACTCTAAGCCCCCTAATAAAATAACAAAGACCCCCAAAATAAAAAAAATGCCCTACCCTATTCTAAATTACAAAAGTTCAAAGCTCTTTTACCTTACCAGCCCTTAAAAGGGCCCTTTGCGGGGCATGCCCCAAAGAATTCAGCTCTTTTGCCTGTAAAAAAAAAACATACAATACCCCCCCAACATTACAACCCACCACCCACATACCCCTAATCTAACCCAAACCCCCCTTAAATAAACCTAACACTAAGCCCCTGAAGATCTTCCTACCTTGTCTTCACCTTGCCGGGTTCACCGATCGGTCCAGAAGAGGGTCCGAAGTCTTGATCCAAGCCCAAGCGGGGAGCTGAAGAGTGACGTCCATCCTCGGGCTGAAGTCTGGATCCAAGCGGCGGCTGAAGAAATCCATCATCGGGATGAAGTCGGAAGTCCGTCATCGGGATGAAGTCTTCTATCAAGCCGCATCTTCAATCTTCTTTCTTCCGGAGTGGAGCGGAGCCATCTTCTTCCCAGCCGACGCGGATCCAACCTCTTCAAGCGATGCCTACTAGCCGAATGACGGTTCCTTTAAATGACGTCATCCAAGATGGCGTCCCTCAAATTCCGATTGGCTGATAGGATGCTATCAGCCAATCGGAATTAAGGTAGGAAAATTCAGATTGGCTGATGGAATCAGCCAATCAGAATCAAGTTCAATCCGATTGGCTGATCCAATCAGCCAATCAGATTGAGCTCGCATTCTATTGGCTGTTCAGATCAGCCAATAGAATGCAAGCTCAATCTGATTGGCTGATTGGATCAGCCAATCGGATTGAACTTGATTCTGATTGGCTGATTCCATCAGCCAATCTGAATTTTCCTACCTTAATTCCGATTGGCTGATTGGCCATCTTGGATGACGTCATTTAAAGGAACCGTCATTTGGCTAGTAGGCGTCGCTTGAAGAGATTGGATCCGTGTCGGCTGGGAAGAAGATGGCTCCGCTCCGCTCCGGAAGAAAGAAGATTGAAGATGCGGCTTGATAGAAGACTTCATCCCGATGATGGACTTTCGACTTCATCCCGATGATGGATTTCTTTAGCCGCCGCTTGGATCCAGACTTCAGCCCGAGGATGGACGTCACTCTTCAGCCCCCCGCTTGGGCTTGGATCAAGACTTCGGACCCTCTTCTGGACCGATCGGTGAACCCGGCGAGGTGAAGACAAGGTAGGAAGATCTTCAGGGGCTTAGTGTTAGGTTTAATTAAGGGGGGTTTGGGTTAGATTAGGGGTATGTGGGTGGTGGGTTGTAATGTTGGGGGGGTATTGTATGTTTTTTTTTTTTTACAGGCAAAAGAGCTGAATTCTTTGGGGCATGCCCCGCAAATGGCCCTTTTAAGGGCTGGTAAGGTAAAAGAGCTTTGAACTTTTGTAATTTAGAATAGGGTAGGGCATTTTTTTATTTTGGGGGTCTTTGTTATTTTATTAGGGGGCTTAGAGTAGGTATAATTAGTTTAAAATTGCTGTAATTTATTTCTAATGTTTGTAAATATTTTTTTATTTTTTGTAACTTAGTTCTTTTTTATTTTTTGTACTTTAGTTAGTTTATTTAATTGTATTTATTTGTAGGTATTTTATTTAATTAATTTATTGATAGTGTAGTGTTAGGTTTAATTGTAACTTAGGTTAGGATTTATTTTACAGGTAATTTTGTAATTATTTTAACTATTTTAGCTATTAAATAGTTATTAACTATTTAATAGCTATTGTACCTGGTTAAAATAAATACAAAGTTGCCTGTAAAATAAATATTAATCCTAAAATAGCTACAATATAATTATAATTTATATTGTAGCTATATTAGGGTTTATTTTACAGGTAAGTATTTAGATTTAAATAGGATTAATTTATTTAATAAGAGTTAATTTATTTAGTTAGATTTAAATTATATTTAATTTAGGGGGGTGTTAGTGTTAGGGTTAGACTTAGCTTTAGGGGTTAATACATTTATTATAGTAGCGGTGCACTCCGGTCGGCAGATTAGGGGTTAATAATTGAAGTTAGGTGTCGGCGATGTTAGGGAGGGCAGATTAAGGGTTAATACTGTTTCTTATAGGGTTATTGAGGCAGGAGTGAAGCGGATTAGGGGTTAATACATTTATTATAGTAGCGGTGAGATGCGGTCGGCAGATTAGGGGTTAATTATTGTAGGTAGCTGGCGGCAACGTTGTGGGGGGCATATTAGGGGTTAATAAAAATAATATAGGGGTCGGCGGTGTTAGGGGCAGCAGATTAGGGGTACATAGCTATAATGTAGGTTGCGGCGGTGTACAGAGCGGCAGATTAGGGGTTAATAATAATATGCAGGGGTCAGCAATAGCGGGGGCGGCAGATTAGGGGTTAATAAGTGTAAGGTTAGGGGTGTTTAGACTCGGGGTACATGTTAGGGTGAGGACGTAGGAAGTGTTTCCCCATAGGAAACAATGGGGCCGCGTTAGGAGCTGAACGCTGCTTTTTTGCAGGTGTTAGGTTTTTTTTCAGCTCAAACTGCCCCATTGTTTCCTATAGGGGAATCGTGCACGAGCACGTTTTTGAAGCTGGCCGCGTCCGTAAGCACCGCTGGTATCGAGAGTTGAAGTGTCGGTAAATTATGCTCTACGCTCCTTTTTTGGAGCCTAACGCAGCCATTCTGTGAACTCTAAATACCAGCGGTATTTAAAAGGTGCGGCCAGAAAAAAGCACGCGTAGCTAACGCACCCCTTTGGCCGCAAAACTCTAAATCTAGGCGTGTGTTTTTTCCATTTTTTCATCATATTTTATATTTTTATAGTAAATTAGAAGATATAATGAAAATAATGGTATCTTTAGAAAGTTTATTTAATGGTGAGAAAAACAGTATATAATATGTGTGGGTACAGTAAATAAGTAAGAGAAAAATTACAGCTAAACACAAACACTGCAGAAATGTAAAAATATTTTAACACCCTTGATACTTATATAGCTTGGCCTATACTTTAAATGGGATGTGGGATTATGCGCACGAGTATGATGTGAGTACGCTCATATTACAATTGATCAGTTATAGAAACATTAAACTGCATAGTACAACTACAGTTAAAGGGTTACTACTCACAAGAGTGAATGAGTAGTTGATTACATTACAATGAGGTATGTGACCAACATACATATGACAGAGAAAAAAAACACACCCTTCAATGGTCACCAGAGCTAACTCTAAAACCATGAGTGTTCAGGTTATCTAGAACGCTCAAAGGCACATTTAGAAAGTTTTATCACAGAACCTAGATGGAAAAAAGTGTATGTACAACTAGTTGTTGTCAGATATAGCTTTAGTTCTTAAATGGCGTTAGGTTAACCAAGATCCTCTATAAAATTTCTGGTTTTGGGCGGAGCCTGGCTCATTGAGTAAGAGTTCTCATAAACTATGACTAATCAATAATAAAAATGGTATAATTTTTGTTTTGCTTTTAAATACATAGTCCAGGGTTCAACTTCTCACCATTGTAGGAATTAATATGTTTTATCTAGAATGTCAGCTGATAGACTGCTTATTTGATATTAATAGTTTATTTTATGCTCTATAATCCCAAAAGAGGGGATCCAGGTTTTCCCAAATTTGGTTATACAAACTCTAACTGCAGTGCAGATCATCACTACCAGCTTATTGTAATGCATAGGAACATTTTTGATTGGGTAATGTAGCAGAGCCTGTTAAGGAGTTATTGTAAGAGTTATATTAAGAATAACTCCTAATAATTATGAGGCCTTAGTCCAGATTTTTGATCTGTTCTCTTTTTTTACCCCATTACAGAAGCCAGCCGCTAAAGCTCTGCATCTTTATACTGGGAAACGCCATCTTGCAGCGCACATATTGTTGCATCCTGTGACAGGTGCAGTGCACTTTTACAGATCAGTGATGTTACTTGAATTTTTATAGCAATACCTATTACTTTGTGTTAGTTTAGGCAATAGAAAGAGGAAGCTTTAAAGTGCCATAAAACATTTTGAGTTAAGTGCATATTGTAAAAGGGTTAACTGAGTTAAAACATTGTGTGAAAAAAGTGTAAAAAAAGCTTAAAGGGACAGTCTACACCTGAATTTTTATTGTTTTAAAAGATAGATAATCCCTTTATTACCCATTTCCCAGTTTTGCATAACCAACACAGTTATAATAATATACTTTTAACCTCTGTGATTATCTTGTATCCAAGCCTCTGCAAACTGCCCCTTTTTTCAGTTCTTTTGACAGACTTGCAGTCTAGCCAATCAGTGCCTGCTCCCAGATAACGTCTTGTGCACCAGCACAGTGTTATCTATATGAAATACGTGAACTAACACCCTCTAGTGGTGAAAAACTGTTAAAATGCAATCTGAAAGAGGTGGGCTTCAAGGTCTAAGAAATTAGCATATGAACCTTCTAGATTAAGCTTTCAACTAAGAATACCAAGAGAAAAAAGAAAAATTGGTGATAAAAGTAAATTGGAAAATTGTTTAAAATTACATGCTCTATCTGAATCATGAACGTTTATTTCGGCCTAGACTGTCCCTTTAAAGTATTTTTTTTAAAAATCCCCAAATCTGCAAAATTACAATTTAGTGTTGCAAAGTTTTGCCTGCTTCACTCCCTTAGTGTCTTACTCTAAACTTTGAGGTATCAAGGAACAAAGTGTGAACATGAGGATAATTACTTATGCAAGTAATGGGGGTTTGAGGAGGGACATCAAGTACTGTTATTGTTTGTTTCCAAAAGGCTTGCTTGTTTAAATGGGGATAATGCCGCATGCTTAGTAAAAGATTCAGCATTATACTGTGCACTGCTTTAGTCAGGGTAATTTGACTATGCCCCCTATTGTGCATGAGTGCATTCTGCCATAGCTATGGCCTGGATTCCATATACGAAACTATGCCTGAATTAAAGTGGTTAATGGGTGTTGAAATAGAAACAGTTTTGCAGGTAAGCTTTGGCTGCATTATATATTTAGAAACGTATGTTAGTTCATACTGTATTATGTCCCTTTAATTTATACAGTCTAAAAGTTACAAACCAAATATAAAAATAAGTCCTCAGAAATAATATAGGGCAATGCAGCCTCTGCAAAAATGTACAGTTCCCATTCTGTAGACAACAACATAAATCATCAATGAATGTGCAATGTTTTGTGACAGTGTGCGAGAATTTTTAAACTCCAAGTTAGTGGTGTCCATTGTGAAGATGTAGAATTTTACTAACCAGCACTTGTAGAGGGTTAAAATAAGAGAACTGGTTGGAAGAGAGCTGCAGGCACAGGAGGAAAACAATAGCATGATTAGTAGTAAGCAGGCTACTGTAGTTGTATTCAGTTTGATGTCCCTTTAAGTGTTATGCTCACATTGAGGGGCCTATTTAACAAAGGTCTGTCGGACCTGAACATAAGGCACATTTATGTAGAGAACAGTAATACTCTTGTATAGGCTAATAACATTCAAAATGGCTGTTGAAAAGGATTATCACTTTCATCTGTTTTACGGATAAGTGTTAAATGGAATTAAAATACAATAAAATGTAATTCAATAGAAATAAAACATTACTATTATTTTAATAATCTAATTCTATCATGTTTACACTAATAACCTGTAAGTTAATTGTGTAGACATTAAAACTTGGAAAAATGAATAATTTGTCTCCTGAGTTTTGGCAACCACTGTGGACATGTTGTTAAATGTTTGGAAGATTATTAGACTTCTGGGATTTCAGTACCTTTAATAACCTGTGTTCATTAACAAGCACATAATAAAATCTCAGGGTATTAGATGCCTATAAGGAACATGCGCTCAGATTTATAAGCTAGAAGTAAAACCTTTTGGTGTTCAGGATCTACAAGAACCTACCTTTGTGACATTGGACTTACCAGAAGCTTATTAAACTCTACTCTCAGTCCATCAGAAGCTTATGCTTTATAGCAGGTAAGTGTAATTCCTTCCATTGTTGCTAGCATATTACATGAACAGGAAGGTAGGTGATCGTATACTATTTAAAATTAAACAGTAAATGACAAGCCCATATCCAATTGTCTTACTTTTTGCTTTCTTCAAAGATACACGTGAGTCTAATTGTTTCTTTTTATTATTATTATTATTATTATTATTATTATTACTATTATTATTATTATTATTATTATTATTATTACTACTATTATTATTACTTTTATTATTATTATTATTATTATTATTATTATTACTATTATTATTATATACACAAGAATACATCTGTTTTTACTGTATTCCATGGCTTATACAGTTAGCAGCAAAACAAAGATACTACAGATGTAACATTGCATTCATTAGAGTGTACTTTCTATGTTACAGGGGATCAGGCAGCTGCACACTATTTTATAATTAGTCATGAAAGCCCGTATTGTAAATATAAAAGTGTTGGGGAGATGTACAGTAACATAAAACTTAAAGTGAATGTCAATTTTCATCAATGAGTGCCCAGTTTTTAAAAATACTTTTAAAAACAGTGGCACTTTCATTGATGAAAATTAACATTGCACTGGATTTGAAGAAATACTTAACATTTACTTCTGCAAAGCCGGATCGACGATCCCCCCTCCTTCTTCTTCCTGCTGTAGACCACAGCAATGACGAAACTGGCTTCATCCAATCACGATCTGGACGCTCTGGGGTGTAAGCCATAATTGGAGGAAGCCGGTTTTCGTAATTTCTGACGTCAGTACAGAGGAACTGAGGCTGAGATCGGCAATCCGGTTTTGCCGGAGTAAAAGGTAAGTATTTCTTAAAATCCAATGCAATTTTAATTTTCATCAATGAAAGTGCCTCTGTTTTTAAAAGTATTTTTAAAAACCGGGCACTCGTTGATGAAAATTGACCTTCACTTTAAATGAGAAAAACTTGTTTAGAATTAACATTTAGATTTTCGCAGCCATATCATTAATAAATTCAGAAGTTTCATTTTGATTAAACACAATGATCTGTAAGGCTTTGTTGATTGTATTTTAATTAATTTTAAATTATTTATTTTTAAGTAGAGATTTCTGATGGGTAGATTGAACAACAGTCAAGCGGACTTGATTCACTGTAACGAATCATATCCGCTCAAACTTGCTAAATGCCGGCAGCATACGGTGTCAGCATTTAACATTGCACAATCATTTCTGGTGAAATACTTGTGCAATGCCGGCCCTGCTCACTGACAGCCAATCGGCCGCTAGCAGGGGTCATCAATCATCCAGATCGGACCAGGAAGATTTCTTACGACCTCTGCTTCTTAACTTAATTTTCAGGCTCCAAAGCAGCATTCACTGCTTAATAAATGGAGCCCTAAATCATTGATTCCCATCCTCTGATGATTAAACCTTCTATGATACTGGGGTCTATTCCAATCCATAAAGAATTGTCTCATACATCTTTTCTAGTCCATTAAAGGGACATGAAACATTTTTATGATTCAGACAGAATATAACATTTTAAACATCTTTCCAATTTACTTCTATTATGACATTTTCTACATTTTCTAGAAATCCTTTGTTGAAGAAGCAACTGGGAGTTAGCTGAACACATCATGTGATCCAATGACAATAGGCATATATGTGCAACAGCCAATCAACAGCTAGCTCTGAGTAGTCCATTGCTGCTTCTGAGCCTACCTAGGTATGCTTTTCAACAAAGGATACCAAGAGAACAAAGAATATTAGATAATAGAAGTCAATTGGAATGTTGTTTAAAATTGCATGCTCTGTCTGAATCACGAAAGCTTAATTTTGACTTTTTCTCTTTAAAGCTGTGTCTTTGCAAAATGTCTCCTATCTACCTCCTATATTCTACCCAAGAACTCCTCCTTTACTTACCCCCAAACATCCCCACTAGCAGGACTTTTCTGTAACTGCACTGGATTTGTGTAATTCTCTGCTTAAATACACAAGATTTGCCCTGAGAAATTAGAGCTTCAAGGTTTTTCTTAAAATTCTACCAATCCGGATTGTACATAACCTAAACTAAACTAGCTCTCTTATCATAGGCTCCATTAAACTCAAATTAGCATGCAAGCTCACAAGCCCACCTCTCCTTACACCAACATTTTAGCGAAGTGACTTACAATAGATACCGGTTCAACACCTTAAAGGGAAAATAAACTTTAAAGGAACAGTGTAGTCAAAATTAACTTTCAGGATTCAGATAGGACATGCAATTTTAAACAACTTTTCATTTTACTTTTATCACCAAATTTGCTTTGTTCTCTTGGTATTCTCTGTTGAAAGCTAAAACTAGGTAGGCTCATATGCTCATTTCTAAGCCCTTGAAGGCCTCCTCTTATTCGAGTTCATTTGGACCGTTGTTTTACAGCTAGGCAGTGCTAGTCCATGTGTGCAATATACAATATATAACATTGTGCTTACTCTTGTGGTGTTATTTATGAATCAGCACTGACTGGCTAAAATGCAAGTCTGTCAAAAGAACTGAAGTAAGGGGGTAGTCTGCAAAGGCTTAGATACAAGGTAATCACAGAGATAAAAAGTGTATTAATATAATAGTGTTGGTTCTGCAAAACTGAGGAATGGGTAATAAAGGGATTATCTATCTTTTTAAACAATAAAAATTCTGGAGCAGACTGTCCCTTTAACTCCTCATAAAATATATCATTATACATAATAAAACAGCTTTGCAATGGATTTTCCTTATTTATTTTAACTTCTTTTCCAATAATTTATATCTAAAACTTTTATCCTTTCCTTTTCTCCACAGTGTTTAAGTGCTTTTTTTTTGGAAAATTTACCCTGACCCTCCTAGATGCCGTACAATAATTTATTGATATGTGCTCTAGTTCATTTTTATTTGTCCTAAATTGGTCACAGCAAAAGACATAAGATAAACAATTTTGAATATGTTTTTAAAGGATGTATCTTGGGACTGAAATCAATGCAAATTACACTAGCAAAATAACAGTTAAAGGGACAGTCAACTTCAGAGTTTTTGTTGTTTTAAAAGAAAGATAATCCCTTAATTACCTATTCCCCAGTTTTGCATAACCAACACAGTTATAATAATATACTTTTTACCTCTGTAATTACCTTGTATCTAAGCCTCTGCAGACTGCCCCCTTATTTCAGTACTTTTGTCAGACTTGCAATTTAGCCAATCAGTGCTCACTCCTCGGTAAATTCATATGCATGAACTCAATGTTATGCATATGAAACACATGAACTAACACCCTCTAGTGGTGAAAAACTGTCAAAATGCATTCAGATTAGAGGTGGCCTCAAATGTTAAAGAAATTTGCATATGAACCTCCTAGGTTTAGCTTTCAACTAAGAATACCAAGAGAACAAAGCAAAATTGGTGATAAAAGTAAATTGGAAAGGTGTTTAAAATGACATGCCTTATTTGAATCATGAGCTTTTTCGGACTTGACTGTCCCTTTAATGCTTTAAGAATATTTCTTTTGTGCAAGGATAATTTGCAGTGCAGTGACTAATTTGTCATTTCCAATTAGTAGGGAAAAATCATTTGGTAACTGTCTTTTTGTACAAATTATTACCATATCATGCACCATTTCTTATAGAGCTGCAAATATGTTTGAGCACTATGTATAAATTATATTTGGATAGTAAGGATTTAAAATTTGGACCAATATTTATTAATAAATAAAAAAAAAAAATCTGCAAAACCCAGTTAGTGTGAATTGTTAATAAGCTTATGCATGGCATTCACTTTAATAATTCTTTGCAATACAATGGTATTAATTTTATATGAGGAGGGCGCTAAAAAAGCGGATAGGGTAGATCAGATGATTAATATTCTAATATTTTACAATATAACTATTGTTATTAGGTAATAAATCAATTAAAAAAGTGTAGTGTAAAAAGAACAAGTGAACACCTATATAAATATATCTGAGGAAGGAAATAAGTCTAGGAGTGGCTAGGAATAGGAGTATAGTTAGCGCTAACGTTAAACACTTTTCACAAATACAATGGTATTACACTAATTTGTTTCTACCTGCACATATAAAAAAATGCCCTGGGAGTTTCCTAGTTAGTTTGTTTGAGAGTATGCATTGTGTGGGTGCTGGATAGGGTCCCAGAAAGGGGGAGACCGTGATGTGGTCATGGGCTTGATTCTTTGGCACCAAATGCAACTGACTTCCCCCAGTTTTGCATTTAAACATTACTGAGAATCTGCTGGTGAGTGTCAGGTTTTCTCTGTGTTGTGTATATATATATATATATATATATACAGTACTGTATATACAGAAACACTGTGTATATATATGATACAATGAATTACACTCATTTTTTTCAGTTAGAAACCTGCAAATGTATATTTTTATTACAATTTTAATAAACAAGGTTATAAGACATAGGCCTAGATTTAGAGTTCGGCGGTAGCCGTCAAAACCAGCGTTAGAGGCTCCTAACGCTGGTTTTGGCCGCCCGCTGGTATTTGGAGTCAGTGATTAAAGGGTCTAACGCTCACTTTACAGCCGCGACTTTTCCATACCGCAGATCCCCCTACGCCATTTGCGTAGCCTATCTTTTCAATGGGATCTTTCTAACGCTGGTATTTAGAGTCGTTTCTGCAGTGAGCGTTAGAGCTCTAACGACAAGATTCCAGCCGCCTGAAAAAAGCAGGAGTTAAGAGCTTTCTGGCTAACGCCGGTTCATAAAGCTCTTAACTACTGTACCCTAAACTACACTAACACCCATAAACTACCTATGTACCCCTAAACCGAGGTCCCCCCACATCGCCGCTACTCGATTAAAATTTTTAACCCCTAATCTGCCGACCGCCACCTACGTTATACTTATGTACCCCTAATCTGCTGCCCCTAACCCCGCCGACCCCTATATTATATTTATTAACCCCTAACTTGCCCCACACAACGTCGCCGCAAGCTACTTAAAATAATTAACCCCTAATCTTCCGACCGCAAATCGCCGCCACCTACGTTATCCCTATGTACCCCTAATCTTCTGCCCCTAACATCGCCGACCCCTATGTTATATTTATTAACCCCTAATCTGCCCCCCACAACGTCGCCGACACCTACCTACACTTATTAACCCCTAATCTGCCGAGCGGACCTGAGCGCTACTATAATAAAGTTATTAACCCCTAATCCGCCTCACTAACCCTATCATAAATAGTATTAACCCCTAATCTGCCCTCCCTAACACCGCCGACACCTACCTTCAATTATTAACCCCTAATCTGCCGACCGGAGCTCACCTCTATTCTAATAAATGTATTAACCCCTAAAGCTAAGTCTAACCCTAACACTAACACCCCCCTAAGTTAAATATAATTTTTATCTAACGAAATAAATTAACTCTTATTAAATAAATGATTCCTATTTAAAGCTAAATACTTACCTGTAAAATAAATCCTAATATAGCTACAATATAAATTACATTTATATTATAGCTATTTTAGGATTAATATTTATTTTACAGGTAACTTTGTATTTATTTTAACCAGGTACAATAGCTATTAAATAGTTAAGAACTATTTAATAGTTACCTAGTTAAAATAATTACAAATTTACCTGTAAAATAAATCCTAACCTAAGATATAATTAAACCTAACACTACCCTATCAATAAAATAATTAAATAAACTACCTACAATTACCTACAATTAACCTAACACTACACTATCAATAAATTAATTAAACACAATTGCTACAAATAAATACAATTAAATAAACTATCTAAAGTACAAAAAATAAAAAAGAACTAAGTTACAGAAAATAAAAAAATATTTACAAACATAAAAAAAATATTACAACAATTTTAAACTAATTACACCTACTCTAAGCCCCCTAATAAAATAACAAAGACCCCCAAAATAAAAAATTCCCTACCCTATTCTAAATTTAAAAAGTTACAAGCTCTTTTACCTTACCAGCCCTGAACAGGGCCCTTTGCGGGGCATGCCCCAAGAAGTTCAGCTCTTTTGCCTGTAAAAGAAAACATACAATACCCCCCCCCCCCAACATTACAACCCACCACCCACATACCCCTAATCTAACCCAAACCCCCCTTAAATAAACCTAACACTAAGCCCCTGATGATCTTCCTACCTTGTCTTCACCATGCCAGGTTCACCGATCCGTCCTGGCTCCAAGATCTTCATCCAACCCAAGCGGGGGTTGGCGATCCATAATCCGGTGCTCCAAAGTCTTCCTCCTATCCGGCAAGAAGAGGACATCCGGACCGGCAAACATCTTCTCCAAGCGGCATCTTCTATGTTCTTCCATCCGATGACGACCGGCTCCATCTTGAAGACCTCCAGCGCGGATCCATCCTCTTCTTCCGACGACTAGACGACGAATGACGGTTCCTTTAAGGGACGTCATCCAAGATGGCGTCCCTCGAATTCCGATTGGCTGATAGGATTCTATCAGCCAATCGGAATTAAGGTAGGAATTTTCTGATTGGCTGATGGAATCAGCCAATCAGAATCAAGTTCAATCCGATTGGCTGATCCAATCAGCCAATCAGATTGAGCTTGCATTCTATTGGCTGATCGGAACAGCCAATAGAATGCGAGCTCAATCTGATTGGCTGATTGGATCAGCCAATCGGATTGAACTTGATTCTGATTGGCTGATTCCATCAGCCAATCAGAAAATTCCTACCTTAATTCTGATTGGCTGATAGAATCCTATCAGCCAATCGGAATTCGAGGGACGCCATCTTGGATGACGTCCCTTAAAGGAACCGTCATTCGTCGTCTAGTCGTCGGAAGAAGAGGATGGATCCGCGCTGGAGGTCTTCAAGATGGAGCCGGTCGTCATCGGATGGAAGAACATAGAAGATGCCGCTTGGAGAAGATGTTTGCCGGTCCGGATGTCCTCTTCTTGCCGGATAGGAGGAAGACTTTGGAGCACCGGATTATGGATCGCCAACCCCCGCTTGGGTTGGATGAAGATCTTGGAGCCAGGACGGATCGGTGAACCTGGCATGGTGAAGACAAGGTAGGAAGATCATCAGGGGCTTAGTGTTAGGTTTATTTAAGGGGGGTTTGGGTTAGATTAGGGGTATGTGGGTGGTGGGTTGTAATGTTGGGGGGGGGGTATTGTATGTTTTTTTTTACAGGCAAAAGAGCTGAAATTCTTGGGGCATGCCCCGCAAAGGGCCCTGTTCAGGGCTGGTAAGGTAAAAGAGCTTGTAATTTTTGTATTTTAGAATAGGGTAGGGAATTTTTTTTTTGGGGGGTCTTTGTTATTTTATTAGGGGGCTTAGAGTAGGTGTAATTAGTTTAAAATTGTTGTAATATGTTTCTTATGTTTGTAAATATTTTTTTATTTTCTGTAACTTAGTTCTTTTTTATTTTTTGTACTTTAGATAGTTTATTTAATTGTATTTATTTGTAGCAATTGTGTTTAATTAATTTATTGATAGTGTAGTGTTAGGTTAATTGTAGGTAATTGTAGGTAGTTTATTTAATTATTTTATTGATAGGGTAGTGTTAGGTTTAATTATAACTTAGGTTAGGATTTATTTTACAGGTAAATTTGTAATTATTTTAACTAGGTAACTATTAAATAGTTCTTAACTATTTAATAGCTATTGTACCTGGTTAAAATAAATACAAAGTTACCTGTAAAATAAATATTAATCCTAAAATAGCTATAATATAAATGTAATTTATATTGTAGCTATATTAGGATTTATTTTACAGGTAAGTATTTAGCTTTAAATAGGAATCATTTATTTAATAAGAGTTAATTTATTTCGTTAGATAAAAATTATATTTAACTTAGGGGGGTGTTAGTGTTAGGGTTAGACTTAGCTTTAGGGGTTAATACATTTATTAGAATAGCGGTGAGCTCCGGTCGGCAGATTAGGGGTTAATAATTGAAGGTAGGTGTCGGCGATGTTAGGGAGGGCAGATTAGGGGTTAATACTATTTATGATAGGGTTAGTGAGGCGGATTAGGGGTTAATAACTTTATTATAGTAGCGCTCAGGTCCGGTCGGCAGATTAGGGGTTAATAAGTGTAGGTAGGTGTCGGCGACGTTGTGGGGGGCAGATTAGGGGTTAATAAATATAACATAGGGGTCGGCGATGTTAGGGTAGCAGATTAGGGGTACATAGGGATAACGTAAGTGGCGGCGGTTTACGGAGCGGCAGATTAGGGGTTAAAAGTGTAATGCAGGGGTCAGCGATAGCGGGGGCGGAAGATTAGGGGTTAATAAGTGTAAGGCTAGGGGTGTTTAGACTCGGGGTACATGTTAGAGTGTTAGGTGCAGACGTAGGAAGTGTTTCCCCATAGGAAACAATGGGGCTGCGTTAGGAGCTGAACGCTGCTTTTTTGCAGGTGTTAGGTTTTTTTTCAGCTCAAACAGCCCCATTGTTTCCTATGGGAGAATCGTGCACGAGCACGTTTTTGAGGCCGGCCGCGTCCGTAAGCAACTCTGGTATCGAGAGTTGTATTTGCGGTAAAAATGCTCTACGCTCCTTTTTTGGAGCCTAACGCAGCATTTGTTTGAACTCTCGATACCAGAGTTAAATTTATGGTGCGGCCAGAAAAAAACCCGCGGAGCGTTAACAGCCCTTTTACCGCCAAACTCCAAATCTAGCCGATAGTGTGCTAAATTACAAGTGGAGTGCTAAAATATTGCACTCTCGTAAACAGGCAAATTTGCCCGTTTGCAGGAGTGCAATAATTAATCAGCCATTACAAGTGGCTGGTTATTACTACCGCGACCTCGAGGAAGCAAATAGCACTCTCTCAAATTGTAGTTTGTATTAAAAGAATAATCTATGTGTGTTCCCATAGACCGCAATGTAAATATATAAGTATATGACTGTATACATACTGTATATACATATATATTTATGTGTTAATTTATATGTGTATATACATATATATTTATTTTTTAATATGTATATACATATATATTTATTTTTTAATATGTGTATACATACAGTATATATATATGTGTTAATATGTATATACATACAGTATATATCTATGTGTTAATATGTGTATACATACAGTATATATCTATGTGTTAATATGTGTATACATACAGTATATATCTATGTGTTAATATGTGTATACATACAGTATATATCTATGTGTTAATATGTGTATACATACAGTATATATCTATGTGTTAATATGTATATACATACAGTATATATCTATGTGTTAATATGTGTATACATACAGTATATATCTATGAGTTAATATGTGTATACATACAGTATATATCTATGTGTTAATATGTGTATACATACAGTATATATCTATGAGTTAATATGTGTATACATACAGTATATATCTATGAGTTAATATGTGTATACATATACATTTTAAAATGCTGCCCATCGCTACACTACATACCTCCTTCACTGCACAAGGTTCTGATGCCGTCTGGTATTACAAAGTGGAGCGCTAAAATCACTTGCATGCAAGCGATTTTTAGAGCTCCCCTTGTAATCCGACCCTGTGTAGCCCTGTGTGTGTGTTTTCTAAACTAACAAAAAAAGGTGTATTCCCATATAAATAAGGACATTTGGGTATATGTATATAATTTTGATCTGTACTCAAATAAATGCCCATTATACACACACCAGATGATGACTATTGTCACAGAGATCAACTGGCTATAAAAACATATTAATGGGGCTTTGTTTTAAAGAGGAGCTGCTGGGCTTTAAACCAAGGGGTTATGGAGGTCTCTGTAGGCCTTTTTGATGACCTGTTATAAGTATCTAGAGCCCCCACTGCAGTCTGCATACGTATGTTTTTATTTTGTTTTATTTTTGTAAAAACATGTGCTTTAATATTATACCCCCAAGACACCCACTGTTTAAAGAAGCAGGGGTTTCAAGGGCTTAAGGGAGCTGAAATTAAGGGGTTTAAATTCTCACACACACATCCAACCCCCTCCTGTGCAACTGCCTGGCATTTTTATGTTTTTGGGGCTTGGTGATGCCAGGCCACTTGACCAACAGGAATGGGGGGTTATGAGCAGGGGGCACAATATACTCCAAAAGCACCCCCCAGATGATGACACTTGGTTATCATCTGCATTTAATACATTGTGCAAATGAAAAACATGTATCTTCATCTGCACTTAAAGGGACAGTCTACACCAGAATTGTTATTGTTTAAAAAGATAGTTCATCCCTTTATTATCCATTCCCCAGTTTTGCATAACCAACACAGTTATATTAATATATGTTTTACCTCTGTGATTACCTTGAATCTAAGCATCTGCATACTTCCCCTTATCTCAGTGCTTCTGACAGACATGCAGTTTAGCCAATCAGTGCAGACTCCCAAATAACTCCACGGGAGTGAGCATGATGTTATCTATATGACATACTATTATTGTTTAACTGTGAAAAACTTTAGGCTAAGAGGCGGTTTTCAACGGTTTAGAAATCAGTTTGAGCCTACCTAGATTTAGCTTTTCAAAAATATCACTAATGGAACAAAGCAAATTTAATGATAAAAGTCAGTTGGAAAGTTGTTTAAAATTGCATGCCCTATCTAAATCATGAAAGTTTAATTTTGACTAAACTGTCCCTTTAACCCCTTAACGACCAAGGACGTACGCCACACGTCCTCTAAAAAAATACACTTAATGACCGAGGACGTGTGGCGTACGTCCTTGGTCTGGAAAGCAGCTGGAAGTGATCCTGCTCGCTTCCAGCTGCTTTCCGGTTATTGCAGTGATGCCTCGATATGGAGGCATCCTGCAATAACCCCCCTTGGCCATCCGATGCAGAGAGAGCCACTCTGTGGCCCTCTCTGCACCGGACATCGATGGCCGGTATCGTTGGTGGGTGGGAGCTTACGTGGGAGGCGGGTGGGCGGCCATCGATGTTGTGTATGGAGTGGAGGGGGGCGGGATCGGGGGCGGGATCCACGGGAGCGCGCACGGGAGCGCGCGCGTGCACGGGGGTTGGAGGGCGGGCGCGTGCACGGGGCGGGAGCGGGTGGGAACCGCTACACTACAGAAAAACATAGTAAAAAGTATTCAAAAAAAATAAAGTTTAAACTTTAAAAAATATAATCTCAGGGATCTGGAAGGGGTGGGGGGTTGGTCTTGGTGGGGGGGAAAGCTACACTACAGAAAATTGCTTTTTTTTAATAAAATGGCACTTTTTTTGCAAAACTGGGTACTGGCAGACAGCTGCCAGTACCCAAGATGGCGCCCATTAAGGCAGAGGGGAAGGGTTAGAGAGCTGTTAGGTGGGGGATCAGTGAGGTTGGGGTCTAAGGGGGGATCATACACATCAGCATATGTAAATATGCTTTTTTTTTTTTTTTAAAAATGGCCAAATACCTTTTATTTTAGTACTGGCAGAGTTTCTGCCAGTACTTAAGATGGCGGGGACAATTGTGGGGTGGGGGAGGGAAGAGAGCTGTTTGGGAGGGATCAGGGGGTCTGATGTTTCAGGTGGGAGGCTGAGCTCTACACTAAAGATAAAATTAACCCTGCAAGCTCCCTACAAGCTACATAATTAACCCCTTCACTGTTAGCCATAATACACGTGTGATGCGCAGCGGCATTTAGAGGCCTTCTAATTACCAAAAAGCAATGCCAAAGCCATATATGTCTGCTATTTCTGAACAAAGGGGATCCCAGAGAAGCATTTACAACCATTTGTGCCATAATTGCACAAGCTGTTTGTAAATAATTTCAGTGAGAAACCTAAAATTGAGAAAAATTTAACTTTTTTTTTTATTTGATCGCATTTGGCGGTGAAATGGTGGCATAAAATATACCAAAATTGGCCTAGATCAATACTTGGGGTTGTCTACTACACTACACTAAAGCTAAAACTATCCCAAAAAGCTCCCTACATGCTCCCTAATTAACCCCTTCACTGCTGGGCATAATACACGTGTGGTGCGCAGTGGCATTTAGCGGCCTTCTAATTACCAAAAAGCAACGCCAAAGTCATATATGTCTGCTATTTCTGAAAAAAGGGGATCCCAGATAAGAATTTACAACAATTTATGCCATAATTGCACAAGCTGTTTGTAAATAATTTAAGTTAGAAACCAAAAGTTTGTGAAAAAATTTGTGAAAAGTGAACGATTTTTTGTATTTGATTGCATTTGGCGGTGAAATGGTGGCATGAAATATACCAAAATGGGCCTAGATCAATACTTTGGGTTGTCTACTAAAAAAAAATATATACATGTCAATGGATATTCAGAGATTCCTGAAAGATATCAGTGTTCTAATGTAACTAGCGCTAATTTTGAAAAGAAATGGTTTGGAAATAGCAAAGTGCTACTTGTATTTATGGCCCTATAGTTTACAAAAAAAGCAAAGAACATGTTAACATTGGGTATTTCTAAATTCAGGACAAAATTTAGAAACTATTTAGCATGGGTGTTTTTTTGTGGTTGTAGATGTGTAACAGATTTTGGGGGTCAAAGTTAGAAAAAGTGTGTTTTTTTCCATTTTTTCCTCATATTTTATAATTTTTTTTATAGTAAATTATAAGATATGATGAAAATAATGGTATCTTTAGAAAGTCCATTTAATGGCGAGAAAAACGGTATATAATATGTGTGGGTACAGTAAATGAGTAAGAGGAAAATTACAGCTAAACACAAACACCTCAAAAATGTAAAAATAGCCTTGGTCCCAAACGGACAGAAAATGGAAAAGTGCTGTGGTCATTAAGGGGTTAAGTTAATTCTGATATGAAAATGTACGTGAATATAGACATATCTTCATTTCTATTCACATTCATACTAAACTAATCATACTTATTCAATTCATTATTCTTATATGAGCAACCATCACAAAGATCTTCTACTTATTACAAGAATTCCATTCCAGAAAAACATATGGGGCACAAACATGGAGGAGATGTTGGGAGGAAGCAAATGTAGATGTTCCTTCTTTTAGGGATGTATCTATTATATACAATCCATGTTAGTTATTTTGGAGTTGTGTAGCTATATCATAACATCTTTGTTTTTTTTCTTATTAGGTTAATATCCAGCTGAACATCTTCTAAGGTTTGTTACCATAGTCTGATGTTATCTTGTAATCCTAAACCAGGGGACATATTAGGCACTTATTGGATGTCATATAAGTGATAATACCCCATTATATGATAGCACACATATTCCTTTTTAACCAAACCTTCTGCATACAATCTGCAGTTACAGTGTGGAGCATAATATATTAAAACTAAACTCTTACAATTATCTGTAATATGGGGGATGGAAATAAGACAATAATTCATTATTTTATTCTTAAGGGGATATCAGATATTCCTGGACTGCAGGCTCCAATCTTTATTGTTGTTCTTTTTATTTATCTCTTCACACTTTGTGGCAACACAATCATTCTTCTGCTTATCTACATGGATCTTCAGATTCACACTCCCATGTACTTCTTCATAGGGAATTTGTCCCTCATGGATATGTTCTCCATCACTGCCTCTTTACATAAGGTCCTCATTAGCTTCATAACGGCGGATAACACCATATCGTTCCCTGCTTGTATGGCACAAATGTATATATATTCATCAATGACTGGTGCTGATATGTATATACTAACAGCCATGAGCTATGATCGATACGTGGCCATCTGTAACCCCTTGCAATATCCAATGGTTATGAGAAATACAGTCTGTGTTAATTTGGCCTTCTTCTCTTGGTTCTTGAGTTTTCTACAAAGTGCAATTCCTCTGTTTCTTTGGTCACGTATTTCATGCTATAGATCTCATGTAGTAGATCATTATTTTTGTGATTTTGTGCCTCTTATGGAACTTTCTTGCAAAGAAAATTCTGCTTTGGAGAGTTTTTTAGTAATTGAAGGAACACCTATAGTTCTAATTCTTTTTTCTCTAACTTTAATGCCGTACATATTCATCATTAACGCCATCTTAAAGATTCGCTCCAGCATCGGTAGACGCAAAGCCTTCTACACATGCTCCTCACACCTTACAGTCGTCTTTCTCTTTTATGTATCAATTTTCTTTGTATACTTGAGCCCAAATACTATGAGCAGCTTGACATTTAAAAAAATATCATCTCTGTTTAACACAGCACTTGTCCCTTTGCTAAACCCACTGATTTATAGCTTAAAAAATAAAGCTATGAAATCAGCCCTTAAACGGCAGCTTCACTGTTGATAGTGACAGATTTAATGGCCATAAACGTGCAAAAAGATCATTCTTTAATGTTTTAGAGCATTTTATTATTGCAATAATGCTTACATATAATAAGACATCTTCAGTTAGAACATTGGTTTTCTACATGGGCAAACCACAATGAAATAAGACAACAATAACATACTGAATGAAAGTTAGGACACAATGGTCTACAATAATTGAGGCTCCTTCACCTATCTTTAATAGACCATAGCCAGTGTTCAAAAACTTGATATCTCATACAACATACATAGACTGTTAGAAATAACAAAAAAAACAAGAATCCAGATCATAATATCTAGAAAGCAGATTTGCAAAATGCATTCTTAAAAATGTGTGTATTTAGTAAATAGTCATGTTTCTGATTTGTTTATTTAAAGAAGTCTCGTTTTTTGAAAACGCTATTAGTGTCACCAATCATGTTGATATAGAAACCCTTCCTGCTATAAAATGTAACATTAAAAAGTGTATAATAAGCACTTGTATACTATTGGGCATAGTACCCACCAAAATTGCATATCCAATTTACCCTTAATGCCCCAGTTGTAATTCCTTAAAGGGACCTTAAACACTTGTCATTAGGGTTTTGTGTTTTTTTATTCATGTTTTTTTCAGTTTTTAAAATGAAAATCCCTTTTTTTTATTATAGGTGTTCTATTTTTTTTAATTTTTTTTTACATTTATGTGACTTTCTGACCGCTCTGTGCAGATATCGGTGAAAGTGATGTTGCCAAAACCGGAAGTCTGCTTATTGCTGTGAGCGTGCACACATATACAGGGAGTGCAGAATTATTAGGCAAATTAGTATTTTGACCACATCATCCTCTTTATGCATGTTGTCTTACTCCAAGTTGTATAGGCTCGAAAGCCTACTACCAATTAAGCATATTAGGTGATGCGCATCTCTGTAATGAGAAGGGGTGTGGTCTAATGACATCAACACCCTATATCAGGTGTGCATAATTATTAGGCAACTTCCTTTCCTTTGGCAAAATGGGTCAAAAGAAGGACTTGACAGGCTCAGAAAAGTCAAAAATAGTGAGATATCTTGCAGAGGGATGCAGCACTCTTAAAATTGCAAAGCTTCTGAAGCGTGAACATCGAACAATCAAGCGTTTCATTCAAAATAGTCAACAGGGTCGCAAGAAGCGTGTGGAAAAACCAAGGCGCAAAATAACTGCCCATGAACTGAGAAAAGTCAAGCGTGCAGCTGCCAAGATGCCACTTGCCACCAGTTTGGCCATATTTCAGAGCTGCAACATCACTGGAGTGCAAAAGCACAAGGTGTGCAATACTCAGAGACATGGCCAAGGTAAGAAAGGCTGAAAGACGACCACCACTGAACAAGACACACAAGCTGAAACGTCAAGACTGGGCCAAGAAATATCTCAAGACTGATTTTTCTAAGGTTTTATGGACTGATGAAATGAGAGTGAGTCTTGATGGGCCAGATGGATGGGCCCGTGGCTGGTTTGGTAAAGGGCAGAGAGCTCCAGTCCGACTCAGACGCCAGCAAGGTGGAGGTGGAGTACTGGTTTAGGCTGGTATCATCAAAGATGAGCTTGTGGGGCCTTTTCGGGTTGAGGATGGAGTCAAGCTCAACTCCCAGTCCTACTGCCAGTTTCTGGAAGACACCTTCTTCAAGCAGTGGTACAGGAAGAAGTCTGCATCCTTCAAGAAAAACATGATTTTCATGCAGGACAATGCTCCATCACACGCGTCCAAGTACTCCACAGCGTGGCTGGCAAGAAAGGGTATAAAAGAAGAAAATCTAATGACATGGCCTCCTTGTTCACCTGATCTGAACCCCATTGAGAACCTGTGGTCCATCATCAAATGTGAGATTTACAAGGAGGGAAAACAGTACACCTCTCTGAACAGTGTCTGGGAGGCTGTGGTTGCTGCTGCACGCAATGTTGATGGTGAACAGATCAAAACACTGACAGAATCCATGGATGGCAGGCTTTTGAGTGTCCTTGCAAAGAAAGGTGGCTATATTGGTCACTGATTTGTTTTTGTTTTGTTTTTGAATGTCAGAAATGTATATTTGTGAATGTTGAGATGTTATATTGGATTCACTGGTAAAAATAAATAATTGAAATGGGTATATATTTGTTTTTTGTTTAGTTGCCTAATAATTATGCACAGTAATAGTCACCTGCACACACAGATATCCCCCTAAAATAGCTATAACTAAAAACAAACTAAAAACTACTTCCAAAACTATTCAGCTTTGATATTAATGAGTTTTTGGGTTCATTGAGAACATGGTTGTTGTTCAATAATAAAATTAATCCTCAAAAATACAACATGCCTAATAATTCTGCACTCCCTGTAGACATCGCGCTCACAGCATAACTAAAAAAACTACTGCTGCTATAGTTTGCAGCTATTACCTTCACTGCTAAAGCATATCTTTTGAGCCAGCCTCAGGGATCCCCCAACAGTCAGCAGAGTAAACCAATTACACGGTTCTCCCTAAATAACTTCCACAAATTAGGAGCCAGATGTATATGTTCTTCATATAACAATTCTTATACTGAAAACTTTTACAAAACATGTCATAGTCCTGGCTACTGATGTCTATGTCCTGCTGGATAGGTTATGTGAGATTCTCGTAATAAATACGATGAGACCCAAACCTAACAGACTGAAAAACTATAGCTTACTCTGAATTATCTTCAACACTAATGGCTAGATTTATCAAAGGCTAGGCGAACTCTGTATGTTCTTCGCCTGTAACTGCGCCCCAGCTCGCCTCAGGAGAGGCGCACATGTGCGCCTACATTTATCAAAAAAATAGACGTAACTTTGCGCAGGCGAGCTGGGACGTAGTAATGATAAATTGCGCCTGTCAGGAACAGAATTTACTCCCTATTTACTCCCTATAAATATTTGCGCCACCATTTTTTGATTAATAAAAAACATTTTTTAGGTAACTAATTAGCTAATATTTATATTACACAATGTTTCTGTGCTGTTTGTGCCATAAGTTGACACAAAAATGAATATACATATAAAACGTTTAGTACCATATGCGCCTGTGGAAGCGCAAATTACTGGGAATAACAGTATCTTCTTTGCGCTGAACTTTTGAAAAATTAGTTGAAAGAGTAAAGTACTGCATCACAAGATGTAAAAGCATGTATTATAATGGTGTTCGACTGAGTCTGTATGGCGAAATATACAACACGCAATTACAGCCGGAATTATCGGCGCAAAGCAATGATGAATAAGCAACTGGGCATATTTGTAGGTCGGGCTGTTAAATTACGCCTATTACTAATGTATATTGGTGCACTCTGGAGCGCACCCGTGCGCCTAGGCGAATGCAAGTGAAGTGCGAAGAAGTTTCTTTCAGATTTGCGCAATTATAGGCGCTGAGTGCTTTGATAAATATGAGGATCCCTTTGTATGCATTATTTTAGACGATATTAGAGGAGAATGGCTTTGATAAATCTAGCCCTAAGCTGTGTCACCCATCTACCCCTCCCCTTTCTCTCCAAGCTCCCGGAGTCCAGCTCAAGCCATACATTTTTTTCTTTCCTATGCCTTTAAGAGTTTGTTTAGATCAGACCCTTTGAAAATAAGGTCCGATCTAAACAAACTCTGAGAGGCATAGGAAAGAAAAAAATGTATAGGTACTGGCAGAAACCTCCCAGTGCCAATGATAGTGGACACTAGTTAGAGGGGTGGGTAAGAGAGATATTTGGAAGGGATCAGGAAGGTTGTAGTGTAAGGGGATAGCCTACACTGCAGAAAATATAAAAATTAATGGAAAAAAAAAGTTTAATAAGAAAAATTGCCTTAAATTTTCACATTGGCAGACAGTCTGCCAGTACCTAATATGTGGGTAACCAGTGGAGGGGAGAGGGGGTGAGGTAGGTAAGAGAGCTGTTTGGAAGTGATCAAGGGGTGGGAAGTGTCAGGTGGGAGGGTAATCTCTACAATCAAGCTAAAAGTAACCTTACAAGCTACCTGACAAATCCCTTCACTGATGGGAATTTCAGACAGGTGGTGTACATCTGCAATTAGCAGCCTTCTAATTACCAAAAGGCAATGGCAAAGCTATGTACGTCTGCTATTTCTAAACAAAGGGGATCCCAGTGAAGCTTTTACAACCATTTGGTTCAGAATTGCACAAGTGGGATGTAAATAATTTCAGTGATAAACCCAACATTTTTGAATAAGTTAACAATTTTTTTATTTGTTCGCATTTGGCGGTGAAATGGTCAAATGAAATAAAACAAAATGGGTTGTCTGCTCAAAAATATATATAGTGTTGAAAGGTTAATAAAGAAAAACAAGGCTTTATTTCTGTTTAAATGGAGTGATAGCAAAAATGCTAAAACATGATCCGGTATTTTGGGCAAGTTCTTTGTGAAATTTCTGGTAGTGAAGGGTTAAAGGGACAGAAAACCCCAAAATGTTCTTTCATGATTCAGATAGAACATACAATTTCAAACAACTTTCCAATTTACTTCTATTGTAAATTTTGCTTCATCCTCTTGTTATCCATTGCTAAAGGAGCAGCAATGCACTACTTACAGCTAGCTGAACACATCTAGTTAGCCAATCATAAGAGACAAATGTGTTCAGGTACCAAACAGCAGCTAGCTCCCACTTGTGTAGGATATATGTGTATTTCTTTTTCAACAAGGGATACCAAGAGAACGGAGCATATTTGAAAATAGAAGTGAAATTAAACCAAATAAGTTTATCTTGATCTCATCCTATCAGCCAATCAGAATTCGAGGGACGCCATCTTGGATGACGTCACTTAAAGGAACCGTCATTCGTCGTTCAGTCATCGGTGGAAGAAGATGGCTCCGCGTCGGCTCGTCTGAAGATGGCTCCGCTCCGCTCCGGATGGATGAAGATTGAAGACGCCGCCTGGATGATGACTTCAATCGGATGGAAGACTTCTTCAGCGCCCCTTGGATGATGACTTCAGTTGGATGGAAGACTTCTTCAGCGCCCCTTGGATGAAGACTTCGGCCGCTGCGGATCTCCTCTTCTGTTCCATCGGTGTCGGCTGGCTGAAGACGGCTAAAGGTAGGATGATCTTCAGGGGGGTAGTGCTAGGTTTATTTAAGGGGGGTTTGGGTTAGATTAGGGGTATGTGGGTTTTAATGTTGGGGGGTTGTATTTTTTTTACAGGCAAAAGAGCTGAATTCTTTGGGGAATTCTAAGGGCTGGTAAGGTAATAGAGCTGTTAACTTTTTAATGTAGAATAGGGTAGGGCATTTTTTTATTTTGGGGGGCTTTGTTATTTTATTATGGGGCTTAGATTAGGTGTAAGTAGCTTAAAATTGTTGTAATATTTTTGAAATGTTTGTAACTTATTTTTTTTATTTTTTGTAACTTAGTTTTTTTAATTTTTTGTACTTTAGTTAGTTTCTTTAATTGTATTTAATTGTAGTTATTTGTAGGTAATTTATTTTATTAATTTAATGATAGTGTAGTGTTAGGTTTAATTGTAACTTAGTTTAGGATTTATTTTACAGGTAATTTTGTATTTCTTTTAGCTAGGTAGTTATTAAATAGTTAATAACTATTTAATAACTATTCTAGCTAGCTAAAATAAATAAAAAGTTACCTGTAAAATAAATATAAATCCTAAAATAGCTACAATGTAATTATTAATTACATTGTAGCTATATTAGGGTTTATTTTACAGGTAAGTATTTATTTTTAAATAGGAATCATTTATGTAATGATAGTGTAGTGTAAGGTGTAATTGTAGCTTAGGTTAGTTTTTATTTTACAGGTAAATTTCTCTTTATTTTAACTAGGTAGCTATTAAATAGTTAATAACTATTTAATAGCTATTGTACCTATTTAAAATAAATTGAAATTTGCCTGTAAAATAAAAATAAATCCATAAATAGCTACAATATAATTATTATTTATATTGTAGCTATATTAGGGTTTATTTTAAAGGTAAGTATTTAGTTTTAAATAGGATTAATTTAGTTAATAAGAGTTATAATATTTAGATGTATTTAATTAATATTTAAGTTAGGGGGGTGTTAGGGTTAGACTTAGGTTTAGGGGTTAATAATTTTATTATAGTTGCGGCGGTGTAGGGGGGGCAGGATAGGGGTTAATAAATTTATTATAGGTGGTGACGGTGTAGGGGGGGCAGATTAGGGGTTAATATGTTTAATATAGGTGGCGGCGGGGTCCAGGAGTGGCGGTTTAGGGGTTAATCAGTTTTTTTGAGTGGCGGTGGGCTCTGGGAGCGGCGGTTTAGGGTGTAATACATTTATTTAGTTGCGGCGGTGTAGGGGGGGACAGATTAGGGGTGTTTAGACTCGGGGTACATGTTAGGTGTAGACATCTCCCATAGGAATCAATGGGATATCTGGCAGCAGCGAACATGAACTTTCGCTATGGTCAGACTCCCATTGATTCCTATGGCATCCGTCGCCTCCAGGGCGGCGGATTGAAAACCAGGAACGCTGGGCCGGAAAAGTGTCGAGCATACCTGCTAGTTTTTTTTATAACTAGCAAAAGTAGTCAGATTGTGCCGAACTTGTGTGCAGAACATCTGTAGTGACGTAAGAATCGATCTGTGTCGGACTTAGTCCGGCAGATCGAAGCTTACATCACTAAATTCTACTTTTGCCGGTGTGTAGGGCTTGATAACTTAGGCAAATAAGCCTTGCCACAAATACGCTGCAGAATTCCAGCGTATTTGCGGTTGACGGCTTGATAACTAGAGGCCAATGTCACAAAGTCACCCCCTTGCCCGGCGTCTGACAGCTGGCTTGTCTGAACTCTTAGCCCGCCAGCTTTTACCATACAAGCTGGTGGAGTCTGAGGCGTTCAAAAAATTTGTAGCTATTGGGACACCGCAGTGGAAGGTACCCGGCCGAAATTTCTTTGCACAAAAGGCAATACCCAACCTGTACTCGATTGTGCGAAAGGAAGTAATGGCATGTATGGCATGTCTGGCACACAGTGTTGGGGCAAGGGTCCATATGACCACTGTTAGCTGGTCTGCAAAGCATGGTCAGGGCAGGTATATCACCTACACTGCGCATTGGGTAAACCTGCTGATGGCTGCCAAGCATGGAATGCGTGGCTCTGCAGAGGAGGAGTTGGTGACACCGCCACGACTTGCAGGCAGGCCTGCTGCCAACTCCTCTGCTCCTCCTACTCAATCTTCTTCCATAACCTCCTTGGCTAAGTCCTCTTCTGCTGCTGTGTCTTTCTCCACATCAACGGCACCCCCCCAGCTCTGCAGGTACTATTCCACATCCCGGATACGGCAGTGTCACGCCGTCTTGGGGTTGACTTGCCTGAAAGCAGAGAGTCACACTGGACCAGCACTCCTGTCCGCCCTGAACTCACAGGTGGATGATTGGCTGATTCCGCACCAACTGGAGATCGGCAAAGTGGTTTCTGACAACGGAAGTAATTTGGTGGCGGCATTGAAATTGGGCAAGTTGACACATGGCACATGTGTGTAATCTGATCGTACAACGCTCTGTGCATAAGTACCCAGGCTTACAGGACATCCTGAAGCAGGCCAGGAAGGTGTGTGGCCATTTGAGGTGTTCCTACACGGCCATGGCGCACTTTTCCGATATCCAGCGGCAAAACAACATGCCAGTGAGGCACTTGATTTGCGACAGCCCGACACATTGGAATTCAACACTCCTAATGTTCGACTGCCTGCTCCAACAAGAAAAAGCCATTAACGAGTATTTGTATGACCGGGGTGCTAGAACAGCCTCTGCGGAGCTGGGATTTTTTTTGCCACGTTACTGGACGCTTATGCGCAATGCCTGTAGGCTCATGCGTCCTTCAGTCACACCGAAGGCACTATCAGCGACATCATACCATTTGTTTTCTTCCTGGAGCGTGCCCTGCGAAGAGTGCTGGATCAGGCTGTAGATGAGCGTGAAGTGGAAGAGTTATGGTCACCATCACCACCAGAAACACCCTTATCAGCATCGCTTGTTGGACCAGTGGCAATGCTGGAAGAGGATTGTGAGGAAGAGGAGTCAGAGGAGGAATGTGGCTTTGAGGAGGAGGAGGAAGACCAACCACAACAGGCATCCCAGGGTGCTCGTTGTCACCTATCTGGTACCCGTGGTGTTGTACGTGGCTGGGGGGAAGAAGATACCTTCAGTGAGATCACTGAGGACGAGGAATGGGACATGAGTAGCTCAGCATCCAAACTTGTGCAAATGGGGTCTTTCATGCTGTCGTGCCTGTTGAGTGACCCTCATATAAAAAAGCTGAAGGAGAATGACCTGTACTGGGTGTCCACGCTACTAGATCCCCGGTATAAGCATAAAGTGCCTGAAATGTTACCGAATTACCACAAGTCGGAAAGGATGCAACAATTCCAAAATAAATTAAAAAGTATGCTTTACACAGAGTATAAGGGTGATGTCACAGCACAACAGGAATCTAACAGGGGAAGAGGTGAAAGTAATCCTCCGACTCCAACGACCACGCCGGCAAGGACAGCACGCTTTACAGACGTGTTGTTGATGGAGGACATGTGGACCTTTTTAACTCCTATGCATCGCCACAGCCCTTCGGGGTCCACCCTCAGAGAACAACTCAACCGACAGGTAGCAGACTACCTTGCCTAAACTGCAGATCTCGACACTCTGAGGAGCGATGAACCCCTTGACTACTGGGTGTGCAGGCTTGACCTGTGGCCTGAGCTATCCCAATTTGCGATAGAACTTCTGGCCTGCCACACTTCAAGTGTCCTGTCAGAAAGGACCTTCAGTGCAGCAGGAGGTATTGTCGCCTAGAAGAGAAGTCGCCTAGGTCAAAAAAGTCTAGATTACCTCACTTTTATTAAGATGAATGAGGGATGGATCCCGAAGGGACTGACATTGGGCGATACATTCAAGTAAAAATGGCCTGATTAGATGAGCTGCCTTGGGCTAAAAATGGTCCACACACTGCTGTATTTTATCTTCGAATGCCAGATGACTTGCGGGACTTATCCGCCACCAACTAGGGTTCAAGCCGCAATGTTTTAGGGCACTTTCTGCCTGGGAAACAAACATCATTTTCTGGCCGCTGCTACAGCAGCGGCTGCAACAATACCTAATTTTTCAGGCATGTATACATTCCAAATTTTTCTAGCCTCTGGTGCTGCACTGTGGCTTAAAAAACCAAACCAAAAAAAGGCACGAAACAGGGATTAAACTGATAGGAATAGTACTACTTAACACACCACTCCTATCTGGTGGCAAATTAGATTGCACACGCAGTGCCCCAAATTTGAAGTAGGAGAAACGACCAAGCATCTTTTTCCATCTCCCGGTTCCTAAAATCCATGCCATATACACGTCCCCTGGCACCACAACTGCCTCTGGGAACCTTACCATGGGTCCCAGAACGCACGTCTTGTAAATCTCTGTCTGGGAAATTATCTATTTATCAAATCTATCTATTTATCTATTAAATCTATCTATCTATCTCTTGTATCTATCAAATGTATCTATTCCATCTATTGATCTATCTATCTAATCGATGTATCTATCTATCTATCTATCTATCAAATCTATCCATCTCGTGGCCGGACTGTTATCTGACAGCCACTTGTGTTTTGGCCAAATGTCTGTCGGCCAAATGTCCGTCTGCCAAATGTCCATCGGCTAAAAGTCCGGCCACGATTGCAAGCGCAGTGCCCCAAATTTGAAGTAGGAGGACCGACCAAGCATCTTTTTCTATCTCCCGGTTCCTAAAATCCATGCCATATACACATCCCCTGATAGGGGACACCGCAGTGGAAGGTACCCGGCCGAAATTTCTTTGCACAAAAGGAAATCCCCAACCTGTACTCAATTGTGCAAAAGGAAGTAACCTTACCATGGGTCACAGCCTGCACGTCTTGTAATTCTCTGTCTGGGAAATTATCTATCAAATCTATCTATTTATCTATCAAATCTATCTATCTATCGTATCTATCAAATGTTTCTATTGCATCTATTGATCTATCTATTTAATCTATTTATCTATCTATCAAATCTATCTATCTCGTGGCCGGACCGACCAAGCATCTTTTTCCATCTCCCGGTTCCTAAAATCCATTCCATATACATGTCCCCTGATAGGGGACATAACAGGGATTAAACTGATAAGAATAGTACTACTTAACACACCACTCATATCTGGTGGCACAGTAGATTGCACGCGCAGTGCCCCAAATTTGAAGTAGGAGGACCGACCAAGCATCTTTTTCCATCTCCCGGTTCCTAAAATCCATGCCATATACACGTCCCCTGATAGAGGATGTAACAGGGATTAAACTGATAAGAATAGTACTACTTAACACACCACTCATATCTGGTGGCACAGTAGATTGCACGCGCAGTGCCCCAAATTTGAAGTAGGAGGACCGACCAAGCATCTTTTTCCATCTCCCGGTTCCTAAAATCCATGCCATATACACGTCCCCTGGTGCCGCAACTGCCCCTGGGAACCTTACCATGGGTCCCAGACTGCACATCTTGTAATTCTCTGTCTGGGAAATTATCTATCTATCAAATCTATCTATTTATCTATCAAATCGATCTATCTATCGTATCTATCAAATGTATCTATTGCATCTATTGATCTATCTAATCTATGTATCTATCTATCTATCAAATCTATCTATCTCGTGGCCGGACTGTTATCTGACATCCACTTGTGTTTCGTCCAAATGTCCGTCGGCCAAATGTCCGTTGGCCAAATGTCCGTCTGCCAAATGTCCATCGGCTAAAAGTCCGGCCACGACTGCACGCGCAGTGCCCCAAATTTGAAGTAGGAGGACCGACCAAGCATCTTTTTCCATCTCCCGGTTCCTAAAATCTATGCCATATACACGTCCCCTGATAGGGGACGTAACAGGGATTAAACTGATAGGAATAGTACTACTTAATACACCTTATAATAAAGCAGAGAGAGGCAACGCAGAGAATGGAGTCTGAAGAAGAGGAGTTAGAGGAGGAAGGTGGCTTTGAGGAGGTGGAAGACCAAACACAGCAAGCGTCCCAGGGGGCTTGTTGTCACCTTTCGGGGACCCTTGGTGTTGTGGAGGAAGAGACCTTCAATAACATCAGTGAGGACAAGGAACGGGACATGGCTAGCTTGGTATCCAACCTTGTACAAATGGGGAGTTTGCGGTTGTGCAAATGGACTGTTTGCGGTTGTTTGTGGTGCGTTAAACGGGGAGTTTGGTCTGTCACTGTGAAGTGGGCATAACCCTTATACTACCTGATCGATACAACATCATACCTGATGTTTTAAAACACGTTATTCCAAACAATTTAGGAATGTTAGGTGATTTATGCCCTTTATGGATTTAAACCAGACTCTGCATCAACTATGTAATTTTCCGTGGGAGTTTTGCCATGTATCCCCCTCCGGCATGCCACAGTCCCCTTGAAACAACTTTTATATCACTATTGTGGCCAGAAAGAGTCCCTGTGGGTTTTAAAATTCGCCTGCCTATTGAAGTCAATGGCGGTTAGCCCTGTTCACCCGTTCGCGAACATTTGTGGATGTTCGTGTTCGCCGACAGAAAATTTTAAGTTCGCAACATCACTATTGGTATGGTGTTCTTTGGTTGCAACTCAGGTTTAATATTTACTAGTGAGGCGGGAATACAATTCTTTTATACCTATGTTTATATAAAAAGGGGGTTCCTTAAGACCTATTTATACACTAAAACAAATTATAAAAAATAAGGTGTTACAATATAATAGCTCACATTCAATTAATGAGCAAAAATAATTATTACTAATGCTGTAAAATGCAAGCAGAGATTAAATGAAATGGCCAAGAAATTTATATTGATAGGTTATCCTGAAAAATGTATTAATGAACAATTAAGATCCATAAGTGTCAATAGGAAAAAGATGACAATAATGATAGAATTATATTTGTTACGCAGTATAACAGCTTGGGACCTAAAATTACTAATATTCTTAAAAAATATTGGTATATCCTAAAAGAGTGTAATCCTCAAATAAGTAGTTTTCAAGAAAAAACAATGACAGCCTATAAGAGAAACATAAGTCTAAAGGACACCCTAGTTCATGCAGACTTAGGCAGTAATAGAATTAGTCCCAATTGGGCAAACTAGAACTGCATACTACCCCTGTCTACACTGCAGTCATTGCATAATCATTTTTTTTACATCCTATAAATGGCACTAAATTTAAGATCAAAGAATATCTAACGTGCAGATCATCTTATGTAATATACATTATCAAATGTCCATGTGCCAGGATTTATGTAGGAAAGACGAGTAGGGAGGCTATATATATATATATATATATATATATATATATATATATATATATAGAGAGAGAGAGAGAGAGAGAGAGAGAGAGAGAGAGAGAGGACCCCACTTACACTGCACCCGCTTCTTATACATAGACCCCACTACACCGCTCATACTACTTATACAGAGAGACACCACAGTTATATACCATATGACATATACTGCTTATATAGAGACCTCAATTACACAAGGTGTATTTATTATACACAGAAGACACACTTTTACACAGTCACTGTACACAGCACACACTACGTATTTAATGAAAGCCTCACTTATACAGATCACACAATATTGATTAAACACAGTAAAACCTCAACCTTTTAGTTTACCTATACACACAACTTATATATAGAAAACCCATTATACATTTCATATGCAGCTTATAAAAGACCCCCATTTCTATTGCACATACACTTTACAAATAGATATAACCCATAACGTTAAATGTACTGCTTGTATACTGAGACCCCCTTAGTTTGAATATATTGCTTAAGAAAGTGTCAACTTATATTTAACATACTGGCTATTTACACAGAGCTCCTACATCCATAGCTTATATATAGAAACTCCCATTTACATTACTTATACAACTATACACATAGAGAAATCCACTGATACACAGAACCCTCACTAATTGTGCAGGGAGTTTTCACCCACATTGCATATACTGCTATACAAAAAATAGACCAGATGTGCATTATATATACATCAAATGCTACTGATAACACCTACTGCAGACTGCTTATATATAATATATAAGCACTGCAGTAGGTGTTGTGTATTAATTTGGGGTCGCTATAAATACAATATACTGTATACATGGTTGTTGTACGGATGGTTACGGTACCATAACTCCATCTCAATAGACAAAGGTCGCACTCACCCGGTTATTCTGGCCTCCACCTTACCGTTGATGTCTACTCCTGTGAGCGCCCGCACCCCACCAAAACCGCAACTAATAAAAAAAAATTCTAAGGACGGCCCTCCTGCTCGGTCCCACACTTGCCCGCCCAGTGCCTGTCACTCCTCCTCCCATGCCTTCGCTCACTCCTTCCTGAACTTGCGCCAAAAACATTTAAATTAAAATGGCGCAAAAAAATAAAAATAATATATATATTTTTTTTTTAAAAAGTCAGATTTTTTTTTTTTTTAAACTGGTCTGGTTCGGCCCTGTTCACAGCATTCACATCAATACTCCTTCCCCTGTACCATATACATTTGTGGATTTTAAAACTTCTATCAGGGCATTCACATAAGGGCAAATACTCTCTATGCACATTTTATGATTCAGGAGACATAAATTTAGTACTTGGATGAAAGGGTATTTTCTATTCCTAAGATTTAACTGTTTATGTTGTTTTATCACATCTCTCTCTCTACTCTAACATTTCTAATTTGCCCATAAAACCTTTATCTATATTAGTGTAATTGTTCTTCTTACAACTTCTCTGTGTGCCACGCAATCACTCCATTTACCTACAGCCCTTCTGCATCACTGTGTTGCAAGGAAAGTTTGATATATAAAGACACTAACAATAATAAACGTAGTCCAGTAGGGAGAGGACCAGGTGGTGCTGTGTGGTGCTAGGACCGGGAGAGTGAGCCGCATGAGAGGATGTTTCGCCTTCGCTTCATATCAGCAGTATCAGGGCTGGCAGCTGTCTCTCGCCGATACCATGGGGCGACTAATCCTGCCAGAAGCCGACGGAGGCTCATGCTTGCAGCCCTTGCGGGAGCAACCGCTGTGTCTGCAAGTGCTGGGCTGCTGTGGAAGAGAGCTAACGCAGAAGCACAAGTAAAACACAACTTGAGACAAGAGTCTGGCAGAAAAGAGAAAGAGGATGAAGAGAGTCTAGAGGTTGAAGAGTCAAGTGATGAAGAACAGCAGCCAGAAGCAAAAAAGAAGAAACCACGGACTGGCTTCAGGGATCGGAAGGTGATGGACTACGAGAACAGAATCAGGGCCTATTCCACTCCAGACAAAATCTTCCGATACTTTGCGACTCTGAAAGTGATCCACGAGACCGGAGAGTCTGAGCTGTTTATGACCCCACAGGACTTTGTAAGGTCAATCACACCCAATGAGATACAGCCTGAAAATCTGGGCCTGGATCAGTTTATTATTAAGCGATATGACGGAAAGAAAATTTCACAAGAACGAGAAAAGTTTGCAGATGAGGACAGTATCTTCTACACATTGGGAGAATGTGGACTGATCTCTTTTTCTGATTATATTTTCCTGACTACAGTGCTTTCTACTCCGCAGAGAAACTTTGAAATTGCATTTAAGATGTTTGACCTGAATGGAGATGGGGAAGTGGACATGGAAGAGTTTGAGCAGGTTCAGAGCATCATACGGTCTCAGACTACATGGGCATGTGCCACCGTGACCGCTCCACCACTGGCAACACGCTAAAGACTGGCTTTAGCTCAGCTCTCACCACGTACTTCTTTGGTGCGGATCTCAAGGGCAAACTGACGATCAAGAACTTTTTAGAGTTTCAGCGTAAACTCCACCATGATGTACTGAAGCTAGAGTTTGAACGTCATGATCCAGTTTACGGGCGAATCACTGAGCGGCAGTTCGGCAGTATGCTCCTATCGTACAGTGGTGTGCAGTCACTCTTATGCTGAAGCAACTAAAGAAGCTCTTTAAAGATGCCGAGGGACTTACATTTGAGGAGGTTGAAAACTTCTTTACTTTCTTAAAGAACATTAATGATGTTGACACCGCTCTCAGTTTTTATCACATGGCTGGCGCTTCGCTGGATAAAGTTACAATGCAGCAAGTTGACAGGACGGTGGCAAAAGTGGAGCTGTCAGACCATGTTTGTGATGTCGTCTTTGTCCTTTTTCACTGTGATGGGAACGAGGAGCTCAGTAACAAGGAATTCATTGCCATCATGAAGCAATGTCTGATGAGAAGTCTGGAGAAGCCAAAAGACATGGGGTTCACACGACTGATGTGGGCAATGTGGAAATGTGCACAGGAAACTGCCTGGGACTTTGTCGTACCCAAACCTTAACTTCAGACTCCAAAGAATTATTGGTGCTGTGAACTGGAGTGCAGCAAATGCACATCCCTGTAGGCCTGTTCCCTGCTTGCAAACTCCATGGTTATCCTGTAGTATTAAACAATACGGGTCCTCTATGTATCCTGACATTGCTTATCTGGCTGCACCCAACCGTGTGCTGTAAGTGCCCATGCATTCTCTTGCTGATAGTCATAGCTCTGTCCGTAGTTAATAGACAGACAGCTGGACATTTGTTACAACAATATAGTTGGGGTCAAACAAGTTTAAAGTGACTCCATGTTTATAGCACCAATGAGTTTAATTTGATTAGAAAATTAATCTATTTTAATATTTGTTACAAATGTTTTTGTTTTAATCACGTTTGCTGTATAACACAAATCACTGTCTTCAGTTAATTTAACAAAATTATAATTCAGATTTATTTCATGCCTGTAAAGGGGTTGGGAGCCAAAGGTTTTGCTTGGCTATTTTAAATAACAATAAAGCTATTTTGTTCAAATCGAAAAACAAAACAAAAAAAAAAACAATAACGAACATACTAACACCTACACACAGACCGAAACAAATACACATACAGAGAATAACACAGACCCACACTAACATATAGACACAGTGGGGCCCATTTATCAAAGGGCTTGCGGACCTGATCCGACACTGCGGATCAGGTCCGCAAGACCTTGCTAAATGCGGAGAGCAATACGCTCTCCGCATTTAATATTGCACCAGCAGCTCACAAGAGCTGCTGGTGCAGCGCCGCCCCCTGCTGACTCGCGGCCAATCGGCCGCCAGCAGGGAGCTGTCAATCAACCCGATCGTATTTGATCGGGTTGATTTCCGGCGATTCCTGTCCGCCTGCTCAGAGCAGGCGGACAGGGTTATGAAGCAGCGGTCTTTAGACCGCTGCTTCATAACTTGTGTTTCTGGCGAGTCTGAAGACTCGCCAGAAACACGGCCCTTCAAGCTCCATACGGAGCTTGATAAATGGGCCTGAGAGACACAAACACACTAACACAAACACTAACACATACAGACACACACACTAACAGACAAACACAGAAAGACACACAGAAACACTAACACACACTAACACAGAAACACTAACACACACTCACAGACAGACACACAGGGACACTGACATTGTTGAGTTTAATGTTTCATAAAGGCATACAAGTAAGCTGAAGATGTTTGAGTAAAAAAATTCGCTGATATCTTTTTGCTTCCCTTTAAATACAATCGCTTATATTCCAGACTTACGTGCAGGTGAAGCTTTTTACTCCAGGCACTGCAGCCACAAAATAAATAGCGCCCACCCTGAGTCTACCGGCTGCCACCGTTTTTATAAAACAAACAGAAAATAAATAGATCCTCATCCTTACTGAATAGGGTGAACTTAACTGGTTAATGCAAAAGTGTTAATAAAAAAAAGTACAAAGTGAAGCTTCTCGCACCCATCTTCTTTTGGCTGTCCACCTGCACTCTGAGTCTAACTGTGAGCCACTAGACAACACCAAGAAGAGATTTACCTCCTCTAGCAGGACCTGATCTATCTGCTATACAGAGCTCAAACAGCGCTCAACCAGGTTCGTACAAAACAGCCCCCCCTCAATGGAGCAGAGCAGCCAGCTTATTCAGCATTGCAGCGACTTTAGGGTCAGACATCAATCTAACTACTGAGTCTGTAGCTCCAGTTAAACAAGCAGGATATTTGCTTGTCGTCCCTTGTCTCTAGCCCTTGGCTGCTGCTGATGATCATCTGAGCAAAAGTGCCACGCTCTCTGCCATGTCTGCTTCTTCTTGGTGCCTGCATGCCTTGGTGTATCCTGCCTGCGACGCAGCTCCTTCTTTCCCGCTAAGCAGGAAATGTTTCAGAGCGTTGCCATGGTAACCCATGCAACGCTCTGATTTAAAAGTGTCAGGAACCGGTGTAGGAGTAGCCAGGAGATGAAGGAGGGGGGGGAGCGGGCTGGCCATGGGTTGGGAGGGCAATAAATAAATTTTTAAAAAAGTAAAAAAAAAAATTGTGCTGAAGCTGGGCCCCCCCCCTTATGGGGGAATTCCCAGGGGCCCGGTCGCGACGGCGACTGGTGCATCACCGGTAGTTCCGCCTCTGGCTCACTTATTTTATAGTATTTAAATACACTTGACTTGATAATTCTAAAGAATAAAACATTTCCTTTAGATTCCAATGTGCAAGTGTAAATTATACACCCAACATTCTCAGGAGCATAGATAAACCCTTTACAAAAGTTATATTACAAAGAAATGCTCAGACGCTTTGTATTTTATTAATAATAATAATAATACTATTTTATTCATCTAGTATCAAGAAAGGTCTAAAATGTATTTGTTGCAGCACTCTGTATTAAATGCATCTGATTGGAGGTGTATTTCATGCACTTTTTATGTGAAAAGCATAGAATAAGCCATTGTTCTATTTTTACAGCAAGCTGCCATAGTGCAGTCACATGTGACACAAAGTGGCAGCTTATCACCAAATTCACTATTTTTTATTTTGGTAAATTAAAAATCTAATTCCAACTCTTCAAAACAATGCTGATAAATTAAGAAAATGGGCTTCCCTGCCTCTTTCCCTTTCAGGCAGAGTGGCAGCATTTAAGTTGTTTATTCTCCCAAAGATTTTGTATCCCCTTAGGATGCTCCCTCTTGCAATAAAAGCACTTATCATCTTTTTAATATATATGTTGTTGATACATCACTAATACTTATAGAAAGATAGATTGATTGATTGATTAATTGATTGCTAGATAGATTGATAGATATCTAAATAGTACAAATAACATGAATAACAATGCACAGGGCAGTATGTACAGAGAAACATATAGTACATATAGTACATATAGTACATAGAATAACAAAGCACAGGGCAGTGTGTACAGATATACATATAGTACATTGACCATTAAAGCACAGGGCAGTGTGTACAGAGAGACATATAGTACATAGAATAACAAAGCACAGGGCAGTGTGTACAGAGAGACATATAGTACATAGAAAAAAAGAACAGGACAGTGTGTACAGAGCCATATAGTACATAGAATAACAAAGCACAGGGTAGTATGTACAGAGCGACATATAGTACATTGACCATTAAAGCACAGGGCTGTGTGTACATGGAGACATATATAGTACATAGAATAACAAATCACAGGGCATTATGTACAGAGAGACATATAGTACATATAATTACAAAGCACATGGCAGTATGTACAGAGAGACATAGTACATAGAATGAAAAAGCACAGGGCAGTATGTACAATGAGAAATATAGTACATAGAATAAAAAAGCACTTGGCAGTATGTACAGAGATAAATATAAGTAATATAATTACAAAGCACAGGGCAGTATGTACAGACATGTAGTACATAGAATAACAAAGCACAGGTCAGTATGTACAGAGAGACAAATAGTACCTAGAATAACATAACACAAGGCCATATGTACAGAGAGACATTGTACATATAATGAAAAAGCAGAGGGGTGTATGCACAAAGAGAAATATAGTACATAAAATAACAAAGCACTTGGCAGTATGTACAGAGATAAATATAGTAAATGTAATCACAAAGCACAGGGCAGTATGTACAGAGACATGTAGTACATAGAATAACAAAGCACAGGGCATTATATACAGAGAGACATTTAGTACAGAGTAACAAAGCACAGGGCAGTATGCACAGAGACATATAGTACATAGAGTAACAAAGCACAGGGGAGTATGCACATAGACTTTTTCTGGACTTCCAAGAGCTGAAGGTAACATTTCTCCTGCAAAGTATCCCAAAATTAATAAATCTACTGTTAGGTAGCCAGCAACTTCCTTTTTTAAGAAATATAATATCATCTCTTTGTCATTCGATATTTTGCCTCATAATCTTGGAAAGCCAGAAAGAGACCTTATACCAAAATGTTTTTACTTTTGGGCAATCCCGCAGACAATACATTAGATTAGCAGCTTGGAAACTGCATCTTGGACAAACTACAAATGTATCAGTGCCCCAGAAGGCCATCCTGCTAGGTGTAATATATGACATATTTATAAGTTTAATATGTGACTCGCACTATGACATATGTAGGGTGGCTTTCCAAACTCCCAAAATACTTTCTTGTATCAGGTTATTGTTTACTGAATCAACTTCATGTGACATCTTATAGTCATCTTATTCAAACAGACTTCATCTTCCTTTTGCTTCAAAATCAGATAGATTCTGATCTGCTGCTGATAAAAAAAACACATTGGGCAACAATTTCATTAAATCCTCTAAAGGTTTTTCCTACATAAAAATATTTACAAGAACAGTATAGCAAATAAATCACTCCTGTAGAGGAGCAATTAATGAATGACTTTATTTTATATAGAATTCCAGTGTTAGTGCTGAATGTTTTAGCCCTCTGCACAAATTGACAACAAACACAATGATTACATGGGGAGCAGCCAGTTATCCTTTGAGGATGCGTGCACAACTGGCGACGGACGCATTACAAATGCGATTATAGTATAGATAGTTATTAATAAAAATGGTAAATCATATAGTTTCCATATCATTACAATGGAATAAAACATTTCTTATTACCTAATGTCCATATGTGATTATATATATTTAAACACAGATGGTATTAACAAAGTAGAAGTGTAAATTAATGTATTAGAAATTTCAGTGAAAGTAGCAACAGTGATGTAACCAAAACTCAGACAGTGTCTGTTGAATGGGATGTGTATTGTAAGTTTAATAAAAGCTTTTAAAAATATGAGCACTTTTTTGTTTGTGATTTAACACATCAGATTACTAATTTTCTTTAGTCTGCAAGCCATGGCACAAAGAATGATCTCATTGATAGGTGTTACCTACATTCCTGTTTTACCTAGACGTTATCAAACTGAAATTTAGTGGTTAGCTTCTGAAAAGTTAAATTTGTTCTGCAGAATATGAGTAGTGCCTTTTTTTATAAATAATAAATTATACACTCATGTTCTGATGTTTAAATGAATGCTTTTCCTAAGCTTACATTCCTGTTTTACCTAGACATTATCAAACTGAAATTTAGTGGTTAGCTTCTGAAAAGTTAAATTTGTTCTGCAGAATATGAGTAGTGCCTTAAGGGATTAAATGCCTATCAGTTGTTACCAGCATAGAGGGACATAACATAACGTAACCTTTAAATAACTTAACTCTAAGTAATAAATAGGACACAAACACTGATTGTGGGTAAATTTTTTGACTGTCACGGGTCAAAACATTTATTAAATAACTTCTATAACTGAACCAACAGGCAAGAGGGCGGCAAGAACTTATCACTAAACATAACCCAGCGCTGCTTGAGGTAAACGGCCCAAAAACGGAAACTGCAGCAGAGAGGCTCTCTGCTCAAGGAAATTCTACTGAGGGGTGTCGAGCTTGTGTGACCCACCCACAAGGGGAAGGAGGGGCACCCCATGTGCACTTGGCGATGTCCACCCCTCTCACTTTCAGATCGGTCATCGCTCACCCCTTTTCGCTCTTTCCTACGCAACAGGGCCGCTACCTCCCGCAGTCAGGGTGCTAAACAACACTTCCCCATTGAGGTTTTCTGTATCTCAGCCACTCGAACTGAGAAAATCCAGAAGTAGAAGATGAATCAGGACAGGTATGGACTAAATGCAACAAGGAAGTATGTGTTCAGGTTAGAATCCCCCTCGGTTTCTTCTTGAGAGTGTACAAAAGAATCCTTTAAATTTGGGGAATAGATAGTCCCAATGCAAATAGTATAAGGGAAGCAAACAGTTAGTTTAAAGTAGTGTCCACAGTCATAGATACCAGGAAACTTTCCTGCAACGGTGATCCGTATAAGCCTGGAGGTCAGGGGTGTTAAAAATGTAAATGCCGTGGATGTCTTACCCAGGTATGGACTAACTAAGGCTAGCCTGACTAGGAATACCTAGGTCTGTGCCCTAACCATTAAGTAAAAAAGGTGGAGCCATCTTGCCAACAGGGGAGGGTGGGAGGGAAAACTTCTCTGCTCCAGGATCCAGGAAGAAGAGGGCCAGGAAGCTGTGCTGATTACTTTTAAGGTAAGGAAGGGGAGCCCCTCCCTAAACTAGCAACAATGTTGCAGCTAGACCCAAGACTGCCCTCTTCTCCTATCTCACTCCTTCCAGCATTAACCCTTAGCATGTTTCAGTCTCATGCTGGTACCTCCACTGTCTTTTTAAAAAATAATTATTATACACTCATGGTTTGATGTTTAAATGAATGCTTTTCCTAAGCTTACAATCCTGTGTTACCTAGACATTATCAAACTGAAATTTAGTGGTTAGCTTCTGAAAAGTTAAATTAGGTCTGAAGAATATTAGTAGTGCCTTTTAAAAATAAAAAGATAAATAAATAAATTATACACTCATGTTCTGATGTTTAAATTTATAATTCTCCTAAGCTTACATTCCTGTTTTAGCTATACATTTTAAAACCTAAAATTTCTACTTTGCTTAAGAAAAGTAAGAATTTGCAATCAGAATATGAGTATTGACTGCTGATTATTAGAGGCTCTATTTATGTTTAAATGTAATGATGCCAAAAATGCTAAAAATGGTCTTTTGGGGAAGTTTTTATCTGAAGTGCCTGGTCATTCAGGGGTTAACATAACTTGCAGCAGAAACTGAATCCAATCACAACCGGATATTAACAGCCACATTCAGTCACAGACAGCTATATGCTGATAAAATGCTGCACCTTGCTATTGTAATGTAATAATAACCAAAGGTATCTAAAGAGCTGCCAACACAATTCAAATGGGACAAGATGGATTTCTTCTGATGGCTGAGGTGTTGGTGGTGGTTGCTGGCTGGCTCAATCACCCTATGGATTATCAGGAGAACATCTCAGGGTAAGGCGCTGTAACATTATATCCACATCAGACTCATAACCCTGCAACTTCTCTTTCAGCCCCATACCCACATCAGACCCCTGACCCTGCAAATGCTCTGTCACACCCATACCTGCACAGACATGACCAGGGAAGATATTGTCAGTCTATTTAGTAAAATATTTACAGCAATACATTAATATCCTACGGCTAGATTTAGAGTTTTGTCGGTAACGACCCACGTAGCTAACGCATGCTTTTTTCCCCCCGCACCTTTTAAATACTGCTGGTATTTAGAGTTCACAGAATGGCTGGGTTTTCTGTGCGTTAGGCTCCAAAAAAGGGAGCGTAGAGCATAATTTAACGCCCCTGCAACTCTAGATACCAGCGGTGCTTACGGACACGGCCAGCTTCAAAAACGTGCTCGTGCACGATTCCCCCATAGAAAACAATGGGGCTGTTTGAGCTGAAAAAAAACCTAACACCTGCAAAAAAGCCGCGTTCAGCTTCTAAAGCAGCCCCATTGTTTTGTATGGGGAAAGACTTCCTACGTCTGCACCTAACACTCTAACATGTACCCCGAGTCTAAACACCCCTAACCTTACACTTATTAACCCCTAATCTGCCGCCCCCGCTATCGCTGACCCCTGCATATTATTATTAACCCCTAATCTGCCGCTCCGCACACGCCGCAACCTACATTATACCTATGTACCCCTAATCTGCTTCCCCTAACAGCGCCGACCCCTACATTATATTTATTAACCCCTAATCTGCCCCCCACAACGTCGCCTCCACCTAACTACACTTATTAACCCCTAATCTGCCGAGCGGACCGCACAGCTACTATAATAAAGTTATTAACCCCTAATCCGCCTCACTCTCGCCTCAATAACCCTATAATAAATAGTATTAACCCCTAATCTGCCCTCCCTAACATCGCCGACACCTAACTTCAATTATTAACCCCTAATCTGCCAACCAAATCTCGCCGCTACTGTAATAAATGGATTAACCCCTAAAGCTAAGTCTAACCCTAACACTAACACCGGAACAGCCAATAGAATGCGAGCTCAACCTGATTGGCTGATCCAATCAGCCAATCGGATTGAACTTGAATCTGATTGGCTGATTCCATAAGCCAATCAGAATATTCCTACCTTAATTCCGATTGGCTGATAGAATCCTATCAGCCAATCGGAATTCGAGGGACGCCATCTTGGATGACATCATTTAAAGGAACCGTCATTCGGCTAGTAGGCGTCGGTTGAAGAGGATGTACCGCGTCGGCTTGGAAGAAGATGGCTCCGGAAGAAAGAAGATTGAAGATGCGGCTTGATAGAAGACTTCATCCCGATGATGGACTTCCGACTTCAGCCCGATGATGGAGTTCTTCAGCCGCCGCTTGGATCCAGACTTCAGCCCGAGGATGGACGTCACTCTTCAGCCCCCCGCTTGGGCTTGGATCAAGAATTCGGACCCTCTTCTGGACAGATTGGGACCCGGTGAGGTGAAGACAAGTTAGGAAGATCTTCAGGGGCTTAGTGTTAGGTTTATTTAAGGGGGGTTTGGGTTAGATTAGGGGTATGTGGGTGGTGGGTTGTAATGTTGGGGGGGGTATTGTATGTTTTTTTTTACAGGCAAAAGAGCTGAATTCTTTGGGGCATGCCCCGCAAAGGGCCCTTTTCAGGGCTGGTAAGGTAAAAGAGCTTTGTACTTTTTTATTTTAGAATAGGGTAGGTGTAATTAGTTTAAAATTGTTGTAATTTTTTTCTAATGTTTGTAAATATTTTTTTATTTTTTGCAACTTAGTTCTTTTTTATTTTTTGTACTTTAGTTAGTTTATTTCATTGTATTTATTTGTAGGAATTGTATTTAATTAATTAATTTATTGATAGTGTAGTGTTAGGTTTAATTGTAGATAATTGTAGGTAGTTTATTTAATTAATTTATTGCTAGTGTAGTGTTAGGTTTAATTGTAACTTAGGTTAGGATTTATTTTACAGGTAATTTTGTAATTATTTTAACTAGGTAGCTATTAAATAGTTATTAACTATTTAATAGCTATTGTACCTGGTTAAAATAATTACAAAGTTGCCTGTAAAATAAATATTAATCCTAAAATAGCTACAATGTAATTATTATTTATTTTGTAACTATGTTAGGGTTTATTTTACAGGTAAGTATTTAGCTTTAAATAGGAATAATTTATTTAATAAGAGTTAATTTATTTTGTTAGATTTAAATTATATTTAACTTAGGGGGTGTTAGGGTTAGGGTTAGATTTAGCTTTAGGGGTTAATCCATTTATTAGAGTAGCGGTGAGCTCCGGTCAGCAGATTAGGGGTTAATACTTGAAGTTAGCTTGAAGTTAGGCGATCTGAATACTTGAATACTTGAAGTTAGGCGATCTTAGGGAGGGCAGATTAGGGGTTAATACTATTTATTATAGGGTTATTGAGGCGGGAGTGAGGCGGATTAGGGGTTAATAACTTTATTATAGTAGCAGTGCGGTCCGCTCAGCAGATTATGGGTCAATAAGTGTAGGTAGGTGGCGGCGACGTTGGGGGGGCAGATTAGGGGTTAATAAATATAATATAGGGGTCGGCGGTGTTAGGGGCAGCAGATTAGGGGTACATAGGGATAATGTAGCTGGCGGCGGTGTACGGAGCGGCAGATTATGGGTTAAAAAAATTAATAGAGTTGCGGCGATGTGGGGGGACCTCGGTTTAGGGGTACATAGGTAGATTATGGGTGTTAGTGTACTTTAGAGCACAGTAGTTAAGAGCTTTATAAACTGGCGTTAGCCCAGAAAGCTCTTAACTACTGACTTTTTTCTGCGGCTGGAGTTTTGTCGTTAGAGTTCTAATGCTCACTTCAGCCATGACTCTAAATACCGGCGTTAGAAAGATCCCATTGAAAAGATAGGATACGCAATTGACGTAAGGGGATCTGCGGTATGGAAAAGTTGCGGCTGGAAAGTGAGCGTTAGACTCTTTAATGACTGACTCTAAATACCAGCGGTAGCCCAAAACCAGCGTTAGGAGCCTCTAACGCTGGTATTCACGGCTACCGCCCAACTCTAAATCTAGCCGCTAGAGTCTCAGTAACAGGCTGCTGTGCTTGGCACTTAATATTAAAAGGAAATAAAACAAGTTGGGATAGAAACAACATATATTAATATGCTCTTTAATTAAATAATTAACCCTTTCTTTTCAGTTTCTCCCCCCACACATTTCCTCCTATGGCTGTATCTATATCTATTGTTGTTTTGGTAGGGATTATAGGGATTATCTGCTGGAGCATGTGGAGTTGGCTTCTTCAGTCAGTTTATCTATGTAATTCATTTTGTTTATTTTTGAAAATGTATTTTAAAATACTTGCAAGCAATTTTTAAACTATTTTTTTATGCAAACTATTTTAAACCCCTTTAAGGACTGGGCATTTCAGACAAAAGCTTCTCCAAAAGACCAGAGCATTTTTAACATTTTTACCATCACTACATTTTAACAGAAATAGAGCCTTTTTATATATTTACCTATCAAAACTATATATTTTTTTAGTAGACAACCCAAAGTATTGATCTAGGCCCATTTTGGTATATTTCATGCCACCATTTCACTGCCAAATACAATCAAATAAATTGTTTTTTTTTTTTTACAAGTTTAGGTTTCTCACTGAAATTATTTACAAACAGCTTGTGCAATAATGGCACACATTGTTGTAAATTGTTGCTTCTCTTGGATCCCCTTTGTTCAGAAAAAGCAGACATATATGCCTTTGGCTTTGGTAATTAAGGCCGCTACATTCCTCTTCACACCACACTTGTATTATGCCCAGCAGTGAAGGGGTGAATTAGGTAGCTTGTAGGGATAATTTTAGCTTTAGTGTAGAGATCAGCCTCCCATATGACACATCACACCCCCTGATCCCTCCCTGACCCCTCTCAAACAGCTCTGTTTCCTCCCCCACCCCACAATTGCCACCCCCATCTAAAGTACTGGCAGGAAGTCTGCCAGTACTAAAATAAAAGGCTTTTTATTTTTATTTTATTTTTTATATATTTTCTGCAGGGTAGTATCCCCTCTTACCTCCCTGACCCCCCCCCCCCCAAACAGCTCTCTAATCCTCCCCCTCTACCTATTTGCCGCCATCTTAGGTACTGGTAGCTGGTACCCTGTTTGCTGCAAATTGCTGCGCGGGGCATGCAGAAATAGTGCAATCTCTCTATTTTTAGCAAGATCGCGGCAGAGAGAAGCCCAGGACTGCAGCAACGTTCAGGGTACGTCACTGGTCCTTAAGGGCACAACAACCAGTGTTGCAGGGTGCAGCACTGGTCATTAAGAGGTTCATTAATTAGCCTTTTTAGGATATGCACATATCTCAACCTGTTTTATGTCCCTTTACATAATGCTATATACACAGTAACTTGTGTGCATTGACTAGAGCAGGGGCACATGACATAAATATTTTATCACATGATGTGAGTGACACTAGCTACATATATACATTAAACAGTGTGCTGCAGAGCTAACATTCTGGGATTTGGTAATAAACCAGACTTTATTATAGTGCATAGAACAAGTGTGATATTTGTGTCATCTAATAATGTGATTAATGTGCTAATAGGAGACCAGTGAGATGGATTAAAAAAAAGAGGATCTGAGGGATAAGACAGAGATGAGCAGAGGGATGACACCGATAGAGCTGATTAATGAGACAAAGAGAAAGCAAAAGATGAGGTTCAGAAGCTGAGGAGTGACACATGAAGGAGCTGATTAATGAGACAAAGTGAAGGCAAAGGTTGAGGTTCAGAAGCTGAGGAGTGACACAGGAAAGAGCTGATTAATGAGACAAAGAGAAGGAAAAGGATGAGGTTCAGAAGCTGAGGGGATGACACATGAAGGAGCTGATTAATGAGACAAGGAAAAGGATGAAGTTCAGAAGCTGAGAAGTGACACATGAAGGAGCTGATTAATGAGACAAAGAGAAGGCAAAGGATGAGGTTCAGAAGCTGAGGAGTGACACATGAAAGAGCTGATTAATGACACAAAGATGAGCTAAAGAATGAGGCTTCACAGCTGAGGAGATGACAGATGAAAGAGCTGATTAATGAGACAAAGAGAAGGCAATGGATGAGGTTCAGAAGCTGAGGAGTGACACATGAAGGAGCTGATTAATGAGACAAAGAGAAGGAAAAGGATGAAGTTCAGAAGCTGAGGAGTGACACATGAAAGAGCTGATTAATGAGACAAGGAAAAGGATGAAGTTCAGAAGCTGAGGAGTGACACATGAGATTGCTGAGCCATGAGACAAAGAGAAGGCAAAGGATGAGGTTCAGAAGCTGAGGAGTGACACTGATAGAGCTGATTAATGAGACAAAGAGAATGCAAAGGATGAGGTTCAGAAGCTGAGGGGATGACACATGAAAGAGCTGATTAATGAGACAAAGAGATGGCAAAGGATGAGGATCAGAAGCTGAGTAGTGACACTGATAGAGCTGATTAAGGAGACAAAGAGAATGCAAAGGATGAGGTTCAGAAGCTGAGGGGATAACACATGAAAGAGCTGATTAATGAGACAAAGAGAAGGAAAAGGATGAGGTTCAGAAGCTGAGGAGTGACACATAAAAGAGCTGATTAATGATACAAAGAGAAGGAAAAGGATGAAGTTCAAAAGCTGAGGAGTGACACATGAAAGAGCTGATTAATGAAACAAAGAGAAGGCAAAGGATGAGGTTCAGAAGCTGAGGAGTGACACATAAAAGAGCTGATTAATGATACAAAGAGAAGGAAAAGGATGAAGTTCAAAAGCTGAGGAGTGACACATGAAAGAGCTGATTAATGAAACAAAGAGAAGGCAAAGGATGAGGTTCAGAAGCTGAGGAGAGACACATGAAAGAGCTGATTAATGAGACAAAGAGAAGGCAAAGGATGAGGTTCAGAAGCTGAGGAGTGACACATGAAAGAGCTGATTAATGAGACAAAGAGAAGGAAAAGGATGAGGTTCTGAAGCTGAGGAGTGACACATGAAAGAGCTGATTAATGAGACAAAGAGAAGGAAAAGGATGAGGTTCAGAAGCTGAGGAGTGACACATGAAAGAGCTGATTAATGAGACAAAGAGAAGGAAAAGGATGAGGTTCAGAAGCTGAGGAGTGACACATGAAAGAGCTGATTAATGAGACAAAGAGAAGGAAAAGGATGAGGTTCAGAAGCTGAGGAGTGACACATGAAAGAGCTGATTAATGAGACAAAGAGAAGGAAAAGGATGAGGTTCAGAAGCTGAGGAGTGACACATGAAAGAGCTGATTAATGAGACAAAGAGAAGGCAAAGGATGAGGTTCAGAAGCTGAGGAGTGACACATGAAAGAGCTGATTAATGAGACAAAGAGAAGGAAAAGGATGAGGTTTAGAAGCTGAGGGGTGACACATGAAAGAGCTGATTAATGAGACAAAGAGAAGGCAAAGGATGAGGTTCAGAAGTTGAGGAGTGACACATGAAAGAGCTGATTAATGACACAAAGAGAAGGCAATGGATGAGGTTCAGAAGCTGAGGGGATGACACATGAAAGAGCTGATTAATGATACAAAGAGGAGCTAAAGAATGAGGCTTCACAGCTGAGGGGATGACACATGAAAGAGCTGATTGACAAGATAAAGAGAAGGAAAATGATGAGATTAAGAAGCAGAGAGATGTGTCAGAGGGAGCTGAGGCATGAGATAATGGGGAAGCGATGAAGGAAAGAATTATTGACTATGGAAGGATTGCATGTAAATCTGCAAATAAATAAAATAAAGAAAATTAAAAACAAATGTAAGGTGTGCAGTGTGGTGTGTATGTGAGCTACTAGAAACATATCTGTGAATGAATATGCTAGATAAAAGGGAATGCAATAGTAATATTCAACCATTAAATTATTTGAAATTTGACTTTTTATTTATACCATCCGGATTGAGCGTAAAAATCCAAAACTCTTCTTTTTTGAAAAGTTGAGCTGATAAATCACTTGATCAATGGCTTGAAATCTGAAGATCGATTGTTGCTTCACCTCATGTTTTGAAAAAAGTCTTTCCACAGGAATTTAAAGGGACACTGAACCCAAATTTGTTCATTTGTAATTCTGAAAGAGCATGCAATTTTAATCAACTTTCTAATTTACTCCTATTATCAATTTTTCTTCGTTCTTTTGCTATCATTTTTTTTAAAAAGAAGGCATCTAAGCTTTGTTTTGGTTTCAGTACTCTGGACAGCACTTTTTTATTGGTGGATGAATTTATCACCCAATCAGCAAGGACAACCCAGGTTGTTCAACAAAAATGGGCCGACATCTAAACTTACATTCTTGCATTTCAAATAAAGATACCAGGAGAATGAAGATAATTTGATAATAGGAGTAAATTCAAAATTTGATTGAAATTTCATGCTCAATCTGAATTACGAAATTACATTTTTGGGTACAGTGTCCCTTTAAGGAGAGATAAAGATAAAAGATAATAAATGTTCTCTTATGCAATCTTTTAGCATCCTGTTTGTACACCCTACGTACTGTTTACCACATAGGGGCTAGATTATGAGTGAATCGCTAACTACAGCACGCAAGCAATATCAGCATTTTTCATGCGGCAGCAATAGTCAAAAGTAAACGCAAGAGTAGAGCCTGCAGATTGATGGATACATTTAGCAAACAATTACCTGGCACTAATCTGGTTCAGAACTAAAAATGGGCATTTTCCAAAGCTTACATTTCTGTTAAAAAAAAGGAATGTAAGCTTAGGGAAAGGACCATTTTAGTTTCAGCACCTGAGTAGAGGCTGCAGATTGATGGATACATTTGGCAAACAATTACCTGGCTATAATCTGGTTCAGAACTAAAAATGGCCATTATCCTAAGCTTACATTCCTGTAAAAAAATGAATGTAAGCTTAGGTAAAGGGGCATTTATGGTTCAGAACCTGAGTAGAGCCTGCAGATTGATGGATAAATTTAGCAAACAATTACCTGGCACTAATCTGGTTCAGAACTATAAATGGGCATTTTCCTAAGCTTACATTCCTGTAAAAAAATGAATGTAAGCTTAGGTAAAGGAGCATTTTTGGTTCAGCACCTGAGTAGAGCCTGCAGATTGATGGATACATTTAGCAAGCAATTATCTGGCACTAATCTGGTTCAGTATTTTAAAAATGGGCATTTTCCTAAGCTTACATTCCTGTAAAAAAAGAAGCTTAGGAAAAGGACCATTTTTGTTTCAGCACCTGAATAGAGACTGCAGATTGATGGATACATTTGGCAAACAATAACTGGCACTAATCTTGTTCAGAACTAAAAAAGGGAAAGAGGCAGGGAAGCCCATTTTATTAATTTATCAGCATTCGTTTGAAGAGTTGGAATTAGATTTTTAATGTACCAGTTGCCTATGTTCACCGTAAGATAAATACCCAAGTACTTTAAAACCTTACGCCTAGATTTCGAGTCTTGCGTTAGCCTTAAAAAGCAGTGTTGAGAGGTCCCAACGCTGCTTTTTAGCGCCCGCTGGTATTATGAGTCAGGCAGGTACAGGTGTACCACTCCCTTTTTTTTCCCACAATTTCAGCTTACCGCAAATTCCCTTACGTCAATTGTGTATCCTATCTTTATAATGGTATTTTCCTAACGCCGGTATTACGATTGCTGGAAAAAGTGAGCGGTAGACCCTCTCCTGGCAAGACTCCTAACACATTTTACAGTCAGTAGTTAAGAGTTTTATGGGCTAACGCCGGAACATAAAGCTCTTAACTAAAGTTCTAAAAAGTACACTAATACCCATAAACTATCTATTAACCCCTAAACCGAGCCCCACCCCCACATCGCAAACACTAACCCCTAATCTGCCGACCGGACATCGCTGCCACTGTAATAAATATATTAACCCCTAAACCGCCACATTCCCGCCTCGCAAACACTAGTTAAATTTTATTAACCCCTAATCTGCCATCCCTAACATCACCGACACCTACCTACATTTATTAACCCCTAATCTGCCGCCCACAACGTCGCCACTACTATATTAAATGTATTAACCCCTAAACCTATGTTTAACCCTAACACCCCCCTAACTTAAATATAATTTAAAAAAATCTAAATAAATTTACTATTATTAAATAAATTATTCCTATTTAAAACTAAATACTTACCTATAAAAAAAAACCTAAGATAGGTGCAATATAACTAATAGTTACATTTGTATATATCTCAGGATTTATTTTTATTTTACAGGCAAGTTTGTATTTATTTTAACTAGGTACAATAGTTATTAAATAGTTATTAACTATTTAATAGCTACCTAGTTAAAATAAGTACAAATTGACCTGTAAAATAAACCCTAACCTAAGTTACAATTATACCTAACACTACACTATAATTAAATTAATTACCTAAACTACCTACAATTAAATACAATTAAATGAAATAAACTTAATTACAAAAAACCCCCACTAAATTACAGAAAATAAAAAAGAAATTAAACATTTTAAACTAATTACACCTTATCTAATCCCCCTAATAAAATAAAAAAGACTCCAAAATAAAAAAAAAATCCCTACCATATACTAAATTACAAATAGCCCTTAAAAGGGCTTTTTGCGGGGCATTGCCTCAAAGTAATCAGCTCTTTTACCTGTAAAAAAAATACAATAACCCCCCAACATTAAAACCCACCACCAACACACCCAACCCTACTCTAAAACCCACCCAATCCCCCCTTAATAAAACCTAACACTACCCCCTTGAAGATCACCCTACCTTGAGCCGTCTTCACCCAGCCGGGCACAAGTGGACGTCCAGAGGGGCAGAAGTCTTCATCCGATCCGGCCAGAAGAGGACATCCAGAGCAGCAGAAGTCTTCATCCAGGCGGCATTTTCTATCTTCTTCCATCTGGAGCAGAGCGGTTCCATCTTGAAGACATCCAACGCGGAGCAGTCTCTTCCATCCGATGGTGACTAAAGAATAAAGGTTCCTTTAAGTGACGTCATCCAAGATGACGTCCCTTCAATTCCGATTGGCTCTCTATATATGACTATATAGCTATCACTCAATATAGTATCACTCAAAATATGTACATACAGTATATATATTGTAGGTCATATATTACACCTAGCAGGATGGCCTTCTGGGGCACTGATAAATTTGTAGTTTGTCCAAGATGCAGTTTCCAAGCAGCTAATCTAATGCATGGTCTGTGGGATTGCCCAAAAGTTAAAAAATAAAAATGGTATTAGGTCTCTTTCTGGCTTTCCTCGATTATTTTATTATTCATATAGAGCAGCTCTCTTATTTTAATATACAGATAGTGCAGCTCACTTATTTTACTATACAGATAGGGCAGCTCCCTTATTTTACTATACAGATAGGGCAGCTCCCTTATTTTATAATACAGATAGTGCAGCTCACTTATTTTACTATACAGATAGAGCAGCTCCCCTATTTTATAATACAGATAGGGCAGCTCACTTATTTTACTATACAGATAGAGCAGCTCCCCTATTTTATAATACAGATAGGGCAGCTCACTTATTTTACTATACAGATAGTGCAGCTCCCCTATTTTATAATACAGATAGGGCAGCTCACTTATTTTACTATACAGATATGGCAGCTCACTTATTTTACTATACAGATAGAGCAGCTCCCTTATTTTACTATACAGATAGAGCAGCTCCCTTATTTTACTATACAGATAGGGCAGCTCCCTTATTTTACTATACAGATAGAGCAGCTCCCTTATTTTACTCTACAGATAGAGCAGCTCACTTATTTTACTATACAGATAGGGCAGCTCACTTATTTTACTATAAAGATAGGGCAGCTCCCTTATTTTACTATAAAGATAGGGCAGCTCACTTATTTTACTATACAGATAGGGCAGCTCCCTTATTTTACTATACAGATAGGGCAGCTCACTTATTTTACTATACAGATAGGGCAGCTCACTTATTTTACTATACAGATAGGGCAGCTCACTTATTTTACTATACAGATAGAGCAGCTCACTTATTTTACTATACAGATAGAGCAGCTCCCTTATTTTACTATACAGATAGGGCAGCTCACTTATTTTACTATACAGATAGGGCAGCTCACTTATTTTACTATACAGATAGGGCAGCTCACTTATTTTACTATACAGATAGGGCAACTCACTTATTTTACTATACAGATAGGGCAGCTCATTTATTTTACTAATCAGATAGTGCAGCTGCCTAATTTTACTATACAGATAGGGTAGCTCCCTTATTTTACTATACAGATAGGGCAGCTCCCTTATTTTACTTTACAGATAGAGTAGCTCACTTTTCTTACTATTCAGATAGTGCAGCTCCCTTATTTTACTATACAGATAGAGCAGCTCCCCTATTTTATAATACAGATAGGGCAGCTCCCTTATTTTACTATACAGATAGAGCAGATCACTTATTTTACTCTACAGATAGTGCAGCTCCCTTATTTTACTATAAAGATAGAGCAGCTCACTTATTTTAAAATACAGATAGGGCAGCTCTCTTATTTTACTATACAAATAGAACAGCTCCCTTATTTTACTATACAGATAGAGCAGCTCTCTTATTTTACTATAAATATAGAGCAGCTCCCCTATTTTATAATACAGATAGGGCAGCTCACTTATTTTACTATACAGATAGTGCAGCTCCCCTATTTTATAATACAGATAGGGCAGCTCACTTATTTTACTATACAGATATGGCAGCTCACTTATTTTACTATACAGATAGAGCAGCTCCCTTATTTTACTATACAGATAGAGCAGCTCCCTTATTTTACTATACAGATAGGGCAGCTCCCTTATTTTACTATACAGATAGAGCAGCTCCCTTATTTTACTCTACAGATAGAGCAGCTCACTTATTTTACTATACAGATAGGGCAGCTCACTTATTTTACTATAAAGATAGGGCAGCTCCCTTATTTTACTATAAAGATAGGGCAGCTCACTTATTTTACTATACAGATAGGGCAGCTCCCTTATTTTACTATACAGATAGGGCAGCTCACTTATTTTACTATACAGATAGTGCAGCTCACTTATTTTACTATACAGATAGGGCAGCTCACTTATTTTACAATACAGATAGAGCAGCTCCCTTATTTTACTATACAGATAGAGCAGCTCTCTTATTTTACTATAAAGATAGAGCAGCTCACTTATTTTACTATACAGATAGTGCAGCTCACTTATTTTACTATACAGATAGTGCAGCTCCCTTATTTTACTATAAAGATAGTGCAGCTCCCTTATTTTACTGTACAGATAGAGCAGCTCCCTTATTTTACTATACAGATAGTGCAGCTCACTTATTTTACTATACAGATAGGGCAGCTCCCTTATTTCACTATACAGATAGAGCAGCTCTCTAATTTTACTATAAAGATAGAGCAGCTCCCTTATTTTACTATACAGACGGTGCAGCTCCCTTATTTTACTATACAGATAGAGCAGCTCCCTTATTTTACTATAAAGATAGAGCAGCTCCCTTATTTTACTATACAGATAGAGCAGCTCACTTATTTTACTATACAGATAGAGCAGCTCCCTTATTTTACTATACAGATAGGGCAGCTCACTTATTTTACTATACAGATAAGGCAGCTTACTTATTTTACTATACAGATAAGGCAGCTTGCTTATTTTACTATACATTAAGGGCAGCTCACTTATTTTACTATACAGATAGTGCAGTTCCCTTATTTTACTATACAGATAGAGCAGCTCACTTATTTTACTATAAAGATAGAACAGCTCCCTTATTTTACTATACAGATAGTGCAGCTCCCTTATTTTACTATAAAGATAGAGCAGCTCCCTTATTTTACTATACAGATAGAGCAGCTCACTTATTTTACTATACAGATAGGGCAGCTCCCTTATTTTACTATACAGATAGAGCAGCTCCCTTATTTTACTATACAGATAGGGCAGCTCACTTATTTTACTATACAGATAGGGCAACTCACTTATTTTACTATACAGATAGGGCAGCTCACTTATTTTACTATACAGATAGAGCAACAACCTTATTTTACTATACAGATAGAGCAGCTCCCTTATTTTACTATACAGATAGTGCAGCTCCCTTATTTTACTATACAGATAGAGCAGTTCCCTTATTTTACTATACAGATAGGGCAGCTCCCTTATTTTACTTTACAGATAGAGTAGCTCACTTTTCTTACTATACAGATAGGGCAGCTCACTTATTTTACTATACAGATATGGCAGCTCACTTATTTTACTATACAGATAGAGCAGCTCCCTTATTTTACTATACAGATAGAGCAGCTCCCTTATTTTACTATACAGATAGGGCAGCTCCCTTATTTTACTATACAGATAGAGCAGCTCCCTTATTTTACTCTACAGATAGAGCAGCTCACTTATTTTACTATACAGATAGGGCAGCTCACTTATTTTACTATAAAGATAGGGCAGCTCCCTTATTTTACTATAAAGATAGGGCAGCTCACTTATTTTACTATACAGATAGGGCAGCTCCCTTATTTTACTATACAGATAGGGCAGCTCCCTTATTTTACTATACAGATAGAGCAGCTCCCTTATTTTACTCTACAGATAGAGCAGCTCACTTATTTTACTATACAGATAGGGCAGCTCACTTATTTTACTATAAAGATAGGGCAGCTCCCTTATTTTACTATAAAGATAGGGCAGCTCACTTATTTTACTATACAGATAGGGCAGCTCCCTTATTTTACTATACAGATAGGGCAGCTCACTTATTTTACTATACAGATAGTGCAGCTCACTTATTTTACTATACAGATAGGGCAGCTCACTTATTTTACAATACAGATAGAGCAGCACCCTTATTTTACTATAAAGATAGGGCAGCTCACTTATTTTACTATACAGATAGGGCAGCTCCCTTATTTTACTATACAGATAGGGCAGCTCCCTTATTTTACTATACAGATAGAGCAGCTCCCTTATTTTACTCTACAGATAGAGCAGCTCCCTTATTTTACTCTACAGATAGAGCAGCTCACTTATTTTACTATACAGATAGGGCAGCTCACTTATTTTACTATAAAGATATGGCAGCTCCCTTATTTTACTATAAAGATAGGGCAGCTCACTTATTTTACTATACAGATAGGGCAGCTCCCTTATTTTACTATACAGATAGGGCAGCTCCCTTATTTTACTATACAGATAGAGCAGCTCCCTTATTTTACTCTACAGATAGAGCAGCTCACTTATTTTACTATACAGATAGGGCAGCTCACTTATTTTACTATAAAGATAGGGCAGCTCCCTTATTTTACTATAAAGATAGGGCAGCTCACTTATTTTACTATACAGATAGGGCAGCTCCCTTATTTTACTATACAGATAGGGCAGCTCACTTATTTTACTATACAGATAGTGCAGCTCACTTATTTTACTATACAGATAGGGCAGCTCACTTATTTTACAATACAGATAGAGCAGCTCCCTTATTTTACTATACAGATAGAGCAGCTCTCTTATTTTACTATAAAGATAGAGCAGCTCACTTATTTTACTATACAGATAGTGCAGCTCACTTATTTTACTATACAGATAGTGCAGCTCCCTTATTTTACTATAAAGATAGTGCAGCTCCCTTATTTTACTGTACAGATAGAGCAGCTCCCTTATTTTACTATACAGATAGTGCAGCTCACTTATTTTACTATACAGATAGGGCAGCTCCCTTATTTCACTATACAGATAGAGCAGCTCTCTAATTTTACTATAAAGATAGAGCAGCTCCCTTATTTTACTATACAGACGGTGCAGCTCCCTTATTTTACTATACAGATAGAGCAGCTCCCTTATTTTACTATAAAGATAGAGCAGCTCCCTTATTTTACTATACAGATAGAGCAGCTCACTTATTTTACTATACAGATAGAGCAGCTCCCTTATTTTACTATACAGATAGGGCAGCTCACTTATTTTACTATACAGATAAGGCAGCTTACTTATTTTACTATACAGATAAGGCAGCTTGCTTATTTTACTATACATTAAGGGCAGCTCACTTATTTTACTATACAGATAGTGCAGTTCCCTTATTTTACTATACAGATAGAGCAGCTCACTTATTTTACTATAAAGATAGAACAGCTCCCTTATTTTACTATACAGATAGTGCAGCTCCCTTATTTTACTATAAAGATAGAGCAGCTCCCTTATTTTACTATACAGATAGAGCAGCTCACTTATTTTACTATACAGATAGGGCAGCTCCCTTATTTTACTATACAGATAGAGCAGCTCCCTTATTTTACTATACAGATAGGGCAGCTCACTTATTTTACTATACAGATAGGGCAACTCACTTATTTTACTATACAGATAGGGCAGCTCACTTATTTTACTATACAGATAGAGCAACAACCTTATTTTACTATACAGATAGAGCAGCTCCCTTATTTTACTATACAGATAGTGCAGCTCCCTTATTTTACTATACAGATAGAGCAGTTCCCTTATTTTACTATACAGATAGGGCAGCTCCCTTATTTTACTTTACAGATAGAGTAGCTCACTTTTCTTACTATACAGATAGGGCAACTCGCTTATTTTACTATACAGATAGGGCAGCTCATTTATTTTACTAATCAGATAGTGCAGCTGCCTAATTTTACTATACAGATAGGGTAGCTCCCTTATTTTACTATACAGATAGGGCAGCTCCCTTATTTTACTTTACAGATAGAGTAGCTCACTTTTCTTACTATTCAGATAGTGCAGCTCCCTTATTTTACTATACAGATAGAGCAGCTCCCCTATTTTATAATACAGATAGGGCAGCTCCCTTATTTTACTATACAGATAGAGCAGATCACTTATTTTACTCTACAGATAGTGCAGCTCCCTTATTTTACTATAAAGATAGAGCAGCTCACTTATTTTAAAATACAGATAGGGCAGCTCTCTTATTTTACTATACAAATAGAGCAGCTCCCTTATTTTACTATACAGATAGAGCAGCTCTCTTATTTTACTATAAAGATAGAGCAGCTCACTTATTTTACTATACAGATAGTGCAGCTCACTTATTTTACTATACAGATAGTGCAGCTCCCTTATTTTACTATAAAGATAGTGCAGCTCCCTTATTTTACTGTACAGATAGAGCAGCTCCCTTATTTTACTATACAGATAGTGCAGCTCACTTATTTTACTATACAGATAGGGCAGCTCCCTTATTTTACTATACAGATAGAGCAGCTCTCTAATTTTACTATAAAGATAGAGCAGCTCCCTTATTTTACTATACAGACAGTGCAGCTCCCTTATTTTACTATACAGATAGAGCAGCTCCCTTATTTTACTATAAAGATAGAGCAGCTCCCTTATTTTACTATACAGATAGAGCAGCTCACTTATTTTACTATACAGATAGAGCAGCTCCCTTATTTTACTATACAGATAGGGCAGCTCACTTATTTTACTATACAGATAAGGCAGCTTACTTATTTTACTATACAGATAAGGCAGCTTGCTTATTTTACTATACATTAAGGGCAGCTCACTTATTTTACTATACAGATAGTGCAGTTCCCTTATTTTACTATACAGATAGAGCAGCTCACTTATTTTACTATAAAGATAGAACAGCTCCCTTATTTTACTATACAGATAGTGCAGCTCCCTTATTTTACTATAAAGATAGAGCAGCTCACTTATTTTACTATACAGATAGTGCAGCTCACTTATTTTACTATACAGATAGTGCAGCTCCCTTATTTTACTATAAAGATAGTGCAGCTCCCTTATTTTACTGTACAGATAGAGCAGCTCCCTTATTTTACTATACAGATAGTGCAGCTCACTTATTTTACTATACAGATAGGGCAGCTCCCTTATTTTACTATACAGATAGAGCAGCTCTCTAATTTTACTATAAAGATAGAGCAGCTCCCTTATTTTACTATACAGACAGTGCAGCTCCCTTATTTTACTATACAGATAGAGCAGCTCCCTTATTTTACTATAAAGATAGAGCAGCTCCCTTATTTTACTATACAGATAGAGCAGCTCACTTATTTTACTATACAGATAGAGCAGCTCCCTTATTTTACTATACAGATAGGGCAGCTCACTTATTTTACTATACAGATAAGGCAGCTTACTTATTTTACTATACAGATAAGGCAGCTTGCTTATTTTACTATACATTAAGGGCAGCTCACTTATTTTACTATACAGATAGTGCAGTTCCCTTATTTTACTATACAGATAGAGCAGCTCACTTATTTTACTATAAAGATAGAACAGCTCCCTTATTTTACTATACAGATAGTGCAGCTCCCTTATTTTACTATACAGATAGAGCAGCTCCCTTATTTTACTATAAAGATAGAGCAGCTCACTTATTTTACTATACAGATAGGGCAGCTCCCTTATTTTACTATACAGATAGAGCAGCTCCCTTATTTTACTATACAGATAGGGCAGCTCACTTATTTTACTATACAGATAGGGCAACTCACTTATTTTACTATACAGATAGGGCAGCTCACTTATTTTACTATACAGATAGAGCAACTCCCTTATTTTACTATACACATAGAGCAGCTCCCTTATTTTACTATACAGATAGTGCAGCTCCCTTATTTTACTATACAGATAGAGCAGTTCCCTTATTTTACTATACAGATAGGGCAGCTCACTTATTTTACTATACAGATAGGGCAGCTCACTTATTTTACTATACAGATAGGGAAGCTCACTTATTTTACTATACAGATAGGGCAGCTCACTTATTTTACTATACAGATAGGGCAACTCACTTATTTTACTATACAGATAGAGCAGCTCACTTATTTGATATTAACTTAAATACACTTGACTTGATAATTCTAAAGAATAAAACATTTCCTTTGGATTCTAATGTGCAAGTATAAATTATACACCCAACATTCTCAGGAGCATAGATAATGGAAGTGGAGGGCCCTCTAGTGGGCCTGTAGCAAAATTAAGGGGCAAGGGACTTGAAGTCTGGATGGTTCTAGGTAAAACAATGTTGCAATTGAAGGGGCGGGGGTTTCTACTCACCTTTAAAGGTTCTTGTTGCAGTAGATCCGGCCTCTTTGTTTCAGTGCACAGACTTCAAGAAGAACTTTTGTTGCTGTAGCAGGATGAGGCGAGCAAAGAGAAGTTCTGTTCCTCCAAGGAGATATGCTGAAGTGGTGAAGGAGATTCCTGGGAGGAGAGGCCCTGCAAGGGAAAGACAAGAATCAGGTTCTGAGGGAGTTATACCTCCCACCCCCAGGGCTCTATCAGCTAGTAGGAGAGTGACCAGGAGAGGCCTTGGTCTGCAGGGCAGGGTTACGAGGCAGGGGGCTCAGCAGGGGGTGGGGGCACAGGAACCTAATGCCCTAGGCTCTCCAGGGGTTCCCCTTAGCTCTTCTGTTGCGGAGGTGCCGTCGGGTAGTGGGGCAGTATCAGGGGCCTTAGGCATTGGCCAGACCGCGCAGCGGCCTGCAGTGGATGCTGCGGCCGCTTCTGGTTTACAGACCTTAGTTCAGGATGGAGCGGCGGGTCCCCATGCAGCAGCGCCGGGCGCGGCGGTGACGGAGTGGCTGGTCACGTGCCAGCAACTTAGGGGCTTAAGTCCGGCTGCATTAGCATCCGTTGCCTCCTTGGCCCAGTCCCTGGCGGCATTCATGGCCCCCGGTGTGGCTGGGGCAGGCGGCGACGGTGAGGCAGTTCCGGGGTGTAGTGGTGCGGCCTGCAGGCCTCCGAGGGCTACTAGGCCGCGTTGCGCGTCCCCGGCTGGCTCCGCCTCCTTGTTTACGTCACGCGCGTCCTCCCCATGTGACTCATCGAGTGGGGAGGAGCGCGGGCGTCCAAGGAGGAGATGCAGAGAGCGCAGCGGGAGCGGACCTACCTCCGGAGAGGCCCCAAGTAAGTTGGGGAGGCTCCGGGTGGAGGATGCGGCTCCCGACGGGAGGGGGGTCAGACGGGTTGGCGGCAAAGCGACGCATAAGACCCCAGAAGGGGGTAGAGGCAGAAGGTCTTGCAATATCGCGCAGGCAAGGGGTGTGAGTGACTCAAGGGCTGGGCCTGCAGAAGGGGCACACGCAGTGGAAATGTCGGGCATAAGGATGTTTGATGCACAGGACAGGCAGCCTGCGTTGAGAGACAGGCGGCCTGCAGCGGGTTTGCATGAGGCAGGATGTTTGAGGGAGCAAGGCAGTCCGGGTGCATTTGGAGATAGGCAGCAGGCAGCGGTTTTGCAAGAGGCAGGAAACAGGAATGATCAAAGTGGCCAGGGTACATTGGGCGACAGATCTAGGACAGATAGGGGGGTGACTGTATCCCGTCAGGAGACTTTGGTGGCAGCTATTGCGCAGACTGGGTGTGTGAATGAGGAGTTGATAAGGAAGGCTGTGGCTTCTGCGCTAGGAATGGCTGTAGGGGAAAGCAGTGGGGGACAGAGTTGTGTAAGGGAGGTGGCTGGGACCCCCTCTGGGGTTTCATCCTGCACGCAGAGTACTCCCCATGTTCCTTTATTTCCCCAGGTTGGCAAAGAGACGACAACGGCGCAGATGGATTCCCCGGCTGGGCAAGCCCCATCTGGATCTCAGACTGTTGCCCCAGCGGCGGCCGCTGCGGCAGCACAAAGCGGAACGGGAGCTGCACCTCCTTTGGCCCCAAGCGGTGAGTACCTACTTGGCACTTCCACACACACTGAACACAGGGTACCCTCTAGTGAATCAGGTTCAGATAGCGAGGGGGACCTAGGGCTAGTGGGTAAGGGCCAGAAGGAGATGTTTAAAATGATTAAGAAACTAGTAGCCGCACAGGTGCAGAACCAGGCAGCGCAGGCGGCGGGTTCGGCGTTGGTTCCTTTTGTCCCCGGGGTGGGTGCAGTTACGTAGCCCCCTTTGGGAGTGTCAGTGTCAAGGAGAGTGGCCTCGCAGGGAGATACTTACCCCTGTTTAGTCCACTCCCTTTATGGGCACCTGAAGGCGAAAGTGGTGAACAGGATTCAAGATGGTCGCTATGTGAACATCTTTGAACTTTCGCCTGAGGCATGTCGCGCTAAAGAACGGGCAGCAGATGGCACGGGACCTAAGAAGGTCCAAAGGCCAGAGACATACGAAGAATGGCAGAGGTGCTTCAGAGTCCTCGCAACCTGCTATTTGGATAAGTGGCAGACGCAAGGGCATAATTTGTTTAAATATGAGGACACTATCGATGATGTCCACGCCAGATTCAGGGAAGGGGCATGGCGTGAATATGACATGGCCTTTCGGAGGAAGATGGTAGGGAACCCTATGCTCCACTTTGGGACACAGGATTTTTACCTGTGGTCCAAATTGGGGCTGGAAGGGCAAGTGGGCCAGACGACTGGCCTACGGTCGGGTCCTGTGCGGCCCAGCACCCCGCGTCCGAAGAGACGTGGACGCGAATGCTGGAAGTTTCAGGATAAGCAGTGTGAAAGGGGGGCAAGTTGCTCCTTTCGTCACATCTGCAAGTTTTGCAGCGGCCCACACGCAGGAGTTGATTGCAACAAGAAGAGAGAGGCTGGCGGGGATAAACAGTTCCAAAAAGGGGCCCCTGGTAACAAGGGCCCCAACGCCACTTAGGCTTGAGGCCATGGCCGTGTGGCTGGCATGGTATCCGGACAAGGGAGTAGCCGAACTCCTCCGCCGGGGTTTGGCTGAGGGGTTTAGGATACCCGTGTCGGGCCAGGTGGTGGGTTCCACGTTGCATAGGAATCTGAAATCAGCCTACGAGTTTCCCGGGGTGGTTAGGGAGAAGTTAGCTAAATAATTGTCCTTGGGGAGAGTTGTGGGCCCATTTGGGGAGCAGCCTCTCTCGGACCTGGTGGTGTCCCCGTTGGGGGTTGTCCCAAAAAAGGATTCAGGCAAGTTTCGGCTCATACATCACTTGTCGTACCCCAAGGGGGCATCTGTGAATGATGCCATTGACACCGAGCTTAGTTCGGTGCACTACCAGTCCTTTGACGAGGCATTGTCACTGGTCAGAGACAAGGGGCATGCGGCCCTGATGTCCAAACTGGACATTGAATCAGCGTTTAGGCTTCTCCCTTTGCACCCGTCGGCCTTTCGGCTGATGGGCATGAAATTTGAAGGAAAATTTTATGTTGACCGTTGCTTGCCCATGGGTTGCTCGTTGTCGTGCGCCCTATTCGAGAGTTTCAGTACGTTTCTTCACTGGGTTATCCAGAAGGCGTCGGGTGGTGGGGCCGTGGCCCACTACTTGGATGACTTTCTTCTCGTAGGGCGTGCAGATTCATCGGAATGCAGGGTCCTAATGGACGTTATGCAAGACATGATGGGCAGGTTTGGAGTCCCATTGGCGTCGTACAAGACGCAGGGGCCGTGCACTTGTCTCACATTTCTAGGTATAGAAATCGATACCGTGGCTGAGGTCTGTCGGCTCCCACGTGAGAAAGTGGTTCGCATGTTGGGGGCCATGGGGGCTGTTAAAAGAGCGGCGTGGGTGTCCAAAAAAGATCTGCAATCCTTACTTGGAATGCTGAATTTCGCCGGTAGGGCTATTCCCATGGGTCGGGTCTTTAACAGACGTTTGGAAGAGCCATTGCGGGGACCTCGCGATGGGGCGCGTCGTTTTAAAGTGTCGCAGGGCATGAGGGACAACTTAGACATTTGGGAAGAATTCCTGGGTCAGTTTAATGGCGTCTGCATTTGGCGGGATAAACCCAAGTCAAATCAGGCGTTGCACCTGTTTACAGACGCAGCAGGCAGCCATGGATACGGGGCTTACCTGAACGGGTCATGGAGCGCTGCTCCGTGGCCTAGTGAATGGTTAGCGGCTGGGCTCAACAGGAACCTGACGCTGTTGGAGCTGTTTCCTTTTGTGGTAGCAGTTGAGCTGTGGGGACCGGCGCTGGCCAACAAATCTGTAGTTTTTTGGTCAGATAACATGAGTGTTGTATACGCCATCAACAGGCTCCCCGAGGGTAGTCACCTACCTTCGGCACTTGGTGTTGCGTTGCTTGCAGCTCAATATTTTCTTCGTGGCTCGTCACGTACCAGGCGTCCATAATGTGATTGCGGACGCATTGTCTAGGTTTAACTGGGAATTATTTAGGCAGGCCGCCCCTCGGGCGGAGCAGACTGGCTTGACATGCCCTCCTTTTCTTTGGCAGATGGCAGAGGCTGGGAAACTATTATCCCCTTGATTCAGGCTTCAGTGGCGCCAAAGACATGGACAACCTATGTGAGTCACTGGAAAGTGTGGGAAAGTTTTGCTGTTAGTCATGGGTTCGAGGTGCATAAGGCATCGCAGGTCTTGGAGTGGCTGGCGTGTTTGCGAAAAGAGGGGACCTCTAGGTTGGCTGCTCAAAGTAGGTTGGCAGCAATGGGGTTCTTTAATAGAACATTTGGTATTCCAGACTTTTCGGGGTCATTCCTTGTTAGGCAGGTACTGAAGGGATGGGGTCGTGTTGACCCTCGCCCTCCTGACCACAGGGAGCCCATCACGCCTTCTCGCCTGCAGGCGTTGATGGGATGCTTGGGAGAGGTATGCTCCTCGGAGTATGAAGTTTTGCTGTTTCGCGCAGCATTTGCGTTGGAGTTCGCAGGGGCCCTTAGGATTGGGGAGTTAGTGGCGTCGTCGTGTTCTGTTGAAAAACGTACGGCCGGCAGAAAATGGCCTTATGTTGCTCATTCCTAGGTCTAAAACGGACCAAGCAGGAAAAGGCGCATGGCTCTGTTTAGGCAGGCTGGCGGAAGAGGCGTGTTGCCCAGTGCAGAATTTCGAACGGTTTTGCAAGGTGCGCCCTGTGGGCCCCCTGCAGCTACTCGTGCATGAGGATGGGTCATCCTTATCTGCCTTCCAGTTTCGCAGGGTTCTGGCAAGAACAGCGAGGGCGGCAGGGTTGGATCCTGCTAATATAGGATCCCATTCGTTCAGAAATGGGGCTGCGACGTTGGCTGCTGCGTGTGGATCTTCTGGCACGGATATTCAGAGGCTGGGGCGCTGGAAATCGGGCAGGTATAAACTGTATATTCGGCCGGTGAAGGGTTCTCAGGGGTCGGAGCAAAACACAGGAGGTCGGGTCAATCAATGTTAGTAAAAAGATGGGCTTACGGGCTTCTTGTGTCTGAAGGGGTGGGGCGATCTGTTTTGGTGTTGCTCAGATTTATGTCATGTCCTTTCAGGCAGGAATACCCCTCCATCACGCGTTTGGATAGTGGGCCACTCATTTATTCATTGGGCGGCCATCAGGGCGTTGAGGTTACCAGAAGGGCAGCAGCTGGGAATTCCATGGTCAAGGGCAAATGTGCGTTGGTTGGGTCGCAGGGGATTGGCTTGGGATGAGTTGCCAGCCCTCCTCCAGGATGCTCACAGGAGGTGGGGGAAGCCTCATATTGTAATTTTGCATGTGGGAGGCAATGACTTGGGGGCTGTCCCGGTGTTGGATCTGATCAGAAAGATGGTGTCTGATTTACGGTGGGTGTATGCTTGGCTCCAAGGTGTACAAGTAGGGTGGTACAACGTGGTTGCACGGCTGCGCTGGAGACATATTGTGACACAAAGGGTGGCATATAACGTTAAGAAAAAAGTCAATCGGGAAGTAGGGAGAGCGGTCACGGCATTGGGCGGCTTTGTAATCAGGCATGACTCAATTACAGCCGACAAGAAGGCTTTATATCGTCCAGACGGTGTTCACCTGGCGGATGCTGGGATGGACATTTTTCTGACTGACATTAGAAGGAGTTTGCTATCAGTTTTATAAATGTTTTAGGAAAGTTTTGCTCTATGGGCAGTGTTACATAGGTAAGTTAAGTTATTGAAATAATGTTTCTGTATGGTGGCGGCAAGAGGGCAGGGAGCTGTTCTCTTGTGGCGGTCGGCTCGGTCCCCCGAAGCGGGTAGAGAGAGATTTGAGTGACACCCTTGGATGGGGGAGGGATGCCTGCCGGGTTCCGGCCTGGGGGGTCCTCCCCCTTACTAATCTTTGGTTGAAGATCTCTACAGTTCTGCAACTATCTCTCTCTGCCATTTTGGGCGCAAGCAACCTGTGCTGCGCTGCAGTCCCCCGAGTGGGGGGTCCGGGCCGGCTGTCAGTGGGGGGTTAGGTTAAGGAGTAGATGCCGCCACCAATTTTTGCTGAACTTGTTACAAGTTAGAAAATTGAAAGTTGCCTGATGCGGCATTTAGCCGTGATAAAGGTTAGGTTAATAAATGCGACCGTGACCGGTCTTTTCCCACATACATATGTGTTGTGTATTTATTTGAGTAAGTCTAGAATAATTTAAGACGTAATAGGAGGTTTGCACCTTATGGAAGTGGAGGGCCCTCTAGTGGGCCTGTAGCAAAATTAAGGGGCAAGGGACTTGAAGTCTGGATGGTTCTAGGTAAAACAATGTTGCAATTGAAGGGGCGGGGGTTTCTACTCACCTTTAAAGGTTCTTGTTGCAGTAGATCCGGCCTCTTTGTTCCAGTGCACAGACTTCAAGAAGAACTTTCCCACCCGCCCAGCCCGGAGAGAGGAGATGCGGCATATTAGTGTAATGTGAGGGCTTAGTCAGACTCGGCCCGGGTAGGTTTACGTGAGCCAGCCCGGTAAGTCCAGGTCTTGTAATTTTAGTTTCCACCACGGATTGGCGTGTTTTTTACGACTCGCCAGGCGTGGGTGCCTTCTCGGGCTGGAATGGAATACCCTAGCTGGCGGTCGGCTCGGTCCCCCGAAGCGGGTAGAGAGAGATTTGAGTGACACCCTTGGATGGGGGAGGGATGCCTGCCGGGTGCCGGCCTGGGGGGTCCTCCCCCTTACTAATCTTTGGTTGAAGATCTCTACAGTTCTGTAACTATCTCTCTCTGCCATTTTGGGCGCAAGCAACCCGTGCTGCGCTGCAGTCCCCCGAGTGGGGGGTCCGGGCTGGCTGTCAGTGGGGGGTTAGGTTAAGGAGTAGATGCCGCCACCAATTTTTGCTGAACTTGTTACAAGTTAGAAAATTGAAAGTTGACTGATGCGGCATTTAGCCGTGATAAAGTTTAGGTTAATAAATGCGACCGTGACCGGTCTTTTCCCACATACATATGTGTTGTGTATTTATTTGAGTAAGTCTAGAATAATTTAAGACGTAATAGGAGGTTTGCACCTTAACCCTTTACAAAGCCTGTATTACAAAGAAATGCTCAGACGCTTTGTATTTTATTAATTATAATAATACTATTTTATTCATCTAGTATCAAGAAAGGTCTAAACTGTATTTGTTACAGCACAATGTATATAATGCATCTGATTGGCAGTGTATTTCATGCACGTTTTATGTGAAAAGCATAGAATAAGCCATTGTTCTATTTTTAGAGCAAGTTACCATAGTAGAGTCACATGACACAAAGTGGCAGCTTATCACCAAATTCACTATTTTTATTTTTTTAAACTTTGCATATATTTTGAACTCCAAGTGTTTTAATTTGTCAAATATGACTTTTTATGAGACATCCACGATTTCAGTTTGAGCTGATATTGGGGGGGATTTGTTTTGCTTTTTTACTAATGTACATATATGTTTGTGCTCCAATGAATGCCTGACTCAACCACTCTTGTGCTTCCATATTTTTGAGCACTTATAATTTTTTGTGCATTTTTTAAAATATTTTTTTTAGATTGTCTTAATATGAAACTCCGAGGATGTGCAGTCCTGACGTGCATTAACTTCAATTGTGTTCAAGCAATCACATTTACTTTTAACTTGTAATACACCTGACACACGCAAACAGCAGTGATAAACCCCTTTTACCTTGCGTGTAACTGTTAGCGCACCACTCATAACCTGGCCCTATATTCATACTCTGCCCAGCAACTTCTCCTCCTCTGCTGCTTCTCCCAGCTCGGTGACTGTAAGACTAAGTTGCGTTGCAGGCGCAGGGAGCCAGCCAGAGACAGAGGACGCAGCGATTGGTGATCGATGCGGCAGATAATCTGATTTTATCCTGAGTCGCAGTTGGCACCACTCTCAGTGCCCCCCCCCTGCTGGATCGCACCAAAGGCGACTGCCTATACTGCCTTATGCCAAACGCCTGCCCTGAACAACACAGATATAATAATACACGTTTTACCTGTGTAATTACCTTGTATCTAAGCCTCTGCAGACTGCCCCCTTATTTCAGTTTTTTTGACAGACTTGCATTTTAGCCAATCATTGCTCACTTCTATGTAACCTCACGTGCATTTGTTCAATGTTATCCATATGAAACACTTGAACTGACACCCTCTAGTGGTGAAAAACATTCAGATTAGAGGCAGCCTTAAAGGTCTAAGAAATTAGTATCTGAACCTCCTAGGTTTAGCTTTCAAATAAGAATACCAAGAGAACAAAGCAAAGTTGGTGATTAAAGTAAATTGGAAAGTTGTTTAAAATTACATGCCTTATCTGAATCATAAAAAAAAAATTTGGATTTGACTGTCCCTTTATATTACCTCAGTGCTCCATTGTTAGTTGCATTGCAAGAGATGACCAAATAAAAAATTGGTAACATTGTAGTGGTAGTTTAATGAGACCTTGACTTCTGAGGACTCTGATCTTCAGTCATTGGCTAATGGAAACTACCATCCCTGCATCTTCATCACTTTTTTCATATCTATTAATATACATAAATATCATAATATTATATCCGCAACCTTTCTCCAAGGGCTGTCCCTTGTGTGCAATGAGACATTAAAGCATACCAACCAACCGTCCTGGAATCTTGTGAGATTGTCACTGGTTTGGAGTAATGGCTCTGCTTCCTGCACATAGCTCCTCAGCCTGGGCAAATGTCCTGGATTTTAAGGACATCCCAGTTTTGCCCATGACTTGCCCTTTCCTGCACACAACACCCCCCCCACCACCACCACCACCATCACACTCTTACAAGCCTTAGCCATGCCTATGACACAGCCCTTGTTCCCATTCCTCCTGCCATACATTATGTAAAGGACTTTATTTCTTTTTACCACATTATCAGTTATTTAAATGAGATATTTTTAACCACCACAATTTTACTTATTTTACATATTTTTATAATATTTTTAAAGGACCGCAGCTGTACAATTGTTTGAATATTTAATGTTCTGTACTGCATCCATTTTAAAGTATTTTGTTCTTTTTCACTACTCACCAAACTTTAAAAAAAATCTACACAAGTGTCCTCACATCCTATAAATATGTTAAGTCAATATAATGTTAGGACTAAAAAGAACATAAAACACACTTTTTTATTATTAAGATAGAGCATACAATTTTAAATAACTTTCAAACTTACTGGGAGCTAGCAGAACACATTGGGTGAACCAATGAAAAGAGGTTTATATGTAAAGTCACCAATAAGCAGCTAGCTTCCAGTAGTGCATTTCTGCTCCTGAGCATACATAGGTATGCTTTTCAACAACGAACAAGGCAAATTAGATAATAGAAGTAAAATGAGAAGTTGTTTTAAATTGTATGGTCTATTTGAATCATGAAAGAACATTTTGGATTTCATGTCCCTTTCATGTTTAAGAAAATAACACCAAAATGAATTTGCTCAAAACTGCATCACTTACAATGTCACCTTGCAACGCTTTAGCTGTCTTATAAGCGCTAACTTCATATCTGTATTTGTCAAACTGTAAATAAATTTAACAAAGGAACAGTTACGGTGTTAGAGAGAGAGAATACAATTTGTTAAATGCCAAACTGTTCATATCATTTTGAGTAAAGAATATGAGAAAAATATTTACATAAAAAGAGTGAAAACTGTAAGATTCTCTACAAAAGAAGATCTGTGGCAAGCAGCTCGACTAAGAGGTAGCATAACCTTCAAAGATCACACCCTCCAAATCTATCAAGACCTCTGCCCACAGACTATTCAAAGGAGAAAAGAAGTGAAATTCATCACTAAAGCCTTACAAGACAATAACATTAAATACCGTTGGGGGTTCCCATTCAGTTTGATAGTTAACCACAATGGCTCACAAGCAATCTATAAGAACTTCCAGGATCTCGACGACTTCTCCAAGAAGCTGAACATTAATATTGTCCCCCCTGTGGACTGTGTTCTGGACATTCCCCAGGGTAATAAGGATATTAACCAAACCTCCCCCAAAGAACAACGCCCACAGTGGAATAAATCACAACAGAAGAGGAGGAAGACTGAGTCTCTTTTGTCAGGAAACCCTTGAACTCTACATCTCTGAGACTTTACTCTTTGCTTAAGAAAAGAGCGGAGGCTGGACACTTGGGCTCGACCCTCCTAAGATGGAGGTTTTGGACCATGGTGCGGCCCAGCAAGAACATATACTTTTGGCCCTTGAGAGCTGGGCTTGGCTCACAAATTTTAAACTTATTTTATGTTTAACATGTATTTTTATTATGCTCTGCTTTCATTCTATTGTGTATTCTATTGACTTCCCCACCTTTAGGTCATAAGTTTGAGATTGATTGGAATGAGGGGCCTGACACCCCGAGCCCAGATCCACTCACGGATGGTAAAGTGTTTCTTCTCTCTCTTTTATAGTTTCACTTACTATGAGATATACAGGTTCTGAGGACTCACTTTAGCTACCTACATGTTAATCATCCACCACCCATTCTATAATTAATAACTAATTATCTAGAGCAGAACATGACACCACTTTCCCCCAATTAAAGTGTACAGTGTTATAGTTACACAATATGTTAAAAATGTTTGTAGTTCTTGTTTGATTAATAGTTTGTCATTTATCATTTTTAGATCTCATGCTTATCTTTGGGAGCGGACAGAGTCTGCCAGGAGCCATGAACGTAAATATTCCAAGCTGATAGTAATATATCTCATTAATAACCCATACAAAGCTGTTGATTATGGATAGCCTGAAAGTTTTATCACACAATGTTAAGGGGTTCAACATACCACAGAAAAGGTCAGTAGCACTTAGGGACTACAAGAGGCTGCACTGCGATATAGTACTACTTCAAGAGACCAACTTTAAAAAGGGACACGAGCCCGATCGTCTTTTAGGAAATTTCAGCTTATTTCGCATCCAATACCACCAAACACAATGGAGTTTGCATATTAATTAAAAAAAATATACCCTTTAAGGTTGAATAAATAGTCAGAAATAAGGAAGGGCGGTACTTGATTATAACAGGGACATTATTCCACAAGCGTATCACAATAGTTAACCTATATGCCCCCAATTCAGACTCCTCCCGATTCTTCAATCATATTAGTAAAAAAATACTAGAAACATCTAAAAACAGCCTAATTGTGGGTGGGGATTTCAATGTAGCGTTAGACCCCAGTGTAGACTGCTCTACAGGCAAATCATCGGTGTCAAATAAGACACTACGCCTAATAAAATCCCATCTTTCCCCATCAACAATATTCTAGGATAGATTACCTCATGATTAACGTAAGCTATTTATCTCATGTGACCCATTCAGAAATACACCCTACAGGGAATGTAGAATTATTAGGCAAATTAGTATTTTGACCACATCATCCTCTTTATGCATGTTGTCTTACTCCAAGCTGTATAGGCTCGAAAGCCTACTACCAATTAAGCATATTAGGTGATGTGCATCTCTGTAATGGGAAGGGGTGTGGTCTAATGACATCAACACCCTATATCAGGTGTGCATAATTATTAGGCAACTTCCTTTCCTTTGGCAAAATGGGTCAAAAGAAGGACTTGACAGGCTCAGAAAAGTCAAAAATAGTGAGATATCTTGCAGAGGGATGCAGCACTCTTAAAATTGAAAAGCTTCTGAAGCGTGATCATCGAACAATCAAGCGTTTCATTCAAAATAGTCAACAGGGTCGCAAGAAGTGTGTGGAAAAACCAATGCGCAAAATAACTTCCCATGAACTGAGAAAAGTCAAGCGTGCAGCTGCCAAGATGCCACTTGCCACCAGTTTGGCCATATTTCAGAGCTGTAACATCACTGGAGTGCCCAAAAGCACAAGGTGTGCAATACTCAGAGACATGGCCAAGGTAAGAAAGGCTGAAAGAGGACCACCACTAAACAAGACACACAAGCTGAAACGTCAAGACTGGGCCAAGAAATATCTCAAGACTGATTTTTCTAAGGTTTTATGGACTGATGAAATGAGAGTGAGTCTTGATGGGCCAGGTGGATGGGCCCGCGGCTGGATTGGTAAAGGGCAGAGAGCTCCAGTCCGACTCAGACGCCAGCAAGGTGGAGGTGGAGTACTGGTTTGGGCTGGTATCATTAAAGATGAGCTTGTGGGGCCTTTTCGGGTTGAGGATGGAGTCAAGCTCAACTCCCAGTCCTACTGCCAGTTTCTGGAAGACACCTTCTTCAAGCAGTGGTACAGGAAGAAGTCTGCATCCTTCAAGAAAAACATGATATTCATGCAGGACAATGCTCCATCACACGCATCCAAGTACTCCACAGCGTGGCTGGCAAGAAAGGGTAAAAAAGAAGAAAATCTAATGACATGGCCTCCTTGTTCACCTGATCTGAACCCCATTGAGAACCTGTGGTCCATCATAAAATGTGAGATTTACAAGGAGGGAAAACAGTACACCTCTCTGAACAGTGTCTGGGAGGCTGTGGTTGCTGCTGCACGCAATGTTGATGGTGAACAGATCAAAACACTGACAGAATCCATGGATGGCAGGCTTTTGAGTGTCCTTGCAAAGAAAGGTGGCTATATTGGTCACTGATTTGTTTTTGTTTTGTTTTTGAATGTCAGAAATGTATATTTGTGAATGTTGAGATGTTATATTGGTTTCACTGGTAAAAATAAATAATTGAAATGGGTATATATTTGTTTTTTGTTAAGTTGCCTAATAATTATGCACAGTAATAGTCACCTGCACACACAGATATCCCCCTAAAATAGCTATAACTAAAAACAAACTAAAAACTACTTCCAAATCTATTCAGCTTTGATATTAATGAGTTTTTTTGGGTTCATTGAGAACATGGTTGTTGTTCAATAATAAAATTAATCCTCAAAAATACAACTTGCCTAATATTTCTGCACTCCCTGTATTACGTGGTCTGATCATGCTATGATTAGTTTTACTATAGACATATCTGCTCAGACTAATTCCCACAGATCCTGGAGATTAGATGAATCCCTCTTGCGGGATCCGTTGATCCTCCTCCAACTGACAAAATCTATAGAGGAATATTTTAGACTTAATGACTCCCCTGACATAGACCCACAGCACCTCTGGAACACTCACAAATGCGTCTTAGTGGCGAATTGATGGCAATAAAAACGGCTAAGTTGAAACAACAACAAGTCTACCTGTCAGCTCTGTTAACTGATCTAAATAAACTCCAAGAGCTTCATAAGAATTTCCCCACAGAACGCTCTCTTTTAGACAGCATTGAACATAAGAGGCAGCAGCTAAACTGCTACCTCGGGTCGGAGGCCAAAAGAAATGCATTTTACCTTAAAAAACAATTTTATGAGGGGGTTAATAAACAGGGGAGACTGCTGGCCAGACTACTAAGAAAGAGGACACTTAATAGATATATTATGCACATAAAAGACGATAGGGGCAAAGACTGGTACACAACTTCTGACATCGCTGAACAGTTTAGGAAGTATTATGAATCTCTGTATAATCTAAACATGCCACATCATTCTACAGTAGACTCAGTGGTGCAGCAATACCTGACACAGCTGAACCTCCCCAAAATTACCACAGAACAAAGAGAGGATTTAGAGTCTTCGATTTCTCCAGAGGAAGTTCAGGTGGCAATTACATCCTTTAAAAAAGGCAAGTCCCCAGGCCCCGACGGTGTTAGTAATGACTACTATACCACCTTTAAGGACTTATTGACACCCTATCTCCTTAGTTATTTTAAAACCATTGACGATGACAATGCATTTCCACCCCTAGCACTACAGGCCAAACTGACTTTGATACCGAAACCAGGCAAACCCAGTATTTACATCCCCAATTATAGGCCAATTTCGTTACTAAATACTGATATTAAAATCTACGCCAAAATATTAGCAAATAGACTGAATAGAATTATGCCCCAAATTATTCATCAAGAAAAGGTAGGGTTTGTCCCTTGCCGAGAAGCAAGGGACAATACAGTCCGCAACTTACATTTAATGTGGTACGTGAGATCCCAGAAAATCCCCACACTTTGGCTCTCTACAGATGCAGAAAAGGCCTTCGACCGTGTCGGATGGCCTTTTCTGAGGGCGACCTTGCATGCATTTGGACTAGGGGACAAGACAGTCCATAGGATTTTTGCTCTATATAACAGTCCCAGTGCCAGGCTTGTCCTCAATGGAACCCTGTCCAGACCATTTCAAATCTCAAACGGGACAAGACAGGGTTGTCCCCTGTCCCCATTATTGTTCGCGTGTGTCATTGAAACCTTAGCGACTAAAATTAGAATGAATACAAACATTCAGGGGCTGAAGGTGGGAGGGGAGGAATACAAGTTGTCACTTTTTGCAGATGACATCCTTTTCTCTCTGATAAACCCTACTGGCTCAATTCCTCCTCTCCTACACGAATTAGAGTTATTTTTTATTTTATTTTTTTAAATATATTTTTTATTGAGGTTTAGCATGATAAACATAAAACATAATACGCCTTTTTGATAGAAGAAAAAGGTACAAACAAAAATGAGTGTAACAATTCGGCAGTTATACAAAACAATGGTAGCAGGCTAATGACACCTCGATTTTTTTAATAAAATAGCATGAATGACCGACCTATTGGTATCATAGTTCTAGGCCCAATGGGCCACAATTATACAGAATAACTAGTGACAGGGTGTATAGGTCGGTAGTAGCTCCCGAAGGAGAACACATATATAGTAAGAAGGGGGGGGATATTCAGCGGGTAAGCACCGCTATGCATATTGGGGAAAGGATGGTGGGCGGAGCTAAGTATAAATACACAGATGTATTTGAGAAGTAACTTGGCTATATAACTTAGTCTTGCTAGCGAATCAAGATAGATGTGCCATGGGAATGTGCTATCTAACTGTCTGTTATGGGCCATGCATAATCATGTTGGGGGTATACAAAAGGATGTTTTAGTATTAGCAAGTGAGTTAAATAATCTATTGGGAAATCGACAATATATATTGTACTAGCTTCTTAACTTAGATGGGAAAGAGAGCTATATCAAGATGAGTTGCTTAGAATCAAATGGGGATAGTTATGACCTCCGGCATGCCTTTCCTGTATGCGGCCTATAAGCTAGGTGAGAAGATTGTGCAAGCATAAATATAATATATTTAAAAATTTAAAGGCATAGTATATGCGCCAAGAGGTGCCGCTATATCGGAAGCATGCTGAACAATGTATTATGAACAGGCACTTTGATGTATTAGGCTAGCCTAGATGACCATGTTATCTTGCTTAAATAGTGACTTCAGGTAGTATACTTGACTTCCATGCTCCTGAGATGATATAATCTTATCCTGCACACAAGGTCATAACGTGCTAATACTTAACAGATAAATAATAATTCAGCACAAGTGTATAGACTGGCAAGAGTGCATAAAACATGTGTCCAAGCAGCCCATCTAGCTTAGTAAAAATGTTAAATATTTTAAACTTATCTGAAACTGAGAATACATGAGAGAACCATACCAAAACAGATAACATGTAAAATAAGAATAGCATAACATTTAGCCAGCAGAAACAGATACCTGTAAGCCTAAAAACAGTAGTGTGTCTATATATAAAACCAGGTGCATACTGTCGTATAGAGAGACTTTCTACAGATGGCTAGTTAGCTAATTGACATAAAAAGAAAATAATTACTGCTTAATAACAGGATAGTGACTCCTCTGGGAATAAAGAGCATAGTGAGTAGTAGTTTGTAACAAAAGCTGAGGATATCCATTAAAAGAGCATATGTATGTAGATCTAGTGCAAAGGGCATCTAAAGGGCTATTATAAACATCTATACTATAAATGAAGGTTTTTAAATATAGGCGGAGTGGAATATGGAATAATTACTTTTAGACCAAGGGGAGCCTAATTGAATATATCTTACATGTATAGTTAGATAGAATACATAGTAAATGGAGTCTTGTGCTCAGTAATTTGGGAGTGAAGTACCTTCCATAGGCATACTCCAGAACATCAAGAAACATAGCTCATGACCAGAGAAAAGTGCACCACTGGGACAGAGGTTAGTTATACGTAAAACACAAAACTCATTAACCTACAGGCAAAAAGGAACTGCAGCTTGTTCTTTGTAGCAAAAGTATAATAGTTTCCAGAAGGGAAGTAAAGCTCTATTGAGCTAAAATAGGCGCAATCTGAAATACTAGTTTTTTAGGTACTTGAGAGCTAGCCATATTTGGCCACCAGAAGATTGCTATTCTATATAACTGTGTAAATGTGAACAAGTAATATGGGCATCAACCTAATGAAAAAATTCAGTTTGCTAGTTATGAACACAGAGCGAGACCACAGCAAACAAATAGAAGTTATATGCAGTGAGGGGAGGGGAGGCTATGCTATACTTTATTCCCTTTAGCCATGTATCACAGGCACCCAAACTGCGTCTTAGACTCAGCAATTAGATAGCTCAAGGGGAAAAGTCAAGTCTTTATCTAGTATCTAATATCTAACAATAACCACTCTATAATTTACTAATGACTATGCTATAATGATGTGCTAAGGGTGGGTTTGGCATAAGACACTGGAAATAGGTTAGTATAAATTAATAAACTGGGATAGCCTCAGGGTCTATATGCTACCGTAGTATTGAAATATCTGAACCAACAGTATAATAGATTGTCTCACATTGCATACTAACAAGCTTCTAATAAAAATAATAGCAAAGTTTAGAGAACACCAGCAGGTGCACAAAAGTGCCATGTACATATATCGTTATGAGTCAAACTTATTAGTGGGGTTTGTGAAGATATGTAAAGGCAATAACCTCAAAGTCTCCTAGAATTAAATCATTCGCCCCATACAGAGCTTAGTAAAGTCTTTCACATCAGATGGGTATGCAAACACAGTAAAACGGAAAACAACAGTCCAAAAATGTGCACTTAACTTGAGAGAAAAAAAGATCTGTGAGTTGTAACGCTACAATAATAAAAGAAAAACAAGGTGCACAAAAATGTTCCCAATAAAATGACTTGCTCGGGTAGGACAGGATATAGAGTGCTTTGTAGCAGCAAATCTCAGGGACATGTTAGCATAAGAAACAAATACAGAGCTGGGAAGTCTTGATCCGGAGTTTTTGGAAGTATTAATGCAGAGTGTGTGAGTATATTTACATATCATAGGCTCTCTTTAAAAAGTTAGGTGCAAAGTCTCACACAGGAGAAGCCGCCCAGCAAGGGGAAATAAATACCACAGCTCTAGCCGATTCCAGTATTAGCCCTATAGGAGAAGTATGTCTCATCTGTTTGCCATGTGCCTACTCTGGGAGACTGGAGACATCTCGGTAAGAAGCTGGAACCGGTGTCTGGGTACGCGCCTGCTGACGGAGTACTTTTGATCAAGCCCTGCAGCGCCAACGATGCTGATGTCATTATAGCGCCATAGAAGTGGTTTCCCGGGACAGAGGCAGCAACCCAAACATAGGCAAGAGGAGGAAAGTAAGTATGTAAGGCCCAAGATGGCGGCATAACAAGCGTGCACACTGCTGTCGCAGAGATATTCTCACCGGGTTCCGACTTCATCTGGATGGGCTGCGGAGAGGGAAAAGCCAACAGACAACCTATCTTGCAAAGCTCAGAGCGCGGCATGGCACTGCCAGAGGTAATCCCCCGCACAAGCTCGGCTGTTGTCTCATCACCCCCGGCGTGTTGTGTCGGATCTACGGCCTCCTCTGTGTGGGTTCCCTGCGGAGTGAGCACTAGCAACAATGACATCAGGTCCTCTTTCATGCTTCGAAAGTGTTGGTCTAAGCTTTGCTGGGTACGTTGTTCCCAAACTGTAAGGGCTTCCGTAATTTCCATACTGTTGAGATATAGGCTCCAGCCGGTATGCCTGTGTGGGGTAGCTTAAAAGTAGGTTTCAGCGTTGTGCTACTTGATTGAGTTAGCTTTGGCCCCTAATAAAATATTACAGGTAGCTTTAATCTTTTAGAGTAATTTAGCACAAGTTTGGGCTCTGTACACTCTAAATAAATTAGTAAATGTTATCTATGAGCATGGAGCTACAAGCAGGCTCGGCAGTTGGCTCCGCCCCCGAATTATAGTTATTTAATAAACTATCGAATTTCAAAGTCAATAATGATAAATCTGAAATGCTAGGGGTTGCGATAGACGCCCAATTAGAGAGTATGATAACTAGTAGATGCCCTTTCCGATGGTGCAAAGGATCTTTACGTTTTTTAGGTATACACCTCGCAGACAACCAGGAATATCTATATTCTATGAATTATTTAAATATTAAGATAGCCCTAGCGAGGGACCTTTCCTCTTGGAACAGAAATAATCTATCTTGGCTAGGTAGAATCAACTCTATAAAAATGAATGCTTTTCCTCGCCTGTTATATATCATGCAGACACTCCCCCTACCTTGTAATTATACCCTACAGATTCAGAGGTTGTTTGGATCCTTCATATGGAAAAGACGCCCTCCTAGAATCAATAAGCACAATATGTCTCGCTCAACTCAGCAGGGAGGCTTAGGTGTCCCCGAGATGGATTCTTATAGGAAATCCATATTTCTCCAGAGAATACTAGACTGGAGAATCCATAGGGACCACAAAAGATGGGTACACCTAGAAGAGAGTCTAAACCCGGACATTCACCTCCCCTCGATTTGTTGGAAGCCGACGACACACAATAAGTATAACCAAATTGATAATCCCTACACAAGAGAGACAATTAAAATCTGGATCCAGGCCAACAAGACAAACCCCTTTCTATCCTCTTGCCCCGGCCCCCTAACATCAATGATACATAATGACAAGTTCTCTCTACTCTCCATAATTAGGCATCAGCCAGTACATGAACGGACGAAAGAAATCTCTGTTAGGCACCTTATTTCCAACGAACAAATGAGTACACAGTGTCAACTAGTTGAGGCAGGGCATGACTGGGCAGCCAGATGGTTCTCATACAGAAGGGTTCATCATTACATAATGACGCACGGCCAACGTGGGAATATGTCCCGACCATTAACCAACTTAGAAAAGATGTTCTCTTCTTCTCCACCAATAAAACACAGCCTCTCTCTTATACATAACATCCTTACCCAACCGCCCCCGGGTCATATGCCATGATCTGTGGAGTTCTGGGAGACAGAATTGGGGATAACTATTACACCACATGTAGCGACTAATATATTCCAAAACACAAAATCCAGCTCCTCATCTGCCTCCATAAGAGAAATGAACTATAAAATTCTACATTGCTGGTATTTAACACCCAGAAAATTACACACATTATTCCCCCAAACTAGCAACTGCTGTTGGAGGTGTGGACATGTAGGCAGTGGGGCAGGACACATGTGGTGGTGGTGCAATCAACTAAATACCCTATGGAGAACAATAATAGCAGAAATAGAGCACATTTTTCAGACCTCACTCCCTCTAGACCCACTAGTCTGGCTACTGAATAAAACAGTTAAGTTGCCGCTAGCTCATCACAGAATATTGCTTAAAATTATGATTAATGGCGTGAAGGCATTGGTAGCGCAAAATTGGAAGTCTTCAGAGCTTCCAACGATCCAAATGTGGGGCAGGAAGGTTACTGATTTGATTGAGTTGGAAGAGTACAGTTCCTATACCTCAGGCAAAAGAGAGGGCTTTATAGAACTTCAGTACACTTGGGAACAATATATTGAGAGTATATCTAAATTAGACGCTATACCCCTTAACTAAACATCACACTCTAGGCTACTTTCAGGTTGGTTCTGGTTCTGGCTCCTGGCTGCTGCTACCGCTAATATTATCATTATCATACTGTTACTGTTCAAATAATCTCTCTTAAATTTAAAATCTGTTACCAATGAAAATAGGCTCAAGCATTGAGACTTAATTGTTTTGTTTTATTTGTATGATTTGTTCTCTAAATGAATAGAACTAGCTACCGGAATCCATTGTAATCATAAATATATTTACTTAATAGACTTTCATGCCAAGATGATGGAAATAATTGTTTTCTAAATTGTGTGTGAAATTTTTGTAAACTATGGATTCTTAATAAAAAGATTTAGTGACAACTGTGAGGTGTGAAGAACATGTGTAGAAGGCTTTGTGTCTTCCAATGCTTGAACGGATCCTAAGGATAGTTGCAATGATAAAAATGTATGACGTTAAGGTTAATAAGAAAGGAATCAGACCTACAAGCATTCCTTCTATGAGGACAACCCTCTCCGAAGTAGAACTACCGGTGCAGGAAAGTTCTATGATTGGTACAATATCACAGAAGAAGTGATTCATTATACTGGATTTGTAACAAGAGTTGTAGAGCAAAAATAACAAAACAAATATGATGTTTATGAAACCCAAAGTCCATGAGAAAAAAGCCAAAAGAACACATACTGTATTGTTTATGATCATTCGGTACAACAGCGGGTTACAAATGGCTACATAGCGATCGTAACTCATGGCTGTTAGTATATAAATATCTGCACCGGTCAGTGATAAATAAATAAAGATTTGTGCTAAGCAAACATGACATGAAATTGTATTATCCATTGTTAGGAAGTTTACAAAGGTGGTGTGTAATGTGACAGTGGTGGAGAGTTTATCCATAAGAGACAAATTCCCCAGGAAGGAGTACATGGCAGTGTGTAGCTGATAATCCATGCAGACAAGAAGAAGGACAGTCATATTCCCACTAAATGTGATAATGTAAATAAAAAATATTACAATAACGATTGGAGTCTGTAGCTCAGGAATATCTGATATCCCCTTAAATGTGACCATAGATTGGTTTTCTTCATCGATAACTTGTAATGTGTTTACATTCTAATAAAATAAATATGGTATACCATTTTTTTTTATTTATCGCGTACATGATTGGTTTTGTGCATAATTTTTAACCCTTTAAGGACACAGCTTTCAGTTTGCTCAATTGTTTTATGATGGCAAAATTCTGTCATATGTCCTTAAGAGGTTAAATATATATATGTATATATATATATATATATATATATATATATATATATATATATATATATATATATATATATATATATTTACCTTTGTTCTAAACAATTATAAGAATCTCTTATAGTCTTTGAGTCAAAAACAGAAATAATTAAGTATGAAAGATCAATCAAACAAAACTCAAATACTATATGAGACTTTGGATTAGATCTCATTTCTTGCTGATGGTTGCTCATATGGCATAAATGCAGTATGTTGAGAGCAGACAAGGAAGCTGTTCAGTTCCCTCCCCCCACACCACCGTTAGTTCAGAGAAACAGCTCTGCATTTATCACAGATCTCTGCATCTATCTCCCACCTTTACAGCTGCCTGTAGAAAACTGTCCATGCCACTAACAGAGCTCCTGTGTCAGTCAAGGCTGCTGCAGGAGCTGTGGTATGCGACATCCCACTCTAAAGCATTTCTATCTCAGTGCTTCTGATCACAGCCATTTTCAGTATCTTACAGCAGTGCTTGAAAAGCTGTGATTTGAAGTACTGAGATAGAAATGCTTTAGAGTGGGATGTCGCATACCACATCTCCTGCAGCAGCCTTGACTGACACAGAAGCTCTGTTAGTGTCACGGACAGTTTTCTACATGATGTGAGTGGCACTAACTACATATATACATTAAACAGTGTGCTGCAGAGATAACATTCTAAGATTTGGTAATAAACCAGACTTTATTATAGTGCATAGAACAAGTGTGATATTTGTGTCATCTAATAATGTGATTATTGTGCTAATAGTAATAGTAAAATATAATCAGTGACATTGATGAAAAAAAGAGGATCTGAGGGATAAGACAGAGATGAGCAGAGGGATGACACCGATAGAGCTGATTAATGAGACAAAGAGAAAGCAAAAGATGAGGTTCAGAAGCTGAGGAGTGACACATGAAGGAGCTGATTAATGAGACAAAGTGAAGGCAAAGGTTGAGGTTCAGAAGCTGAGGAGTGACACAGGAAAGAGCTGATTAATGAGACAAAGAGAAGGAAAAGGATGAAGTTCAGAAGCTGATGAGTGACACAGGAAAGAGCTGATTAATGAGACACAGAGACGGCAAAGGATGAGGTTCAGAAGCCAAGGAGTGACACATGAAAGAGCTGATTAATGAGACAAAAAGAAGGCAAATGATGAGGTTCAGAAGCTGAGGAGTGACACAGGAAAGAGCTGACTGATGAGACAAAGAGAAGGCAAAGGATGAGGTTCAGAAGCTGAGGGGTGACACATGAAAGAGCTGATTAATGAGACAAAGAGAAGTCAAAGGATGAGGTTCAGAAGCTGAGGGGTGACACATGAAAGAGCTGATTAATGAGGCAAAGAGAAGGCAAAGGATGAGGTTCAGAAGCTGAGGGATGATACCGATAGAGCTGATTGATGAGACAAAGAGAAGGCAAAGGATGAGGTTCAGAAGCTGAGGGGGTGACACATGAAAGAGCTGATTAATTAGACAAAGAGAAGGCAAAGGATGAGGTTCAGAAGCTGAGGGATGACACATGAAAGAGCTGATTAATGAGACAAAGAGAAGGCAAAGGATGAGGTACATAAGTTGAGGGGTAACACATGAAAGAGCTAAGCAAAGAGACAAAGAAGAGCTAAAGAATGAGGCATGGGATAATGGGGAAGCGATGAAGGAAAGAATTATTGACTATGTAAGGATCATATGTAAATCTGCAAATAAATAAAATAAAGAAAATTAAAAACAAAATGTAAGGTGTGCAGTGTGGTGTGTATGTGAGCTACTAGAAACATATCTGTGAATGAATATGCTAGAAAAAAATGGAATGCAATAGTAATATTCAACCATTAAATCATTTTAAATTTGACTTTTTATTTATACCATTGCCCTGATTGAGCGTAAAAATCCCAATATCTTCTTTTTTGAAAAGTTGAGCTGATCTATCACTTGATCAATAGCTTGAAATCTGAAGATTGATTGTTGCTTCACGTTGTGTTTTGAAAAAGTCTTTCCACAGGAGTTTAACGGAGATAACGGTAAAAGATAATAAATGTTGCCTTATGCAATCTTTTAGCATCCTGGTTGTACACCCTACGTAGTACCAGGGACGTGCACTCATTGGAGGCAGGGGAGGCAGTGCCTACCCTGCCATATGTCTAATATCTCCCTATCCACTTCCATATTTCTAATATTGCCCTATCCACTTTGCCCTATATATGTCGCTACTTGCTATATTCGCAATGAGTACTGATAAAAAAAAGAATACATTTACACTATATACAATAATGTGCTAAATAGAAATGTCTTGTTCGTGGACAGTAATGAAATGGTGTAAATAAAGTTGGGAAAAACCCGAATAGACGCAAGATCGATGATTGCTAGTTAACAAAAGTCTGATGCTCTTCACACCATACTTGACGTGCGTGTTTTTGACTGCTTTTTCAATAAATAAGGAGATCATATTCAGATCCACGGCTGCAATGTTTGGCGAGTGTATTGACGCCCACAAATGCAACATAGTTGACACTTTGATAAATATCCCCCATTGGCTGGTAATGTGATGTCAACAATTGCATCACATGGCTTATGTTGTGCCATATAACATGCATGCAAAATTATTGAAATTACAAGCGCAATCACTACATATGTCTCGTAGTTCACACATAGTTATAGAGTATTTAAATCATTTTAGAGACCTTGTCCCTGCTTAAACAAATGTGTAATCTACAAGGAATTTCATATATGATTCAACCATCTCAATTTAGATGGTGCCAATATATTTTTGATAGATTTATTCTTCTTGTACACTACCCTTGGAGTTGGACCTAAGGTGGCATCCAAAATTGTGTCACGTTTTAAGAAATCCCAATGCTTATTTAAAATTGGTATACTATGTTTTGCACCTGTATTATAGGTTGTAATAAATGTTCCTTTCTTTCAGAAAATTTTAATAATAGTTTTCTATATACATGAAAACTTTTTTCTCTTGCCTGTTTTACTAGGGTCTCGTTATATCCCTTGTCATTAAATTTCTGTTCAAATAAGTCATCTTCTCTATTTTAGTCTTCCACTCTGGAGCAGTTTTTTTAAATTTTTTGAAACTGTCCAAATGGGATGTTAGATTTCTAAATTGGGAGGTGGGCACTCTTGGTATTTAGAAATCCATGTCAATTGATTGATTGATATTTGATCAAATGTTTCATCAGTAAACAGAATCAAGTCTAGAAATGCAATGACCTTAGGAGTAATTTTAGCAGAGAACTCCAAATTGAACTCATTAACATTTATATGTTGGATAAACTTTTCTGCCAAGCCTTCCATTAAGATCCATTCATCCTCAAACCTAGCCATGTATAAATTGGTATAGGAGGGGACCATCATGGTCCCCATGGCTGTGCCCTGGATTTGTTTGAAAACTGTTCTTCAAATTTGAAATAAGTATGCTCAAGAATTAATTGTATCCATTTTCTAAGGAAATCAACATGGATATCTAGTATGTTCCATTTATCGCATGATTTGGCAAATGCTTTTACCCCTAATCATGTGGAATATTCATATAGAGTGATGACACATCACACTCTATCCAGAGATAGTAGTTATTCCATGGTATTCTTTAAAAAAAATTTAATGACATCAGTAGTGTCCTTTAGGAACAATACTCAGACCAAAAGCAGCATGTACCAATCTATATAGATGGTTAAGATGTTGCAAATAGAGCCTATGCCCAAGATTATAGGCCTTCCATGGGGAACCCAGGGGTTTTGTGTATTTTGGGTAGGAGATAAAGCAGGGGGATGTTGGGACTACTGACCTTTAAAAATTGGAATTCCTACTCATTAATAACTCTAGACTCCTTAACATACAGTATCTGATAAAGTTAATTTTTATTTTCTGATATATGATCTTTTTTAATCTTATGTAGATATTTTAAGTTCCCAACATTCTATATGCTTCTTTTAAATACCCCCCCTGTCTTGTATCACAATCCTGCTTTTCTGATTACCACATTTCTATCATTTTGTAAATCTTTCAAAGCTGATCTTTCCACTGTAGAAAGAATATCATTGTATTTTGTTTTGAGACTATGTGTCCCTTTTTCATACAATGTATCTAGTTCTTCTACAATTAATTGATTAAAATGGGCGACAATTTTTGTTGTTGTTGAAATCACTGTGTTGTATAACAATGGAATCATGGACACTTAAATTTAGTAGCTCCTCCATCTCTGTATTCAGTTCAGAATGTAAAGAATCCTACATCAATAGACTATTTAAAGAACAACAGAGGGAGTACCCAAAAGGTAGTTAATGCAACTCTTTAAGAGTGATATTTCCCAAAAAAATCACACTAAACAATACTAAAAATACAAAAGATAAGAGTGCGCTCAAAAAGCTCTACCATTAGTTGATGATAATAACTGGTAACACTATAGTACCTACACTATGGCCATAATGATATGTTTCAAAATGGTAATAGTTAATTATATCACCAAAGTTCTAATAAATATACGTATACAATACTCAATTTTAAAGTCAATTTATTAGTTAATAATTTCTTAAAACCAAAACAGTATTATCTAAAATAAGGTGCACCTTATAAGCATTCATAAACAGTTATAGACATGAACATAATCTTGAATTCATAACCTTTGTTAAAAATTGGTAAGGCTGCTCATAAAAGACTTGCTGTACAGATTTCTTAACGTCCCAAATCTTAGGAGTTTTATGTGCTTGAAATTGTATCCAAACTTTGCAACAATATTTATCCAAACTTGCAAAATATTATTCAGGCTTACAAGGTGTTAAACAGGCAAAGTACGTATAATAGACGTCTTTCATAGTGGTAAAATCATCCACTGCTTATCATTAGTGATGTTGCAAATAGTTCGCCGACGAATAGTTCCCGGCAAACATAGCTTGTTCGTGTTCGTTGCGACGGGCGAACATATGCGATGTTCGATCCGCCTCCTATTTGTCATCATTGAGTAAACTTTGACCCTGTATCTCACAGTCTGCAGACACATTTCAGCCAATCAGCAGCAGACACTCCCTCCCAGACCCTCCCAGCTCCTGGACAGCAGCCATTTTAGATTCATTCTGATCCTGCATTCTTAGTGAGAGGAGGGATAGCGTAGCTGCTGCTGATTTTATAGGGAAATCCATAGCTAGGCTAGTGTATTCAGTGCCCACTACAGTTCTGAAGGACTCATCAGATCTCTGCTGTAAGGACAGCACCCCAAAAAGCCCTTTTTAGGGTTAGAACATGTTTTTTTTTTTTTTGCCTGTGTAATTTTGACTGTGAAACATCAGTCTGCTAGTCTAATCTAATTGCAGTTGCCTGCCTGCCAGTGTGTGTGCCAGGCCCACTTGCTAAGTGCCACCACTCATGTCTGTTGTAACAGTAGTGTACATTTTGTAAAAAAAAACTTTTTTGACTGTGAAACATCAGTCTGCTAGTGTAATTTAATTGCAGTTGCCTGCCTGCCAGCGTGTGTGCCAGGCCCACTTGCCAAGTTAGTGCCACCACTCATTTTTGTTGTAACAGTAGTTTAAATATTTAAAAAAAACTTTTTTGACTGTGAAACATCAATCTGCTAGTGTAATCTAATTGCAGTTGCCTGCCTGCCAGCGTGTGTGCCAGGCCCACTTGCCAAGTTATTGCCACCACTCATATTTGTTGTAACAGTAGTGTAAATATTTAAAAAAAAACTTTTTTGACTGTGCAACATCAGTCTGCTAGTGTAATCTAATTGCAGTTGCCTGCCTGCCAGCATGTGTGCCAGGCCCACTTGCCAAGTTAGTGCCACCACTCATATTTGTTGTAACAGTAGTGTAAATATTTAAAAAAAAACTTTTTTGACTGTGAAACATCAGCCTGCTAGTGTAATCTAATTGCAGTTGCCTGCCTGCCAGCGTGTGTGCCAGGCCCACTTGCCAAGTTAGTGCCACCACTCATATTTGTTGTAACAGTAGTGTAAATATTTAAAAAAAAAACTTTTTTGACTGTGAAACATCAGTCTGCTAGTGTAATCTAATTGCAGTTGCCTGCCTGCCAGCGTGTGTGCCAGACCCACTTGCCAACTAGTGCCACCAATCATATTTGTTATAACAGTAGTGTAAATATTTAAAAAAAAAAAACTTTTTTGACTGTGAAACATCAGTCTGCTAGTGTAATCTAATTGCAGTTTCCTGCCTGCCAGCGTGTGTGCCAGGCCCACTTGCCAAGTAGTGCCACCACTCATATTTGTTGTAACAGTAGTGTACATATTTAAAAAAAAACTTTTTTGACTGTGAAACATCAGTCTGCTAGTGTAATCTAATTGCAGTTGCCTGCATGCAAGCGTGTGTGCCAGGCCCACTTGCCAAGTTAGTGAAACCACTCATATTTAAAGTAACAGTTTTTTATTTAATATTTTTATTGAGAACTTCACACATCACAACAACCAAAACAGCAATTTGAATTTTACAGTCAGATAATCCGCGTATCTGGCGGATCTGTTATGGCTCCTCGTTTCAAACACAAGAATCACAAGAAAAGATAAAAAAAAAAAAAATTGTCACCGTTATAACTGCCCGCAAGGCATACTGTAAGGGGGGGAGATGGGGGGGGAAGAGAGGGAGAAAAAAAAAAAGGGAAGAAAAAGAACCATCACCAAAAAACGAAAACCGAAATAAATCTGCAACCTGACTATATAGTATCGTAGTCCCAAACACCTTCTGAATGCTTTACAGCCAATCTACCGGGAGAACCTCACCAGCAACCAGCGTCATGAAATTTATGTTCTTCTTCAGGGGAAAAACTAATTGAATCTGATCCTGCTGGGGCCAGGATAAAATTACCCTTTTCCACTTGTCAAAGAAGAGCCTCACGACTTTTTCCGACCCCCCGGATAAGTATTGCCTTTCTGAAATCATTTGTACCTTAATCAAATTAGAGAACTCGCATACCGTCGGGGCCTCGTGAACGCCCCATTTGCTAAATATCATATGCCGGGCTGCCAAGATGACCTTGTTGATTAATTGTCCCTCGCCTTTATAACACCCATATTCTTTTAAAAGAAAAATATCTCTTAAATGAAACACACACTCCTCTTGTAAAAACCTGTTCACCCAGAATTGTATTCTGCTCCAGAACTGTCGAATTTTGGGGCAATCCCATATACAATGTAGTAGATCCGCACCTGCTTTCTGACATTTAAAGCATTTCCCCATATCCCTGTTCTTTACCCATTTACTCATCTGCTTTGGGGTTAGATAAAAATTGTTTAGAAGTTTAACTTGCAATTCTTTCCAGCTTATTACTCTAGTAGCCGCGTCTGCTATTTTGATACTGCGTTCAATATCTTCGGATTGCACCGAATTGATATACTTAATAAGAAACATTCTCCTTTTATTAATATGTTCTTTCCCTGATATGTTTAGTAGAAGTTTGTACCAATATGATATAGATCTTTTCCCGCCTGCATATAATTTCACTCCTGAATCAATTCCTGGGACCCACATGAGTCTGTGTGTTTGCAGAGCTTTTAAAAGATAACTCCTGGCTTGTAAGTAAGCAAAGAATGTATTTTTAGGTAACCGAAACTGTTCAGCCAATGTTGGAAATGTATGTATCACTTGCCCTTCACCCTGAACTAACTGAGAAAAATAGCGTAACCCTCTCTGTGCCCAGATTTTGAAAACCGAGTTATCATTAATCCCTGGGATAAAATCGGGGGTACCACTGAGCGGCAAATATTTAGATATATGAAAATCTTGACCCACTAATCCGCAGAATTTCTGCCATGCCTGAACCACCTTGGCAAAGGTTAAAAATGTACTGACATTGCTGGGAAGTCTCCTGAATGGATGATGTAGTATTGATTTAAGATCAAAAGGTTTTACCAGCATGGATTCCATATCAAAATTGGTCACATTGTTCGCTTCCGTTACCCAGTCTATGCCAAATTTCATAAGGGCTACTATATTATATCTGACAATGTCCGGCAGGGCCAACCCTGCAAATCTTTTGCTTTGAGCAAGTTTCTCAATGGCTATACGGCTTTTCTTCTTGTTCCACAAAAACTGTGCACACACTCTATTATACCTAGCAACATCTCTTTTAATAATTAATAATGGTAGGTTTTGCATTAGGAACAATAACCGAGGGAAGACAATTGTTTTTATCAAAACAATTTTTGCCGAAAGCGATAAGTATTGTATGTTCCAGTTTCCTAATCTACCCGCTAGACTATCAAAAAACTCTGAGTAATTGAGATTATACCATTCTTTAGGATTATTACTTATTTTAATACCTAAATAGTTTAGCGATTTAACAACTTTAAGGCCATGTTGTGCCAAGCTCGTTCTTGTCTGGTGGATCCATAATAACTCTGACTTTTCCTTATTGATTTTGTATCCGGAAAAGGAAGTAAAATTGTTAATAATTGCCAAACATCTAGTAATACTTTCTTTGGTGTTTTGTAAAAATAACATAATGTCATTGGCATACAGAGAAGTTACAATAATATGTTCCCCGCATACTATTCCCTTTAATTCTTGCCTGAGTTTGACTGCCAATGGCTCTAATGCTAAATCATAAAGTAAGGGCGAAAGTGGGCAGCCCTGTCTCGTGCCCCTTTGCAGAGTTATAAACCAAGATAATTCACCGTTAACCAACAATTGAGAGCGTGGATTAGTATATATCCTTTTAATCATCTGAAATAGGTTTCCATCAAAACCAAATTTCTTGAGAGAGGTAAATAAGTGATCCCAAATTATGGAATCAAACGCTTTCTCTGCGTCAATCGTAAGCATAGCTAAGTCTGATTGTGAATTTTTCTTTAGCGTCTGTGCAATGTTAAAGTAATGATCCAGGATAACTAGCACCCTACGCATATTCCTAACCGGATTTCTCCCTGGAATGAATCCTGATTGATCACTGTGTATTAGTTTGCCGATCCCTTTCTTTAATCTCTCTGCAATAATGGCCGTTAAAATTTTGTAGTCTTGATTCAGGAGTGAAATTGGTCGGTAAGACCCCAGTTCATCCGTTGCTTTCCCTTTCTTGTGAATTAAAGTCACAGTTGAATCCGTGAAGTAAGGTGATTTTAGATTCCCCTGTACAAAATAGCTGTTATAAAGTTCTACAAGTGTACCTGAAATGTCATTCTTGATAATTTTGTAAAACTCTGCCGGTAATCCGTTCCGGCCCCGCGGCTTTATTGGTTTTAATTCTATCTATCATATTTTTAATTTCATCCTCCGTTATTGGGGAATTCATCTGATTTAATTCTTCTTTATCTATAGTTGGAACCTGGATCTTTTGCCAGAAATCCGACATTATTGTCTTATCGCTATCCTTCTTTGAATACAGTTCCTGATAATATCTAAAAAAGGCCTCTCGGATCTCTGTCGGGTGGGTAAGCACTTTAGACCCTTCCTTGACAAGTGGGATTAGGTTGCTTTTTTTCCTATAATTGATTAGCTTTGCCAAATGTTTGGTGGCTATCCCCTGAAATCCTTGACAGAATGCCCTTATTCATATGTCCTCCCATGCCCATTTTTCTCTCAGGAATGTCTCACGTTCTTGTTTAGTTGCTTTGTAACAATTCCAGGAGGAGCTATTTGGGGAGGCCACATACCTCTTATATGTATTTTTAAGTTGGTTAGCTAGTTGGATCTCCCTTTCTGTTAGCCTCCTCTTCCTTGTAACCATATAATTTTTAACCTCACCTCGCATCACTGCTTTCCCTGCTTCCCATAATATTTCTGGACTGCTTACCTCCGGACTATTCTGGCTAAGATACGCCCTCCATCTTTCGGATAAGAAATTCCGGAATTGTTAATCTAAGAACATATATTTAGGAAAGCAAAACGAATTACTACTTCTGCCTTTGCTCGTCTGATCTTCGAGCTTCAAACTTATTATCGCATGGTCCGAAATAATTATCTCCTCGATATGTGTCACTATTCCCAAGGTCAGTAGCCTTTCGTCAATCAGAAACATATCTATGCGTGAAAAATTATTGAATGATCTGGATTCGCATGAAAAAGCACGCTCATCCGGATGCTGCACACGCCATATATCTCTCTCTATTGTGTTTCCTAACAGCCCGTGATCTTAGCCTGTCGATTTCTGGGCACATCGTCGTATTAAAGTCACCGGCCATCACTATGTTTTGTCCTAAATATTTTGCCACTTTCTTTTTTATCATGTCCCAAAAATCTGGCTGGGTTTCATTTGGGGCATATATGTTACAAAAGGTCCACAACCTCTTATTAATTTCAGCTTGTACAACTATAAATCTCCCGCTTGGGTCTAGCATTTGATTCTTTATCACATATGTAAGATTCTTGTTAAAAATTAAGGCTACTCCGCGTTTCCTACTATTGCAAGGAGTTGCTATGATTTCAGCAATCCAATTAGTGTGCAGCTTATTTATTTCCGCCTCTTTCAAATGCAGCTCTTGCAAAAAAATGACGTTGGGCTTTTGGCGCTTTAACAATTCAAGCACATTTTTTTCTTTTACTAGGGGAGGTGAGACCTCCTACATTCCAGGATACACATTTCAACATTTAAAAAAAAAAAAAAATTATTATAAAAACCATTATCAGATACCTTTAATTTTCTTCCTACCTTCCCAGATGTGAGGACTACTCTAACCATTGCCTTTTCCAAGCTGTCTACCACACCTGATGTTCCCTGGCGGTCACCCAACCCGGTATTGACCAGGCCCAGCCCTGCTCCACTTCCAAGATCATACGGGATCGGGTGTTCAAGGCCGCTTATGGGTAGACCTGTAATTCACAGAAAGAAATGGTTTCGTCTCAAGGCGCACATATAAGAAAAAGAGGGGGATACGGGAGAAATAGAAAAGGGAAGAAGAAGAAGAAGAAGAAAAAGAAGACGAAGAGGGAAAAAAAAGAAGAAGAGGAAAAGGGGAGAGAGTAAAAAAAAATAAAAAAAAATAAAAGGAGCCCCCATCCCCCCGCTGCAAACAAGATAACTGACAAACATATTGTACATCTACCGTTTCCAAATTACTATATAAACATAGGCATTCTATCATAACACAATACCCTTTTCTATACAATATTGTTTAGCTTCTATTGGTGTATTCAATACGGTCACACTCCCATCTGAAAAGATTGCAATTTTAGCTGGATACCTCATGTTGGCCTGGATCCCTGCCTTGATTAAGCTAGAGCAGTAAGGTGCCATTGCCTTTCTCTTTGAGGAGGTCTCCATTGAGAAGTCCTGAAACAGAAAGACAGGCCTCGTACCTATCTTGAACCCTGGAATTTTCCTATAATGTCTCATGATCTCTACCTTATGTTGGAAATTCAAATACTTAATTATTACCATCCTAGGGCGCTGATTACCTTCTTGTGAGTCCCTTATTCCTCCTGTCCTGTGTGCTCTTTCTACGTGTATTTTTTCTACCAGCTGCATCCCTAACAATTGTGGTAAGGTGACTGAAGCAAACAATACCAGATCTGAATATTCGCTGGATTCAGGTAGGCCAACTATGCGAATATTATTCCTACGAGACCTGTCTTCCAGATCTTCTATTTTAGATTGCATCATTTTAATTTTACTCTCATAATTGGCCCAGGTGGTATCTTGTGTATTTTGTCTATCCTCAACTACTGAGAGTCTTTCTTCCACTTCTAAAATCCTATTTGAAAAAGATCTGATCTCGGTGGAAAGAGTGGCTATCTCCTTTTTGACTGAGTCAAATTGTGGTAAAAGCATTTCTGCAAGTTGATTAAGTGTCAACTGTTTCTCCGTACCAGATAACTGAGAATCCAAATTATCCTCTGTACCTATCTCTTGGGCAGATTTAGACTTTTTGTCTCTCTTAGGGGGCATTGCAGGGGACCTAACTTTCAGATTAGGGATATATCTCTACATGTGTGTGGTACCGTGATAATGTGATTGAGGATTTAATTTAATTGTAATTATATTGAAACCAAAAAAAAAAAAAAAAAAAAAAAGTGATTCAGACCACTTCAACTAAACCAGAATAGATCAAGTGCACTCTTTAACTAATAGTGCCTAAAGTGCTATTGCAACTGTAGTTGCAAGTGTAATGCGTTTTGCTAGTGTAATTGTTTTTTCAAAAAGAATAGAAGAACTCCCCCTACGGAGTCCAAGTAAGGCTACTAATGCCTATGTGTTCTATTATGTGATATATAGAATACCAAATAAAATGACCGTACCTAACTGTCTCGCTACGTCCCCTCTCTCCCTGCAACTCAGCACAGAATGTTCCCGCTCCCCTACAGCCTTTAACAGAATAATAAAGCCAGTAATCTGCCCCAGTTATCCAGCACTTTCTATCTATCTTCCTTTCTACAACTGATTGGCTCAACCTATAAAACAGTTATTGTAATCCTAAGTGCCCTGTTCCCTATCTGGACTGACCAGATCACTTAGCCATCTCCTCAGTATCCTTTTTCCTTAACACTGTAATTTCTTAACCTATACAGTGAAGCAAAGTATTTCTACTGACAAAAAGAAAAACAGCAACAACAGGACTCTGTAAACCTGAACAAATGTTATAACCACCTAGGAAATATCTACAAGTGATATAATCAGAATCTTGCCTTGCCAGCATGCATAATAATTAAAACCAAGGGCAGCTCAATAAATGCATCAGATAGCAGTTGTCCCAGTGTTAACTTTAACTATTTTCTGTTCTCTCAGTCCATATGTGTAGTTGGGAGATTTTACTATTAGTCCTCTTTTTATCTCCAGATATTGAGATTTCTATGTAAGTAATTTTCTATTATTACACAGAGCATAGATCTCTCGTTACACAGATTTCCAATATTGCTTATGTTTCTCCTCTCCTCAAAATCAAGGCCCCTTACTCTTCAAGGCACAGTTTAAAGGAAAGCAGACTTCCTGTTAACAAAGTGATTGCAGGATTAACTCTTTCCTCCTCCCATCCCAATGTTACAGTCAGAATCCTGCAATATGACTGTGTAAAAGCAAAGAAAAAAAAGCCAGCTAGTAAGGAATCCACAACTGCTTTTCTCCACACTTGGCCTTTTCTAAGTCTGCTTGGGTTTCTCTAATTTGTTGCAAATGGCTGCAGATTCTCCACAGACAGTTCCGCAAATCTGCTCTGGCCTTAGCGTTCCCTGAGAGCTCTGTGTCTTATGAGCGCAGCTTCCAAACTGTCTGCCTTTTACAACCTCCAGGCTTTATATCTTAACTTAGGCCTAGATTTAGAGTTGGGCGGTAGCCGTGAAAACCAGTGTTAGAGGCTCCTAACGCTGGTTTTGGGCTACCGCCGGTATTTAGAGCCAGTCATTAAAGGGTCTAACGCTCACTTTCCAGCCGCGACTTTTCCATACCACAGATCCCCTTACGTCAATTGCGTATCCTATCTTTTCAATGGGATTTTTCTAACGCCGGTATTTAGAGTCGTGGCTGGAGTGATTTTTAGACCTCTAACAACAAAACTCCAGCCGCAGAAAAAAGTCAGTAGTTAAGAGCTTTCTGGGCTAACGCCGGTTTATAAAGCTCTTAACTACTGTGCTCTAAAGTACACTAACACCCATAAACTACCTATGCACCCCTATACCGAGGCCCCCCACATCGCCGCCACTCGCTAAAAAATTTTTAACCCCTAATCTGCCGACCGCCACCTACGTTATCCTTATGTACCCCTAATCTGCTGCCCCTAACACCGCCGACCCCTATATTATATTTATTAACCCCTAATCTGCCCCCCTCAACGTCGCCTTCACCTGCCTACACTTATTAACCCCTAATCTGCCGACCGCAAAGCGCCGCTACCTACGTTATCCTTATGTACCCCTAATCTGCTGCCCCTAACACCGCCGACCCCTATATTATATTTATTAACCCCTAATCTGCCCCCCTCAATGTCGCCTCCACCTGCCTACACTTATTAACCCCTAATCTGCCGAGCAGACCACACCGCTATTATAATAAAGTTATTAACCCCTAATCCGCCTCACTAACCCTATAATAAATAGTATTAACCCCTAATCTGCCCTCCCTAACATTGCCGACACCTAACTTCAAACATTAACCCCTAATCTGCCGACTGGAGCTCACCGCTATTCTAATAAATGTATTAACCCCTAAAGCTAAGTCTAACCCTAACACTAACAACCCCCTAAATTAAATATAATTTAAATCTAACGAAATTAATTAACTCTTATTAAATAAATTATTCCTATTTAAAGCTAAATACTTACCTGTAAAATAAACCCTAATATAGCTACAATATAAATTATAATTACATTGTAGCTACTTTAGAATTTATATTTATTTTACAGGCAACTTTGTAATTATTTTAACCAGGTACAATAGCTATTAAATAGTTAATAACTATTTAATAGCTAAAATAGTTAAAATAATTACAAAATTACCTGTAAAATAAATCCTAACCTAAGTTACAATTAAACCTAACACTACACTATCAATAAATTAATTAAATACAATACCTACAATTATCTACAATTAAACCTAACACTACACTATCAATAAACGGATTAAATACAATATCTAAAAATAAATACAATTAAATAAACTAACTAAAGTACAAAAAAATAAAAAAAACTAAGTTACAAAAAATAATAAAATATTTACAAACATTAGAAAAATATTACAACAATTTTAAACTAATTACACCTACTCTAAGCCCCCTAATAAAATAACAAAGCCCCCAAAATAATAAAATACCCTACCCTATTCTAAATTACAAAAGTTCAAAGCTCTTTTACCTTACCAGCCCTGAACAGGGCCCTTTGCGGGGCATGCCCCAAGAAATTCAGCTCTTTTGCCTGCAAAAAAACACATACAATACCCCCCAACATTGCAACCCACCACCCACATAACCCTAATCTAACCCAAACCCCCTTTAAATAAACCTAACACTAAGCCCCTGAAGATCTTCCTACCTTGTCTTCACCTCACCGGGTATCACCGATCCGTCCTGGCTCCGATATCTTCATCCAACTCAAGCGGGGGCTAGACATCCATCATCCGACGGCTGAAGAATTCCAGAAGAGGGTCCAAAGTCTTCCTCCTATCCGGGAAGAAGAGTAGATCCGGACCGGCAACCATCTTCTTCCAAGCGGCATCTTCTATCTTCATCCGATGAGGAAAGGCTCAATCGTGAAGACCTCCAGCGTGGACCCATCTTCTTCCGACGACGTCCAACTGAAGAATGATGGTTCCTTTAAGGGACGTTATCCAAGATGGCGTCCCTCGAATTCCGATTGGCTGATAGGATTCTATTAGCCAATCGGAATTAAGGTAGGAAAATTCTGATTGGCTGATGGAATCAGCCAATCAGAATCAAGTTTAATCCGATTGGCTGATCCGATCAGCCAATCAGATTGAGCTTGCATTCTATTGGCTGTTCCGATCAGCCAATAGAATGCAAGCTCAATTTGATTGGCTGATCGGATCAGCCAATCGGATTGAACTTGATTCTGATTGGCTGATTCCATCTTGGATGACGTCCCTTAAAAGAACCGTCATTCTTCAGTTGGACGTCATCGGAAGAAGATGGGTCCGCGCTGGAGATCTTCACGATGGAGCCGGTCCTCATCGGATGAAGATAGAAGATACCACTTGGAAGAAGATGGTTGCCGGTCCGGATCTACTCTTCTTCCCGGATAGGATGAAGACTTTGGACTCTCTTCTGGAATTCTTCAGCCGTCGGATGATGGATGTCTAGCCCCCGCTTGGGTTGGATGACGATATCGGAGCCAGGATGGATCGGTGATAACCGGTGAGGTGAAGACAAGGTAGGAAGATCTTCAGGGGCTTAGTGTTAGGTTTTTTTTAAGGGGGGTTTGGGTTAGATTAGGGGTATGTGGGTGGTGGGTTGTAATGTTGGGGGGGTATTATATGTGTTTTTTTACAGGCAAAAGAGCTGAATTTCTTGGGGCATGCCCCGCAAAGGGCCCTGTTCAGGGCTGGTAAGGTAAAAGAGCTTTGAACTTTTGTAATTTAGAATAGGGTAGGGCATTTTATTATTTTGGGGGGCTTTGTTATTTTATTAGGGGGCTTAGAGTAGGTGTAATTAGTTTAAAATTGTTGTAATATTTTTCTAATGTTTGTAAATATTTTATTATTTTTTGTAACTTAGTTTTTTTTTATTTTTTGTACTTTAGTTAGTTTATTTAATTGTTTTTATTTGTAGATATTGTATTTAATTCATTTATTGATAGTGCAGTGTTAGGTTTAATTGTAGATAATTGTAGGTATTGTATTTAATTAATTTATTGATAGTGTAGTGTTAGGTTTAATTGTAACTTAGGTTAGGATTTATTTTACAGGTAATTTTGTAATTATTTTAACTATTTTAGCTATTAAATAGTTATTAACTATTTAATAGCTATAATTACAAAGTTGCCTGTAAAATAAATATAATTCCTAAAATAGCTACAATGTAATTATAATTTATATTGTAGCTATATTAGGGCTTATTTTACAGGTAAGTATTTAGCTTTAAATAGGAATAATTTATTTAATAACAGTTAATTAATTTCGTTAGATTTAAATTATATTTAATTTAGGGGGGTGTTAGTGTTAGGGTTAGACTTAGCTTTAGGGGTTAATACATTTATTAGAATAGCGGTGAGCTCCAGTCGGCAGATTAGGGGTTAATGTTTGAAGTTAGGTGTCGGCAATGTTAGGGAGGGCAGATTAGGGGTTAATACTATTTATTATAGGGTTAGTGAGGCGGATTAGGGGTTAATAACTTTATTATAATAGCGGTGCGGTCCGCTCGGCAGATTAGGGGTTAATACGTGTAGGCAGGTGGAGGCGACGTTTGGGGCGGCAGATTAGGGGTTAATATATATAAAGTAGGGGTCGGCGGTGTTAGGGGCAGCAGATTAGGGGTACACAGGGATAATGTAGGTAGCGGCAGATTATGGGTTAATAAGTGTAAGGTTAGGGGTGTTTAGACTCGGGGTACATGTTAGAGTGTTAGGTGCAGACGTAGGAAGTGTTTCCCCATAGGAAACAATGGGCTGCGTTAGGAGCTTAACGCTGCTTTTTTGCAGGTGTTAGTTTTTTTTTCAGCTCAAACTGCTCCATTGTTTCCTAAGGGGGAATAGTGCACGAGCATGTTTTTGAAGCTGGCCGCGTCCGTAAGCAACTCTGGTATCGAGAGTTCCAGTGGCGTTAAATGATGCTCTACGCTCCCTTTTTGGAGCCTAATGCACTGAAAAGCCTGCCATTCAGTGAACTCTAAATACCAGAGGTATTTAAAAGGTGCGGCCAGAAAAAAGCATGCGTTAGCTACGCGGGTCGTTACCGACAAAACTCTAAATCTAGGCCTTAGTAAATTGATAAGTTAGTGGATTATCATAACTCTCCAACAATCCTGTCACAACAAAGTTCCTGACAGCTCCGAGTGGAAAAAAAAAACGGTCACTCTTCAACCCCCATTACAACACAGCTCTTTGCTACCAATACCTTTCTCAATTCATATGCAGGCACACAGACGAACCCTTCAAACACCACTGCCTACAAAGGCTATACTTGCATGGTCTGCTGATCGCCTGCCGTCCTGCTGCCTTGTCAAAAGTTCTTCTCCTCTGGTCTGCCGTTTGCTTAGGTCCGGTCGAGACACCTCCCGTCTGTTCCCAGGCAGTCGACTTGTCTGTGCGGCTGTTACCATGCCACCCCCTCTCAGGGATGTCTTCCGGTAATGGTGCGGTCCTTTGGTATGAGCACAGTGTCTATTGGGGGCACTTTGTCATCTGACTGCTGCCGCTCTGCAGTGTAGCTGTTGGTGTTGTGTGTGTGACCGAGGCTGATACCATTCAGCTAGATATCAGTATAAGGGACTTCCTACGCCATAAGTAACAGTAGTGTAAATATTTAAAAAAAAAAACTTTTTTGACTGTGAAACATCAGTCTGCTAGTGTGATCTAATTGCAGTTGCCTGCCTACCAGCATCCAAGTTAGTGCCACCACTCATATTTGTTGTAACAGTAGTGTAAATATTAAAAAAAAAAAACTTTTTTGACTGTGAAACAACAGTCTGCTAGTGTAATCTAAATGCAGTTGCCTGCCTGCCAGCGTGTGTGCCAGGCCCACTTGCCAACTAGTGCCACCAATCATATTTCTTATAACAGTAGTGTAAATATAAAAAAAAAAAATTTTGACTGTGAAACATCAGTCTGCTAGTGTAATCTAATTTCAGTTGCCTGCCTGCCTGCCAGCGTGTGTGCCAGGCACACTTGCCAAGTTAGTGCCACCACTCATATTTGTTGTAACAGTAGTGTAAATATTTAAAAAAAAACTTTTTTGACTGTGAAACATCAATCTGCTAGTGTAATCTAATTGCAGTTGCCTGCCTGCCAGCGTGTGTGCCAGGCCCACTTGCCAAGTTAGTGCCACCACTCATATTTGTTGTAAGAGTAGTGTAAATATTTTAAAAAAAAACTTTTTTGACTGTGAAACATCAGTCTGCTAGTATAATCTAATTGCAGTTGCCTGCATGCAAGCGTATGTGCCAGGCCCATTTGCCAAGTTAGTGCCACCACTCATATTTGTTGTAACAGTAGTGTAAATATTTAAAAAAAACACTTTTTTGACTGTGAAACATCAATCTGCTAGTGTAATCTAATTGCAGTTGCCTGCCTGCCTGCCTGGCTGTCTGCCAGCGTGTGTGCCAGGCACACTTGCCAAGTTAGTGCCACCACTCATATTTGTTGTAACAGTAGTGTAAATATTTAAAAAAACACTTTTTTGACTGTGAAACATCAATCTGCTAGTGTAATCTAATTGCAGTTGCCTGCCTGCCAGCGTGTGTGCCAGGCACACTTGCCAAGTTAGTGCCACCACTCATATTTGTTGTAACAGTAGTGTAAATATTTTAAAAAAAAACTTTTTTGACTGTGAAACATCAGTCTGCTAGTATAATCTAATTGCAGTTGCCTGCATGCAAGCGTATGTGCCAGGCCCATTTGCCAAGTTAGTGCCACCACTCATATTTGTTGTAACAGTAGTGTAAATATTTAAAAAAAAAACTTTTTTGACTGTGAAACATCAGTCTGCTAGTATAATCTAATTGCAGTTGCCTGCATGCAAGCGTATGTGCCAGGCCCATTTGCCAAGTTAGTGCCACCACTCATATTTGTTGTAACAGTAGTGAAAATATTTTTAAAAAAAAACTTTTTTGACTGTGAAACAACAGTCTGCTAGTGTAATCTAAATGCAGTTGCCTGCCTGCCAGCGTGTGTGCCAGGCCCACTTGCCAACTAGTGCCACCAATCATATTTCTTATAACAGTAGTGTAAATATTAAAAAAAAACTTTTTGACTGTGAAACATCAGTCTGCTAGTGTAATCTAATTGCAGTTGCCTGCCTACCAGCGTCCAAGTTAGTGCCACCACTCATATTTGTTGTAACAGTAGTGTAAATATTTAAAAAAAAAACTTTTTTGACTGTGAAACAACAGTCTGCTAGTGTAATCTAAATGCAGTTGCCTGCCTGCCAGCGTGTGTGCCAGGCCCATTTGCCAAGTTAGTGCCACCACTCATATTTGTTGTAACAGTAGTGTAAATATTTATAAAAAAAAAACTTTTTTGACTGTGAAACATCAGTCTGCTAGTATAATCTAATTGTAGTTGCCTGAATGCAAGCGTATGTGCCAGGCCCATTTGCCAAGTTAGTGCCACCACTCATATTTGTTGTAACAGTAGTGTAAATATTTAAAAAAAAAACTTTTTTGACTGTGAAACTTCAGTCTGCTAGTATAATCTAATTGCAGTTGCCTGCATGCAAGCGTATGTGCCAGGAACATTTGCCAAGTTAGTGCCACCACTCATATTTGTTGTAACAGTAGTGTAAATATTAAAAAAAAAAACTTTTTGACTGTGAAACAACAGTCTGCTAGTGTAATCTAAATGCAGTTGCCTGCCTGCCAGCGTGTGTGCCAGGCCCACTTGCCAACTAGTGCCACCAATCATATTTCTTATAACAGTAGTGTAAATATTAAAAAAAAAACTTTTTGACTGTGAAACATCAGTCTGCTAGTGTAATCTAATTTCAGTTGCCTGCCTGCCTGCCAGCGTGTGTGCCAGGCACACTTGCCAAGTTAGTGCCACCACTCATATTTGTTGTAACAGTAGTGTAAATATTTTAAAAAAACTTTTTTGACTGTGAAACATCAATCTGCTAGTGTAATCTAATTGCAGTTGCCTGCCTGCCAGCGTGTGTGCCAGGCCCACTTGCCAAGTTAGTGCCACCACTCATATTTGTTGTAAGAGTAGTGTAAATATTTTAAAAAAAAACTTTTTTGACTGTGAAACATCAGTCTGCTAGTATAATCTAATTGCAGTTGCCTGCATGCAAGCGTATGTGCCAGGCCCATTTGCCAAGTTAGTGCCACCACTCATATTTGTTGTAACAGTAGTGTAAATATTTTAAAAAAAACTTTTTTGACTGTGAAACATCAGTCTGCTAGTATAATCTAATTGCAGTTGCCTGCATGCAAGCGTATGTGCCAGGCCCATTTGCCAAGTTAGTGCCACCACTCATATTTGTTGTAACAGTAGTGTAAATATTTTTTTAAAAAAACTTTTTTAAATGTGAAACAACAGTCTGCTAGTATAATCTAAATGCAGTTGCCTGCCTGCCAGCGTGTGTGCCAGGCCCACTTGCCAAATAGTGCCACCAATCATATTTCTTATAACAGTAGTGTAAATATTAAAAAAAAACTTTTTGACTGTGAAACATCAGTCTGCTAGTGTAATCTAATTGCAGTTGCCTGCCTACCAGCGTCCAAGTTAGTGCCACCACTCATATTTGTTGTAACAGTAGTGTAAATATTTAAAAAAAAAACTTTTTTGACTGTGAAACATCAGTCTGCTAGTGTAATCTAATTGCAGTTGCCTGCCTACCAGCATCCAAGTTAGTGCCACCACTCATATTTGTTGTAACAGTAGTGTAAATATTAAAAAAAAAAAACTTTTTTGACTGTGAAACAACAGTCTGCTAGTGTAATCTAAATGCAGTTGCCTGCCTGCCAGCGTGTGTGCCAGGCCCACTTGCCAACTAGTGCCACCAATCATATTTCTTATAACAGTAGTGTAAATATTAAAAAAAAAACTTTTTGACTGTGAAACATCAGTCTGCTAGTGTAATCTAATTTCAGTTGCCTGCCTGCCTGCCTGGCTGCCTGCAAGCGTGTGTGCCAGGCCCACTTGCCAAGTTAGTGCCACCACTCATATTTGTTGTAACAGTAGTGTAAATATTTAAAAAAAACTTTTTTGACTGTGAAACATCAATCTGCTAGTGTAATCTAATTGCAGTTGCCTGCCTGCCAGCGTGTGTGCCAGGCCCACTTGCCAAGTTAGTGCCACCACTCATATTTGTTGTAACAGTAGTGTAAATATTTTAAAAAAAAACTTTTTTGACTGTGAAACATCAGTCTGCTAGTATAATCTAATTGCAGTTGCCTGCATGCAAGCGTATGTGCCAGGCCCATTTGCCAAGTTAGTGCCACCACTCATATTTGTTGTAACAGTAGTGTAAATATTTAAAAAAAAAAAAACTTTTTTGACTGTGAAACATCAGTCTGCTAGTATAATCTAATTGCAGTTGCCTGCATGCAAGCGTATGTGCCAGGCCCATTTGCCAAGTTAGTGCCACCACTCATATTTGTTGTAACAGTAGTGTAAATATTTTTTAAAAAAAACTTTTTTGACTGTGAAACAACAGTCTGCTAGTGTAATCTAAATGCAGTTGCCTGCCTGCCAGCGTGTGTGCCAGGCCCACTTGCCAACTAGTGCCACCAATCATATTTCTTATAACAGTAGTGTAAATATTAAAAAAAAACTTTTTGACAGTGAAACATCAGTCTGCTAGTGTAATCTAATTGCAGTTGCCTGCCTACCAGCGTCCAAGTTAGTGCCACCACTCATATTTGTTGTAACAGTAGTGTAAATATTTAAAAAAAAAAACTTTTTTGACTGTGAAACAACAGTCTGCTAGTGTAATCTAAATGCAGTTGCCTGCCTGCCAGCGTGTGTGCCAGGCCCATTTGCCAAGTTAGTGCCACCACTCATATTTGTTGTAACAGTAGTGTAAATATTTATAAAAAAAAAACTTTTTTGACTGTGAAAAATCAGTCTGCTAGTATAATCTAATTGTAGTTGCCTGCATGCAAGCGTATGTGCCAGGCCCATTTGCCAAGTTAGTGCCACCACTCAAATTTGTTGTAACAGTAGTGTAAATATTTTAAAAAAAAACTTTTTTGACTGTGAAACTTCAGTCTGCTAGTATAATCTAATTGCAGTTGCCTGCCTGACAGCGTGTGTGCCAGGCCCACTTGCCAAGTTATTGCCACCACTCATATTTGTTGTAACAGTAGTGTAAATATTTTTAAAAAAAACTTTTTTGACTGTGAAACTTCAGTCTGCTAGTATAATCTAATTGCATTTGCCTGCATGCAAGCGTATGTGCCAGGCCCATTTGCCAAGTTAGTGCCACCACTCATATTTGTTGTAACAGTAGTGTAAATATTAAAAAAAAAAAACTTTTTTGACTGTGAAACAACAGTCTGCTAGTGTAATCTAAATGCAGTTGCCTGCCTGCCAGCGTGTGTGCCAGGCCCACTTGCCAACTAGTGCCACCAATCATATTTCGTATAACAGTAGTGTAAATATTAAAAAAAAAAAATTTTGACTGTGAAACATCAGTCTGCTAGTGTAATCTAATTTCAGTTGCCTGCCTGCCAGCGTGTGTGCCAGGCACTTGCCAAGTTAGTGCCACCACTCATATTTGTTGTAACAGTAGTGTAAATATTTTAAAAAAAACTTTTTTGACTGTGAAACATCAATCTGCTAGTGTAATCTAATTGCAGTTGCCTGCCTGCCAGCGTGTGTGCCAGGCCCACTTGCCAAGTTAGTACCACCACTCATATTTGTTGTAACAGTAGTGTAAATATTTAAAAAAAAAACTTTTTTGACTGTGAAACATCAGTCTGCTAGTATAATCTAATTGCAGTTGCCTGCATGCAAGCGTATGTGCCAGGCCCATTTGCCAAGTTAGTGCCACCACTCATATTTGTTGTAACAGTAGTGTAAATATTTTAAAAAAAAACTTTTTTGACTGTGAAACATCAGTCTGCTAGTATAATCTAATTGCAGTTGCCGGCATGCAAGCGTATGTGCCAGGCCCACTTGCCAAGTTAGTGCCACCACTCATATTTGTTGTAACAGTAGTGTAAATATTTAAAAAAAAAACTTTTTTGACTGTGAAACATCAGTCTGCTAGTATAATCTAATTGCAGTTGCCTGCATGCAAGCGTCTGTGCCAGGCCCATTTGCCAAGTTAGTGCCACCACTCATATTTGTTGTAACAGTAGGGTAAATATTTAAAAAAACAAAACTTTTTTGACTGTGAAACATCAGTCTGCTAGTATAATCTAATTGCAGTTGCCTGCATGCAAGCGTATGTGCCAGGCCCATTTGCCAAGTTAGTGCCACCACTCATATTTGTTGTAACAGTAGTGTAAATATTTTTTTAAAAAAAATTTTTTGACTGTGAAACAACAGTCTGCTAGTGTAATCTAAATGCAGTTGCCTGCCTGCCAGCGTGTGTGCCAGGCCCACTTGCCAACTAGTGCCACCAATCATATTTCTTATAACAGTAGTGTAAATATTAAAAAAAAACTTTTTGACTGTGAAACATCAGTCTGCTAGTGTAATCTAATTGCAGTTGCCTGCCTACCAGCGTCCAAGTTAGTGCCACCACTCATATTTGTTGTAACAGTAGTGTAAATATTTTAAAAAAAAACTTTTTTGACTGTGAAACAACAGTCTGCTAGTGTAATCTAAATGCAGTTGCCTGCCTGCCAGCGTGTGTGCCAGGCCCATTTGCCAAGTTAGTGCCACCACTCATATTTGTTGTAACAGTAGTGTAAATATTTATAAAAAAAAAAACTTTTTTGACTGTGAAACATCAGTCTGCTAGTATAATCTAATTGTAGTTGCCTGCATGCAAGCGTGTGTGCCAGGCCCATTTGCCAAGTTAGTGCCACCACTAAAATTTTTTGTAACAGTAGTGTAAATATTTAAAAAAAAAACTTTTTTGACTGTGAAACTTCAGTCTGCTTGTATAATCTAATTGCAGTTGCCTGCATGCAAGCGTACAGGCCCACTTGCCAAGTTAGTGCCACCACTCATATTTGTTGTAAGAGTAGTGTAAATATTTAAAAAAAAAACTTTTTTGACTGTGAAACATCAGTCTGCTAGTATAATCTAATTGCAGTTGCCTGCATGCAAGCGTATGTGCCAGGCCCATTTGCCAAGTTAGTGCCACCACTCATATTTGTTGTAACAGTAGTGTAAATATTTTAAAAAAAAACTTTTTTGACTGTGAAACATCAGTCTGCTAGTATAATCTAATTGCAGTTGCCGGCATGCAAGCGTATGTGCCAGGCCCATTTGCCAAGTTAGTGCCACCACTCATATTTGTTGTAACAGTAGTGTAAATATTTTTTAAAAAAAACTTTTTTAAATGTGAAACAACAGTCTGCTAGTGTAATCTAAATGCAGTTGCCTGCATGCAAGCGTGTGTGCCAGGCCCATTTGCCAAGTTAGTGCCACCACTAAAATTTGTTGTAACAGTAGTGTAAATATTTAAAAAAAAAACTTTTTTGACTGTGAAACTTCAGTCTGCTAGTATAATCTAATTGCAGTTGCCTGCATGCAAGCGTATGTGCCAGGCCCATTTGCCAAGTTAGTGCCACCACTCATATTTGTTGTAACAGTAGTGTAAATATTAAAAAAAAAAAACTTTATTGACTGTGAAACATCAATCTGCTAGTGTAATCTAATTGCAGTTGCCTGCCTGCCAGCGTGTGTGCCAGGCCCACTTGCCAAGTTAGTGCCACCACTCATGTTTGTTGTAACAGTAGTTTAAATATTTAAAAAAAAACTTTTTTGACTTTGAAACATCAGTCTGCTAGTATAATCTAATTGCAGTTGCCTGCATGCAAGCGTATGTGCCAGGCCCATTTGCCAAGTTAGTGCCACCACTCATATTTGTTGTAACAGTAGTGTAAATATTTAAAAAAAAACTTTTTTGACTGTGAAACATCAATCTGCTAGTGTAATCTAATTGCAGTTGCCTGCCTGCCAGCGTGTGTGCCAGGCCCACTTGCCAAGTTAGTGCCACCACTCATATTTGTTGTAAGAGTAGTGTAAATATTTAAAAAAAAAACTTTTTTGACTGTGAAACATCAGTCTGCTAGTATAATCTAATTGCAGTTGCCTGCATGCAAGCGTATGTGCCAGGCCCATTTGCCAAGTTAGTGCCACCACTCATATTTGTTGTAACAGTAGTGTAAATATTTAAAAAAAAAAACTTTTTTGACTGTGAAACATCAGTCTGCTAGTATAATCTAATTGCAGTTGCCGGCATGCAAGCGTATGTGCCAGGCCCATTTGCCAAGTTAGTGCCACCACTCATATTTGTTGTAACAGTAGTGTAAATATTAAAAAAAAAAAACTTTTTTGACTGTGAAACAACAGTCTGCTAGTGTAATCTAAATGCAGTTGCCTGCCTGCCAGCGTGTGTGCCAGGCCCACTTGCCAACTAGTGCCACCAATCATATTTCTTATAACAGTAGTGTAAATATAAAAAAAAAAAATTTTGACTGTGAAACATCAGTCTGCTAGTGTAATCTAATTTCAGTTGCCTGCCTGCCTGCCTGGCTGTCTGCCAGCGTGTGTGCCAGGCACACTTGCCAAGTTAGTGCCACCACTCATATTTGTTGTAACAGTAGTGTAAATATTTTAAAAAACACTTTTTTGACTGTGAAACATCAATCTGCTAGTGTAATCTAATTGCAGTTGCCTGCCTGCCAGCGTGTGTGCCAGGCCCACTTGCCAAGTTAGTGCCACCACTCATATTTGTTGTAACAGTAGTGTAAATATTTAAAAAAAAACTTTTTTGACTGTGTAACATCAGTCTGCTAGTATAATCTAATTGCAGTTGCCTGCATGCAAGCGTATGTGCCAGGCCCATTTGCCAAGTTAGTGCCACCACTCATATTTGTTGTAACAGTAGTGTAAATATTTAAAAAAAAAAACTTTTTTGACTGTGAAACATCAGTCTGCTAGTATAATCTAATTGCAGTTGCCTGCATGCAAGCGTATGTGCCAGGCCCATTTGCCAAGTTAGTGCCACCACTCATATTTGTTGTAACAGTAGTGTAAATATTTTTTAAAAAAAACTTTTTTGACTGTGAAACAACAGTCTGCTAGTGTAATCTAAATGCAGTTGCCTGCCTGCCAGCGTGTGTGCCAGGCCCACTTGCCAACTAGTGCCACCAATCATATTTCTTATAACAGTAGTGTAAATATTAAAAAAAAATTTTTGACTGTGAAACATCAGTCTGCTAGTGTAATCTAATTGCAGTTGCCTGCCTACCAGCGTCCAAGTTAGTGCCACCACTCATATTTGTTGTAACAGTAGTGTAAATATTTAAAAAAAAAACTTTTTTGACTGTGAAACAACAGTCTGCTAGTGTAATCTAAATGCAGTTGCCTGCCTGCCAGCGTGTGTGCCAGGCCCATTTGCCAAGTTAGTGCCACCACTCATATTTGTTGTAACAGTAGTGTAAATATTTATAAAAAAAAAACTTTTTTGACTGTGAAACATCAGTCTGCTAGTATAATCTAATTGTAGTTGCCTGAATGCAAGCGTATGTGCCAGGCCCATTTGCCAAGTTAGTGCCACCACTCATATTTGTTGTAACAGTAGTGTAAATATTTTAAAAAAAAACTTTTTTGACTGTGAAACTTCAGTCTGCTAGTATAATCTAATTGCAGTTGCCTGCATGCAAGCGTATGTGCCAGGAACATTTGCCAAGTTAGTGCCACCACTCATATTTGTTGTAACAGTAGTGTAAATATTAAAAAAAAAAAACTTTTTTGACTGTGAAACAACAGTCTGCTAGTGTAATCTAAATGCAGTTGCCTGCCTGCCAGCGTGTGTGCCAGGCCCACTTGCCAACTAGTGCCACCAATCATATTTCTTATAACAGTAGTGTAAATAAAAAAAAAAAAACTTTTTGACTGTGAAACATCAGTCTGCTAGTGTAATCTAATTTCAGTTGCCTGCCTGCCTGCCAGCGTGTGTGCCAGGCACACTTGCCAAGTTAGTGCCACCACTCATATTTGTTGTAACAGTAGTGTAAATATTTAAAAAAAAACTTTTTTGACTGTGAAACATCAATCTGCTAGTGTAATCTAATTGCAGTTGCCTGCCTGCCAGCGTGTGTGCCAGGCCCACTTGCCAAGTTAGTGCCACCACTCATATTTGTTGTAAGAGTAGTGTAAATATTTAAAAAAAAAACTTTTTTGACTGTGAAACATCAGTCTGCTAGTATAATCTAATTGCAGTTGCCTGCATGCAAGCGTATGTGCCAGGCCCATTTGCCAAGTTAGTGCCACCACTCATATTTGTTGTAACAGTAGTGTAAATATTTTTTTAAAAAAACTTTTTTAAATGTGAAACAACAGTCTGCTAGTGTAATCTAAATGCAGTTGCCTGCCTGCCAGCGTGTGTGCCAGGCCCACTTGCCAACTAGTGCCACCAATCATATTTCTTATAACAGTAGTGTAAATATTAAAAAAAAACTTTTTGACTGTGAAACATCAGTCTGCTAGTGTAATCTAATTGCAGTTGCCTGCCTACCAGCGTCCAAGTTAGTGCCACCACTCATATTTGTTGTAACAGTAGTGTAAATATTTAAAAAAAAAACTTTTTTGACTGTGAAACATCAGTCTGCTAGTGTAATCTAATTGCAGTTGCCTGCCTACCAGCATCCAAGTTAGTGCCACCACTCATATTTGTTGTAACAGTAGTGTAAATATTAAAAAAAAAAAACTTTTTTGACTGTGAAACAACAGTCTGCTAGTGTAATCTAAATGCAGTTGCCTGCCTGCCAGCGTGTGTGCCAGGCCCACTTGCCAACTAGTGCCACCAATCATATTTCTTATAACAGTAGTGTAAATATTAAAAAAAAAAACTTTTTGACTGTGAAACATCAGTCTGCTAGTGTAATCTAATTTCAGTTGCCTGCCTGCCTGCCTGGCTGCCTGCAAGCGTGTGTGCCAGGCCCACTTGCCAAGTTAGTGCCACCACTCATATTTGTTGTAACAGTAGTGTAAATATTTAAAAAAAACTTTTTTGACTGTGAAACATCAATCTGCTAGTGTAATCTAATTGCAGTTGCCTGCCTGCCAGCGTGTGTGCCAGGCCCACTTGCCAAGTTAGTGCCACCACTCATATTTGTTGTAACAGTAGTGTAAATATTTAAAAAAAAAAAAACTTTTTTGACTGTGAAACATCAGTCTGCTAGTATAATCTAATTGCAGTTGCCTGCATGCAAGCGTATGTGCCAGGCCCATTTGCCAAGTTAGTGCCACCACTCATATTTGTTGTAACAGTAGTGTAAATATTTTTTTAAAAAAAAAATTTTGACTGTGAAACAACAGTCTGCTAGTGTAATCTAAATGCAGTTGCCTGCCTGCCAGCGTGTGTGCCAGGCCCACTTGCCAACTAGTGCCACCAATCATATTTCTTATAACAGTAGTGTAAATATTAAAAAAAAACTTTTTGACTGTGAAACATCAGTCTGCTAGTGTAATCTAATTGCAGTTGCCTGCCTACCAGCGTCCAAGTTAGTGCCACCACTCATATTTGTTGTAACAGTAGTGTAAATAATTAAAAAAAAAAACTTTTTTGACTGTGAAACAACAGTCTGCTAGTGTAATCTAAATGCAGTTGCCTGCCTGCCAGCGTGTGTGCCAGGCCCATTTGCCAAGTTAGTGCCACCACTCATATTTGTTGTAACAGTAGTGTAAATATTTATAAAAAAAAAACTTTTTTGACTGTGAAAAATCAGTCTGCTAGTATAATCTAATTGTAGTTGCCTGCATGCAAGCGTATGTGCCAGGCCCATTTGCCAAGTTAGTGCCACCACTCAAATTTGTTGTAACAGTAGTGTAAATATTTTAAAAAAATACTTTTTTGACTGTGAAACTTCAGTCTGCTAGTATAATCTAATTGCAGTTGCCTGCCTGACAGCGTGTGTGCCAGGCCCACTTGCCAAGTTATTGCCACCACTCATATTTGTTGTAACAGTAGTGTAAATATTTTTTAAAAAATCTTTTTTGACTGTGAAACTTCAGTCTGCTAGTATAATCTAATTGCAGTCGCCTGCATGCAAGCGTATGTGCCAGGCCCATTTGCCAAGTTAGTGCCACCACTCATATTTGTTGTAACAGTAGTGTAAATATTAAAAAAAAAAAACTTTTTTGACTGTGAAACAACAGTCTGCTAGTGTAATCTAAATGCAGTTGCCTGCCTGCCAGCGTGTGTGCCAGGCCCACTTGCCAACTAGTGCCACCAATCATATTTCGTATAACAGTAGTGTAAATATTAAAAAAAAAAATTTTTGACTGTGAAACATCAGTCTGCTAGTGTAATCTAATTTCAGTTGCCTGCCTGCCAGCGTGTGTGCCAGGCACTTGCCAAGTTAGTGCCACCACTCATATTTGTTGTAACAGTAGTGTAAATATTTTAAAAAAAAACTTTTTTGACTGTGAAACATCAATCTGCTAGTGTAATCTAATTGCAGTTGCCTGCCTGCCAGCGTGTGTGCCAGGCCCACTTGCCAAGTTAGTGCCACCACTCATATTTGTTGTAACAGTAGTGTAAATATTTAAAAAAAAAACTTTTTTGAGTGTGAAACATCAGTCTGCTAGTATAATCTAATTGCAGTTGCCTGCATGCAAGCGTATGTGCCAGGCCCATTTGCCAAGTTAGTGCCACCACTCATATTTGTTGTAACAGTAGTGTAAATATTTAAAAAAAAAACTTTTTTGACTGTGAAACATCAGTCTGCTAGTATAATCTAATTGCAGTTGCCGGCATGCAAGCGTATGTGCCAGGCCCACTTGCCAAGTTAGTGCCACCACTCATATTTGTTGTAACAGTAGTGTAAATATTTAAAAAAAAAACTTTTTTGACTGTGAAACATCAGTCTGCTAGTATAATCTAATTGCAGTTGCCTGCATGCAAGCGTATGTGCCAGGCCCATTTGCCAAGTTAGTGCCACCACTCATATTTGTTGTAACAGTAGTGTAAATATTTAAAAAAAAAACTTTTTTGACTGTGAAACATCAGTCTGCTAGTATAATCTAATTGCAGTTGCCGGCATGCAAGCGTATGTGCCAGGCCCACTTGCCAAGTTAGTGCCACCACTCATATTTGTTGTAACAGTAGTGTAAATATTTAAAAAAAAAACTTTTTTGACTGTGAAACATCAGTCTGCTAGTATAATCTAATTGCAGTTGCCTGCATGCAAGCGTATGTGCCAGGCCCATTTGCCAAGTTAGTGCCACCACTCATATTTGTTGTAACAGTAGTGTAAATATTTAAAAAAACAAAACTTTTTTGACTGTGAAACATCAGTCTGCTAGTATAATCTAATTGCATTTGCCTGCATGCAAGCGTATGTGCCAGGCCCATTTGCCAAGTTAGTGCCACCACTCATATTTGTTGTAACAGTAGTGTAAATATTTTTTTAAAAAAACTTTTTTGACTGTGAAACAACAGTCTGCTAGTGTAATCTAAATGCAGTTGCCTGCCTGCCAGCGTGTGTGCCAGGCCCACTTGCCAACTAGTGCCACCAATCATATTTCTTATAACAGTAGTGTAAATATTAAAAAAAAACTTTTTGACTGTGAAACATCAGTCTGCTAGTGTAATCTAATTGCAGTTGCCTGCCTACCAGCGTCCAAGTTAGTGCCACCACTCATATTTGTTGTAACAGTAGTGTAAATATTTTAAAAAAAAACTTTTTTGACTGTGAAACAACAGTCTGCTAGTGTAATCTAAATGCAGTTGCCTGCCTGCCAGCGTGTGTGCCAGGCCCATTTGCCAAGTTAGTGCCACCACTCATATTTGTTGTAACAGTAGTGTAAATATTTATAAAAAAAAAACTTTTTTGACTGTGAAACATCAGTCTGCTAGTATAATCTAATTGTAGTTGCCTGCATGCAAGCGTGTGTGCCAGGCCCATTTGCCAAGTTAGTGCCACCACTAAAATTTGTTGTAACAGTAGTGTAAATATTTAAAAAAAAAAACTTTTTTGACTGTGAAACTTCAGTCTGCTTGTATAATCTAATTGCAGTTGCCTGCATGCAAGTGTATGTGCCAGGCCCATTTGCCAAGTTAGCGCCACCACTCATATTTGTTGTAACAGTAGTGTAAATATTAAAAAAAAAAAAACTTTATTGACTGTGAAACATCAATCTGCTAGTGTAATCTAATTGCAGTTGCCTGCCTGCCAGCGTGTGTGCCAGGCCCACTTGCCAAGTTAGTGCCACCACTCATGTTTGTTGTAACAGTAGTTTAAATATTTAAAAAAAACCTTTTTTGACTTTGAAACATCAGTCTGCTAGTATAATCTAATTGCAGTTGCCTGCATGCAAGCGTATGTGCCAGGCCCATTTGCCAAGTTAGTGCCACCACTCATATTTGTTGTAACAGTAGTGTAAATATTTTAAAAAAAACTTTTTTGACTGTGAAACATCAATCTGCTAGTGTAATCTAATTGCAGTTGCCTGCCTGCCAGCGTGTGTGCCAGGCCCACTTGCCAAGTTAGTGCCACCACTCATATTTGTTGTAAGAGTAGTGTAAATATTTTAAAAAAAAACTTTTTTGACTGTGAAACATCAGTCTGCTAGTATAATCTAATTGCAGTTGCCTGCATGCAAGCGTATGTGCCAGGCCCATTTGCCAAGTTAGTGCCACCACTCATATTTGTTGTAACAGTAGTGTAAATATTTAAAAAAAAAACTTTTTTGACTGTGAAACATCAGTCTGCTAGTATAATCTAATTGCAGTTGCCGGCATGCAAGCGTATGTGCCAGGCCCATTTGCCAAGTTAGTGCCACCACTCATATTTGTTGTAACAGTAGTGTAAATATTTTTTTAAAAAAACTTTTTTAAATGTGAAACAACAGTCTGCTAGTGTAATCTAAATGCAGTTGCCTGCATGAAAGCGTGTGTGCCAGGCCCATTTGCCAAGTTAGTGCCACCACTAAAATTTGTTGTAACAGTAGTGTAAATATTTTAAAAAAAACTTTTTTGACTGTGAAACATCAATCTGCTAGTGTAATCTAATTGCAGTTGCCTGCCTGCCAGCGTGTGTGCCAGGCCCACTTGCCAAGTTAGTGCCACCACTCATATTTGTTGTAAGAGTAGTGTAAATATTTAAAAAAAAAACTTTTTTGACTGTGAAACATCAGTCTGCTAGTGTAATCTAATTGCAGTTGCCTGCCTGCCAGTGTGTGTGCCAGGCCCACTTGCCAAGTTAGTGCCACCACTCATATTTGTTGTAACAGTAGTGTAAATATTTAAAAAAAAACTTTATTACTGTGAAACATCAGTCTGCTAGTGTAATCTAATTGCAGTTGCCTGTCTGTCATCATGTGTGCCAGGCCCACTTGCCAAGTTAGTGCCACCACTCATATTTGTTGTAACAGTAGTGTAAATATTTTAAAAAAAAATTTTTTTGACTGTGAAACATCAGTCTGCTAGTGTAATCTAATTGCAGTTGCCTGCATGCAAGCGTGTGTGCCAAGCCCACTTGCCAAGTTAGTGCCACCACTCATATTTAAAGTAACAGTAGTGTAAATATTTTAAAAAAACATTTTTGACTGTGAAACATCAGTCTGCTAATGTAATCTAATTGCAGTTGCCTGCCTACCAGCGTCCAAGTTAGTGCCACCACTCATATTTGTTGTAACAGTAGTGTAAATATTTAAAAAAAAAAACTTTTTTGACTGTGAAACAACAGTCTGCTACTGTAATCTAAATGCAGTTGCCTGCCTGCCAGCGTGTGTGCCAGGCCCACTTGCCAACTAGTGCCACCAATCATATTTGTTATAACAGTAGTGTAAATATTTTAAAAAAAACTTTTTTGACTGTGAAACATCAGTCTGCTAGTGTAATCTAATTGCAGTTGCCTGCCTGCCGGCATGTGTGCCAGCCCCACTTGCCAACTAGTGCCTTCAATCATATTTGTTATAACAGAAGTGTAAATATTTAAAAAAACTAAAACTTTTTTGACTTGAAACATCAGTCTGCTAGTGTAATCTAATTGCAGTTGCCTGCCTGCCAGCGTGTGTGCCAGGCCTACTTGCCAAGTTTGTGCCACCACTCATATTTGTTGTAACAGTAGTGTAAATATTTAAAAAAAAACTTTTTTGACTGTGAAATATCAGTCTGCTAGTATAATGTAATTGCAGTTGCCTGCATGCAAGCATATTTGCCAGGCCCACTTGCCAAGTTAGTGCCACCACTCATATTTGTTGTAACTGTAGTGTAAATATTTAAAAAAAAAACTTTTTTGACTGTGAAACATCAGTCTGCTATTGTAATCTAATTGCAGTTGCCTTCCTGCCAGCGTGTGTGCCAGGCCCACTTGCCAAGTTAGTGCCACCACTCATATTTGTTGTAACAGTAGTGTATATATTTTTTAAAAAAACTTTTTTGACTGTGAAACATCAATCTGCTAGTGTAATCTAATTGCAGTTGCCTGCATGCAAGCGTGTGTGCCCGGCCCACTTGCCAAGTTAGTGCCACCACTCATATTTAAAGTAACAGTAGGGTAAATATTTAAAAAAAACATTTTTGACTGTGAAACATCAGCCTGCTAGTGTAATCTAATTTCAGTTGCCTGCCTGCCTACCTGCCAGCGTGTGGGACAGGCACACTTGCCAAGTTAGTGCCACCACTCATATTTGTTGTAAAAATAGTGTAAATATTTTAAAAAAAAACTTTTTTGACTGTGAAACATCAATCTGCTAGTGTAATCTAATTGCAGTTGCCTGCCTGCCAGCGTGTGTGCCAGGCCCACTTGCAAAGTTAGTGCCACCACTCATATTTGTTGTAACAGTAGTGTAAATATTAAAAAAAAAACTTTTTTGACTGAAACATCAGTCTGCTAGTATAATCTAATTGCAGTTGCCTGCATGCAAGCATATGTGCCAGGCACATTTGCCAAGTTAGTGCCACCACTCATATTTGTTGTAACAGTAGTGTAAATATTAAAAAAAAAAACTTTTTTGACTGAAACATCAGTCTGCTATTGTAATCTAATTGCAGTTGCCTGCATGCAAGCGTATGTGCCAGGCCCATTTGCCAAGTTAGTGCCACCACTTATATTTGTTGTAACAGTAGTGTAAATATTTAAAAAAAAACTTTTTTGACTGTGAAACATCAGTCTGCTAGTGTAATCTAATTGCAGTTGCCTGCCTGCCAGCGTGTGTGCCAGGCCCACTTGCTAACTAGTGCCACCACTCATATTTGTTGTAACAGTAGTGTAAATATTTAAAAAAAAAACTTTTTTGAATGTGAAACATCAATCTGCTAGTGTAATCTAATTGCAGTTGCCTGCCTGCCAGCGTGTGTGCCAGGCCCACTTGCCAAGTTAGTGCCACCACTCATATTTGTTGTAACAGTAGTGTAATTATTTTTAAAAAAAACTTTTTTGACTGTGAAACATCAGTCTGCTAGTGTAATGTAATTGCAGTGTCCTGCCTGCCAGCATGTGTGCCAGGCCCACTTGCCAAGTTAGTGCCACCACTCATATTTGTTGTAACAGTAGTGTAAATATTTAAAAAAAACTTTTTTGACTGTGAAACATCAGTCTGCTAGTGTAATCTAATTGCAGTTGCCTGCCTACCAGCGACCAAGTTAGTGCCACCACTCATATTTGTTGTAACAGTAGTGTAAATATTAAAAAAAAAACTTTTTGACTGTGAAACATCAGTCTGCTAGTGTAATCTAATTTCAGTTGCCTGCCTGCCTGCCAGCGTGTGTGCCAGGCATACTTGCCAAGTTAGTGCCACCACTCATATTTGTTGTAACAGTAGTGTAAATATTTAAAAAAAAACTTTTTTGACTGTGAAAAATCAGTCTGCTAGTGTAATCTAATTGCAGTTGCCTGCCTACCAGCGTCCAAGTTAGTGCCACCACTCATATTTGTTGTAACAGTATTGTAAATATTTAAAAAAAAAACTTTTTTGACTGTGAAACAACAGTCTGCTAGTGTAATCTAAATGCAGTTGCCTGCCTGCCAGCGTGTGTGCCAGGCCCATTTGCCAAGTTAGTGCCACCACTCATATTTGTTGTAACAGTAGTGTAAATATTTATAAAAAAAAAACTTTTTTGACTGTGAAAAATCAGTCTGCTAGTATAATCTAATTGTAGTTGCCTGCATGCAAGCGTATGTGCCAGGCCCATTTGCCAAGTTAGTGCCACCACTCAAATTTGTTGTAACAGTAGTGTAAATATTTTAAAAAAATACTTTTTTGACTGTGAAACTTCAGTCTGCTAGTATAATCTAATTGCAGTTGCCTGCCTGACAGCGTGTGTGCCAGGCCCACTTGCCAAGTTATTGCCACCACTCATATTTGTTGTAACAGTAGTGTAAATATTTTTTAAAAAAACTTTTTTGACTGTGAAACTTCAGTCTGCTAGTATAATCTAATTGCAGTCGCCTGCATGCAAGCGTATGTGCCAGGCCCATTTGCCAAGTTAGTGCCACCACTCATATTTGTTGTAACAGTAGTGTAAATATTAAAAAAAAAAAACTTTTTTGACTGTGAAACAACAGTCTGCTAGTGTAATCTAAATGCAGTTGCCTGCCTGCCAGCGTGTGTGCCAGGCCCACTTGCCAACTAGTGCCACCAATCATATTTCGTATAACAGTAGTGTAAATATTAAAAAAAAAATTTTTTGACTGTGAAACATCAGTCTGCTAGTGTAATCTAATTTCAGTTGCCTGCCTGCCAGCGTGTGTGCCAGGCACTTGCCAAGTTAGTGCCACCACTCATATTTGTTGTAACAGTAGTGTAAATATTTTAAAAAAAACTTTTTTGACTGTGAAACATCAATCTGCTAGTGTAATCTAATTGCAGTTGCCTGCCTGCCAGCGTGTGTGCCAGGCCCACTTGCCAAGTTAGTGCCACCACTCATATTTGTTGTAACAGTAGTGTAAATATTTAAAAAAAAAACTTTTTTGACTGTGAAACATCAGTCTGCTAGTATAATCTAATTGCAGTTGCCTGCATGCAAGCGTATGTGCCAGGCCCATTTGCCAAGTTAGTGCCACCACTCATATTTGTTGTAACAGTAGTGTAAATATTTAAAAAAAAAACTTTTTTGACTGTGAAACATCAGTCTGCTAGTATAATCTAATTGCAGTTGCCGGCATGCAAGCGTATGTGCCAGGCCCACTTGCCAAGTTAGTGCCACCACTCATATTTGTTGTAACAGTAGTGTAAATATTTAAAAAAACAAAACTTTTTTGACTGTGAAACATCAGTCTGCTAGTATAATCTAATTGCAGTTGCCTGCATGCAAGCGTATGTGCCAGGCCCATTTGCCAAGTTAGTGCCACCACTCATATTTGTTGTAACAGTAGTGTAAATATTTTTTTAAAAAAACTTTTTTGACTGTGAAACAACAGTCTGCTAGTGTAATCTAAATGCAGTTGCCTGCCTGCCAGCGTGTGTGCCAGGCCCACTTGCCAACTAGTGCCACCAATCATATTTCTTATAACAGTAGTGTAAATATTAAAAAAAAACTTTTTGACTGTGAAACATCAGTCTGCTAGTGTAATCTAATTGCAGTTGCCTGCCTACCAGCGTCCAAGTTAGTGCCACCACTCATATTTGTTGTAACAGTAGTGTAAATATTTTAAAAAAAAACTTTTTTGACTGTGAAACAACAGTCTGCTAGTGTAATCTAAATGCAGTTGCCTGCCTGCCAGCGTGTGTGCCAGGCCCATTTGCCAAGTTAGTGCCACCACTCATATTTGTTGTAACAGTAGTGTAAATATTTATAAAAAAAAAAACTTTTTTGACTGTGAAACATCAGTCTGCTAGTATAATCTAATTGTAGTTGCCTGCATGCAAGCGTGTGTGCCAGGCCCATTTGCCAAGTTAGTGCCACCACTAAAATTTGTTGTAACAGTAGTGTAAATATTTAAAAAAAAAAACTTTTTTGACTGTGAAACTTCAGTCTGCTTGTATAATCTAATTGCAGTTGCCTGCATGCAAGTGTATGTGCCAGGCCCATTTGCCAAGTTAGCGCCACCACTCATATTTGTTGTAACAGTAGTGTAAATATTAAAAAAAAAAAAACTTTATTGACTGTGAAACATCAATCTGCTAGTGTAATCTAATTGCAGTTGCCTGCCTGCCAGCGTGTGTGCCAGGCCCACTTGCCAAGTTAGTGCCACCACTCATGTTTGTTGTAACAGTAGTTTAAATATTTTAAAAAAACCTTTTTTGACTTTGAAACATCAGTCTGCTAGTATAATCTAATTGCAGTTGCCTGCATGCAAGCGTATGTGCCAGGCCCATTTGCCAAGTTAGTGCCACCACTCATATTTGTTGTAACAGTAGTGTAAATATTTTAAAAAAAACTTTTTTGACTGTGAAACATCAATCTGCTAGTGTAATCTAATTGCAGTTGCCTGCCTGCCAGCGTGTGTGCCAGGCCCACTTGCCAAGTTAGTGCCACCACTCATATTTGTTGTAAGAGTAGTGTAAATATTTTAAAAAAAAACTTTTTTGACTGTGAAACATCAGTCTGCTAGTATAATCTAATTGCAGTTGCCTGCATGCAAGCGTATGTGCCAGGCCCATTTGCCAAGTTAGTGCCACCACTCATATTTGTTGTAACAGTAGTGTAAATATTTAAAAAAAAAACTTTTTTGACTGTGAAACATCAGTCTGCTAGTATAATCTAATTGCAGTTGCCGGCATGCAAGCGTATGTGCCAGGCCCATTTGCCAAGTTAGTGCCACCACTCATATTTGTTGTAACAGTAGTGTAAATATTTTTTTAAAAAAACTTTTTTAAATGTGAAACAACAGTCTGCTAGTGTAATCTAAATGCAGTTGCCTGCATGAAAGCGTGTGTGCCAGGCCCATTTGCCAAGTTAGTGCCACCACTAAAATTTGTTGTAACAGTAGTGTAAATATTTTAAAAAAAACTTTTTTGACTGTGAAACATCAATCTGCTAGTGTAATCTAATTGCAGTTGCCTGCCTGCCAGCGTGTGTGCCAGGCCCACTTGCCAAGTTAGTGCCACCACTCATATTTGTTGTAAGAGTAGTGTAAATATTTAAAAAAAAAACTTTTTTGACTGTGAAACATCAGTCTGCTAGTGTAATCTAATTGCAGTTGCCTGCCTGCCAGTGTGTGTGCCAGGCCCACTTGCCAAGTTAGTGCCACCACTCATATTTGTTGTAACAGTAGTGTAAATATTTAAAAAAAAACTTTATTACTGTGAAACATCAGTCTGCTAGTGTAATCTAATTGCAGTTGCCTGTCTGTCATCATGTGTGCCAGGCCCACTTGCCAAGTTAGTGCCACCACTCATATTTGTTGTAACAGTAGTGTAAATATTTTAAAAAAAAAATTTTTTGACTGTGAAACATCAGTCTGCTAGTGTAATCTAATTGCAGTTGCCTGCATGCAAGCGTGTGTGCCAAGCCCACTTGCCAAGTTAGTGCCACCACTCATATTTAAAGTAACAGTAGTGTAAATATTTTAAAAAAACATTTTTGACTGTGAAACATCAGTCTGCTAATGTAATCTAATTGCAGTTGCCTGCCTACCAGCGTCCAAGTTAGTGCCACCACTCATATTTGTTGTAACAGTAGTGTAAATATTTAAAAAAAAAAAACTTTTTTGACTGTGAAACAACAGTCTGCTACTGTAATCTAAATGCAGTTGCCTGCCTGCCAGCGTGTGTGCCAGGCCCACTTGCCAACTAGTGCCACCAATCATATTTGTTATAACAGTAGTGTAAATATTTTAAAAAAAACTTTTTTGACTGTGAAACATCAGTCTGCTAGTGTAATCTAATTGCAGTTGCCTGCCGGCATGTGTGCCAGCCCCACTTGCCAACTAGTGCCTTCAATCATATTTGTTATAACAGAAGTGTAAATATTTAAAAAAACTAAAACTTTTTTGACTTGAAACATCAGTCTGCTAGTGTAATCTAATTGCAGTTGCCTGCCTGCCAGCGTGTGTGCCAGGCCTACTTGCCAAGTTTGTGCCACCACTCATATTTGTTGTAACAGTAGTGTAAATATTTAAAAAAAAACTTTTTTGACTGTGAAATATCAGTCTGCTAGTATAATGTAATTGCAGTTGCCTGCATGCAAGCATATTTGCCAGGCCCACTTGCCAAGTTAGTGCCACCACTCATATTTGTTGTAACTGTAGTGTAAATATTTAAAAAAAAAACTTTTTTGACTGTGAAACATCAGTCTGCTATTGTAATCTAATTGCAGTTGCCTTCCTGCCAGCGTGTGTGCCAGGCCCACTTGCCAAGTTAGTGCCACCACTCATATTTGTTGTAACAGTAGTGTAAATATTTTTTAAAAAAACTTTTTTGACTGTGAAACATCAATCTGCTAGTGTAATCTAATTGCAGTTGCCTGCATGCAAGCGTGTGTGCCCGGCCCACTTGCCAAGTTAGTGCCACCACTCATATTTAAAGTAACAGTAGGGTAAATATTTAAAAAAAACATTTTTGACTGTGAAACATCAGCCTGCTAGTGTAATCTAATTTCAGTTGCCTGCCTGCCTACCTGCCAGCGTGTGGGACAGGCACACTTGCCAAGTTAGTGCCACCACTCATATTTGTTGTAAAAATAGTGTAAATATTTTAAAAAAAAACTTTTTTGACTGTGAAACATCAATCTGCTAGTGTAATCTAATTGCAGTTGCCTGCCTGCCAGCGTGTGTGCCAGGCCCACTTGCAAAGTTAGTGCCACCACTCATATTTGTTGTAACAGTAGTGTAAATATTAAAAAAAAAACTTTTTTGACTGAAACATCAGTCTGCTAGTATAATCTAATTGCAGTTGCCTGCATGCAAGCATATGTGCCAGGCACATTTGCCAAGTTAGTGCCACCACTCATATTTGTTGTAACAGTAGTGTAAATATTAAAAAAAAAAACTTTTTTGACTGAAACATCAGTCTGCTATTGTAATCTAATTGCAGTTGCCTGCATGCAAGCGTATGTGCCAGGCCCATTTGCCAAGTTAGTGCCACCACTTATATTTGTTGTAACAGTAGTGTAAATATTTAAAAAAAAACTTTTTTGACTGTGAAACATCAGTCTGCTAGTGTAATCTAATTGCAGTTGCCTGCCTGCCAGCGTGTGTGCCAGGCCCACTTGCTAACTAGTGCCACCACTCATATTTGTTGTAACAGTAGTGTAAATATTTAAAAAAAAAACTTTTTTGAATGTGAAACATCAATCTGCTAGTGTAATCTAATTGCAGTTGCCTGCCTGCCAGCGTGTGTGCCAGGCCCACTTGCCAAGTTAGTGCCACCACTCATATTTGTTGTAACAGTAGTGTAATTATTTTTAAAAAAACCTTTTTTGACTGTGAAACATCAGTCTGCTAGTGTAATGTAATTGCAGTGTCCTGCCTGCCAGCATGTGTGCCAGGCCCACTTGCCAAGTTAGTGCCACCACTCATATTTGTTGTAACAGTAGTGTAAATATTTTAAAAAAACTTTTTTGACTGTGAAACATCAGTCTGCTAGTGTAATCTAATTGCAGTTGCCTGCCTACCAGCGACCAAGTTAGTGCCACCACTCATATTTGTTGTAACAGTAGTGTAAATATTAAAAAAAAAACTTTTTTGACTGTGAAACATCAGTCTGCTAGTGTAATCTAATTGCAGTTGCCTGCATGCAAGCGTGTGTGCCAGGCCCACTTGCCAAGTTAGTGCCACCACTCATATTTAAAGTAACAGTAGTGTAAATATTTTAAAAAAAACTTTTTGACTGTGAAACATCAGTCTGCTAGTGTAATCTAATTGCAGTTGCCTGCCTACCAGCGTCCAAGTTAGTGCCACCACTCATATTTGTTGTAACAGTAGTGTAAATATTTAAAAAAAAAACTTTTTTGACTGTGAAACATCAATCTGCTAGTGTAATCGAATTGCAGTTGCCTGCCTGCCAGCGTGTGTGCCAGGCCCACTTGCCAAGTTAGTGCCACCACTCATATTTGTTGTAACAGTAGTGTAAATATTAAAAAAAAAACTTTTTTGACTGAAACATCAGTCTGCTAGTATAATCTAATTGCAGTTGCCTGCATGCAAGCGTATGTGCCAGGCACATTTGCCAAGTTAGTGCCACCACTCATATTTGTTGTAACAGTAGTGTAAATATTTAAAAAAAAAAAAAAATTTTGACTGAAACATCAGTCTGCTAGTATAATCTAATTGCAGTTGCCTGCATGCAAGTGTATGTGCCAGGCACATTTGCCAAGTTAGTGCCACCACTCATATTTGTTGTAACAGTAGTGTAAATATTTTTAAAAAAAAACTTTTTTGACTGTGAAACATCAGTCTGCTAGTGTAATCTAATTGCAGTCTCCTGCCTGCCAGCGTGTGTGCCAGGCGCACTTGCCAAGTTAGTGCCACCACTCATATTTGTTGTAACAGTAGTGTAAATATTTTAAAAAAACTTTTTTGACTGTGAAACATCAGTCTGCTAGTGTAATCTAATTGCAGTTGCCTGCCTACCAGCGTCCAAGTTAGTGCCACCACTCATATTTGTTGTAACAGTAGTGTAAATATTAAAAAAAAAACTTTTTGACTGTGAAACATCAGTCTGCTAGTGTAATCTAATTTCAGTTGCCTGCCTGCCTGCCAGCGTGTGTGCCAGGCACACTTGCCAAGTTAGTGCCACCACTCATATATGTTGTAACAGTAGTGTAAGTATTTTAAAAAAAACTTTTTTGACTGTGAAACATCAGTCTGCTAGTGTAATCTAATTGCAGTTGCCTGCCTACCAGCGTCCAAGTTAGTGCCACCACTCATATTTGTTGTAACAGTAGTGTAAATATTTAAAAAAAAACTTTTTTGACTGTGAAACAACAGTCTGCTAGTGTAATCTAAATGCAGTTGCCTGCCTGCCAGCGTGTGTGCCAGGCCCACTTGCCAACTAGTGCCACCAATCATATTTCTTATAACAGTAGTGTAAATATTAAAAAAAAAATTTGACTGTGAAACATCTGTCTGCTAGTGTAATCTAATTTCAGTTGCCTGCCTGCCAGCGTGTGTGCCAGGCACACTTGCCAAGTTAGTGCCACCACTCATATTTGTTGTAACAGTAGTATAAATATTTAAAAAAAAAACTTTTTTGACTGTGAAACATCAGTCTGCTAGTGTAATCTAATTGCAGTTGCCTGCCTACCAGCGTCCAAGTGAGTGCCACCACTCATATTTGTTGTAACAGTAGTGTAAATATTTAAAAAAAAAACTTTTTTGACTGTGAAACAACAGTCTGCTAGTGTAATCTAAATGCAGTTACCTGCCTGCCAGCGTGTGTCCCAGGCCCACTTGCCAACTAGTGCCACCAATCATATTTCTTATAACAGTAGTGTAAATATTTAAAAAAAAACTTTTTTGACTGTGAAACATCAGTCTGCTAGTGTAATCTAATTGCAGTTGCCTGCCTACCAGCGTCCAAGTTAGTGCCACCACTCATATTTGTTGTAACAGTAGTGTAAATATTTAAAAAAAAACTTTTTTGACTGTGAAACAACAGTCTGCTAGTGTAATATAAATGTAGTTGCCTGCCTGCCAGCGTGTGTGCCAGGCCGACTTGCCAACTAGTGCCACCAATCATATTTCTTATAACAGTAGTGTAAATATTAAAAAAAAAAAATTTGACTGTGAAACATCAGTCTGCTAGTGTAATCTAATTTCAGTTGCCTGCCTGCCTGCCTGCCTGCCTGCCTGCCTGCCTGCCTGCCTGCCAGCGTGTGTGCCAGGCACACTTGCCAAGTTAGTGCCACCACTCATATTTGTTGTAACAGTAGTGTAAATATTTAAAAAAAAACTTTTTTGACTGTGAAACATCAATCTGCTAGTGTAATCTAATTGCAGTTGCCTGCCTGCCAGCGTGTGTGCCAGGCCCACTTGCAAAGTTAGTGCCACCACTCATATTTAAAGTAACAGTAGTGTAAATATTTAAAAAAAAACTTTTTTGTCTGTGAAACATCAGTCTGCTAGTGTAATCTAATTGCAGTTGCCTGCCTACCAGCGTCCAAGTTAGTGCCACCACTCATATTTGTTGTAACAGTAGTGTAAATATTTAAAAAAACAACTTTTTTGACTGTGAAACAACAGTCTGCTAGTGTAATCTAAATGCAGTTGCCTGCCTGCCAGCGTGTGTGCCAGGCCCACTTGCCAACTAGTGCCACCAATCATATTTCTTATAACAGTAGTGTAAATATTAAAAAAAAAGAATTTTTAACTGTGAAACATCAGTCTGCTAGTGTAATCTAATTTCAGTTGCCTGCCTGCCTGCCTGCCAGTGTGTGTGCCAGGCACACTTGCCAAGTTAGTGCCACCACTCATATTTGTTGTAACAGTAGTATAAATATTTAAAAAAAAACTTTTTTGACTGTGAAACATCAGTCTGCTAGTGTAATCTAATTGCAGTTGCCTGCCTGCAAGCGTGTGTCCGAGGCCCACTTGCCAACTAGTGCCACCACTAATATTTGTTGTAACAGTAGTGTAAATATTTTAAAAAAAACTTTTTTGACTGAAACATCAGTCTGCTAGTGTAATCTAAATGCAGTTGCCTGCATGCAAGCGTGTGTGCCAGGCCCACTTGCCAAGTTAGTGCCACCACTCATATTTAAAGTAACAGTAGTGTAAATATTTAAAAAAAACTTTTTTCACTGTGAAACATCAGTCTGCTAGTGTAATCTAATTGCAGTTGCCTGCCTACCAGCGTCCAAGTTAGTGCCACCACTCATATTTGTTGTAACAGTAGTGTAAATATTTAAAAAAAAAAACTTTTTTGACTGTGAAACATCAATCTGCTAGTGTAATCTTATTGCAGTTGCCTGCCTGCCAGCGTGTGTGCCAGGCCCACTTGCAAAGTTAGTGCCACCACTCATATTTGTTGTAACAGTAGTGTAAATATTAAAAAAAAAACTTTTTTGACTGAAACATCAGTCTGCTAGTATAATCTAATTGCAGTTGCCTGCATGCAAGCGTATGTGCCAGGCACATTTGCCAAGTTAGTGCCACAACTCATATTTGTTGTAACAGTAGTGTAAATATTTAAAAAAAAAAAATTTTTTGACTGAAACATCAGTCTGCTAGTATAATCTAATTGCAGTTGCCTGCATGCAAGCGTATGTGCCAGGCACATTTGCCAAGTTAGTGCCACCACTCATATTTGTTGTAACAGTAGTGTAAATATTTTTTAAAAAAAACTTTTTTGACTGTGAAACATCAGTCTGCTAGTGTAATCTAATTGCAGTTGCCTGCCTGCCAGCGTGTGTGCCAGGCGCACTTGCCAAGTTAGTGCCACCACTCATATTTGTTGTAACAGTAGTGTAAATATTTAAAAAAAAAAATTTTGACTGTGAAACATCAGTCTGCTAGTGTAATCTAATTGCAGTTGCCTGCCTACCAGCGTCCAAGTTAGTGCCACCACTCATATTTGTTGTAACAGTAGTGTAAATATTAAAAAAAAAACTTTTTGACTGTGAAACATCAGTCTGCTAGTGTAATCTAATTTCAGTTGCCTGCCTGCCTGCCAGCGTGTGTGCCAGGCACACTTGCCAAGTTAGTGCCACCACTCATATTTGTTGTAACAGTAGTGTAAATATTTTAAAAAAAACTTTTTTGACTGTGAAACATCAGTCTGCTAGTGTAATCTAATTGCAGTTGCCTGCCTACCAGCGTCCAAGTTAGTGCCACCACTCATATTTGTTGTAACAGTAGTGTAAATATTTAAAAAAAAAACTTTTTTGACTGTGAAACAACAGTCTGCTAGTGTAATCTAAATGCAGTTGCCTGCCTGCCAGCGTGTGTGCCAGGCCCACTTGCCAACTAGTGCCACCAATCATATTTCTTATAACAGTAGTGTAAATATTAAAAAAAAAATTTGACTGTGAAACATCAGTCTGCTAGTGTAATCTAATTTCAGTTGCCTGCCTGCCAGCGTGTGTGCCAGGCACACTTGCCAAGTTAGTGCCACCACTCATATTTGTTGTAACAGTAGTATAAATATTTTAAAAAAAACTTTTTTGACTGTGAAACATCAGTCTGCTAGTGTAATCTAATTGCAGTTGCCTGCCTGCCAGCGTGTGTGCCAGGCCCACTTGCCAAGTTAGTGCCACCACTCATATTTAAAGTAACAGTAGTGTAAATATTTAAAAAAAACTTTTTTCACTGTGAAACATCAGTCTGCTAGTGTAATCTAATTGCAGTTGCCTGCCTACCAGCGTCCAAGTTCGTGCCACCACTCATATTTGTTGTAACAGTAGTGTAAATATTTAAAAAAAAAAACTTTTTTGACTGTGAAACATCAATCTGCTAGTGTAATCTTATTGCAGTTGCCTGCCTGCCAGCGTGTGTGCCAGGCCCACTTGCAAAGTTAGTGCCACCACTCATATTTGTTGTAACAGTAGTGTAAATATTAAAAAAAAAACTTTTTTGACTGAAACATCAGTCTGCTAGTATAATCTAATTGCAGTTGCCTGCATGCAAGCGTATGTGCCAGGCACATTTGCCAAGTTAGTGCCACAACTCATATTTGTTGTAACAGTAGTGTAAATATTTAAAAAAAAAAATTTTTTTGACTGAAACATCAGTCTGCTAGTATAATCTAATTGCAGTTGCCTGCATGCAAGCGTATGTGCCAGGCACATTTGCCAAGTTAGTGCCACCACTCATATTTGTTGTAACAGTAGTGTAAATATTTTTTAAAAAAAACTTTTTTGACTGTGAAACATCAGTCTGCTAGTGTAATCTAATTGCAGTTGCCTGCCTGCCAGCGTGTGTGCCAGGCGCACTTGCCAAGTTAGTGCCACCACTCATATTTGTTGTAACAGTAGTGTAAATATTTTAAAAAAAAAATTTTGACTGTGAAACATCAGTCTGCTAGTGTAATCTAATTGCAGTTGCCTGCCTACCAGCGTCCAAGTTAGTGCCACCACTCATATTTGTTGTAACAGTAGTGTAAATATTAAAAAAAAAACTTTTTGACTGTGAAACATCAGTCTGCTAGTGTAATCTAATGTCAGTTGCCTGCCTGCCTGCCAGCGTGTGTGCCAGGCACACTTGCCAAGTTAGTGCCACCACTCATATTTGTTGTAACAGTAGTGTAAATATTTTAAAAAAAACTTTTTTGACTGTGAAACATCAGTCTGCTAGTGTAATCTAATTGCAGTTGCCTGCCTACCAGCGTCCAAGTTAGTGCCACCACTCATATTTGTTGTAACAGTAGTGTAAATATTAAAAAAAAAAACTTTTTTGACTGTGAAACAACAGTCTGCTAGTGTAATCTAAATGCAGTTGCCTGCCTGCCAGCGTGTGTGCCAGGCCCACTTGCCAACTAGTGCCACCAATCATATTTCTTATAACAGTAGTGTAAATATTAAAAAAAAAATTTGACTGTGAAACATCAGTCTGCTAGTGTAATCTAATTTCAGTTGCCTGCCTGCCAGCGTGTGTGCCAGGCACACTTGCCAAGTTAGTGCCACCACTCATATTTGTTGTAACAGTAGTATAAATATTTTAAAAAAAACTTTTTTGACTGTGAAACATCAGTCTGCTAGTGTAATCTAATTGCAGTTGCCTGCCTGCCAGCGTGTGTGCCAGGCCCACTTGCCAACTAGTGCCACCACTCATATTTGTTGTAACAGTAGTGTAAATATTTAAAAAAAAAACTTTTTTGACTGTGAAACATCAGTCTGCTAGTGTAATCTAATTGCAGTTGCCTGCATGCAAGCATGTGTGCCAGGCCCACTTGCCAGGTTAGAGCCACCATTCATATTTAAAGTAACAGTAGTGTAAATATTTAAAAAAAAACTTTTTAGACTGTGAAACATCAGTCTGCTAGTGTAATCTAATTGCAGTTGCCTGCCTACCAGCGTCCAAGTTAGTGCCACCACTCATATTTGTTGTAACAGTAGTGTAAATATTTTAAAAAAAACTTTTTTGACTGTGAAACAACAGTCTGCTAGTGTAATCTAAATGTAGTTGCCTGCCTGCCAGCGTGTGTGCCAGGCCCACTTGCCAACTAGTGCCACCAATCATATTTCTTATAACAGTAGTGTAAATATTAAAAAAAAAAAAAAATTTGACTGTGAAACATCAGTCTGCTAGGGTAATCTAATTTCAGTTGCCTGCCTGCCTGCCTGCCAGTGTGTGTGCCAGGCACACTTGCCAAGTTAGTGCCACCACTCATATTTGTTGTAACAGTAGTGTAAATATTTTAAAAAAAACTTTTTTGACTGTGAAACTTCAATCTGCTAGTGTAATCTAATTGCAGTTGCCTGCCTGCCAGCGTGTGTGCCAGGCCCACTTGCAAAGTTAGTGCCACCACTCATATTTAAAGTAACAGTAGTGTAAATATTTAAAAAAAAACTTTTTTGTCTGTGAAACATCAGTCTGCTAGTGTAATCTAATTGCAGTTGCCTGCCTACCAGCGTCCAAGTTAGTGCCACCACTCATATTTGTTGTAACAGTAGTGTAAATATTTTAAAAAAAAACTTTTTTGACTGTGAAACAACAGTCTGCTAGTGTAATCTAAATGCAGTTGCCTGCCTGCCAGCGTGTGTGCCAGGCCCACTTGCCAACTAGTGCCACCAATCATATTTCTTATAACAGTAGTGTAAATATTAAAAAAAAAGAATTTTTGACTGTGAAACATCAGTCTGCTAGTGTAATCTAATTTCAGTGGCCTGCCTGCCTGCCTGCCAGCGTGTGTGCCAGGCACACTTGCCAAGTTAGTGCCACCACTCATATTTGTTGTAACAGTAGTATAAATATTTTTAAAAAAACTTTTTTGACTGTGAAACATCAGTCTGCTAGTGTAATCTAATTGCAGTTGCCTTCCTGCAAGCGTGTGTGCCAGGCCCACTTGCCAACTAGTGCCACCACTAATATTTGCTGTAACAGTAGTGTAAATATTTAAAAAAAAAACTTTTTTGACTGTGAAACATCAGTCTGCTAGTGTAATCTAATTGCAGTTGCCTGCATGCAAGCGTGTGTGCCAGGCCCACTTGCCAAGTTAGTGCCACCACTCATATTTAAAGTAACAGTAGTGTAAATATTTAAAAAAAAACTTTTTTGACTGTGAAACATCAGTCTGCTAGTGTAATCTAATTGCAGTTGCCTGCCTACCAGCGTCCAAGTTAGTGCCACCACTCATATTTGTTGTAACAGTAGTGTAAATATTTAAAAAAAAAACATTTTTGACTGTGAAACATCAGTCTGCTGGTGTAATCTAATTGCAGTTGCCTGCCTGCCAGTGTGTGTGCCAGGCCCACTTGCAAAGTTAGTGCCACCACTCATATTTGTTGTAATAGTAGTGTAAATATTAAAAAAAAACTTTTTTGACTGAAACATCAGTCTGCTAGTATAATCTAATTGCAGTTGCCTGCATGCAAGCGTATGTGCCAGGCACATTTGCCAAGTTAGTGCCACAACTCATTTTTGTTGTAACAGTAGCGTAAATATTTTAGAAAAAAATTTTTTTGACTGAAACTTCAGTCTGCTAGTATAATCTAATTGCAGTTGCCTGCATGCAAGCGTATGTGCCAGGCCCATTTGCCAAGTTAGTGCCATCACTCATATTTGTTGTAACAGTAGTGTAAATATTTTTTAGAAAAAACTTTTTTGACTGTGAAACATCAGTCTGCTAGTGTAATCTAATTGCAGTTGCCTGCCTGCCTGCCAGCGTGTGTGCCAGGCCCACTTGCCAAGTTAGTGCCACCACTCATATTTGTTGTAACAGTAGTGTAAATATTTTAAAAAAACTTTTTTGACTGTGAAACATCAGTCTGCTAGTGTAATCTAATTGCAGTTGCCTGCCTACCAGCGTCCAAGTTAGTGCCACCACTCATATTTGTTGTAACAGTAGTGTAAATATTAAAAAAAAAACTTTTTGACTGTGAATCATCAGTCTGCTAGTGTAATCTAATTTCAGTTGCCTGCCTGCCTGCCAGCGTGTGTGCCAGGCACACTTGCCAAGTTAGTGCCACCACTCATATTTGTTGTAACAGTAGTGTAAATATTTAAAAAAAAACTTTTTTGACTGTGAAACATCAGTCTGCTAGTGTAATCTAATTGCAGTTGCCTGCCTACCAGCGTCCAAGTTAGTGCAACCACTCATATTTGTTGTAACAGTAGTGTAAATATTTTTAAAAAAACTTTTTTGACTGTGAAACAACAGTCTGCTAGTGTAATCTAAATGTAGTTGCGTGCCTGCCAGCGTGTGTGCCAGGCCCACTTGCCAACTAGTGCCACCAATCATATTTCTTATAACAGTAGTGTAAATATTAAAAAAAAAAATTTTTGACTGTGAAACATCAGTCTGCTAGTGTAATCTAATTTCAGTTGCCTGCCTGCCTGCCTGCCAGCGTGTGTGCCAGGCACACTTGCCAAGTTAGTGCCACCACTCATATTTGTTGTAACAGTAATGTAAACATTTTAAAAAAAACTTTTTTGACTGTGAAACATCAGTCTGCTAGTGTAATCTAATTGCAGTTGCCTGCCTACCAGCGTCCAAGTTAGTGCCACCACTCATATTTGTTGTAACAGTAGTGTAAATATTTTAAAAAAAACTTTTTTGACTGTGAAACATCAGTCTGCTAGTGTAATCTAATTGCAGTTGCCTGACTGCCAGCGTGTGTGCCAGGCCCACTTGCCAAGTTAGTGCCACCACTCATATTTAAAGTAACAGTAGTGTAAATATTTAAAAAAAAACTTTTTTGTCTGTGAAACATCAGTCTGCTAGTGTAATCTAATTGCAGTTGCCTGCCTACCAGCGTCCAAGTTAGTGCCACCACTCATATTTGTTGTAACAGTAGTGTAAATATTTTAAAAAAAAACTTTTTTGACTGTGAAACAACAGTCTGCTAGTGTAATCTAAATGCAGTTGCCTGCCTGCCAGCGTGTGTGCCAGGCCCACTTGCCAACTAGTGCCACCAATCATATTTCTTATAACAGTAGTGTAAATATTAAAAAAAAAGAATTTTTGACTGTGAAACATCAGTCTGCTAGTGTAATCTAATTTCAGTTGCCTGCCTGCCAGCGTGTGTGCCAGGCACACTTGCCAAGTTAGTGCCACCACTCATATTTGTTGTAACAGTAGTATAAATATTTTTAAAAAAACTTTTTTGACTGTGAAACATCAGTCTGCTAGTGTAATCTAATTGCAGTTGCCTGCCTGCAAGCGTGTGTGCCAGGCCCACTTGCCAACTAGTGCCACCACTAATATTTGTTGTAACAGTAGTGTAAATATTTAAAAAAAAAACTTTTTTGACTGTGAAACATCAGTCTGCTAGTGTAATCTAATTGCAGTTGCCTGCATGCAAGCGTGTGTGCCAGGCCCACTTGCCAAGTTAGTGCCACCACTCATATTTAAAGTAACAGTAGTGTAAATATTTAAAAAAAAACTTTTTTGACTGTGAAACATCAGTCTGCTAGTGTAATCTAATTGCAGTTGCCTGCCTACCAGCGTCCAAGTTAGTGCCACCACTCATATTTGTTGTAACAGTAGTGTAAATATTTAAAAAAAAAAAATTTTTGACTGTGAAACATCAAACTGCTAGTGTAATCTAATTGCAGTTGCCTGCCTGCCAGCGTGTGTGCCAGGCCCACTTGCAAAGTTAGTGCCACCACTCATATTTGTTGTAATAGTAGTGTAAATATTAAAAAAAAACTTTTTTGACTGAAACATCAGTCTGCTAGTATAATCTAATTGCAGTTGCCTGCATGCAAGCGTATGTGCCAGGCACATTTGCCAAGTTAGTGCCACAACTCATTTTTGTTGTAACAGTAGCGTAAATATTTTAGAAAAAAATTTTTTTGACTGAAACTTCAGTCTGCTAGTATAATCTAATTGCAGTTGCCTGCATGCAAGCGTATGTGCCAGGCCCATTTGCCAAGTTAGTGCCATCACTCATATTTGTTGTAACAGTAGTGTAAATATTTTTTAGAAAAAACTTTTTTGACTGTGAAACATCAGTCTGCTAGTGTAATCTAATTGCAGTTGCCTGCCTGCCTGCCAGCGTGTGTGCCAGGCCCACTTGCCAAGTTAGTGCCACCACTCATATTTGTTGTAACAGTAGTGTAAATATTTAAAAAAAACTTTTTTGACTGTGAAACATCAGTCTGCTAGTGTAATCTAATTGCAGTTGCCTGCCTACCAGCGTCCAAGTTAGTGCCACCACTCATATTTGTTGTAACAGTAGTGTAAATATTAAAAAAAAAACTTTTTGACTGTGAATCATCAGTCTGCTAGTGTAATCTAATTTCAGTTGCCTGCCTGCCTGCCAGCGTGTGTGCCAGGCACACTTGCCAAGTTAGTGCCACCACTCATATTTGTTGTAACAGTAGTGTAAATATTTAAAAAAAAAACTTTTTTGACTGTGAAACATCAGTCTGCTAGTGTAATCTAATTGCAGTTGCCTGCCTACCAGCGTCCAAGTTAGTGACACCACTCATATTTGTTGTAAAAGTAGTGTAAATATTTTTAAAAAAACTTTTTTGACTGTGAAACAACAGTCTGCTAGTGTAATCTAAATATAGTTGCCAGCCTGCCAGCGTGTGTGCCAGGCCCACTTGCCAACTAGTGCCACCAATCATATTTCTTATAACAGTAGTGTAAATATTAAAAAAAAAACTTTTTGACTGTGAAACATCAGTCTGCTAGTGTAATCTAATTTCAGTTGCCTGCCTGCCTGCCTGCCAGCGTGTGTGCCAGGCACACTTGCCAAGTTAGTGCCACCACTCATATTTGTTGTAACAGTAATGTAAACATTTTAAAAAAAACTTTTTTGACTGTGAAACATCAGTCTGCTAGTGTAATCTAATTGCAGTTGCCTGCCTACCAGCGTCCAAGTTAGTGCCACCACTCATATTTGTTGTAACAGTAGTGTAAATATTTTAAAAAAAACTTTTTTGACTGTGAAACATCAGTCTGCTAGTGTAATCTAATTGCAGTTGCCTGACTGCCAGCGTGTGTGCCAGGCCCACTTGCCAAGTTAGTGCCACCACTCATATTTGTTGTAACAGTAGTGTAAATATTTAAAAAAAAAACTTTTTTGACTGTGAAACATCAGTCTGCTAGTGTAATCTAATTGCAGTTGCCTGCCTGCCAGTGTGTGTGCCAGGCCCACTTGCAAAGTTAGTGCCACCACTCATATTTGTTGTAACAGTAGTGTAAATATTTAAAAAAAAACTTTTTTGACTGTGAAACATCAGTCTGCTAGTGTAATCTAATTGCAGTTGCCTGCATACCAGCGTCCAAGTTAGTGTCACCACTCATATTTGTTGCAACATTAGTGTAAATATTAAAAAAAAAACATTTTGACTGTGAAACATCAGTCTGCTAGTGTAATCTAATTTCAGTTGCCTGCCTGCCTCCCAGCGTGTGTGCCAGGCACACTTGCCAAGTTAGTGCCACCACTCATATTTGTTGTAACAGTAGTGTAAATATTTTTGTAATATTTTTTTGACTGTGAAACATCAGTCTGCTAGTGTAATCTAATTGCAATTGACTGCCTGCCAGCTTGTGTGCCAGGCCCACTTGCCAACTAGTGCCACCAATTGTATTTGTTATAACAGTAGTGTAAATACTTAAAAAAAAAACTTTTTTGACTTGAAACATCAGTCTGCTAGTGTAATCTAATTGCAGTTGCCTGCCAGCGTGTATGCCAGGCCCACTTGCCAAGTTAGTGCCACCACTCATATTTGTTGTAACAGTAGTGTAAATATTTAAAAAAAAAAAACTTTTTGGTCTGTGAAACATCAATCTGCTAGTGTAATCTAATTGCAGTTGCCTGCCTGCCAGCGTGTGTGCCAGGCCCACTTGCCACCACTCATATTTGTTGTAACAGTAGTGTAAATATTTAAAAAATAAACTTTTTTGACTGTGAAACATCAGTGTACTTTTTTGTGTCAGGCTCACAGCGTATACTGTGCCCACTTGCCCAGTGCCACCACTCATATATTGTTTAATAGTAGTGTAAGTGTACATTTAAAAAAATAAACTTTTTTGATTGTGAAACATCAGTCTGCTTTTTTGTGTCATGCTCACAGCGTATACTGTGCCCACTTGCCCAGTGGAACCACTCATATCTTGTTTAATAGTAGTGTAAGTGTACATTTAAAAACATAAACTTTTTGGATTGTGAAACATCAGTCTGCTTTTTTGTGTCAGGCTCACAGCGTATACTGTGCCCACTTGCCCAGTGGCACCACTCATATTTTGTTTAATAGTAGTGTAAGTGTACATTTAAAAAAAAAATGACAAGCAGGGGCAGGCCACCCTGCAGGTGCTGTCGTGGTCGTGGTGTTGTGATTCCCTTTGACCCTACAATAATGCCCAGTGTTCAGAGGCCACGTACCATGAACGCGAAAAGTTCTGAGGAGGACCTAGTTGACTGGCTAACACAGGACAACCAATCTTCTACAGATTCCACTCGGAACCTTGATGCACCATCCACCTCCAGCTTAGCTTCAGGCACCTTTCAAGTGACCAGTGCCACTAGCCCGCCTGCCACCACCACCAACACTAGCACCACAGCCGCTTCACTTGATCTGTCAGAGGAGTTATTGACACATCAGTTGGAAGAAATGAGTGATGCGCAACCATCATTGATAGAGGATGTAGATAACAGTGATATGTCTCAGTAAGGCAGCATTACAGACATGGACGTACGGTGGGATGATGATGATGATGATGATGATGTTGTACCCGCTGCTGCTTCCTTTGTTGATTTGTCAGATACAAGTGAAGCAGTTGATCATGATGCGTCCGTGGATGTCATGTGGGTGCCCGCTAGAAGAGAAGAAAAAGAGGGGGAAAGTTCAGATGGGGAGACAGAGAGGAGGAGGAGGAGATGAGTTGGAAGCAGGGGGAGGTCGTTGCAAGGAGCTAGTGGCACAGTCAGACAGCATGCACCAGCACCCGGGGACAGCCAGACAGCACGCCAATCAACGCATGCTGTTGCCACCACCAGAATGCCAACATCGCAGAGCTCAGCAGTGTGGAATTTTTTTTATGTGTCTGCCTCTGGATCAGTGGCTGACTCTGCACTAACTGGAGATCGGCAAAGTGGTTTCTGACAACGGAAGTAACTTGGTGGCGGCATTAAAATTGGGCAAGTTTACACATTTGCCGTGCATGGCACATGTGTGTAATCTGATTGTAAAAATCTTTGTGCATAAGTACCCAGGCTTACAGGACGTCCTGAAGCAGGCCAGGATGGTGTGTGGCCATTTCAGGCATTCCTACACGGCCATGGCGCACTTGTCAGATATCCAGCATCAAAACAACCTGCCAGTGAGGCGCTTGATTTGCGACAGCCCGACACGTTGGAATTCAACACTCCTAATGTTCGACCGCCTGCTCGAACAAGAAAAAGCTGTTAACGAGTATTTGTATGACCGGGGTGCTAGAACAGCCTCTGGGGAGCTGGGAATTTTTTTTGCCACGTTACTGGACGCTCATGCGCAATGCCTGTAGGCTCATGCGTCTTTTTGAGGAGGTGACAAACCTAGTCAGTCGCACCGAAGGCACCATCAGAGACATCATACAATTTGTTTTCTTCCTGGAGCGTGCCCTGCGAAGAGTGCTGGATCAGGCCATAGATGAGCATAAAGAGGAAGAGTTGTGGTCACCATCACCACCAGAAACAGCCTTATCAGCATTGCTTGCTGGACCAGCGGCAACGCAGGAAAAGGATTGTGAGGAAGAGGAGTCAGAGGAGGAATGTGGCTTTGAGGAGGAGGAGGGAGACCAAGCACAACAGGCATCCCAGGGTGCTCATTGTCACCTATCTGGTACCCGTGGTGTTGTACGTGGCTGGGGGGAAGGAGATACCTTCAGTGAGATCAGTGAGGACGTGGAACAGGACATGAGTAGCTCAGCATCCAACCTTGTGCAAATGGAGTCTTTCATGCTGTCGTGCCTGTTGAGGGACACTCGTATAAAAAAGCTGAAGGAGAATAAACTGTACTGGGTGTCCACGCTACTAGACCCCTGGTATAAGCATAAAGTGACTGAAATGTTACTGAATTCCTGCAAATCAGAAAGGATGGAGCAGTTCAAAAATAAATTAAAAAGTATGCTTTACACAGCGTATAAGGGTGATGTCACAGCACAACGAGATTTTAACAGGGGAAGAGGTGAAAGTAATACTCCTCCTCCCACGACCATGCGGGCAAGGACAAGAAACTTTCCAGATGTGTTGTTGATGGAGGACATGCAGACCTTTTTAACTCCTGTGCATCGCCACAGCCTTTTGGGATCCAGCCTCAGAGAACGACTCAACCGACAGGTAGCAGACTACCTCGCCTTAACTGCAGATCTTGACACTCTGAGGAGCGATGAACCCCTTGACTACTGGGTATGCAGGCTTGACCTGTGGCCTGAGCTATCCCAATTTGCAATAGAACTTCTGGCCTGCCCCGCTTCAAGTGTCCTGTCAGAAAGGACCTTCAGTGCAGCAGGAGGTATTGTCACTGAGAAGAGAAGTCGCCTAGGTCAAAAAAGTCTTGATTACCTCACCTTTATTAAAATGAATGAGGGATGGATCCCGAAGGGACTGACATTGGGCGATACATTTGAGTAAAAAATGCCTGATGAGATGAGCTGCCTTGGGCTAAAAATGGTCCACATGCTGCTGTATTTTATCTTTGAATTCTGGATGACTTGTGTGACTTATCCGCCAACAACTAGGGTTCAAGCCGCAATATTTTAGGGCACTTTCTGCCTGGGAAACAAACATCAACAGGGATTAGACACATTAGATTGCACGCGCAGTGCCCCAAATTTGAAGTAGGAGGACCGACCAAGCATCTTTTTCCATCTCCCGGTTCCTAAAATCTATGCCATATACACGTCCCCTGATAGGGGACGTAACAGGGATTAAACTGATAAGAATAGTACTACTTAACACACCACTCCTATCTGGTGGCACAGTAGATTGCACGCGCAGTGCCCCAAATTTGAAGTAGGAAGACCTACCAAGCATCTTTTTCCATCTCCTGGTTCCTAAAAAATATCTCTGTGTTCCTAAAATTTATGCCATACATGTACTCGATTGTGCAAAAGGAAGTAATGGCATATGGGGTCTTTCATGCTGTCGTGCCTGTTGAGGGTCGGGGACCCTCGTATAAAAAGGCTGAAGGAGAACGACCTGTACTGGGTGTCCAAGCATCTTTTTCCATCTCCCGGTTCCTAAAAATTATCTCTGGGTTCCTAAAATCGATGCCATACCTGTACTCGATTGTGCAAAAGGAAGTCATGGCATATGGGGTCTTTCATGCTGTCGTGCCTGTTGAAGTTCGGGGACCCTTGTATAAAAAGGCTGAAGGAGAACGACCTGTACTGGTTGTCCAAGCATCTTTTTCCATCTCCCGGTTCCGAAAATCCATGCCATATACACGTCCCCTGGCGCCGCAACTGCCTCTGGGAACCTTACCATGGGTCACAGACAGCACGTCTTGTAATTCTCTGTCTTGGAAATTATATATTTATCAGATCTATCTATTTATCTATCAAATCTATCTAACTATCAATCGTATCTATCAAATGTATATCGCATCTATTGATCTATGTAAACTATGTATTTATCTATCAAATCTATCTATCTCGTGGCCGGACTGTTTTATGACAGCCACTGGTGTTTCGGCCAAATGTCTGTTGGACAAATGTCCGTCGGCTAAAAGTCCGGCCACGATTGCACGTGCAGTGCCCCAAATTTGAAGTAGGAGGACCGACCAAGCATCTTTTTCCTTCTCCCGGTTCCGAAAATCCCTGCCATATACATGTCCCGTGGCGCCGCAACTGCCTCTGGGAACCTTACCATTGGTCCCAGACCACACGTCTTGTAATTCTCTGCCTGGAAAATTATATATTTATCAAATCTATCTATTTATCTATCAAATCTATCTAACTATCAATCGTATCTATCAAATGTATATTGCATCTATTGATCTATGTAATCCATGTATCTATCTATCAAATCTATCTATCTCGTGGTTTTCTTTGGGAGTTTTGCCATGGATCCCCCTCCGGCATGCCACAGTCCAGGTGTTAGTCCCCTTGAAATAACTTTTCCATCACTATTGTGGCCAGAAAGAGTCCCTGTTGGTTTTAAAGTTCACCTGCCTATTGAAGTCAATGGCAGTTCACCCAGTTCGCCGGTTCGCAAACAGTTGTGGATCTTCGAGTCCGCCGTTCGTAAACCGAAATTTTTAGGTTTGCGACATCACTACTTATCATGAGTTTACACTTCAAGGTTTTTGTTTTAGTGCAAATATCGTCTTAGTGTCACAAATGATTTAGCGTTAATACATTAGAAGCCCAAGAGGGTGACTCACCAGAATACGAAAGATAGAATTTTTTTCCTTCCTCTCACAAGGATAAGGAGTTCAGCTAGCCATTTACCGAGACTATGACCCGGACCTGAATACTTTCGCCAAAGTTATCAAAAAAGCTGTCAAGAAGCCGCGCACCAAGTACGGTGCGATGAGCAGCAGACTGTTGTTAACTGACAGTCATCGATCTTGCTGCTCATCGGCTTCTTTGCAGCTTTCTTGCTAGCCTGTCACTAAGCACCCACACTAAACTATACTGTTTTACCCTCTAAACCGCCGCTCCCTGAGCCCCCGCACCTAAATAAAGTTATTACCCCCTAAACAGCCGCTCCTGGACCCCGCTGCAACTATAATAAATATATTAACCCCTAAACCGCCACTCCCGGACCCCGCCGCCACCTACATTATACCTATTAACCCCTAATCTACCACCCCCTATACCGCCACCACCTACATAAAGTTATTAACCCCTATCCTGCCGATCCCGGACCCCGCCGCAAATAAATTAATTGTTGAACCCCTAAACCGCCGCAAACGGACCCGCCCCCAACTACATTACATTTATTAACAACTATCCTGCCCCCTCTACACCGCCGCCACCTACAGTACATTGATTAACCCCTAATCTACCCCCCTACGCCGCCACCAATATATTAAATGAATTAACCCCAAAACCTAAGTCTAACCCTAACCCTAAAACCCCCCTAACTTAAATATTATTTAAATTAATCTAAAAAAATATTCCTATAATTAAATAAATTATTTCTATTTAAAACTAAATACCTATACAATAAACCCTAAGACCTAGATTTGGAGTTTGGCGTTAGCCATGAAAACCAGCGTTAGAGGCTCCTAACGCTGGTTTTAGGCTAACTCCGGTATTTGGAGTCACTCAAAATAGGGTCTAACGCTCACTTTTCAGCCGCGACTTTTCCATACCGCAGATCCCCTTACGTAAATTGCGTATCCTATCTTTTCAATGGGATCTTTCTAACTCCGGTATTTAGAGTCGTTTCTGCAGTGAGCGTTAGACCTCTAACGACAAAACTCCAGCCGCAGGAAAAAAGTCAGTAGTTAAGAGCTTTCTGGGCTAACGCCGGTTTATAAAGCTCTTAACTACTGTGCTCTAAAGTACACTAACACCCATAAACTACCTATGTACCCCTAAACCGAGGCCCCCCCACATCGCCGCCACTCGATTAAATTTTTTAACCCCTAATCTGCCGACCGCCACCTACGTTATCCTTATGTACCCCTAATCTGCTGCCCCTAACACCGCCGACCCCTATATTATATTTATTAACCCCTAATCTGCCCCCCACAACGTCGCAGCCAGCTACCTACAATAATTAACCCCTAATCTGCCGACCGCAAAGCGCCGCCACCTACGTTATACTTATGTACCCCTAATCTGCTGCCCCTAACACCGCCGACCCCTATATTATATTTATTAACCCCTAATCTGCCCCCCACAACGTCGCCTCCACCTGCCTACACTTATTAACCCCTAATCTGCCGACCGGACCGCACCGCTATTATTATAAAGTTATTAACCCCTAATCTGCCTCACTAACCCTATAATAAATAGTATTAACCCCTAATCTGCCCTCCCTAACATCGCCGACACCTAACTTCAAACATTAACCCCTAATCTGCCGACTGGAGCTCACCGCTATTCTAATAAATGTATTAACCCCTAAAGCTAAGTCTAACCCTAACACTAACACCCCCCTAAATTAAATATAATTTAAATCTAACAAAATTAATTATCTCTTATTAAATAAATTATTCCTATTTAAAGCTAAATACTTACCTGTAAAATAAACCCTAATATAGCTACAATATAAATTATAATTATATTGTAGCTATTTTAGGATTAATATTTATTTTACAGGCAACTTTGTAATTATTTTAACCAGGTACAATAGCTATTAAATAGTTAAGAACTATTTAATAGCTACAATAGTTAAAATAATTACAAAATTACCTGTAAAATAAATCCTAACCTAAGTTACAATTAAACCTAACACTACACTATCAATAAATTAATTAAATTAAATACCTACAATTATCTACAATTAACCTAACACTACACTATCAATAAATTAATTAAATACAATTCCTACAAATAAATACAATTAAATAAACTAGCTAAAGTACAAAAAATAAAAAAGAACTAAGTTACAAAAAATAAAAAAATATTTACAAACATAATAAAAATATTACAACAATTTTAAACTAATTACACCTACTCTAAGCCCCCTAATAAAATAACAAAGCCCCCCAAAATAAAAAAAATGCCCTACCCTATTCTAAATTACTAAAGTTCAAAGCTCTTTTACCTTACCAGCCCTGAACAGGGCCCTTTGCGGGGCATGCCCCAAGAAGTTCAGCTCTTTTGCCTGTAAAAAATAAAATACAATACCCCAACATTACAACCCACCACCCACATACCCCTAATCTAACCCAAACCCCCCTTAAATAAACCTAACACTAAGCCCCTGAAGATCATCCTACCTTGTCTTCACCATACCAGGTTCACCGATCCGTCCTGGCTCCAAAATCTTCATCCAACCCAAGCAGGGTGCTGGCGATCCATCATCCGGCAGCTGAAGAGGTCCAGAAGAGGCTCCAAAGTCTTCATCCTATCCGGGAAGAAGAGTAGATCCAGACCAGCAACCATCATCTTCCAAGCGGCATCTTCTATCTTCATCCGATGAGGACCGGCTCCATCCTGAAGACCTCCACCGCGGACTCATCTTCATCCGGCGACGTCCAACTGAAGAATGACGGTTCCTTTAAGGGACGTCATCCAAGATGGCGTCCCTCGAATTCTGATTGGCTGATAAGATTCTATCAGCCAATCGGAATTAAGGTAGGAATATTCTGATTGGCTGATGGAGTCAGCCAATCAGAATCAAGTTCAATCCGATTGGCTGATCCAATCAGCCAATCAGATTGAGCTCGCATTCTATTGGCTTTTGCGATCAGCCAATAGAATGCGAGCTCAATCTGATTGGCTGATCGGATCAGCCAATCGGATTGAACTTGATTCTGATTGGCTGACTCCATCAGCCAATCAGAATATTCCTACCTTAATTCCGATTGGCTGATAGAATCCTATCAGCCAATCGGAATTTGAGGGACGCCATCTTGGATGACATCATTTAAAGGAACCGTCATTCGTCGTTCAGTCGTCGGCCAGGATGGATGTTCCGCGCTGGAGGTCTTCAGGATCCTGCCGCTCCGCTCCGGATGGATGACCATAGAAGATACCGCTTGGATGAAGACTTCAATCTGATGGAAGACCTCTTCTGCCCCGCTTGGATGAAGACTTAAGCCGGATCATGGACCTCTTCAGCCCCCCGCTTGGGCTTGGATCAGGACATCAGAGGAGCTCTTCTGGACAGATCGTTGAACCCGGTGAGGTGAAGACAAGGTAGGAAGATCTTCAGGGGCTTAGTGTTAGGTTTATTTAAGGGGGGTTTGGGTTTGGGTTAGATTAGAGGTATGTGGGTGGTGGGTTGTAATGTTGGGGGGGGTATTGTATGTTTTTTTTTACAGGCAAAAGAGCTGAACTTCTTGGGGCATGACCCGCAAAGGGCCCTGTTCAGGGCTGGTAAGGTAAAAGAGCTTTGAACTTTAGTAATTTAGAATAGGGTAGGGCATTTTTTTATTTTGGGGGGCTTTGTTATTTTATTAGGGGGCTTAGAGTAGGTGTAATTAGTTTAAAATTGTTGTAATATTTTTATTATGTTTGTAAATATTTTTTTATTTTTTGTAACTTAGTTCTTTTTTATTTTTTGTACTTTAGCTAGTTTATTTAATTGTATTTATTTGTAGGAATTGTATTTAATTAATTTATTGATAGTGTAGTGTTAGGTTTAATTGTAGATAATTGTAGGTATTGTATTTAATTAATTTATTGATAGTGTAGTGTTAGGTTTAATTGTAACTTAGATTAGGATTTATTTTACAGGTAATTTTGTAATTATGTTAACTATTGTAGCTATTAAATAGTTCTTAACTATTTAATAGCTATTGTACCTGGTTAAAATAATTACAAAGTTGCCTGTAAAATAAATATTAATCCTAAAATAGCTACAATATAATTATAATTTATATAGTAGCTATATTAGGATTTATTTTCCAGGTAAGTATTTAGCTTTAAATAGGAATAATTTATTTAATAAGAGTTAATTAATTTCGTTAGATTTAAATTATATTTAAGTTAGGGGGGTGTTAGTGTTAGGGTTAGACTTAGCTTTAGGGGTTAATACATTTATTAGAATAGTGGTGAGCTCCAGTCGGCAGATTAGGGGTTAATAATTGAAGTTAGGTGTCGGCGATGTTAGGGAGGGCAGATTAGGGGTTAATACTATTTATTATAGGGTTAGTGAGGCGGATTAGGGGTTAATAACTTTATTATAGTAGCGCTCAGGTCCGGTCGGCAGATTAGGGATTAATAAGTGTAGGCAGGTGGAGGCGACATTGTGGGGGGCAGATTAGGGGTTAATAAATATAATTTAGGGGTCGGCGATGTTAGGGCAGCAGATTCGGGGTACATAGGGATAATGTAAGTAGCGGCGGTTTACGGAGCGGCAGATTAGGGGTTAATAATAATATGCAGGGGTCAGCGATAGCGGGGGCGGCAGAATAGGGGTTAATAAGTGTAAGGCTAGGGGTGTTTAGACTCGGGGTACATGTTAGAGTGTTAGGTGCAGACATAGAAGTGTTACCGCATAGAAAACAATGGGGCTGCGTTAGGAGCTGAACGCGGCTTTTTTGCAGGTGTTAGGTTTTTTTTCAGCTCAAACAGCCCCATTGTTTCCTATGGGAGAATCGTGCACGAGCACGTTTTTGAGGCTGGCCGTGTCCATAAGCAACTCTGGTATCGAGAGTTGAAGCTGCGTTAAAAATGCTCTACACTCCTTTTTTGGAGCCTAACGCAGCCTTTTTGTGGACTCTCAATACCAGAGTTAATTTTATGGTGCGGCCAGAAAAAAGCGGGCGTTAGATTTTCGGGTCGTTACCGACAAAACTCCAAATCTAGCCGTAAGATAGCTACAATATAACTAATAATTACATTATAGCTATTTTAGGGTTTATTTTTATTTTACAGGCAACTTTGTATTTATTTTAAAAAGGTACAATAGCTATTAAATAGTTATTAACTATTTAATAGCTACCTAGCTAAAATAACTTAAAAATTACCTGTAAAATAAATCCTAACCTAAGTTACAAATATACCTAACACTACACTATCAATAAATTAATTAAATAAATTAACTATAGTAATATATATATTAACTATAATAAATTATCTATAGTAAAATACAATTAAATAAACTAAACTATATTACAAAAAAAAACACCAAATTTCAAAAAATAAAAAAAAATTACAAGAAGTTTAATCTAATTACACCTAATCTAAGCCCCCTAATAAAATAAAAAAGCCCCCCAAAATAATAAAATTCCCTATCCTAAACTACATTACAAACAGTAGTAATCAGCTCTTTTACCAGCCCTTAAAAGGGGCTTTTGCGGGGCATTGCCCCAAAGTAATCAGCTCTTTTACCTGTAAAAAAAAGAAATACAATACCCCCCCCAACATTACAACCCACCACCCACACAACCCTACTCTAAAATGCACCCAATCCCCCTTAAATAACCCTAACACTACCCCATTGAAGATCACCCTACCTTGAGCTGTGTTAACCCAGCCGGGCAGCACTAGTTATCCGATGCGGCAGAAGAGAACATCCGGACCAGCAGAAGTCTTCATCCGATCGGGGCAGAAGAGGTCCTCCATCCGGGAGAAATCTTCATCCAAGCGGCATCTTCTATCTTCATCCTTGCGGCGATGAGCAGCTCCATCTTGAAGATCTCCGGCGCAGAACATCCTCCTTGGCCGACGACTACCCGACCAATGACTGGTCCTTTAAATGAAGTCATCCAAGATGGTGTCCCTCAAAATCCTATTGGCTTTAGGTATGTTCTCTAGCCATTTTTTATAGTGGCAACTCTTATTATGGATAAAATTATTTTAATCCACTTCTTTAAAATGAGTTTTAGCAATAATCTTCTCATTATTAGCTGTTATATCTACATCTAGGAAATTAATATTAGTTCTACTTTTTACATAAGTTAAATTGATACCAAATCCATTATTTTTAAAATCTTCTATAAAAATGTCTAAAAGTTCTTCATCTCCCTTTCAAATTATGATAATATCATCTATGAAATGACGGTTGAGCACCAAGTTTGCCTCCCAGCTGTTTCCATGTATTATTTTCTCTTCAATATATCCCATAAATAAATTTGCATAGCTGGGAGCAAGCTTGGTGCCCATCGCCGTTCTCTTAATTTGTAAGTAACATTGATTATTGAAGTTAAAATAGTTATTATTTAATATAAAAGAAATGCTTTCCAATAAAAATTAAATCATTTTTTAAATCTTTCAAAGCTGATCTTTCCACTGTAGAAAGAATATCATTGTATTTCGTTATGAGACTATTTGTCCCTTTTTCATACATTGTATCTAGTTCACTGTTTTGTATAACAATGGAATCATGGACACTTAAATTTAGTAGCTCCTCCATCTCTATTATGTTCAGAATATAAAGAATCCTCCATCAATAGACTATTTAAACAACCAATGGTTTTACAATCCTCAAAATTATTTAAAACCTGCTTATCAGTTTATTTTTTGGTGTTTAACTGTTCCTTTAAATAGTATTGTTTGAGGGTCATTTTTTAAAAATATTTTTGTAAGTCCAATTATATTTGAAACTTGTTGGGACGTTATTAGGCTGCAAACTTCAAACCTTTATTTAGGAGACTAGCGGCCAAACTAGTTAGCTCTTTACTGGAGGGATTATTAATGTCCCTTTTTGTCTTTTCTAATTCCCTTTTCTTGGTTTGTACGTTTTTCACCTTTTTTCCTCCCCAGCATCCCCATTTGGTTCCCATTGTCATTTCTTTATTCTCCTCCCCACTTTGGGGATTTCTTTTTCAAAACTCCAAAATTGTTTGACGATGTCATCATAAATTTTCTTCCACTTTTCTTCCTGTTTGTATACATTAATTAATGTTTCTATTAATTTCTTTGATTTCATATTTAAATTTCTCTAATTTGGCCTCTCTGTTTATCATATTTATGCTATTTTTTTATATTAGTTTGTTAATTTACATTTATATAATTGTCATTGATTTTGCCCTAAATTTATCTTTACTAGTATATATATTTTACATGCAAGAAAATAATGTATTTTGTTCATTATTATATGTATATCTAAATTCTGTCTAATTTTCTATATATATATATTGGTCCGTACCTGTTTCAGCTTATATGAGTGAAATACAGTGTAGACTACACACATTGATTAAGCAGGGACGAGGTCTTTAAAATGAATTGGATACTCCATAACTGTTTTTGAACAAGATGTACATAGCGATTGCGCTTGTAATTTCAATAACATTGCACCCATGTAATACGGCAAAACATTAGCCACGTGATGCATTTGTTGACATCACATGACCAGTCAATTAAGTTTTTATTTATCTGTGTAGGGATTCTTGTTTACAGATATACACAATTATTTTTGTCCTTCCACTCCTGGATAGAATGCTGATACTACTACAGGGATACACCTTGTGGTTCCATTGTTCGCTCGGCCACTAGCAGGGGGTGTCAATCAACCCGATCGTACTTGATCGGGTTGATTTCCCACGATGTCTGTCCGCCTCCTCAGAGCAGGTGGACAGGTTATGGAGCAGCGGTCTTTAGACTGCTGCTTCATAACTGCTGTTTATGGCAAGCCTTCAGGCTCCATACGGAGCTTGATAAATAGGCCCCTATGTCTCCTATTTTTAAGGATGCTATGATTGCTTAATCAAATGTTGTAAATATGAACACAGAAAGATGTTTACATGAACTGCTCATAGATAACACCTGAGGTGCATTTTACATATTAATTAACATATCACAGTGAATAAAGCAGTGACGTGCAGTAATAGGAGGCAGGGGAGGCAACACCTCCCCTGTCAAATCAGAAAAAAAGTTTTTAAATCTGATTAATTAAAAAAAATATATGTTTTTATTTTTTTTGGCCCCACGCACCCCCAGGTACCCCCCAAAGACTCCCCCGCCGAAACCACCCGATGCAATTACCATCACAGTATATTATAAGCAAAAAAATTCAGCATTCATGTTGCGCAATAAGGAGCCAGTGAGTCGTTCCGCTGCCCTACATTGATTGCGCAACCTGGATGCTGAATACTGTTCATAGTATGAGCTAGCGCCACCCAGTGGTGGCTCACCGGTCCACATACATGCTCCAATAGAGGCAGTTCTCAAAACTGCCTCTATGATGGAGCTAAATTCACAGCCAATCAGCAGCATCAGTGCTGCGGGGGAGGCGTGCCTGCTGGTCTAGGCTGAGCGACATTGCATTGGGAGGAAGACACAGCAGTAAGCAGGAGGGAGCTGCTGCATAGACAGGAGCATTTGTTGGAGCTCAAACATATATGTACATTAGTAAAAAAGCAAAACAAACTCCCCCCCCAATAGCAGCTCAATCTGAAATTGTGGATGTCTCATAAAAAGTCATATTTAAAAAATTAAAACACTTGGAGTTCAAAATATATGTAAAGTTTAAAAAAATAAAAATAGTGAATTTGGTGATAAGCTGCCACTTTGTGTCACATGTGACTCCACTATGGCAGCTTGCTCTAAAAATAGAAAACTGGCCTATTCTATGCTTTTCACATAAAAAGTGCATGAAATACACCTCCAATCAGATGCATTTAATACATTGTGCTGTTACAAATACAGTTTACACCTTTCTTGATACTAGAAGAATAAAATAGTATTATTATAATTAATAAAATTAAAAGCGTCTGAGCATTTCTTTGTAATATAGGTTTTGTAAAGGGTTTATCTATGCTCCTGAGAATGTTGGGTGTATAATTTACACTTGCACATTGGAATCCAAAGGAAATGTATTATTCTTTAGAATTATCAAGTCAAGTGTATTTAAGTTACTATAAAATAAATGATCCAGAACTACCGGTGATGCACCAGTCGCCGTTTCGACCGGCCCCCCGGGAGTTCCCCTATAAGGGGGGCCCCAGCATTAGCACAATATTTTTTTTTTTACTTTTTTTTTATTATTTATTTATTGCCCCCCCAACCCATGACCCGCCCGCCCGCGGCCCCCCTCCTTCACCTCCTGGCTACTCCTACTCCGGTTCCTGACAGTTTTAAATCAGAGCGTTGCCACGAATTACCATGGCAACGCTCTGAAACATTTCCTTCTTAGCGGGAAAGAATGAGCTGCGTCGCAGGCAAGATATACCAAGACATGCAGGCACCAAGAAGAAGCAGACATGGCAGAGAGTGTGGCACTTTTGCTCAGATGATCAGCATCAGCAGCCAGCAGGTAAAGGGCTAGAGACAAGGGCCGACTAGCAAATATCCCAGATGCTTGGGGACTACTGCCTGCTTGTTTAACTGGAGCTACAGACTCAGTAGTTAGATTGATGTCTGACCCTAAAGTCGCTGCAATGCTGAACAAGCTGGCTGCTCTGCTCCATTGAGTGGGGGGGGCTGTTTTGTACGAACCTGGATGAGTGCTTTTTGAGCTCTATATAGCAGATAGATCAGGTCCTGCTAGAGGAGGCAAATCTTTTCCTGGTGTTGTCTAGTGGTTCTCAGTTAGACTCAGATTGCAGGTGGACAGCCAGAGGAAGATGGGTGCGAGAAGCTTTACTTTGTACTTTTTTAATAACACTTTGGCATTTACCAGTTAAGTTCACCCTATTCAGTAAGGATGATGATCTATTTATTTTCTGTTTGTTTTATAAAAATGGTGGCAGCCGGTAGACTCAGGGTGGGCGCTATTTATTTTGTGGCTGCAGTGCCTGGAGTAAAAAACTTCACCTGCACATGAGTCTGGAATATAAGCTATTGTATTTAAAGGGAAACAAAAAGATATCAGAATTTTTTTTGTTTACTCAAACATCTTCAGCTTACTTGTATGCCTTTATGAAACATTAAACTCAACAATGTCAGTGTTCCTGTGTGTGTGTCTGTCTGTGAGTGTGTGTTAGTGTTTCTGTGTGTCTTTCTGTGTTTGTCTGTTAGTGTGTGTGTCTGAGTGTTTTAGTGTTTGTGTTAGTGTGTGTGTGTTTGTGTCTCTGTGTCTATATGTTAGTGTAGGTCTGTGTTATTCTCTGTATGTGTATTTGTTTCGGTCTGTGTGTAGGTGTTAGTACGTTTTGTTATTTTTTTTTGTGGGTTTTTTTTCGATTTGAACAAAATAGCTTTATTGTTATTTACAATAGCCAAGCAAAACCTTTGGCTCCCAACCCCTTCACAGGCATGAAATAAATCTGAATTATAATCTTGTTAAATTAACTGAAGATAGTGATGTGTGTTATACAGCAAACGTGATTAAAACAAAAACATTTGTAACAAATATTAAAATAGATTCATTTTCTAATCGAATTAAACACATTGGTGCTATAAACATGGAGTCACTTTAAACTTGTTTGGCCCCAACTATATTGTTGTAACAAATGTCCAGCTGTCTGTCTATTAACTATGGACAGAGCTATGACTATCAGCAAGGGAACGCATGGGCACTTACAGCACATGGTTGGGTGCAGCCAGATAAGCAATGTCAGGATACATAGAGGACCCGTATTGTTTAATACTACAGGATAACCATGGAGTTTGCAAGCAGGGAACAGGCCTACAGGGATGTGCATTTGCTGCATGCCAGTTCACAGCACCAATAATTATTTGGAGTCTGAAGTTATGGTTTGGGTACAGCAAAGTCCCAGGCAGTTTCCTGTGCACATTTCCATATTGCCCGCATCAGTCGTGTGAACCCCATGTCTTTTGGCTTCTCCAGACCTCTCATCAGATGTTGCTTCATGATGGCAATGAATTCCTTGTTACTGAGCTCCCCGTTCCCATCACAGTCAAAAAGGGCAAAGACGACATCACACACATGGTCTGACAGCTCCACTTTTGCCACCATCCTAGCAACTTGCTGCATTGTAAATTTATCCAGCGAAGCGCCAGCCATGTGATAAAAACTGAGAGCGGTGTCAACATCATTAATGTTCTTCAAGAAAGTAAAGAAGTTTTCAACCTCCTCAAATGTAAGTCCCTCAGCATCTTTAAAGCGCTTCTTTAGTTGCTTCAGCATGAGTGCACACCACTGTACGTTAGGAGCATACTGCCGAACTGCTGCTCAGTGATTCGCCCATCAACTGGATCATGACGTTCAAAATCTAGCTTCAGTACATCATGCTGGAGTTTACGCTGAAACTCTAGAAAGTTCTTGATCGTCAGTTTGCCCTTGAGATCCGCACTAAAGAAGTACATGGTGAGAGCTGAGCTAAAGCCAGTCTTTAGCGTGTTGCCAGTGGTGGAGCGGTCACAGTGGCGCATGCCCATTCTAGTCCGAAACCGTATGACGCTCTGAACCTGCTCAAACTCTTCCATGTCCACTTCCCCATCTCCATTCAGGTCAAACATCTTGAAGGCAATTTCAAAGTTTCTTTGCGGAGTAGAAAGCACTGTAGTCAGGAAAATATAATCAGAAAAAGAGATCAGTCCACATTCCCCCAATGTGTAGAAGATACTGTCCTCATCTGCAAGTTTTTCTCATTCTTGTGAAATTTTCTTTCCGTCATATCACTTAATAATAAACTGATCCAGGCCCAGATTTTCAGTCTGTTTCTCTTTGGGTGTGATTGACCTTACAAAGTCCTGTGGGGTCATAAACACCTCAGACTCTCCGGTCTCATGGATCACTTTCAGAGTCACAAAGTATTGGAAGATTTTGTCCATCACCTTCCGATCCCTGAAGCCAGTCTGTGGTTTCTTCTTTTTTTACTTCTGGCTACTGTTCATCACTTGACTCTACAACCTGGTCCTCTAGACTCTCCTCGTCCTCTTTCTCTTTTCTGCCGGACTCTTGTCTCAAGTTGTGTTTTACTTGTGCTTCTGTGTTAGCTCTCTTCCTGTCAGGGTGCCAGGAATCAGACTGAGACGAGAAGTGCAAAAATAATCACACCTTTATTAATAGCAAAAAAATAATAAAAAGTCCACAAGTCAAATAACAAGCCAGGAATCAAAACCAGAGCTGGTAGCCAGACGAGCCGAGTCAGGAGCCAAAGTGAATAGCCAGGAAGGAAAAGGACGTCAGGCAGCTAGTTAATACACAGGAACTCTCACAAACAGGTCTGAGACAACGCAAAGGCAAAGCATACTGAACAGAGGCCCTTTAAATAATAAGTGATGACATCACAATTCTGAATCTGCATCCTGTCTCACATGGATGATGCACACCAGTATGTCCATAAAAGGGAGTGCAGGAATTGAGCAGCATCCCCCACAATGCACCATAGTCAGGAAGAGCGGTGAGTAAAATGGCTGCCAGCAGCACATGGCAAACACAACAGGGAAAAAACCCTGACAGTACCCTCCCCTCAATGACCCCTCCCCCGCGGGAGGACAAAAGGCTTATTGGGGAAACAGGCATGGAAGGCACGGAGGAGGGAACCCAAGAACTCTCTTCCGGACCATAGCCTCTCCAGTGAACCAAATACTGTACACGACCCCAGGACATACGAGAGTCAATAATGCTGCTGACCTCATACTCCTCATGGTTGTCAACAAATATAGGATGGGGACGAGGCAACACAGTGGTAAACCGATTACAAACCAAAGTTTTCAAGAGGGAGACATGAAAAACATTCACAATGCGCATAGCAGGAGGAAGGTCAAGAGCGTAAGCCACAGGATTAACCCATCGGAGTATTCAAAAAGGACCAACATAACAGGGAGCCAATTTATTGGAAGGCACATGAAGGTTCAAGTTGCGAGAGGACAGCCAAACTCTCTCACCAACCTGGTAGGAAGGTGCGGGCAGATGCCTATGATCAGCCTGGAACTTTTGGCGCTGCATAGAACAATGAAGGCAATCCTGAATCTGCACCCAAAGCCAGAATACCCTGAGACATGAATGAATCGGGCAACAAGGATGGTTGAAACTCATAATACGCCATGAACGGGGATATCTTGGAGGAAGCATTAATAGCACTATTAAGAGCAAACTCTGCCCAAGGTAACAGTTCAGACCAATTATTGTGGTGATCTGAGACATAGCAATGGAGGAACTGTTCCAGAGCTTGATTAGACTGTTCCACAGCCCCATTGGATTGAGGGTGATATTCCGAGGAGAAGGAAAGATGGATCCCCATTTGAGCACAAAAGGAACGCCAAAATCTGGAGACAAACTGGCTACCCCGGTCCGACACTATCTCCTTGGGTAACCCATGTAAACAGAAGACCACCCGGGCAAAAATTGAAGCAAGCTCCTGAGCGGTAGGCAGCTTCATCAAGGGAATGCAATGTGACATTTTAGAGAAACGGTCAACCACCATAAGGATAACAGTATTGCCATTGGAAACAGGGAGCTCGACAATGAAGTTCATGGGAAGATGTGTCCAAGGATGCTCACCATTAGCAATAGGTTGAAGAAGACCCACAGGAAGATGTCCAGGAGTCTTATTCTGTGCACAAACTGAGCAGGAGGCAACATACGCAGCAACATCAGAACGAAGACCTGGCCACCAGAATTTTCGAGTGACAGACCAAATCATTTGGTTCTTGCCTGGGTGACCTGCGGCTTTAGGATAGTGGTAAGTGTGCAAAAGTTTAGTTTGAAGATTCTCAGGAACAAAACACTTACCACTAGGTTTCTCAGGAGGTGCATTGGTTTGTGCAGCCAGGATCTGCTCCCCCAAGGGAGAAGTCAAATTAGTATGTATGGTAGCAAAAATATGGTCAGGAGATATAAAAGGAGTAGGTACAGACTCCTCCTTGGACAGAGGTGAAAATTGTCGAGAGAGGGCATCAGCCCTAACATTCTTACTACCAGGCAGGTAGGAGACCACATAATTAAACCGAGACAAAAAAAAACACCCATCTGGCCTGTCGGGGCGACAAATGTTTTGCTTCAGATAGATAAGTTAAATTCTTGTGGTCAGTGAGAATGAGCACTGGCACGCTAGTACCCTCAAGAAGATACCTCCATTCCTTAAGTGCCAAAATTATGGCCAGTAATTCCCTGTTGCTAATATCATAATTGCACTCTGCTGGAGACATTTTCTTTCGAGAAAAAAACCCATGGATGCAAGGAACCGTCAGGCATAGGACGTTGAGACAAGAGGGCACCTACTTCAGTCTCAGACGCATCGACTTCAAGAACAAAAGGCAGGACAGGGTTAGGATGAGCCAGAACGGGAGCGGCAGCAAAGGCAGTCTTAAGACTATCAAAGGCCTTAATGGCAGTAGGTGACCAATGGAATGGATCATTCTCTTTACGGGTCATGTCTGTGATAGGTTTGACCAAGGAAGAAAAGTTTTTAATAAACTTTCTATAGTAATTGGCGAACCCCAAAAAACGTTGAATAGACCGAAGACCAAGTGGGCGAGGCCACAGCAGAACAGCAGATAACTTGTCAGGATCCTTGGAGAACCCTGCAAAGGAGATCACATAACCTAGGAAGGTTACTTGAGTCTTATGGAACTCACATTTCTCGAGTTTACAAAACAGGCTGTTCTCACGTAGTCTCTGAAGAACCCGTGTAACATCAGAACGATGAGCCTCAAGTGTGGGTGAGTGTATGAGGATGTCGTCTAAGTACACCACAACACACCGTTGCAACATATCTCATAGGACATCATTAATAAATTCCTGAAAAACAGCAGGAGCATTACATAGGCCAAAGGGCATTACAAGATACTCATAATGCCCACTCCTGGTGTTAAATGCTGTTTTCCATTCTTGGCCATCCTTAATCCTAACGAGATTCTACGCTCCTCTCAAATCAAGTTTAGTAAAGACCGTAGCTCCCTTGAGGCGGTCAAAGAGTTCCGTAATAAGCGAAATAGGCTAAGCATTCTTAATGGTAAGACAATTAAGACCCCTATAATCGATACATGGTCTTAACTCACCACTCTTTTTCTTCACAAAGAAGAAGCCAGACCCTGCAGGAAAGCAGGATTTGTGGATGATCCCCTGTGACAGAGCATTGGCAACATACTCCTCCATAGCACAATTCTCTGCAACAGACAGAGGGTACACCTGGCTCTGGGTTGCAGGTCTATGGCACAATCGTATGACTGGTGAGGAGGCAATGCACTGGCACGCACCTTGTCAAACAAGTCTAGGAACTCTCGGTACTCCTCTGGCAATTGAGAAACCAAAGAAGTGCACAAGACTTTAACTGGTTTCCGAAAACAAGTGGAAATACATTGCGGGGACCACGACAAAATTTCGGACCTGCACCCGTCAAGACTGGGATTGTGTTTTTGTAGCCAGGGATAACCCAGAACAACCGGAAAATGCGGAGAGTTTATCACCTAGAACTGGAGGGTTTCAAAATGGAGAGCCCCAACAACCATGGACAAAGGAGCAGTTTCGTGAGTAACGAGTGTGGGATGAAGGGGCCTGCCATCAATGGCCTCAATAGCAAGCAGAACGGACAGAGGCAAAACAGGAATGGAGTGCTTTGATACAAAAGCACTGTCAATGAAATAGCCCCCAGCACCGGAGTCAACAAGAGCCTGGGTGACTATGCAGGAGTCCACCCAGGAAAGGACAACCATGACCAAAGGTTTCTCCTTAAGTGGTTCCGGGGATGAGGATAAACCACCCAAGGTCTGCCCCTGACAGGACCTTAGGTGTGAGTGTTTCCCGGCCATGTAGGACAAGACTTAAAAAGGTGGCCCTGTAACTCACAATAGAGACAGAGCCCCTCCCTCCTCCTAAAGGCCCTCTCTGCCGCAGAGAGGTGCGTGAATCCCAGCTGCATCGGCTCAGCAGTACCTGGTGACTCAGGACCAGTAGGCATGGGAGGAGAGGGAGGCATGGGTGGGAACAAACACGTACGAGACAACGGAACAGGATGCTTCCCCAAGTGTTCTTGAAAGAGGACCTCTCTCTGAGTCTGATGTCAATTAGGATAAAAAAAGACACCAATGCCTCGAGATCCTCTGGTAAATCTCTGGCTGCAACTTTCTCTTTAATCACATCAGAGAGCCTATGAAAGAAGGCGGCAACAAGGGCTTCATTGTTCCAACATACCTCTGAGGCAAACGTACTGAGCTCAATAGCATACTGAGCAACAGATCTTGTACCTTGCTGAATGGACATGTCATTTAGCAGCAGAGGAGGAGCAAACCGTAACATCAAATACCCTTCGAAAGGAGGCCACAAATTCAGGGTAATTTGAAATCACAGGTTTATTAGTCTCCCACAAGGGATTAGCCCAGGCAAGAGCTGTGTCAGAGAGTAACGAGATGAGAAATCCCACCTTAGCTCTGTCAGAGGGAAACGCCTGAGGTAACATCTCAAAGTAAATGCCCACCTGGTTCAAAAACCCTCTGCAATGAAAAGGAACGCCTCCATTTCGCTGAGGTAGAGTTGAAGACGGACATGCTCCTGGTAGGCATAGGTGCAGCAGTGGAAACAGGAGCAGCCATAACTTGTGGGACACTTTGGACCAAATGTGCAGTGCGAGTCAGCAGGATTTGCAGGGCTAGTGCAAATTGATCCAAGCGGTGATCCTGTACATCCATCCTGGAAATGATAGCAGGTAAAGGTGGATTATTAGCACCATCAGGATTCATGGCCTTTGCGTAATGTCAGGGTGCCAGGAATCAGACTGAGTCGAGAAGTGCAAAAATAATCACACCTTTATTAATAGCAAAAAATAATAAAAAGTCCACAAGTCAAATAACAAGCCAGGAATCAAAACCAGAGCTGGTAGTTAGACGAGCCGAGTCAGGAGACAAAGCGAATAGTCAGACAAGCCGGAATCAGGAACAAGGAAACAGCGGAGTCAGGAACAAGCCAGGGATTAGGAACCAGGAAGGACGTCAGGCAGCCAGGTAATACACAGGAACTCTCACAAACAGGTCTGAGACAACGCAAAGACAAACCATACTGAACAGAGGCCCTTTAAATAATAATTGATTGCATCACAATTCTGAGACTGCATCCCATCTCACATGGATGATGCCCACCAGTCTGGCCATAAAAGGAAGTGCAGGAATTGAGCAGCATCCCCCACAATGCTTAATAGTCAGGAAGAGAGGTGAGTAAAATGGCTGCCAGAAGCACATGGCAAATGCAACAGGGAAAAACCCCTGACACTTCCACAGCAGCCCAGCACTTGCAGGCACAGCGGTTTCTCCCACAAGGCCTGCCAGCATGAGCCTCCGTCTGCTCCTGGCAGGATTAGTCGCCCAATGGTATCAGCATGAGACAGCTGCCAACCCTGATACTGCTGGTATGAAGCGAAGGTGAAACATCCTCTTGTGCAGCTCACTCTCCCAGTCCTAGAACCACACAGCACCGCCCGGTCCTCTCCCTGCTGGACTACGTTTGTTATTGTTAGTGTCTTTATATATCAAACTTTCCTTGCAATACAGTGATGCAGAAGGGCTGTAGGTAAATGGAGTGATTGTGTGGCACACGGAGAAGTTGTAAGAAGAACAATTAAAGTAATATAGATAAAGGTTTTTTGGGCAAATTAGAAATGTTAGAGTAGAGAGAGAGATGTGATAAAACAACATAAACAGTAAAATCTTAGGAATAGAAAATACCCTTTCATCCAAGTACTAAATTTATGTCTCCTGAATCATAAAATGTGCATAGAGAGTATTCGCCCTTATGTGAATGCCCTAACAGAAGTTTTAAAATCCACAAATGTATATGGTACAGGGGAAGGAGTATTGATGTGAATGCTGTGAACAGTGCCAGCCTTTGGGCAAGACGGCCGCCTCGTCTCCGTGGTCGGGGAGCCCCGCCGAACCAGACCAGCTTTAAAAAAAAAAAAAAAATCTGACTTTTTTTTTTAAAATTATTATTTTTATTTTTTTGCCGCCATTTACATTTTTTTGGCGCAAGTTCAGGAAGGAGTGAGGAGCGGCCTGAGTGAAGGCATGGGAGGAGTGACAGGCACTGGGAGGGCAAGTGTGGGACCGAGCAGGAGGGCCGTCCTTAGATTTTTTTTTAATTAGTTGCGGTTTTGGCGGGGGTGTTGGCATGCACAGGAGTAGATGTCAATGGTCAGGTGGAGGCCAGAATAACCAGGTGAGTGCGACCTTTGTCTATTGAGATGGAGTTATGGTACCGTAACTGTCCGTACAACAACCATGTATACAGTATATTGTATTTATAGCAACCCCAAATTAATACACATTTATATATAAGCAGTCTGCAGTAGGTGTTATCAGTAGCATTTGATTTATATATAATGCACATCTGGTCTATTTTTTGTATAGCAGTATATGCAATGTGGGTGAAAACTCCCTGCACAATTAGTGAGGGTTCTGTGTATCAGTGAATTTCTCTATGTGTATAGTTGTATAAGTAATGTAAATGGGAGTTTCTATATATAAGCTATTAAGCTATGGATGTAGGAGCTCTGTGTATATAACCAGTATGTTAAATATAAGTTGATACTTCTTAAGCAATATGTTCAAACTAAGGGGGTCTCAGTATACAAGCAGTATATTTAACGTAATGGGTTATATCTATATGTAAAGTGTATGTGCAATAGAAATGCTGCATGTGAAATGTATTATGGGTTTTCTGTATAGAAGTTGTGTGTATAGGTAATTGAGGTTTTACTTTGTTTAATCAATATTGTATGATCTGTATAATTGAGGCTTTCATTAAATACGTAGTGTGTGCTATGTACAGTGACTGTGTAAAAGTGGGTCTTCCGTGTATAATGAATACACCTTGTGTAATTGAGGTCTCTATATAAGCAGTATATGTCATATGGTGTATAACTGTGGTGTCTCTCTGTATAAGTAGTATAAGCGGTGTAGTGGGGTCTATGTATAAGAAGCAGGTGCAGTGTAAGTGGGGTCCTCTCTTTCTCTCTCTCTCTCTCTCTCTCTCTCTGTATATATATATATATATATATATATATATATATATATATATATATATATATATATATATATATATATATATATATATATATATTTATTTATTTTTTTTATTTATTTAGCCTCCCTACTCATCTTTCCTACATAAATCCTTGCACATTTACATCTGATATTGTATATTACATAAGATGATCTGCACGTTAGATATTCTTTGATCTTAAATTTAGTGCCATTTATAGGATGTAAAAAAAATTTGATTATGCAATGACTGCAGTGTAGACAGGGGTAGTATGCAGTTCTGGTTTGCCCAATTGGGACTAATTCTATTACTGCCTAAGTCTGCATGAACTAGGGTGTCCTTTAGACTTCTGTTTCTCTTATAGGCTGTCATTGGTTTTTCTTGAAAACTACTTATTTGGGGATTACACTCTTTTAGGATATACCAATATTTTTAAAGAATATTAGTAATTTTAGGTCCCAAGCTGTTATACTGCGTAACAAATATAATTCTATCCTTATTGTCATCTTTTTCCTATTGACACTTACGGATCTTAATTGTTCATTAATACATTTCTCAGGATAACCTATCAATATAAATTTCTTGGCCATTTCATTTAATCTCTGCTTGCATTTTACACCATCAGTAATAATTATTTATGCTCATTAATTGAATGTGAGCTATTATATTGTAACACATTATTTTTATAATTTGGTTTAGTGTATAAATAGGTAATAATGAACCCCCTTTCTACATAAACATAGGTATAAAATAATTGAATTCCCGCCTCACTAGTAAATATTAAACCTGTATCAGCTGTGAAAAATGTTTTGGATTAAAAAATTGGACTCCCTAAGACCAAAGGGGTTAAATAAGGATTTTGACATCTAGACGTTGCAGAGGAGGAAGTTGCATGGAAGTTCTTTTTACAATATTTGTTGTTGATACATCACCAATATTAAAAGATAGATTGATAGATAGATGATAGATAGATAGATAGATAGATAGATAGATAGAGAGAAAAAATAGAAAAGAGATAGATACATAGATAGATACACAGATGGATGGATGGATAGATAGATGATAGATAGATAGATCGATAGATAGATGATAGATAATCTGATAGATAGATACATACAAGATAGATACATATATATATATATATATAAAGATAGATAGATAGATAGATAGATACAGTGGGGCAAAAAAGTATTTAGTCAGCCACCAATAGTGATGTCCCGAACTGTTCGCCCGTGAACGGTTCACAGCGAACATAGCTTGTTTGCGTTCGCGTTTGTGGGCGAACACATGGCGATGTTCGATCCGCCCCTATGTGTCATCATTGAGGAAACTTTGACCCTTTATGTCACAGCCGCCTGACACATTAGAGCCAATCAACATCAGACACTCCCTCACAGACCCTCCCAGCTACTCGGAATCCGCCATTTTAGACTCATAACGACCTTGCTTTCTTAATGAGAGGACGTGTTGTGTTTTTGCTCCTGACATTAATAGGAAAAACATAGCTAGGCTAGTGTATTTACAGTCCAGAAGGACTCCACTCATATCTGCTGCAAGCACAGCACCCCAAAAAGCCCTTTTTAGGGCTATATTTCGTGCCATTTTTTTTTCCGTTTTTTTTTTTTATTAGCATTTGCTTGGCTTTCAGGCTGTGTGTTTAAGGCTCACAGCATATGCTGTGATTACTGCCACCACTGATATCTCCCTAACAACATTAGTTTAAATTTAACTAACCCAAAAATATAATTATTTTTCTAGTGTAATTTTTTTTCATTTTCTATCAGGCCAGTTTCACACAGCATATACTCTGGTTCATTGCTCTGTGCCAGCCAGCAGCCACCAGTGTTAATATCCGTTTATAACATTATTTTAAATTTAAAAAAAAAATTTTTTTGCTAGTGTAATCTAATTACATTTACTATCAGGCCTGTGTCTGTCAGGCTCACTCAGCATTAATATACCTATTTTTTTTTCAGTCTTTTGGTTAATTGGTCTGTGCCAGGCAGCCACCCAGCACTCATATCTATTCTTCTTCACCTTAATTTTAATATAAAAAAAGTTTAAATTTGTTTGATAGTGTAATCTAATATAATTTTCTATCCGGCCTGTGTGTTTTGCTGACATAGAGAGCCTACTGTGTTTACTTGCTGCCTTCCCTAGTCTATGAGCCACGACTCATATGTGTTTAACCTTTTTTTAATTCCCCCCCCCCAAAAAAAATAATTTAAATCATTTTTCTAGTGTAATCTAATAGTATTTTCTATCAGGCGTGTGTGTATCTGATTTACAGAGCCTACTGTTTTTAATAGCTGCCCTTCCAAGGCTATCAGCCACGACTCCTATGTATGTGCTTAACCTTTTTCTTTAAATTCCCAAAAAAAGTCTTTCAATCATTATGCTAGTGTAATCTAATTTTATTTTCTATCAAACCTGTGTCTAACTGTCTATCTGACTTACACAGCATACTGTTGTTAATTGCTGCCCTACGTAGCGGCCAGCCAGTGCGACCACTCATAGAGTCATATGTGCATTGCACTTCTTAACATAATTTTAATATTAAAATCTAAAATTTTAAAATATTTTGCTAGTGTGATCTAACTTAATTTTCTATCAGGCCTGTGTTTTTGTCACTTACACAGCATACTGTGTTAAATTGCTTCCCTACCTACCGTCTACGACTCATATCTGCCAGCCTGTGTGCCAGGCCCAACTAGCCAATTAGTGGCACCAATCATAATTCTTGTAACAGTATATAAAAAAATAAAAATCATAATTTTTTGGACTGCAAATATTCAGTCTCCTAGTGCCATTGAATTGCATTTACCTCCTGCCTGCCACTGCCAGCCTTTTGTGCCAGGCCGTATAGCCAACTATTTACACCAATCATAATTGTTGTCACAGACAGTATAGGTACTAATTAAAATTAAAAAAAATTTGATTGTTGATCTTAATCCTCAGTTTGCTCGTGCCCTAGAATTGCACTTTTCTATTGCCTTCCAAGCCTGTGTGCCAGGCCTACTTGAAAAATATTTACACCAATCATATTTGTTGTGACAGTATTCTTAATAATTAAAAATTAAAAATTTTGGTAATAGTTGTTGTGAATCCTCAGTTTGCTGGTGCCATTGAATTGCACTTTCCTCCTGCCTTGCAGCCTGCTGTGAGCCAGGCCCACCTAGCCAATTGTGCCAGCAATCATATTTCTTTTAACAGTATTGCAAAAATTGTCAATCATCACTGTTTTGACTGTCAGTAATCAGTCTCCTAGTGTCCTTGAATTGCATCTACCTCCTACCTGCCAGCCTTTTGTGCCAGGCCGTCTTGCCAACTATTTACACCAATCATAATTTTTTGTCACAGTATAGTTACTAATTAAAATTAAAAAATTCTTGATTGTTGATGATCTTAATCCTCAGTTTGCTCGTGCCCTAGAATTGCACTTTTCTACTGCCTTCCAAGCCTGTGTGCCAGGCCTACTTGCAAAATATTTACACCAATCATATTTGTTGTCACAGTATTCTTAGTAATTAAAAATTAAATTTTTTGTTAATAGTTGTTGTGAATCCTCAGTTTGCTGGTGCCAGTGAATTGCACTCTCCTCCTGCCTTGCAGCCTGCTGTGTGCCCGGCCCACCTAGCCAATTATTGCCTGCAATCATATTTCTTTTAACAGTATTGCAAAAATTGTCAATCATCACTGTTTTGACTGTCAGTAATCAGTCTCCTTGTGTCCTTGAATTGCATCTACCTCCTGCCTGCCAGGATTTTGTGCCAGGCCGTCTTGCCAACTATTTACACCAATCATAATTTTTTGTCACAGTATAGTTACTAATTAAAATTAAAAAAATCTTGATTGTTGATCTTAATCCTCAGTTTGCTCGTGCCCTAGAATTGCACTTTTCTACTGCCTTCCAAGCCTGTGTGCCAGGCCTACTTGAAAAATATTTACACCAATCATTTTTGTTGTGACAGTATTCTTAATAATTAAAAATTAAAATTTTTGGTAATAGTTGTTGTGAATCCTCAGTTTGCTGGTGCCATTGAATTGCACTTTCCTCCTGCCTTGCATCCTGCTGTGAGCCAGGCCCACCTAGCCAATTGTGCCAGCAATCATATTTCTTTTAACAGTATTGCAAAAATTGTCAATCATCGCTGTTTTGACTGTCAGTAATCAGTCTCCTAGTGTCCTTGAATTGCATCTACCTCCTGCCTGCCAGCCTTTTGTGCCAGGCCGTCTTGCCAACTATTTACCCCAATCATATTTTTTTGTCACAGTATAGTTACTAATTAAAATTACAAAATTCTTGATTGTTGATGATCTTAATCCTCAGTTTGCTCGTGCCCTAGAATTGCACTTTTCTACTGCCTTCCAAGCCTGTGTGCCAGGCCTACTTGCAAAATATTTACACCAATCATATTTGTTGTCACAGTATTCTTAGAAATTAAAAATTAAAATTTTTGTTAATGGTTGTTGTGAATCCTCAGTTTGCTGGTGCCAGTGAATTGCACTTTCCTCCTGCCTTGCAGCCAGCTGTGTGCCCTGCCCACCTAGCCAATTATTGCCAGCAATCATATTTCTTTTAACAGTATTGCAAAAATTGTCAATCATCACTGTTTTGACTGTCAGTAATCAGTCTCCTAGTGTCCATGAATTGCATCTACCTCCTGCCTGCCAGCCTTTTGTGCCAGGCCGTCTTGCCAACTATTTACACCAATCATAATTTTTTGTCACAGTATAGTTACTAATTAAAATTAAAAAAATCTTGATTGTTGATGATCTTAATCCTCAGTTTGCTCGTGCCCTAGAATTGCACTTTTCTACTGCCTTCCAAGCCTGTGTGCCAGGCCTACTTGAAAAATATTTACACCAATCATATTTGTTGTGACAGTATTCTTAATAAGTAAAAATTAAAATTTTTGGTAATAGTTGATGTGAATCCTCAGTTTGCTGGTGCCATTGAATTGCACTTTCCTCCTGCCTTGCAGCCTGCTGTAAGCAAGGCCCACCTAGCCAATTGTGCCAGCAATCATATTTCTTTTAACAGTATTGCAATTTTTTTTAATCATAACTGTTTTGACTGTCAGTAATCAGTCTCCTAGTGTCCTTGAATTGCATCTACATCCTGCCTGCCAGCCTTTTGTGCCAGGCCGTCTTGCCAACTATTTACACCAATCATAATTTTTTGTCACAGTATAGTTACTAATTAAAATTAAAAAATTCTTGATTGTTGATGATCTTAATCCTCAGTTTGCTCGTGCCCTAGAATTGCACTTTTCTACTGCCTTCCAAGCCTGTGTGTCAGGCCTACTTGCAAAATATTTACACCAATCATATTTGTTGTCACAGTTTTCTTAGTAATTAAAAATTAAAATTTTTGTTAATAGTTGTTGTGAATCCTCAGTTTGCTGGTGCCAGTGAATTGCATTTTCCTCCTGCCTTGCAGCCTGCTGTGTGCCCGGCCCACCTAGACAATTATTGCCAGCAATCATATTTCTTTTAACAGTATTGCAAAAATTGTTAATCATCACTGTTTTGACTGTCAGTAATCAGTCTCCTAGTGTCGTTTAATTGCATTTACCTCCTGCCTGCCAGCCTTTTGTGCCAGGCCGTCTTGCCAACTCTTTACACCAATCATAATTGTTGTCACTGTATAGTTACTAATTAAAATTAAAAAATTCTTGATTGTTGATCTTAATCCTCAGTTTACTCGTGCCCTAGAATTGCACTTTTCTATTGCCTTCCAAGCCTGTGTGCCAGGCCTACTTGAAAAATATTTACACCAATCATATTTGTTGTGACAGTATTCTTAATAATTAAAAATTAAAATTTTTGGTAATAGTTGTTATGAATCCTCAGTTTGCTGGTGCCAGTGAATTGCATTTTCCTCCTGCCTTGCAGCCTGCTGTATGACTGGCCCACCTAGCCAATTATTGCCAGCAATCATATTTCTTTTAACAGTATTGCAAAAAATGTCAATCATCACTGTTTTGACTGTCAGTAATCAGTCTCCTAGTGTCCTTAAATTGCATTTACCTCCTGCCTGCCAGCCTTTTGTGCCAGGCCGTCTTGCCAACTCTTTACACCAATCATAATTGTTGTCACAGTATAGTTACTACTTAAAATTACAAAATTCTTGATTGTTGATCTTAATCCTCAGTTTACTCGTGCCCTAGAATTGCACTTTTCTATTGCCTTCCAAGCCTGTGTGCCAGGCCTACTTGAAAAATATTTACACCAATCATATTTGTTGTCACAGTATTCTTAATAATTAAAAATTAAAATTTTTGGTAATAGTTGTTGTGAATCCTCAGTTTGCTGGTGCCATTGAATTGCACTTTCCTCCTGCCTTGCAGCCTGCTGTGAGCCAGGCCCACCTAGCCAATTGTTGCCAGCAATCATATTTCTTTTAACAGTATTGCAAAAATTGTCAATCATCACTGTTTTGACTGTCAGTAATCAGTCTCCTAGTGTCCTTGAATTGCATCTACCTCCTGCCTGCCAGCCTTTTGTGCCAGGCCGTCTTGCCAACTATTTACACCAATCATAATTTTTTGTCACAGTATAGTTACTAATTAAAATTAAAAAAATCTTGATTGTTGATGATCTTAATCCTCAGTTTGCTTGTGCCCTAGAATTGCACTTTTCTACTGCCTTCCAAGCCTGTGTGCCAGGCCTACTTGAAAAATATTTACACCAATCACATTTGTTGTGACAGTATTCTTAGTAATTAAAAATTAAAATTTTTGGTAATAGTTGTTGTGAATCCTCAGTTTGCTGGTGCCATTGAATTTCACTTTCCTCCTGCCTTGCAGCCTGCTGTGAGCCAGGCCCACCTAGCCAATTGTTGCCAGCAATCATATTTCTTTTAACAGTATTGCAAAAATTGTCAATCATCACTGTTTTGACTGTCAGTAATCAGTCTCCTTGTGTCCTTGAATTGCATCTACCTCTTGCCTGCCAGCCTTTTGTGCCAGGCCGTCTTGCCAACTATTTACACCAATCATAATTTTTTGTCACAGCATAGTAACTAATTAAAATTAAAAAATTCTTGATTGTTGATGATCTTAATCCTCAGTTTGCTCGTGCCCTAGAATTGCACTTTTCTACTGCCTTCCAAGCCTGTGTGCCAGGCCTACTTGAAAAATATTTACACCAATCATATTTGTTGTCACAGTATTCTTAGTAATTAAAAATTAAAATTTTTGTTAATAGTTGTTGTGAATCCTCAGTTTGCTGGTGCCAGTGAATTGTACTTTCCTCCTGCCTTGCAGCCTGCTGTGTGCCCAGCCCACCTAGCCAATTATTGCCAGCAATCATATTTCATTAAACAGTATTGCAAAAATTGTCAATCATCACTGTTTTGACTGTCAGTAATCAGTCTCCTAGTGTCCTTGAATTGCATTTACCTCCTGCCTGCCAGCCTTTTGTGCCAGGCCATCTTGCCAACTATTTACACCAATCATAATTGTTGTCACAATACAGTTACTAATTAAAATTAAAAAAATCCTTATTGTTGATCTTAATCCTCAGTTTGCTCGTGCCCTAGAATTATACTTTTCTACTGCCTTCCAAGCCTGTGTGCCAGGCCTACTTGAAAAATATTTACACCAATCATATTTGTTGCGACAGTATTCTTAATAATTAAAAATTAAAATTTTTGGTAATAGTTGTTGTGAATCCTCAGTTTGCTGGTGCCATTGAATTGCACTTTCCTCCTGCCTTGCATCCTGCTGTGTGCTAGGCCCACCTAGCCAATTATTGCCAGCAATCATATTTCTTTTAACAGTATTGCAAAAACTGTCAATCATCACTGTTTTGACTGTCAGTAATCAGTCTCCTAGTGTCCTTGAATTGCATCTACCTCCTGCCTGCCAGCCTTTTGTGCCAGGCCGTCTTGCCAACTATTTGCACCAATCATAATTGTTGTCACAGTATAGTTACTAATTAAAATTAAAAACATTTTGATTGTTGATCTTAATCCTCAGTTTGCTCGTGCCATTGAATTGCACTTTTCTACTGCCTGCCAGCCTGTGTGCCAGGCCCAACTATCCAATTAGTGCCAGCAATCATATTTATTTTAACAGTATTGCAAAATTTGTCAATCATCACTGTTTTGACTGTCAATCTGCAGTCTACTAGTGCCCTCCTTGAATTGCATTTTACTCCTGCCTGCCTGCCTGCCTGCCTGTGTGCCAGTCCCAACTAGCCAATTAGTGCCACCAATCATATTTATTGTAACAGGATTGGAATTTCTGTTAATCATAACTGTTTTAACTGTGATTCTTCAGTCTCCTAGTGCCATTGAATTGCAGTTTCCTTTCTCCCAGCGTGTGTGCCAGACAGACCCATTTGCCAACTAGTGCCAAACAATCATATTTGTTGTCAAAGTACTTGTAATATTTAAAAAAATTAACAATGTGTGATTTTTAAAACATCTGTCTTTTTTCTTGTTGTCAGTCTCACAGCGTTTACTGTGCTTACTTTCACAGTGCCACCACTCAATTGGTGTAATGGTATTGTTAGTGTCCATTTAAAAAAAAATGACAGGCAGAGGCAGGCCACCCCGCAGGTTCCGTGGTCGTGGTCATGGTGCTGGTCATGGATCTGTGGGTTTCTAAAATCAATGCCTTTCCTGTAATCTAATTTTCAAAATGATGCCATATGTCCTCTTTCCTGCTGCTGGTTTTGTTGAGGGTCCTGGAGCCTCTGCTAAAAAAAGGCCTAAGGATAAATAAGTGTACTGGGTGTCTAATCAATCTTTTTTTAGATTTCACGGTTGCAACAAATTATCTCCGGGTTTCTAAAATCAATGCCTTTCCTGTAATCGATTATTCACAAGGATGCCATATGTCCTCTTTCATGCTATTGTTTCTGTTGAGGCTCTGGGAGCCTATTATAAAAAGGCCTAAGGATAAAGAAGTGTACTTGGTGTATAATCTAATTTTTTTTAGATTTCATGGTTGCACCTAATGATCTCTGTGTTTCTAAAATCAATGCCTTTCCTGTAATCTAATTTTCAAAAGGATTCCGTATGTTCTCTTTCATGCTGCTGGTTTTGTGGAGGGTCCTGGAGCCTCTGCTAAAAAGGCCTAAGGATAAATAAGTGTACTGGGTGTCTAATCAATCTTTTTTTAGATTTCACGATTGCAACAAATTATCCCTGGGTTTCTAAAAGCAATGCCTTTCCTGTAATCTATTAGTCAAAAGGATGCCATATGTCGTCTTTCATGTTGTTGTTTCTGTTGAGACTCCGGGAGCCTCTTATAAAAAGGCCTAAGGATAAAGAAGTGTACTAGGTGTATAATCTATGTTTTTTTAGATTTCACGGTTGCAACTAATGATCTCTGTATTTCTATAATCAATGCCTTTCCTGTAATCTAATTTTCAAAAGGATGCCATATGTCCTCTTTCATGCTGCTGGTTTTTTGGAGGGTCCTGGAGCCTCTGCTAAAAAGTCCTAAGGATAAATATGTGTACTGGGTGTCTAATCAATGTTTTTTTAGATTTACCGGTTGAAACAAATTATCCCCGGGTTTCTAAAATCAATGCCTTTCCAGAAATCTATTTTTCAAAACGATGCCATATGTCCTCTTTCCTACTGCTGGTTTTGTTGAGGGTCCTGGAGCCTCTGCTAATAAGGCCTAAGGATAAATAAGTGTACTGGGTGTCTAATCAAGGTTTTTTTAGATTTCCCGGTTGCAACAAATTATCTCTGGGTTTCTCAAATCAATGCCTTAAATGTAATCTATAGTTCAAAAGGACGCCATATGTCCTCTTTCCTTTTTTTTTTTTTTTTTCTCTGTATTTTTGTTTATTTTAGAAAATGTAATGCACTTATAGGTTAACTAAGATTATGACTTTACACACTGCCATTTTCCATACAGCATTTTGACATGTCGTGTGATATGACTAGAAGAAGGGTATGTTTTGAATCTGCTGAGCAGAATAAAAAAAAAATTAATTTAACTTGAGTTAATAACTGAAGCATGACTTCAGGATTCAGGTGTGGTCATAGGTAGTGGTTGTTAGCAGATTCTTTTTAATGCAAATTGCAATTGCCACAGCGTGCATAAAATATGCATCACTAGTCCAAATCTTACCTTTTTTTTTCATTCAGGATTAGTTTGGTGTCCGGGGCCATATTGGAAATGCAAAAAACAGGTCTCCGTACCCGTTGATATAAGGGGTGACTAGTGCTTTTCCTTCTCTTTGTCAATAGTTGTGATTAACGAGTTGTCCAGTTACTATAGAACTGGTTTGATAACCCAGGGTCCTGGGGCGGTATATTGGTGGCAGCTTTGACAGCACTATCAGGCTAGAGAGGCCTCTCAGTGTCGTGGCTAGCTGTAACGCAGTCAGCCGAGGAACATAGGTAAGCCGATATGAGTAAGATATCTCCAGGCTCCTCTTGGATAGCCCCAGAAAGTGTGACTATGAATCCCAAAAAGAAAATTAAATTAAGGTTGAAAACTAACTCCAAAGTAAATTGTAAGACCTGGAGCTCCTCAAACACATGTCCTACCGCAACAGCTATAGGCTCCGCCCCCCCCAATCTTACCTTTTTAATGCCAATTGATATTGCCACAGCTGGAACAACAGTAAATAACATGTGTGTCACCACAGTCTCCGAAGCTGTTGTCGGATGTATACAAAAACACTGATAAAGTATTCCTTTCGTGGCGCAAAGAGATGGCTACCGGAACACTCCAGGAACTTCCCAAGAGTCGCTGTCTTGTGTTTCTGGTGATGTTGGAGACATCTGGGTAGTGTACAGGGAGGCCCAAAATCCTCTCCATCTCTGTGCACCACAGGACAGGACGTCCTTATCATCCATAAGCACATGAAATTGCTTGCATTTTCCTTGGTTCAAGAAGTTCAGCTTTTGTGGTGATAGTACAGAATTAAATAAACTTTGGTTTCCTACCATACTCAAGACAATCTTGTAGTTTAAGCTTCGGACTTGCTGTGGGAAACAGTGGCCTGTCCATACCAGGAAGATGATTTAGACAGAAGTAACAGGCTCTGATTGCAGGTGACACATGTTTATCGTCAATCATCAAAGGGGTTGTGTGCAGAATATGGCTGATGGCCCCTTATTCACATGTTTGTCCAGAGCCACAACATTTGCAAACAGCCAGAAGAAAGATCGGTTCTCACCAGCCTTAAGTTGAGCTTCAATTACCAAATAATGATATTCAAAAAATAGACAAACAGTGCCTTAAAAAACACATTTGCAATATGGATTCACTAGAGCAAGGTCATTGCAAGTACTTCCCACGATAATAAAATTAAAATGCCACAACTCCGCAATCTTCCTCTTCACATTATTATTGTCACACTCCATTGTACTCCTATGCCCACCTCCCTGCTCTTGTTTTTGTTGAGGGTCCTGAAGCCTCTGCTAAAAAGGCCTATGAATAAAGAAGTGTACTGGGTGTCTAATCAATCTTTTTTTCTATTTCCCGGTTGCAAATAATGATCTGTGGGTTTCTAAAATCAATGCCTTTCCTGTAATCTATTATTCAAAAGGATGACATATGTCCTCTTTCATGCTGTTGTTTCGGTTGAGGCTCCGGGACCCTCTTATTAAAAAGGCCTAAGGATAAATAAGTGTACTGGGTGTCTAAACAATTTTTTTTTCTATTTCCTGGTTGCAAATAATGATCTGTGGGTTTCTAAAATCAATGCCTTTCCTGTAATCTATTATTCAAAAGGATGACATATGTCCTCTTTCATGCTGTTGTTTCGGTTGAGGCTCCGGGACCCTCTTATTAAAAAGGCCTGAGGATAAATAAGTGTACTGGGTGTCTAATCAATGTTTTTTTCTATTTCCCGGGTCATATAAATGATCTCTGGGATTCTAAAATCAATGCCTTTCCTGTAATCTATTATTCAAAAGGATGAAATATGTCCTCTTTCATGCTGTTGTTTCGGTTGAGGCTCCGGGACCCTCTTATTAAAAGGCCTAAGAATAAATAAGTTTACTGGGTGTCTAATCAATGTTTTTTTCTATTTCCCGGTTGCAACTAATGATCTGTGGATTTCTAAAATCAATGCCTTTCCTGTAATCTATTATTCACAAGGATGACATATGTCCTCTTTCATGCTGTTGTTTCGGTTGAGGCTCCGGGACCCTCTTATTAAAAAGGCCTGAGGATAAATAAGTGTACTGGGTGTCTAATCAATGTTTTTTTCTATTTCCCGGGTCATATAAATGATCTCTGGGATTCTAAAATCAATGCCTTTCCTGTAATCTATTATTCAAAAGGATTACATATGTCCTCTTTCATGCTGTTGTTTTGGTTGAGGCTCCGGGACCCTCTTATTAAAAAGGCCTAAGGATAAATAAGTGTACTGGGTGTCTAAACAATTTTTTTTTCTATTTCCCGGTTGCAAATAATGATCTGTGGGTTTCTAAAATCAATGCCTTTCCTGTAATCTATTATTCAAAAGGATGACATATGTCCTCTTTCATGCTGTTGTTTCGGTTGAGGCTCCGGGACCCTCTTATTAAAAAGGCCTGAGGATAAATAAGTGTACTGGGTGTCTAATCAATGTTTTTTTCTATTTCCCGGGTCATATAAATGATCTCTGGGATTCTAAAATCAATGCCTTTCCTGTAATCTATTATTCAAAAGGATGACATATGTCCTCTTTCATGCTGTTGTTTCGGTTGAGACTCTGGGACCCTCTTATTAAAAGGCCTAAGAATAAAGAAGTGTACTGGGTGTCTAATCAATGTTTTTTTCTATTTCCCGGTTGCAACTAATGATCTGTGGGATTCTAAAATCAATGCCTTAACTGTAATCAATTGTTCAAAAGGATGCCATATGTCCTCTTTCATGCTGTTGTTTCGGTTGAGGCTCCGGGAGCCTCTCATAAAAAGGCCTAAGGATAAAGAAGTGTGCTGGGTGTCCAATCAATGTTTTTTTTTATTTCACAGTTGCAAAAAAAATATCTATGTTTTCTAAAATCTATGCCTTACCTGTCATCTATTGTTCAAAAGGATGCCATTTGTCCTCTTTCCTGCTGTTGTTTTTGTTGGGGGTCCGGAACTCTATTCAAAAAAGGCCGAAGGAGAATGACCTGTACTGTACTTGGTGTCCAATCATGTTTTTGTTTTCAATTTCACGGTTCATAATAAATATCGCCGTGTAACTAAAATCAATGCCATACCTGTACTCTGTTGTTCAAAAGGATGGCATATGTGGTGTTTCATTCTGTTGTGGTTGTTGAGGGTCATGGCCGTGGTACAGCGTATAAAACGGCTGAAGGAGAACAACCTGTACAGCCTTGCTCCTCTTTTAAGGCAGGCCAGCTCTTTGCATACATGCCCACAGACTCTGTAACGCATGCCTCTTTTAGGGAGAGGTGCAGCCATAATGCAGGGTCAGAACCTCTGCCTGCAACTGTTATACTCGATTTTGCGAAAGGAAGTAAGCTTACCATGGTTCCCTGCACGCACGTATTGTTGTTATATTTTGGTGAGGGTAATTATGATGGCCATGTAGACCACCACCACTGAGAGTCCTGGAAGTAACAGGGATGAGATGAAAGAGCTAAGGATAGTAGAACTTGAAACAACAGAGTTAGCCATGGGTGCTAGTGCAAGACCGCTTGGCTTTTTTTTGGCTTTGGGTGCGGCTATTCATGCAGGCCATATAGAGCTGCCACCGTTCGGTGTTGTATCAGGTATTAAACTAATAAGAACAGTACTACCAAAATACAGCCAATGAAGGGCCTTATGAAGACTGAGCCAAGGTTGGATTGTAGTATTTGGTTAGGCTAATCATGATGGCCATGTAGACCACCACCGAGAGTCCTGGAAGTAACAGGGATGATGAGATGAAAGTGCTAAGAATAGTACTACTTGAAACAACAGAGTTAGCCATGGGTGTTAATCCAAGACCGCTTGGATTTATTTTTGTATTGGGTGTGGCTAATCATGCAGGCCATATAGAGCTGCCACCATTCGGTGTTGTATCAGCTATAAAAATAATAAGAACTGTATTATCAAAATACAGACAATGAGATTGCATACTCTGTAGGAGTTCCGGAGGAGGAGCCTGCGTTCAGGTTGTGCAAACGCAAGCACCTGTGCCCTGCAGGTAACCTATTGGCGGTGATTCATCGCGCGCCACGGCCCTCTGCAACCGAGGGGAAGACGCCTGCATCCGGCTCGAACTGTGTACCGAGCCCTGAGGGATTCCCGCAGCGCCTATCACCTGTGCTGTCTTAAACACCTTATCTCAGAAGCCCCACGCAGGTCACCGCGTGCAGGAGCTACACTGAGCCCCACCACCTTATCGGCAGTCCCCCCTCTCCCACCGAAGCTGCGTGAGAGGGGGTAGATAGCCCAAAGACACCTGTCGACTTAGAGGACATCGAGCAACTCTCCTCATCCCCCCCCCCCCCCACGGTGCTGCGCGGGGGGAGAGCAAACCAGAAACAAACACAGCACGGTCCGTTTGCAGTTCAGGAGTATCCCCGCTCGCCCGCTCGCCTTGCGGTTGGGTCCGCCAGGACCGGCGGGCCTGGCGGGTCCGCAGGTATCTGTCTCCTTACCAGCTCACTGCTCAGGATCCCTCCTCCACCACCATTACACTTTATCAGAATCTGGGGCTTCGGAGGAAAGGGAGCAGAATCGCTACTGTCACTTGCCCCTTTTGATGAAGAGCCGGCCACCTGTGATCAACGTTCACAAGCACATAAGAGCTAACGGCCATCATTGAAGGTGGTATCCTCGAAGAGGGGTGAGTGCAGAACAGTTATAAGCCTGCTCTCTTATCTCATTCTATATATGTGCACCTTGTGAGCGAGTCTGACTGTAAAGGCATCTAAAGGATTGATGACTTTTCTGTGTTTCCCTATTAGCAGCTAACACTAAGCTAAAAAGGCAGAAACTGGATGGAACTATAAACAGGCACAAACTGTGGCCCCACTTACCTGTTCATATTTCTTCAACTTGCAGGCGATCTCAAGGGGGTATTTCTGCAAAACTCCCCTTTAAAAAAAAAAAAAATCTTTTTGATCCAAGGCCTGTCTCTACTGGGTTTCAGTATCCGAAGGTTTGGATTCTTTTTGGGGGAAAAAAAGAAAAAAAAAATTTTCTCTGTCCCAAAGTTAAAGCTTTTCCCCTAAAAAAGAAAAAAAAAAAAGAAAAGGAAAAAGGCGATCTGGGTCTTTGTAGCACTATCTGCAAATTTATGAGGAACATGATTTTGTAAAAATAACTGGACAAGTTTCTTGGACACGGCCCAGGGAGAGTTAATTCTCTTAAATTTTTATTCCTTAAGACACAATGATAACATGATATAGCTTTGCTAAGATAAGCATGTTCTTAAGCTATTGTTTCTTTGTTTTGTTTTTCTTTGCTTGAATTACTTAGTATTGGAGTATGGGCGCTGTGTTCTGATATACTGATTCAGTTAATAGCTCTGAAACACGAACAGTTAAAACTACACTGAAAGTATATAAGTATATAACCCTCCTATTCTCTTTATCTCTGCTCTCATACATGCATTCTGAGGTTGATCATTATGTCTCAAACTGAGGGTGATCATTAATTCATGTTTTTTTTCTAAATAACAAACACCCTTATATGTCTTAGAAGGTCAGTGCCATCTTTAGGGTCAAAACTAATATAGGCAAAGCTAATATTACCTTGTGCACACTGTACTCTACCTGAGATATTTTAGCTTAGAAGGTTCCCATTGGGGAAAACCTTAATAGTCCAAAAGGTGCGTTAAATCTATAGAGGGCTCTGCTCTAGTTTAAACGCAGTAATCTTTATTTTCTGGGAGAGAATAACCCTGGTCGGCCTAGATCACTCTTTTTCTTCACACTTACCACTAGAACACTTTTTTATATTTTTCTTGGACCCCTCACTTCTTTCTTCACCCCCCTTCCCCCCCCTTTTTTTTTTTTTTTCTCTTCTTTCTTCACTTAGACACTTATTCACCTGAACTCACTGCGTTATCATCACCCTAACTCACAGCACACTTTTTCTCCCTCACAGGAGGGAGGGAGGGAGACGGAGGAAGGGGGGGATTGACCGCTTGGTTCTCTCTCTCCCTCTCCCCCGTTCTGCCTTCCCCCTTTTTTTTTTTTTTCTTTTTTTTTTTATTACCCTTTCCACTCACTCCTCACTTTAAATCCTTAGCCGCACTTATTTATGGATAGATTTCTAAATCCACTAACCACTCACAAAAGCACTCCGCCGGCCATGGCTTCCAGAGCCAAGGATAGGAAGAACAAAGCCCCGTCAGAAACCTCGGTTGAACTGCACCCTGAACCAAGTTCTACCAGAGAGTTCAGTATGGGCACAGACTCGCAAGGGCTAGTGAATAGTATCTTGGAAGCTCTAAACCCAAAATTTGAATTACTTCGGATAGAAATAAAACAAGATTTTAACTTGCTCGCTAATGAGGTTAAACAATTTACGATGAGAATCGAAGAAGCAGAGCAAAGAGTCTCTGACCTCGAAGATCTCACATCAGTTCAAAGCACTAAAATACAGGCAAATACTAGTTCTATCAGGGAATTACAGAACAAGATCGAAGATCTAGAAAATCGATCAAGAAGGAATAATGTCAGGATAATAGGGGTCCCTGAAACTTCAGATTATTTAGATCTTCAGAAATTTGCAGCTGAATCTCTCCCTAAGCTACTAAACTTCCCACAAGAGTTGCTACCCCTGGTAATAGAGAGAGCCCATAGACTAGGGAGAATAAGGGACGTAGAAGGAAACAAAGCTAGGCCCAGACCTATAATTGCACGATATTTGAGCTACCAAGATAAGCTTAGAATCATGCAATTATCACGTAAGAATTTGCCTGTGCTTCTGGACGGGACTAAAATATTAATCTTTCAAGACTTCGCATATGCCACCTCTCTGAAAAGAAAAGAACTCACTCCAATATGCGGCAGACTAATTAAAGAAGGCATTTCTGCTACTGTATTATACCCGGCCAAACTTAAAATAGAATTTCAGGGCCACACATATTTTTATGAGACCGCTGCGGAGGCAGAGAAGTTTTTTATGGAGAAAGTTGTTAAATAGGATAACAGGTTTATTAGTAGTCTAAAAAGTACACTTACTCATATCCCTGATAAATAAAAATGATTGGTTCTGTTTTTTTTTCTTTTTTTGTATTAATTCTTAAGGAGAATTACCCTTCTGGGGATGAGGATGGGGAGGCAACACATTTATTTTCCCCTTTTTTTTTTTTCTCTTTTTTTTCTCTTTTTTTTCTTCTCTTTTTTCTTCTCTCTCCTTTAAATTTATCGTGTTATTATTTGTTTACATGTTAATTATTTTTCCCTATCCTCAACTCTTCTTTTTAAGCGATGTCTAAAAGAGGTAAATTCATCTTAACGTCCTGGAATGTTGGGGGTATCTCCTCCCCAATAAAACACAAGGCTATAATTTCGCAGCTGAGGAAACATAACACCGATATATCTTTCATACAAGAGACTCATCTTAATGCAGATGAATCGACTAAACTAAAAACCTCGTGGGTGAAAGAGGTATTCTATGTACCCAGCATTGGTAGGAAGCGGGGAGTGGCTATTTTATTGGGGAAGAGACTTTCCTACGAAATATTAGCAAAATATCTTGACCCAAATAGTAGAATTTTAATTTTAAAGATCAAATTGGCAAATTCTGTCTATATACTCTGCAATATCTATGCCCCCAACAACTTTGACTCCAAATTTTGGGACTCAGTCCAAACTAATATTTTACAAATGGGGGAAGGGATTGTCATTTTAGCAGGGGACTTCAATATGGTACCTCGAATACCCATTGACAGGCATAGGGGGAAAAAAAACACCAGTTCGCAATCTAAGAGAGATAAGCTAGAGGCCAGAATGTTTAGAACCTTAGAGAGTAACTTGGCTCTTAAAGATTTATGGAGATTACAACATCCAGATCAAAGAGACTATACGTGCAAGGCTAGAAACGCCAACTCTCTCTCAAGAATAGATTTATTTCTAGTTAGTGACAAAGTTATAAAGATAGGCTCTACTACTAAGATTGCACAAATAACCATTTCAGACCACGCTCCAATTCTATTAGAGATCCCTATCTGTGGTAAAATGCACCCCTCACGGCGGTTTTTTTTCCCAAAATTTTTATCATGCAATTTAAAGTTTAAAAACTGGCTAATGAATAAAATGAACGAATTTTTCTCTTTAAATTTGGGCTCAGTCAATAATCCAATTTCTTTATGGGAAGCGGGTAAAGCCATAATGAGGGGCGAGATTATTGCATATATGGTCAAACTAAAAAAGAAAACCAATCTTAGACAAAATCAAGCATTCAAAGCCTTGACCAATTCTTATAACAGATATTTATCCCATCCCACCCCTCTGAATTGGAGACAATATTCTAATGCCAAGAGAGAGAGAGATACCTTACTGATCCACAATTCGGTCCAAGCCGACTTAAGATCTAAAGCAAAGTTCTATCGTCATGGGGACAAGGCCGGTAAACTCTTGGCTAGTCTATATAAGAACGTACAAGGGAATTCTTCAATTGACTCACTGCTAGAATCTGACTCTTTGATCACGTATCCGAAAGAAATATTAGAGACTTTCTCAGATTACTATAAGGGAATTTATTCCTTTAGGGAATCTGATATGGTAGCTTCAAGAGGTTTCTGGGAAGGCCTGGACCACCCAGTTCTAACGGAAGAGGCAGTAAATAAAATTAACACCCCTATATCGGATCAAGAGATCCTTCAAACCATTAAGGAACTTCGACCAGACAAAGCTCCTGGGCCGGACTCATTGCCCAATGAGTTTTATAAATTACTGGCATCGACTGTTACCCCACACTTAAAAACACTCTTTAACTATTTCTACATAGAAAGGAACCCTATTCCTATATCCTTCTCTGCCTCTACGACCTCATTGATCTTAAAACAAGGTAAAAATCCTCTAAAAAAGGAGGCCTATCGGCCCATAGCATTACTAAACTCTGATTACAAGCTATTGACCTCGATCCTAGCTAAAAGACTACAGAGTGAGATTGGGCCTCTCATTAAGGAGGACCAGGCGGGGTTTCTAAACAAACGCAACTTAACAGCTAAAATCAGAGAACTCTTTCTGATCCTTGACTACTTTAATAACTCTGTGGAAACACCATCTCAAGATCAAGTGGATCTAGCGGTGGTAGCCTTGGACGCAGAGAAGGCGTTTGACTCAGTACATCATCGGCATATTTTGTCTTCCTTGCTATCCTTCGGTTTTAAGGATAACTTTGTATATTTTATTAAAAATCTTTGTGAAAACTCTTCTACCAAGCTCTCTATTAATCAGCTAGAATCTGGTCCAATTAAACTTCAAAGGGGCACCAGACAAGGTTGCCCCTTATCTCCTTTGCTCTTTGACCTAGCCATTGAGCCTCTTGCCCTTAAAATAAGAAAAGATCTCCAAGGTATTAAGATAGGGTCAATGGAACAAAAAATTGCTCTGTATGCCGATGATGTACTGGTCTATGTCTCAAATACCAGATCCAATATCCCCAAATTACTCTCGATTACAAATTCTTTTGGAGCCTTCTCGGGTTATAAAATTAATTTGACCAAATCAGAATTAATGTGGATTAGGAAAAGTGAGACATCTATGACTGACTTACCTTTCAATGAGGTTAAATCTCACTTTAGATATTTAGGCATTAATGTTTCCCCCAATCCACGAGAGTGGTATGATCTTAATATCTCTCCAGTCCTACTTAAGGTAAAGGAGTATATGAAGAACTGGCAAAATTTCCCCCTCTCATTGACGGGTCGAATTGCTCTTTTCAAGATGGTCCTTCTTCCCAAGATCCTCTTCCCTTTACAAAATGTACCAGTAATCTTGAAAACTAAAGACTGGAAGAGCCTGTGTAAGGCCCTTCGGTACTTCCTATGGAGATGCAAAAGGCCCCGAATTTCGATCTCTAGATTGCATTTGCCCAGGAGATACGGTGGCATGGCTTTACCAGACCTTAGTAGTTACAGCTTGGTCTTCTTAGCCCGAACTGTGATAGATTGGCTACTAAATAAGAATTATTTCACGAATAACAGTCTTGAAATGAACATATTATATCCGTATAAGCCTACAGCGTTAATCCATTGCCCATTACATTTGATTCCTAAGGAAGTGAAATCCCTGAGTTCCATATACACAATTTTACAAGCTTGGAGAAAATTAGGACATAAATTAGACATAGACCTATCTATTCCGAGATTTCAAGGATTATGTGGCAACCCGGAATTCCAAAGAGGTACCCAATCGCAGGTCTTCCAGAGATGGAATAGCCTCGGATTGACTTATCTCACACAATTTATAAATCAGGAGGCCTGCTTAATTAAAACTTTTGAGACCTTAAAACAGGAATTTGAACTAAGCAACAAAGACTTCTTTGCGTACCTACAGGCTAGGCATTATCTTTTCTCCCTTATTAGTAAATATGGCTGGTCCTGGTCTTGGGGGAAACTAGATAGCTGGCCTATTCTGGTTAAAAATAACCTATTCTCCATCTCAACTTGGTACAATTTGCTGGTCAGCCAGAAAGGTGAATCTAATCTGGAATATATAATGCAAAAATGGAATTTACTATCGCAAGATCTAGACATAGACCCCAACCAGGTTGAAAAGTCTATAGCCACAATAACACAAACTACCTTGTCTGCTAGCTGGAGGGAATCACATATCAAGCTATTGTATAGAACTTATTATACCCCGCTCAAAGGATTTAAATGGCATAACTTCAATTTTAATATGTGCCTAAAATGTTCCCTTCCAGCGGCGGACTTAGTTCATATGATATGGACTTGTCCCCGACTAATGCAGTTTTGGAGGAAATTAGAATTTTGGCTCACTAGGGTGCTGAAAATTTCGCCTTTCTCTCTCTCCTTGGCAGAAGTAATTTTTTTTGTTGAACCCCCGTCCACTCATAGCTCTAAAAAAATAATAAATATGACAATTCTGGCTGCAAGGAATTTAATTTTTAATAAATGGCGAAACACTTCAATCCCGAGTATATCAGAAGTTAAAAACTACATGAAAAAGCAATGTCTCATCGAGCAGCTGGACATAACCCTGGCTTCCGAAAGAGACATAACTCTCTTTTTCCAGAAATGGTCTAGATTCATCAAAATCTTCCCTCAGAGAGAAATAGATAACTTAATATACCCCCTTAGAAATACAGAGACAGTCTTATTAGGATGTTGGTAAGAAAGGCTTTCCCCCTTTTTTTTTTTTTTTTTTTTTTTTTTTTTTCCCCTGTCTCTCTCTCCCCCTTTCTCTCTCCCTCTTTCTTTCGTTCTTCCTTTGTGCTGCCTCCCCCATCCCCCTCTTCCCGCAGAGGTCGGATAGAAAACGGTTAAACTGAAACTTGGTTTAAAAAAGTCTGTGCTTTTAACTATCTATGTGTTAATAGGAGACCTCCTCTCTTTCTTATTTTTTGTATATATATTTCTCCTGAGAATTGTTGATTATTGTTTATGTTGCAAACTCAAAACTGAATAAAAATTAGTATAAAAGAGGAAATAGATTGGAGGTAACAGATAAGACATCCAGATAGAGAGGAATTGTAACATTCTATCTGATACAGAAAGCTCAAGTTGTTTAAGACTGTATTTTTTCTGTTATGTCTGATTGGATAAGACTTTGTTGTGTTAAACTTCATACGGCTGGTATGTATTGTATCTCTGAATTTTTGTTCATAATTTTACCTCCAATAAAAAATACATTTAAAAAAAAAAAAAATACAGACAATGAAGGGCCTATGAAGACTGAGCAAAGGTTGGATTGTAGTATTTTGTTTGGCTAATCATGATGGCCATGTAGACCGCCCGTAACAGGGATGAAAGTGCTAAGAATAGTACTAATTGAAACAACCGAGTTAGCCATGGGTGTTAGTTTAAGACCACTCGCCTTTTTTGAGGTTTGGGTGCAGCTAATCATGAAGGCCAGATAGACCTGCCACCATTTGGTGTTGTAACAGGTATTAAACTGCAAAGAACAGTACTACTTAACACAACCTACTTACCATGGGTCCCAGAGCATATGTTTGGTTATTATATTTTACCTCCACCGATAGGGTGAGTATGAGTAACAGCTATTAAAATGCGAAGGACATTACTAATTAACACAACATAGTTACCATGGGTCGCAGACCAAGAGCAGATGTCTTATTATTATATTTTGTATGGGTAATCATCCAGGCCGTATAGACCTCACCAAATAGGGGGAGTTACAGAGATTAAAGTGCTAAGAATGGTAGTACTTAAAACACAACCTAGTTAAAATGGGTACCAGACCGCATGTCTTATTATAATATTTTTTCACGGTAATCAGGCAGGCCATATAGAACACCCCCGATAGGGGGGCGGGGGGGAGAACAGGGATTAAAGTGCTAAGAAAAGTACTAATTAACACAAGCTAGCTATCATGGGTCCAGCACCGTGTGTCTTGATGTTATACTTTGTCAGGGTAATCATGCAGGCCATATAGACCTCCCTTGATAGGGGTAGTAACAGGGATTACAGTTATAAGAATAGTACTACTTAAACACAACCTAATTACCATGGGTCCAAGACCAGATGTTTTATTATTATACTTTGTCAGGCTAATCATGCAGGCCATATAGAGCTCCAACAAAAGGGGGGGTAAGAGGGATTCAAGTGATAAGAAAAGTTTTACTTAACACAACAAAATTACCATGGGTCCCAGACCACGTGTCTTGTTGTTATACTTTGTCAGGGTAATCATAACCGCCATATAGACCTCCACCAATAGGGCGAGTTACAGGGCTGAAAGTACGAAGAACAGTACTACTTAAAACAACCTAGTTGGGTCCAAGAACGCATGTTTAATTATTAGACTTTATTAGGGTAATTATATATCTAACAAATCTATCTATTTCTCTTCTATCAATTCTATCTAACTATCAATCTATGTATATCTATCTATCCTATCTATCAATCTATCTTCTGTCCGGGATGTTTTGAGACAGCCACTTTGGGAATGTTAGTTGATTTAGGCCCATTATGTCTTAAAAGCAGACTCTGCATAAACTATGTAATTTTCCATGGGAGTTTTGCCAGGGATCCCCCTCCAGCATGTGACAGTCCAGGTTTTAGTACCCTTGAAACAACTTTTCCATCACTATTGTGGCCAGAAAGAGTCCTTGTAGGTTTTAAAGTTCGCCTGCCTATTGAATTCAATGGCGGTTTGCGCAGTTTGCGGGTTCGCGAACAATACCGGAAGTTTTAGTCTGCCGTTCACGAACCGAAAATTTTAGGTTCGCGACATCACTAGCCACCAATTGTGCAAGTTCTCCCACTTAAGAAGATGAGAGAGGCCTGTCATTTTCATCATAGGTATACCTCAACTATGAGAGACAAAATGTGGAAACAAATCCAGACAATCACATTGTCTGATTTGGAAAGAATTTATTTGCATATTATGGTGGAAAATAAGTATTTGGTCACCTACAAACAAGCAAGAATTCTGGCTCTCACAGAGCTTTATCTTCTTCTTTAAGAGACTCCTCTGTCCTCCACTCATTACCTGTATTAATGGCACCTGTTTGAACTTGTTATCAGTATAAAAGACACCTGTCCACAACCTCAAACTGTCACACTCCAAACTCCACTATGGTGAAGACCAAAGAGCTGTCGAAGGACACCAGAAACAAAATTGTAGACCTGCACCAGTCTGGGAAGACTGAATCTGCAATAGGCAAGCAGCTTGGTGTGAAGAAATCAACTGTGGGAGCAATAATTAGAAAATGGAAGGCATACAAGACCACCGATAATCTCCCTCGATCTGGGGCTCCATGCAAGATCTCACCCCATGGGGTCAAAATGATCACAAGAACGGTGAGCAAACATCCCAGAACCACACAGGGGGACCTAGTGAATGACCTGCAAAGAGCTGGGACCAGCGTAACAAAGGTTACCATCAGTAACACAGTACGCCGCCAGGGACTCAGATCCTGCAGTGCCAGACATGTCCCCCTGCTTAAGCCAGTACATGTCTGGGCCCATCTGAAGTATGCTAGAGACCATTTGGATGGTCCAGAAGCGGATTTGGAGAATGTCATATGGTCAGATGAAACCAAAGTAGAACTGTTTGGTAGAAACACAACTCGTCATGTTTGGAGGAGAGAGAATGCTGAGTTGCAACCAAAGAACACCATACCTACTGTGAAGCATGGGGGTGGCAACATCATGCTTTGGGGCTGTTTCTCTGCAAAGGGAACAGGACGACTGATCCATGTACATGAAAGAATGAATGGGGCTATGTATCGTGAGATTTTGAGTGCAAACCTCCTTCCATCAGCAAGGGCATTGAAGATGAAATGTGGCTGGGTCTTTCAGCATGACAATGATCCCAAACACACTGCCCGGGCAACGAAGGCGTGGCTTTGTAAGAAGCATTTCAAGGTCCTGGAGTGGCCTAGCCAGTCTCCAGATCTCAACCACATAGAAAGCCTTTGGAGGGAGTTGAAAGTCTGTGTTGCCCAGCGACAGCCCAAAAACATCACTGCTCTAGAGGACATCTGCATGCAGGAATGGGGCAACATACCAGCAACAGTGTGTGACAACCTTGTGAAGACTTACAGAAAACGTTTGACCTCTGTCATTGCCAACAAAGGATATATAACAAAGTATTGAGATGAACTTTTGATATTGACCAAATACTTATTTTCCACCATAATTTGCAAATAAATTCTTTCCAAATCAGACAATGTGATTGTCTGGATTTGTTTCCACATTTTGTCTCTCATAGTTGAGGTTTACCTATGATGAAAATTACAGGCCTCTCATCTTCTTAAGTGGGAGAACTTGCACAATTGGTGGCTGTCTAAATACTTTTTTGCCCCACTGTACATATATATATAGATACATAGATAGTAGATAGATAGATATATAAACATTTAACAGAGATAGATACATAGATAGATAGATGATTGATAGAGAAATAGAATATAGATAGAAGATATATAGCTGTATAGATAGATACATACAAGATAGATAGATACATAGGTAGTAGATATATAGATAAAAGATAGTTACAGTTACTGATTGGAACAGCTAATAGAATGCTCGCTCAATCCTATTGGCTGATTGGATCAGCCAATAGAATTGAACTTCAATCCTATTGGCTGATTGCATCAGCCAATAGGATTTTTCCTACCTTAATTCCGATTGGCTGATAGAATTGAAGGGACGCCATCTTGGATGATGTCATTTAAAGGAAAAGGTCCTTAATCCAGCACACAACGGCCCTTTGCACGCCACTCCAGAGCTCCACTCCAAACTCTGAACAACTGATAAAAGAATCCAAACAGAGTAGCAGCAAACCAAGTATTTATTGTTTAACACAACAAAAAATGCAGCAACGTTTCGGTATTGCTACCTTAGTCAAGCTTGACTAAGGTAGCAATACCGAAACGTTGCTGCATTTTTTGTTGTGTTAAACAATAAATACTTGGGCCTAGATTTAGAGTTGGGCGGTAGCCGTGAAAACCAGCGTTAGAGGCTCCTAACGCTGGTTTTGGGCTACCGCCGGTATTTAGAGCCAGTCATTAAAGGGTCTAACGCTCACTTTTCAGCCACGACTTTTCCATACCGCAGATCCCCTTACGTAAATTGCGTATCCTATCTTTTCAATGGTATTTTTCTAACGCCGGTATTTAGAGTCGTGGCTGGAGTGATTTTTAGACCTCTAACAACAAAACTCCAGCCGCAGAAAAAAGTCAGTAGTTAAGAGCTTTCTGGGCTAACGCCGGTTCATAAAGCTCTTAACTACTGTGCTCTAAAGTACACTAACACCCATAAACTACTTATGTACCCCTAATCTGCTGCCCCTAACACCGCCGACCCCTATATTATATTTATTAACCCCTAATCTGCCCCCCACAACGTCGCCGCCAGCTACCTACAATAATTAACCCCTAATCTGCCGACCGCAAAGCGCTGCAACCTACTTTATCCTTATGTACCCCTAATCTGCTGCCCCTAACACCGCCGACCCCTATATTATATTTATTAACCCCTAATCTGCCCCCTCAACGTCGCCTCCACCTGCCTACACTTATTAACCCCTAATCTGCCGAGCGGACCGCACCGCTACTATAATAAAGTTATTAACCCCTCATCCGCCTCACTAACCCTATAATAAATAGTATTAACCCCTAATCTGCCCTCCCTAACATCGCCGACACCTAACTTCAATTATTAACCCCTAATCTGCCGACTGGAGCTCACCGCTATTCTAATAAATGTATTAACCCCTAAAGCTAAGTCTAACCCTAACACCCCCCTAAATTAAATATAATTTTAATCTAACGAAATTAATTAACTCTTATTAAATAAATTATTCCTATTTAAAGCTAAATACTTACCTGTAAAATAAACCCTAATATAGCTTATAATATTCTAACCCAAACCCCCCTTAAATAAACCTAACACTAAGCCCCTGAAGATCTCCCTACCTTGAGTCGTCTTCACCCAGCCGAGCCAAATTCTTCATCCAAGCGGAGCAAGAAGAGGTCCTCCATCCGGTAGAAGTCTTCATCCAAGCGGGGCAGAAGAGGTGTTTCGATCAGCCAATAGAATGCGAGCTCAATCTGATTGGCTGATTGGATCAGCCAATCGGATAGAACTTGATTCTGATTGGCTGACTCCATCAGCCAATCAGAATATTCCTACCTTAATTCCGATTGGCTGATAGAATCCTATCAGCCAATCGGAATTCGAGGGACGCCATCTTGGATGACGTCATTTAAAGGAACCGTCATTCGTCGTTCAGTCGTCGGCCAGGATGGATGTTCCGTGTCGGAGGTCTTCAGGATGCTGCCGCTCCGCTCCGGATGGATGACGATAGAAGATTCCGCTTTGATGAAGACTTCAATCGGATGGAAGACCTCTTCTGCCCAGCTTGGATGAAGACTTCTACCGGATGGAGGACCTCTTCTTGCTCCGCTTGGATGAAGAATTTGGCTCGGCTGGGTGAAGACGACTCAAGGTAGGGAGATCTTCAGGGGCTTAGTGTTAGGTTTATTTAAGGGGGTTTGGGTTAGATTAGGGGTATGTGGGTGGTGGGTTGTAATGTTGGGGGGGGGTATTGTATGTTTTTTTTTACAGGCAAAAGAGCTGAACTTCTTGGGGCATGCCCCGCAAAGGGCCCTGTTCAGGGCTGGTAAGGTAAAAGAGCTTTGAACTTTAGTAATTTAGAATAGGGTAGGGCATTTTTTTATTTTGGGGGGCTTTGTTATTTTATTAGGGGGCTTAGAGTAGGTGTAATTAGTTTAAAATTGTTGTAATATATTTCTAATGTTTGTAAAAAAAAATTATTTTTTGTAACTTAGTTCTTTTTTATTTTTTGTACTTTAGTTAGTTTATTTAAATGTATTTATTTGTAGGAATTGTATTTAATTTATTTATTGATAGTGTAGTGTTAGGTTTAATTGTAGATAATTATAGGTATTTTATTTAATTAATTTATTGATAGTGTAGTGTTAGGTTTAATTGTAACTTAGGTTAGGATTTATTTTACAGGTAAATTTGTAATTATTTTAACTATTTTAGCTATTAAATAGTTCTTAACTATTTAATAGCTATTGTACCTGGTTAAAATAAATACAAAGTTGCCTGTAAAATAAATATAAATCCTAAAATAGCTACAATATAATTATAATTTATATTGTAGCTATATTAGGGTTTATTTTACAGGTAAGTATTTAGCTTTAAATAGGAATAATTTATTTAATAAGAGTTAATTAATTTCGTTAGATTAAAATTATATTTAACTTAGGGGGGTGTTAGTGTTAGGGTTAGACTTAGCTTTAGGGGTTAATACATTTATTAGAATAGCGGTGAGCTCCAGTTGGCAGATTAGGGGTTAATATTTGAAGTTAGGTGTCGGCGATGTTAGGGAGGGCAGATTAGGGGTTAATACTATTTATTATAGGGTTAGTGAGGCGGATTAGGGGTTAATAACTTTATAATAATAGCGGTGCGGTCCGCTCGACAGATTAGGGGTTAATAAGTGTAGGCAGGTGGAGGCGACGTTGTGGGTGGCAGATTAGGGGTTAATAAATATAATATAGGGGTCGGCGGTGTTAGGGGCAGCAGATTAGGGGTACATAGCTATAATGTAGGTTGCGGCGGTGTACGGAGCGGCAGATTAGGGGTTAATAATAATATGCAGGGGTCAGCGATAGTGGGGGCGGCAGATTAGGGGTTAATAAGTGTAAGTTTAGGGGTGTTTAGACTCGGGGTACATGTTAGAGTGTTAGGTGCAGACATAGGAAGTGTTTCCCCATAGGAAACAATGGGCTGCGTTAGGAGCTGAACGCGGCTTTTTTGCAGGTGTTAGGTTTTTTTTCAGCTCAAACAGCCCCATTGTTTCCTATGGGGGAATCGTGCACGAGCACGTTTTTGAGGCTGGCCACGTCCGTAAGCAACTCTGGTATCGAGAGTTCCAGTGGCGGTAAATGATGCTCTACGCTCCCTTTTTGGAGCCTAACGCACAGAAAACCCTGCCATTCTGTGAACTCTAAATACCAGCGGGCTTTAAAAGGTGCGGGGGAAAAAAAGCATGCGTTAGCTACGCGGGTTGTTACCGACAAAACTCTAAATCTAGGCCTTGGTTTGCTGCTACTCTGTTTGGATTCTTTTGTCATTTAAAGGAACCTTCATTCAGTCTTAGCTGTCGGATGAAGAGGATGCTCCATGTCGGATGTCTTGAAGATGGACCCGCTCCGCGCCGGATGGATGAAGATAGAAGATGCCATCTGGATGAAGACTTCTGCCCGTCTGGAGGACCACTTCTGCCCGTCTGGAGGACCACTTCTGCCGGATTCGTTGAAGACTTCGGCCTGGTTGGGTGAAGACTTCTCCTGGTAAGGTGATCTTCAAGGGGTTAGTGTTAGTTTTTTTTAAGGGGGTATTGGGTGGGTTTTAGAGTAGGGTTGGTTGTGTGGGTGGTGGGTTTTAATGTTAGGGGGATTTGTAATTTTCTTTTTACAGGTAAAAGAGCTCATTACTTTGGGGCAATGCCCTGCAAAAGGCCCTTTTAAGGGCTATTTGTAATTTAGTGTAGGGTAGGGCTTTTTTATTTTGGGGGGCTTTTCTATTTTGTTAGGGGGATTAGATTAGGTGTAATAATTAATGAATTCATTTAATTATAGTGTAGTGTTAGGTGTAATTGTAACTTAGGTTAGGTTTTATTTGACAGGTACTTTTGTATTTATTTTAACTAGGAAGTTATTAAATAGTAAATAACTATTTAATAACTATTCTACCTAGTTAAAATAAATACAAACTTGCTGTAAAATAAAAATAAACCCTAAGCTAGCTACAATGTAACAATTAGTTATATTGTAACTAGCTTAGGGTTTATTTTATAGGTAAGTATTTAGTTTTAAATAGGAATAATTTAGTTAATGATAGTTATATTTATTTAGATTTATTTAAATTATATTTAAGTTAGGACATGTTAGGGCTATGGTTAGACTTAGGTTTAGGGGTTAATACATTTAGTATAGTGGTGGTGACGTTGGGGGCGGCAGATTAGGGGTTAATAAATTTAGGTAGGTGCGATGTTAGAGACGGCAGATTAGGGGTTAATAATATTTAACTAGTGTTTGCAATGTGGGAGTGTGGTGGTTTAGGGGTTAATATGTTTATTATAGTGGCGGTGATGTCCGGTTCGGCAGATTAGGGGTAACATTTTTTTATTAGTGTTTGCGATGCGGGAGGGCCTCGGTTTAGGGGTTAATAGGTAGTTTATGACTGTTATTGTACTTTTTAGCACAGTAGTTAAGAGTTTTATGCTACGTCGTTGTAGTGTAAAACTCTTAACTACTGACTTTAAAATGCGGTACCTGTCTTAACAGGAGAAGGTCTACCGCTCACTTTTTGTCAGACTCGTAATACCGGCGCTATGCAAGTCCCATTGAAAACATAGGATACGCAATGTACGTAAGTGGATTTGCGGTATTTCCAAGCCTGGCCAAAAAAGTGAGCAGTACACCTGTACCTGCAAGACTCGTAATACCAGCGGGCGTTAAAAAGCAGCGTTAGGACCGGCTAACGCTGCTTTTTAAGCCTAACGCAAAATTTGTAATCGTTTGTTAGTTGTGTTCTGTTCTATGCTCCATACCTGTGGCAGGTAATCCAATTTCAATATAATAATATTGACCTTATATGTAATAATATATTGGTCTCCTGTTAACAAACACTCTAGCCCCTACCCTTTACTGTAAATAGATTACACTCAGAACAGGCCTCACCATGGTCGACCAAAGAAGTTGAGTGCACGTGCTCAGCCTCATATCCAGAGTGCTGCCAGCATTGCTGCAGAGGTTGAAGGGGTAGGGGTTCAGCCTGTCAGTTCTCAGACCATACACTGCACACTGCATCAAATTGATCTGCATGGCTGTCGTCCCAGAAGGAAGATGATGCACAAGGAAGCCTGCAAACAGTTTGCTGAAGAAAAGTAGACTAAGGACATGGATTACTGGAACCATGTCATGTGGTCCGATGAGATAAAGATAAACTAATTTGGTTTAATTTCACTTTTATTTTCAAATATGCTTTGTTCTCTTGGTATCCCTTGTTGAAATGGAATATACTAGTCTTGAGAAAGGCCCAAGCTGTGGGCCGAAACGCGTTGACAACTATATGGTGAGCTATATTGCTTGATTTATCTACACTTTTAACAGTATTATACTATGTTATGTTTCTTTACCCTTAGGTTTTGAGGACTTCCCACCTTTTTTCATTTCCTTTTTTATTGCCTTTTTTATTGCCATTTTTTGGTTTTTGCTATTGCTTCTATTGCCTTGGAACTGAGGCATTTGAACTGTCTTTCGATTGGAATATTAGGACCCATTGGAGGACAAGAGTTATTTTATATGGACTTATTCTTTCATCTGTCAGGATATATAATTTTCAGGATTGCTATAACGCCATCACTATTTGATTTGTATTATTTTTTGATTGTATCCTCAGTATTTGTTTATCATCCAAGTTTAACTATTTGTTCACTGCACCTTACACTGTTATTGATTATTGAGTGTGTATCTATTCACATTTTTTACTACACATTTTTTTTATGTGATTTGCTACGTTATTCATTTTTGAGATCACATTACACATATAATTTTTGATACCACATTTTTTCTGATACCACATTTTTTCACTAGATGTGTACACACTAGTTTATTTTGATCACATTTTTTGATCGATTTTTGATTTTTCACTGCGTATCTTTTCACATATGTTTTTTGATTACATATGATATCTTGTTAAGTCCCATATTTATCTGCATAAGATTCTGTTCACATAGGATATTTTGCTGAGCCGTATTCCTATCTGTTTTAAATTGTATTCTCCAGATTTGTGGACACCATTCCACCAATTTGCTTTAACTGTTCTCTTTGCGTAAATTGTTTTATTAGCCTTCATATCACCATATGGAGTAGAGGGTAGTACATTTTTACAACATTTTAACAACGTCCATTTTTTACATATAACCCTAGGGACACTCTGCCTTTGGAGGGTTCAATCCCCCTGAACTTTACCCTACACATTTTAGATTAATCCAATACGCTCTTATCTTATTTTTTAATTATTTTAAATTATTTTAAACTGTCTTTATACACTTTTATGTACCATGGATCCATGTCTGTAAGATTTACATTGTGTCTGTAATAAATTGTATTATATTATTTATTTCATATCCTTTCCCTAGTTGTCTTACTATCACATAAGCTTCTAAATTCTTTTATAAGAATTAAGCCCCTACTAAAAGGGTTTTATTCGCTCTAGTGTGAATATATTTTTCACACACACACACCAGACCTTGACTTAACTGGCGCTCCTCTCTAAAACCTTTCTCACAACAGTATTTCCTCTGTGGGTAGTGGGGGCCCACCTTAGATAGGAGCTATAGGTCCTTTTAGCGCTGTGAGTGCAACACACTTTTGAAATGGAATACATACATATCCTACACAAGTGGGAGCTAGCTGCTGTTTGGTACCTGAACACATTTGTCTCTTATGATTGGCTAACTAGATGTGTTCAGCTAGCTGTAAGTAGTGCATTGCTGCTCCCTCAGCAATGGATAACAAGAGGATGAAGCAAAATTGACAAAAGAAGTAAATGGGAAAGTTGTTTGAAATTGTATGTTCTATCTGAATCATGAAAGAACACTTTGGGGTTTCCTGTCCCTTTAACCCTTCACTACCAGAAATTTCACGAAGAACTTGCCCAAAATACCGGATAATTTTTTAGCATTTTTGCAATCACTCAATTTAAACAGAAATAAAGCCTTTTTTTTCTTTATTTACCTGTCAAAACTATATATATATATATATATATATATATATATATTTGAGCAGACAACCCATTTTGTTTTATTTCATTTGACCATTTCACCACCAAATGCGAACATATAAAAAAATTGTTAACTTATTAAAAAATGTTGGGTTTATCACTGAAATTATTTACATCCCACTTGTGCAATTCTGAACCAAATGGTTGTAAAAGCTTCAATGGGATCCCCTTTGTTTAGAAATAGCAGACATACATAGCTTTGCCATTGCCTTTTGGTAATTAGAAGGCTGCTAATTGCAGATGTGCACCACCTGTCTGAAATTCCCATCAGTGAAGGGATTAGTCAGGTATCTTGTAAGGTTACTTTTAGCTTGATTGTAGAGATTACCCTCCCACCTGACATTTCCCACCCCTTGATCACTTCCAAACAGCTCTCTTCCCTACCTCACCCCCTCTCCCCTCCACTGGTTACCCACATCTTAGGTACTGGCAGAGTGTCTGCCAATGTGACAATTTAAGGCAATTTTTCTTATTAAACTTTTTTTCATTTTTTTTATATATTTTCTGCAGTGTAGGATATCCCCTTACACTCCAACCTCCCTGATCCCTCCCCTGATCCCTCCCTGATCCCTCCCCTGATCCCTCCCTGGGAGGTTTCTGCCAGTACCTATAAAATGTTGTTGTTTTTTTCTATATACATGATATATATATATATATATATATACATGTGGCCCTCGTTTTACAACGGTTCAATTTACACCGTTTCAGAATAACCTTTTTTTCCAGTCATGTGACTGCTATTGAAAAGCATTGAGAAGCAGTGCATTTTTTTAAATAGCCAGTAGGTGGAGCTGTCCACTTGTGTTACAGCAAAGCCAAGCAAGCTGAGCAGATTTCAAAGGAACAAGATCTTCCTGTCTATAAATCAGTCCAGATTGGAATACATAGAAATAACTGTTTGCAGAAAAATGCAAGTGAAGTCTGTGTTGTGTGATTATTTTATTAGGTTTATAATGCTGTTTAGCAAATGTTTTTGTTCATTTAACTTAGTTTAATTATATATTCTGTGTTGTGTGATTATTTTATTAGGCTTATAATGCTGTTTAGCATTTAAAGTCTTTATTTCAAAGCTTTAAAAATAATGTATTAGGTGTTAGTTATGACAATTTTGAGAGGGGCATGCAACCTATCTCCCTCACTTCCCATTGACTTACATTATAAACTGGGTTTCAATTTACAACGGTTTCGATTTGCAACCATTCCTTCTGGAACCTAACCCCGGCGTAAACTGAGGGCTACCTGTATAACATTCTGTATTGTAGTGGTTCCCAACCTCCCCCCTCCATGATCATTAGCAAGGGATCCTCCACCTCCCCCACCTTACCATTTTTCTGTAGAGTATCTCCCCATCCCTCCCTCTCCTTTTAATTTTTCTTAAATAGGGCCATCCCACTCTGCCCACTCTCTCCGCCCTATCCTGCCGGACCGCCCACTTGCCTCACAGATTCCTTCCTACACCTCCCACCATCCCCAGCAGATGATCGTTACAGATGTCTGTAATGATCTGGCATTTGCCCTCATTTGGAACCGGAGCACTGATGTGCAGAGATGCCTGGAGCTCAGGAACTCCAGCTCTCAGCTGTAAATTAAAGTAAAAGTCAATCCTAGCGTTGTACAAACGCTAGGATTGACTATTGAAACAAATAAAGGGGACTTTCATTCATGAAGTATGAGATACTTCATGTAGAAAGCTCCTTTATTTTTTCAACCGATCGCCATTCTTAGCTGCTGTTTTCTTCTTTCTCTTGGTATCTTTATTTGAAAAAGCAAGAATGTAAGCTTAGGAGCCAGACCATTTTTAGTTGAGCACCTGGGTAGTTCTTGCTGATTGGTGGCTACATTTAGACCCTGGAGTCCTTTGGTTTGGCAGGCCACGTTGCATACACCAGGTCAAAAGCAACATAATTTAATGTTCATTAGATACACTTTTCTAATATAAAAGAACAAACTCAAGAATGATATTCCACAACACCAGAAATAATTGTTTTGGTGTCTTTTACATGATTTTCAGACTTTTTCAATTCCAGTGGCCTTGAGCTCTCTTAAACCCAAAGGAATGATCATAGTCTTGCAGATATTTTAGGTAGATAATTATTTTTTTTTACTTTTTTTTATATTTTCTGCATGGTTTTAAAGCAAACTGCTTCTGTCATTAAAACCCATCGGCCATAAATTATACTGATGATGAAAGAAAAACATGTATGTGACATTGGAATTGAAAAATAAAATGCAAAACAATAATGACAAATACAAAAGCAATTTCATAAGTTTATCAATAACCTTACAGGTGTGTTGGTTGATTCCTTTTTCATTGTTTAATGATGTTAAAGTGACTTGCTTGTAATTAACCTATTATGTTATAAAACAAAAAAGGAATTTGCATTTAGAACTATTTAAGGAATTTCAACTGGGGCATTAAGGGTAAATTGGATATGGAATTTTGGTGGGTACTATGCCCAATAGTATACAAGTGCTTATTAAACACTGTTTAATGTTACATTTTATAGCAGGAAGGGTTTCTATATCAACATGATTGGGGACACTAATAGCGTTTTCAAAAAACGAGACTATTAAGAATGCATTTTGCAAATCTGCTTTCTAGATATTATGATCTGGATTCTTGTTTTTTTGTTCTTTCTAACAGTCTATGTATGTTGTATGAGATATCAAGTTTTTGAACACTGGCTATGGTCTATTAAAGATAGGTGAAGGAGCCTCAATTATTGTAGTCCATTGTGTCCTAACTTCATTCAGTATGTTATTGTTGTCTAATTTCATTGTGGTTTGCCCATGTAGAAAACCAATGTTCTAACTGAAGATGTCTTATTATATGTAAGCATTAGTGCAATAATAAAATGCTCTAAAACATTAAAGAATGATCTTTTTGCACTTTTATGGCCATTAAATCTGTCACTATCAGAAGTGAAGCTGCCGTTTAAGGGCTGATTTCATATCTTTATTTTTCAAGCTATAAATCAGTGGGTTTAGCAAAGGGACAAGTACTGTGTTAAACAGAGATGATATTTTAAATGTTAAGCTGCTCATAGTATTTGGACTCAAGTATACAAAGAAAATTGATACATAAAAGAGAGAGACGACTGTGAGGTGTGAAGAGCATGTGTAGAAGGCTTTGCGTCTACCGATGCTGGAGCGAATCTTTAAGATGGCGTTAATGATGAATATGTACGGCATTAAAGTTAGAGAAAAAAGAATTAGAACTATAGGTGTTCCTTCAATTACTAAAAAACTCTCCAAAGCAGAATTTTCTTTGCAAGAAAGTTCCATAAGAGGCACAACATCACAAAAATAATGATCTACTACATGAGATCTATAGCATGAAATACGTGACCAAAGAAACAGAAGAATTGCACTTTGTAGAAAACTCAAGAACCAAGAGAAGAAAGCCAAAATAACACAGACTGTATTTCTCATGACCAATGGATAATGCAAGGGGTTACAGATGGCCACATATCGGTCATAACTCATAACTGTTAGTATAAACATATCAGCAGCAGTCATTGATGTATATATATACATTTGTGCCATACAAGCATGGAATGATATGGTGTTATCCTTTGTTATGAAGCTATTGAGGACCTTATGTAAAGACGTAGTGATGGAGAACATATCCATGAGGGACAAATTCCCTATGAAGAAGTACATGGGAGTGTGAAGCTGAGGATCTATACAGACAAGAAGAAGAATGGTTGTGTTGCCACAAAGTGTGATGAGATAAATAAAAAGAACAATAATAAAGATTGGAGCCTGCAGTCCAGGAATATCTGATATCCCCTTAAGAATAAAATAATGAATAATTGTCTTATTTCCATCCCCCATATTACAGATATTTGTAAGAGTTTTGTTTTAATATATTATGCTCCACACTGTAACTGCAGATTGTACGCAGAAGGTTTGGTTAAAAAAGGAATATGTGTGCTATCATATAATGGGGTACTATTACTTATATGACATCCAATAAGTGCCTAATATGCCCCTGGTGTAGGATTACAAGATAACATCAGACCATGGTAACAAACCTCAGAAGATGTTCAGCTGGATATTAACCTAATAAGAAAAAGACAAAGATGTTATGATATAGCTACACAACTCCAATATAACTAACAAGAATTGTATATAATAGATACATCCATAAAAGAAGGAACATCTACATTTGCTTCCTCCCAACATCTCCTCCATGTTTGTGCCCCATATGTTTTTCTGGAATGGATTTTTTGTAATAAGCTCAAGATCTTTGTGATGGTTGCTCATATAAGCATAATTCATTGAATAAGTATGATCAGTTTAGTATGAATGTGTATAGAAATGAAGATATGTCTATATTCACATTTTCATATCAGAATTAACTTAAAGGGACAGTCTAGTCAAAATTAAACTTTCATGATTCAGATCAAACTTTCCAACTGACTTTTATCATTAAATTTGTTTTGTTCCATTGGTGATATTTTTGAAAAGCTAAACCTAGGTAGGCTCAAACTGATTTATAAACCGTTGAAAACCACCGCTTAGCCTAAAGTTTTTCACAGTTAAACAATAATAGTTCATGTATGTCTTATAGATAACATTGTGCTCACTCCCGTGGAGTTATTTAGGAGTCTGCACTGATTGGCTAAACTGCGTCTGTCAGAAGCACTGAGATAAGGGGAAGTCTGAAGATGCTTAGATTCAAGGTAATCACAGAGGTAAAACATATATTAATATAACTGTGTTGGTTATGCAAAACTGGGGAATGGGTAATAAAGGAATGAACTATCTTTTTAAACAATAACGATTCTGGTGTAGACTATCCCTTTAAGTGCAGATGAAGATACATGTTTTTCATTTGCACAATGTATTAAGTGCAGATGACAACCAAGTGTCATCATCTGGGGGGTGCTTTTGGAGTTTATTGTGCCCCCCGCTCATAACTCCCCATTCATGTTGGTCAAGTGGCCTGGAATCACCAAGCCCCAAAAACATAAAAATGCCAGGCGGTTGCACAAGATTGGGTTGAATATGGGTGTGAGAATTTAAACCCCTTAATTTCAGCTACTTAAAGAGACACTGAACCCAAATTTTTTCTTTTGTGATTCAGATAGAGCATGCAATTTTAAGCAATGTTATAATTTATACCTATTATCAATTTTTTCTTTGTTCTCTTGCTTTCTTTATTTTAAAAAAGAAGGCATCTAAGCTATTTTTTTGGTTCAGTACCATGGAAAGCACTTGTTTATTGGTGGGTGAATTTATCCACCAATTAGCAAGAACAACCCAGTTTGTTCACCAAAAATGGGCCGGCATCTAAACTTAGATTCTTGCATTTCAAATAAAGATACCAAAATAATGAAGACAATTTGATAATAGGAGTCAATTAGAAAGTTGCTTATAATTGCATGCTCTATCTGAATCACAAAAGAAAAAATGTGGTTTCAGTGTCGCTTTAAACCCTTGAAACCCCTGCTCCTTTAAACACTGGGGCGCGATCCAATATAGATCGTAGTTTGCGGCGCAAGCGAGGGAAACCCCGCCACCTGTAGTTTCAGCTCGCAACTCGAGCTATCCAATATACGCCGCCATCAGATGCTAAAGTGCCGTAAGTCGGATAAACCAGCGATGTCCAGAAATCTGCGTAAGTACAAATTTCTGGAGTCGCCAGTGACTTACGGCACTTTAGAAACTGCCGGCGCCTACAAAACCTGACTAAGTTATTAAATCTCCCGTACTGTCTAACACGCCTCCCAAGCATAGCCCGACATGTTTACCCCTCTATCCACTATCCCCCCTCACTCTCCTAATAATAAAAAATGTATTAACCCCTAAACCACCTCTCCCAGACCCCGCCGCACCTAATAAAGTTATTAACCCCTAAACCGCCGCTCCCGGACCCCGCGGCCACCTACATTAACTACCCCCTAATGTGAGCTCCTACCCCACTGCCAGCTACATTAAACTACCCCCTAATGTGAGCCCCTACCCCGCCGCAGGCTATATTAAAATTATTAACCCCTAATCTAATCCCCCTACCCCGCCGCCAGCTATATTAAATACATTAACCCCTAATCTAATCCCCCTAAAGTAATCACCTCTATTACCAGCCCTTAAAAGGGCCTTTTGCGTGACATTGCCCCAAAGTAACAGCTCTATTGCCAGCCCTTAAAAGGGCTTTTTGCGAGGCATTTCCCCAAAGTAATCAGCTCTTTAACCAGCCCTTAAAAGGGCTTTTTGCGGGGCATTGTCACAAAGTTATCAGCTCTTTTGCATCTAATCTAAATCCCCCTACTCTGCCGCCACCTATAATAAATGTATTACCCCCTAATCTAATCCCCCTACACCGCCGCCACCTATATTAAATAGATTAATTCCTAATCTAATCCCCCTACACCACCGCCAGCTATATTAACTAAATTAACCCTAATTATATTAGTGTTAATATAGTTAATAAAGTTATTATATTATATATATTAACTATATTAACCCTAATTATATTAGGGTTAATATAGTTAATATCGTTATTATATTATATATATATATTAAGTATAATAACCCTATCTAACTCTAACATCCCTAACTAAATTCTTATTAAAATAAATCTAATTAATATTAATATTATTAATTAAAATATCCCTATTTAAATCTAAATACTTACCTATAAAATAAACCCTAAGATAGCTACAATGTAATTAATAATTACATTGTAGCTATTTTAGGGTTTATATTTATTTTACAGGTAACTTGGTATTTATTTTAACTAGGTACAATAGCTATTAAATAGTTAAAAACAATTTAATAGCTACCTTGTTAAAATAATTATCAATTTACCTGTAAAATAAATCCTAAACTAAGTTACAAATACCCCTACACTAACAATAAATTAAATAAACTACAAATATCTAAACAAAAATACAATTAAATAAACTAAACTAAATTACAAAAAAAAACCACTAAATTACAAAAAATAAAAAAAGATTACAAGATTTTTTAAGCTAATTACATCTATTCTAAGCCCCCTAATAAAATAATAAAGCCCCCCAAAATAAAAATCGACACGGAACATCCATCTGGCACGACGACTTTGAGGTTCCTTTAAATGACGTCATCCAAGATGGCGTCCATCGAATTCCGATTGGCTGATAGGATTCTATCAGCCAATCGGAATTAAGGTAAGAAAATCTGATTGGCTGATTCAATCAGCCAATCAGATTCAAGTTCAATCCGATTGGCTGATCCAATCAGCCAATCAGATTGAGCTCGCATTCTATTGGCTGATCGGAATTCGACCGACGCCATCTTGGATGACGTCATTTAAAGGAACCTCATTCGTCCGAATGGATGTTCCCCGTCGGAGGAGCGAAGAAAGAAGATTGAAGATGCCGCTTGATTGAAGACATCGCCCGGATGGAAGACTTCTGCTCTGCCGCTTGATTGAAGACATCGCCCGGATGGAAGACTTCTTCTCTGCCGCTTGATTGAAGACATCGCCCGGATCAGATGAAGAGTAATAGAGCTGTTAACTTTTTAATTTAGAATAGGGTAGGGAATTTTTTTTATTTTGGGGGGCTTTATTATTTTATTAGGGGGCTTAGAATAGGTGTAATTAGTTTAAAAATCTTGTAATCTTTTTTTATTTTTTTGTAATTTAGTGTTTGTTTGTTTTTGTAATTTAGTTTAGTTTATTTAATTGTATTTTAGTTTAGATATTTGTAGTTTATTTAATTTATTGATAGTGTAGGTGTATTTGTAAATTAGGTTAGGATTTATTTTACAGGTAAATTGGTCATTATTTTAACAAGGTAGCTATTAAATTGTTATGAACTATTTAATAGCTATTGTACCTAGTTAAAATAAAGACCAAGGTTTATTTTATAGGTAAGTATTTAGATTTAAATAGGAATATTTTAATTAATAATATTAATATTAATTAGATTTATTTTAATAAGAATTTAGTTAGGGATGTTAGAGTTAGATAGGGTTATTATACTTAATATATATATAATATAATAACGATATTAACTATATTAACCCTAATATAATTAGGGTTAATATAGTTAATATATATATAATATAATAACTATATTAACTATATCAACTCTAATATAATTAGGGTTAATATAGTTAATATAGCTGGCGGCGGTGTAGGGGGATTAGATTAGGGGTTAATCTATTTAATATAGGTGGCGGCGGTGTAGGGGGATTAGATTAGGGGGTAATACATTTATTATAGGTGGCGGCAGAGTAGGGGGATTTAGATTAGATGCAAAAGAGCTGATAACTTTGTGACAATGCCCCGCAAAAAGCCCTTTTAAGGGCTGGTAAAAGAGCTGATTACTTTGGGGAAATGCCTCGCAAAAAGCCCTTTTAAGGGCTGGCAATAGAGCTGTTACTTTGGGGCAATGTCACGCAAAAGGCCCTTTTAAGGGCTGGTAATAGAGGTGATTACTTTAGGGGGATTAGATTAGGGGTTAATGTATTTAATATAGCTGGCGGCGGGGTAGGGGGATTAGATTAGGGGTTAATAATTTTAATATAGCCTGCGGCGGGGTAGGGGCTCACATTAGGGGCTAGTTTAATGTAGCTGGCGGTGGGGTAGGAGCTCACATTAGGGGTATGTAATGTAGCTGGCGACGGTGTAGGGGGATCACTTTAGGGGGTTATACTTTTAATGTAGGTAGCGGCGGGGTCTGGGAGTGGCAGTTTAGGGGTTAAATACTTTATATGGGGATCGCGGTTGACAGGTAGATAGACATTGCGCATGCGTTAGGTGTTAGGTTTTATTTAGCAGTTCGCGGTTGACAGGTAGATAGACATTGCGTATGCGTTAGGTCTTAGGTTTTATTTTGCATGTAGTTTAGGGAGTTACAGGGCTCCAATACACAGCGTAAGGCTTACTACGGCTGCAATTTGTGGCAAGGTTAAAATGGAGTAAGATTTCTCCATTTTTGCCACGCTGTATATTGGATACCAAACTGCGTGGGTTTAGTATGCATGTCTATAGCCCAAAAAACTACGGGAGAAGGCAGAAATATACGAGCGTAACTTCTAGGTTACGCCGTATATAGGATACCAAACCCGCGCAAAATTCGGCGTCGACGGCTTTTGCGGGCGATGCTGCATATCGGATCGGGCCGTGGGTTTCTCGGGGGTATAATATTTAAGCACATGTTTTTACAAAAATAAATCAAAATAAAACCATACGTATGCAGACTGTTTGCAGTGGGGGCTCTAGATACTTATAACAGGCCATTAAAAAGGCCTACAGAGACCTCCATAACCCCTTGGTTTAAAGCCCAGAAGCTCCTCTTTAAAAGAAAGCCCCTTAATAGGCTTTTATAGCCGCTGATCTCTGTGACAATAGTCATCATCTGGTGTGTGTATAAATGGGCATTTATTTGAGTACAGATCAGAATTATATACATATACCCAAATGTCCTTATTTATATGGGAATACACCTTTTTTTGTTAGTTTAGAAAACACACACACACAGGGCTACACAGGGTCGGATTACAAGTGGAGCTCTAAAAATCGCTTGCATGCAGTACCAGACGGCATCAGAACCTTGCACAGCGAAGGAGGTATGTAGTGTAGTGATAGGCAGCATTTTAAAATGTATATGTATACACATATTTACACATAAATATATATGTATACACATATTAGATATATACTGTATGTATATACATATTAACACATATACATATAAATTAACACATAAATATATATGTATATACAGTATGTATACAGTCATATACTTATATATTTACATTGCTGTCTATGGGAACACACATAGATTATTTTTTTTTAATACAAACTACAATTTGAGGGAGTGCTAATTGCTTCCTCGAGGTCGCTGTAGCAATAACCAGCCACTTGTAATGGCTGATTAATTATTGCACTCCTGCAAACTGGCACATTTTCCTGTTTACGGGAGCACAATATTTTAGCACTCCACTTGTAATTTAGCCCACTACTCTTACAACCTTGTTTATTAAAATTGTAATAAAAAGTTACATTTGCAGGTTTCTAACTGAAAAAAAATGAGTGTAATACATTGTATCATATATATACAGTGTTTCTGTATATACAGGTGGCCCTCGTTTTACAACGGTTCAATTTACACCGTTTCAGAATAACAACCTTTTTTTCCAGTCATGTGACTGCTATTGAAAAGCATTGAGAAGCAATGCCTTTATTAAAATAGCCAGTAGGTGGAGCTGTCCGCTTGTGTTGCAGCAAAGCCGAGCACGCTGAAATTAATCAGTTTAATCAGACCTGAGCTATCGAGCAAAGGAACAAGATCTTCCTGTCTATAAATCAGTCCAGATTGGAATGCATAGAAAGAACTGTTTGCAGAAAAATGCAAGTGAAGTCTGTGTTGTGTGATTATTTTATTGGGTTTATAATGCTGTTTAGCATTTAAAGTCTTCATTTCAAAGCTTTAAAAATAATGTATTAGGTGTTACTTATGACAATTTTAAGAGGGGCCTGAAACCTATCTCCCTCACTTCCCATTGACTTACATTATCAACTGGGTTGCAATTTACAACGGTTTTGATTTACAACCATTCCTTCTGGAACCTAACCCCGGCTTAAACTGAGGGCTACCTGTACTGTATATATATATATATATATATATATATATACACACACAACACAGAGAAAACCTGGCACTCACCAGCAGATTCTCAGTAATGTTTAAAAGCAAAACTGGGGGAAGTCAGTTGCATTTGGTGCCAAAGAATCAAGAATGGTAATAATTTGTACAAAAAGACAATTACCAAATAATTTTTCCCTACTAATTGGAAATGACAAATTAGTCACTGCACTGCAAATTATCCATGCACAAAATAAATATTCTTAAAGCATTAAAGGAAAGTCAAGTCCGAAAAAGTTCATGATTCAAATAAGGCATGTAATTTTAAACACCTTTCCAATTTACTTTTATCACCAATTTTTCTTTGTTCTCTTGGTATTCTTAGTTGAAATCTAAACCTAGGAGGTTCATATGCTAATTGCTTTAACCTTTGAGGCCGCCTCTAATCTGAATGCATTTTGACAGTTTTTCACCACTAGAGGGTGTTAGTTTATGTGTTTCATATGGATAACATTGAGCTCATGCACGTGAATTTACCGAGGAGTGAGCACTAATTGGCTAAAATGCAAGTCTGTCAAAAGTACTGAAATAAGGGGGCAGTCTGCATAGGCTTAGATACAAGGTAATTATAGAGGTAAAAAAGTGTATTATTATAACTGTGTTGGTTATGCAAAACTGGGAAATAGGTCATTATGGTATTATCTTTCTTTTAAAACAACAAAAACTCTGAAGTTGACTGTCCCTTTAACTGTTATTTTGCTTGTGTAATTTGCATTGATTTCAGTCCCAAGACACATCCTTTAAAAAACATATTCAAATTTGTTTATCTTATGTCTTTTGCTGTGACCAATTATAGGACAAATAAAAATGAACTAGAGCACATATCAATTAATTATTGTATGGCATCTAGGAGGGTCTTGGTAAACTTTCCCAAAAAAAGCGCTTAAACGCTGTGGAGAAATGGAAAGGATACAAGTTTCAGATATAAATTATTGGAAACGAAGTTAAAATAAATAAGGAAATTCCAAAGCTGTTTTATTATGTATAATGATATATTTTATGAGGAGTTAAAGAATTTTTATTGTTTAAAAAGATAGATAATCCCTTTATTACCCATTCCCCAGTTTTGCAGAACCAACACTATTATAATAATATACTTTTTACCTCTGTGATTACCTTGTATCTAAGCCTCTGCAGACTGCCCCCTTACTTCAGTTCTTTTGACAGACTTGCATTTTAGCCAATCAGTGCTGATTCATAAATAACACCACGGGGAGTAAGCACAATGGTATATATATTGCACACATGGACTAGCACTGCCTTGCTGTAAAAAGAACGGCCCAAATGCACTAGAATAAGAGGAGGCCTTCAAGGGATTAGAAATGAGCATATGAGCCTACCTAATTTTAGCTTTCAACAGAGAATACCAAGAGAACAAAGAAAGTTTGATGATAAAAAGAAAATGAAAAGTTGTTTAAAATTGCATGCCCTATCTGAATCCTGAAAATTAATTTTGACTAGACTGTCCCGTTAAAGTTTAAGTTCCCTTTAAGGTGTTGAACCGTTATCTATTGTAAGTCACTTCACTAAAATGTGTGTGTACTGGAGAGGTGGGCTTGTGAGCTTGCATGCTAATTTGAGTTTAATGGAGCCTATGATAAGAGAGCTAGTTTAGTTTAGGTTACGTACAGCCCTGATTGGTAGAATTTTAAGAAAAACCTTGAAGTTCTAATTCCTTAGGGCAAATCTTGTGTATTAAAGCAGAGAATTACACAAATCCAGCGCAGTTACAGAAAAGTCCTGCTAGTGGGGATGTTTGGGGGTAACAAGTAAAGGAGGAGTTCTTGGGTAGAATATAGGAGGTAGATAGGGGACATTTTGCAAAAGATGTACAAGACACAGCTTTAAAGAGACAAAGGCAAAATTAAACTTTTATGATTCAGACAGAGCATGCAATTTTAAACAATATTCCAATGTACTTCTATTATCTAATATGCTTTGTACTCTTGGTATCCTTTGTTGAAAAGCTAGGTAGGCTCAGAAGTAGCAATGGACTACTATTCATATCTAGCTGTTGATTGGCTGTTGCACATATATGCCTATTGTCATTGGATCACATGATGTGTTCAGCTAACTCCCAGTTGTTTCTTCAACAAATGATTTCTAGAAAATGTAGAAAATGTCATAATAGAAGTAAATTGGAATGTTGTTTAAAATTGTATGTTCTGTCTGAATCATAAAAATGTTTCATGTCCCTTTAATGGACTACAAAAGATGTATGAGACACTTCTATATGGATTGGAATAGACCCCAGTATCATAGAAGGTTTAATCATCAGAGGATGGGAATCAATGATTTAGGGCTCCATTTATTAAGCAGTGAATGCTGCTTTGGAGCCTGAAAATTAAGTTAAGAAGCAAGAAATCTTCCTGGTCCGATCTGGATGATTGATGACCCCTGCTAGCGGCCGATTGGCTGTCAGTGAGCAGGGGCGGCATTGCACAAGTAATGTTAAATGCGTATGCTGCCGGTATTTAGCGAGTTTGAGCGGATATGATTTGTTACAGTGAATCAAGTCCGCTTGACTGTTGTTAAATCTATCCCTTAGTGTCAGTAAAGAACATCAGAAATCTCTACTTAAAATTTAAATAATTTAAAATGAATTAAAATACAATCAACAAAGCCTTACAGATCATTGTGTTTAATCAAAATGAAACTTCTGAATTTATTAATGTTATGGCTGTGAAAATCTAAAAATTAATTCTAAACAAGTTTTTCTCATTTAACTTATATGTTACTGTACATCTCCCCAACACTTTTATATTTACAGTAAGGTCTTTCATGACTAATTATAAGATAATGTGCAGCTGTCTGATCACCTGTAACATAGAAAGTACACTCTAATGAATGCAATGTTACATCTGTAGTATCTTTGTTTTGCTGCTAATTGTATAAGCCATGGAATACAGTAAAAACAGATGTATTCTTGTGTATATAATAATAATAGTAATAATAATAATAATAATAATAGTAGTAATAATAAAAATAATAATAATAGTAATCATAATAATAATAATAATAATAGTAGTAGTAATCGTAATAATAATAATAGTAATAATAATAATAATAATAGTAATAGTAATAATAATAGTATTAGTAATAATAATAATAATAATAATAATAATAATAATAATAGTAATAATAATAATAATAATAATAATAATAATAATAGTAATAATAATAGTAATAAAAATAATAGTAATAATAATAATAATAATAGTAAAAATAATAGTAATAATAATAGTAATAATAATAATAATAATAATAATAATAAAAAGAAACAAGTAGACTCACGTGTATCTTTGAAGAAAGCAAAATGTAAGACAATTGGATATGGGCTTGTCATTTACTGTTTAATTTTAAATAGTATAAGATCACCTACCTTCCTGTTCATGTAATATGCTAGCAACAGTGAAAGGAATTACACTTACCTGCTATAAAACATAAGCTTCTGATGGACAGAGAGTAGAGTGTAATAATCTTCTGGTAAGTCCAATGGCACAAAGGTAGGTTCTTGTAGATCCTGAACACCAAAAGGTTTTACCTCTAGCTTATAAGTCTGAGCGCATGTTCCTTATAGGCATCTAATACCCTGAGATTTTATTATGTGCTTGTTAATGAACACAGGTTATTAAAGGTACTAAAATCCCAGAAGTCTAATAATCTTCCAAACATTTAACAACATGTCCACAGTGGTTGTGAAACCTCAGAAGACAAATTATTCAGTTTTCCAAGTCTTAGTTTTAATGTCTACACTATTAACTTACAGGTGATTAGTGTAAACATGATAGAATTAGATGAATTAAAATAATATTAATGCTTTATTTCTATTGAATTACATTTTATTGTATTTTTAAATCCATTTATCACTTATCTGTAAAACAGATGAAAGTGATAATCCTTTTCGACAGCCATTTTGAATGCTATTAGCCTATACAAGAGTATTACTACTTTCTACATAAATGTGCCTTATGTTCCTTCTTAAATGGGGAAGGTTAGACCAAGCAACCCGAAAGTTAACTTCTAGCTATGTAGAAAGGCCTCCTAGCCAGCCAAACTGAAGAATTCAAGTAATGGTGTGATGTACAAAGTGCCTAAGCAGAAGGCCGAGGTTGCTGTGGATAATAAAGGTACCTAATCTGGTCAAATGGGCCACTGAGAGGGTTAATGGTGTCTAGCTCAAATGTATATTTATTATAATAAAAATGGAAATAAAATAACAATCGATGAAGAAACACAATAAGATATAATAAAATACAATAAAATTACAAAATCATCATGGATCCATGATACCTATGTGTACTAATAAAAAAGGCTTGACATATAGCAGGTGGAAACCTACAAATAATCAGACTCTTGACTTAGGAGAGTCGGAACAACAACTGTGCATATGTTAGCAATCAGTAAAGAAAGGGATATACGTTACACGTTTATACACCAACAGTGACAGTAACATAGGCCGAAACGCATCGACATAGCTGGTAAGCACAATTTCACTATTATCCATTATATTTGTACAATCTACACTATTGTCTCTAATTTGTATAGGGATGCTCAGAATCATATAGGAAGATATAAGGAGAATCTAGGATTTTATTTGAGGACTACTTACATCAAATTAGCAATCAGAATTTTTTCACTTCATCACTTCACACATTTTTTCAACATTTTTTTAACATTTTCTTATTTTTTTAATTTTGTTATTTTTTATTTTTCACTTCACTGCGAATATATACTGGAACTTTAATAATTTATCTGCATTTTTTCTTCAGTTTTGCACAGAATCTTTTCTACACAGGATTTTTTCTACACAGAGTTGGAAATGTTGACACTTCACTTTGAACACTAATTATATCACCATTCTTTTGGACACCACTGCTGGACTTTGTTACTGTCACTATTGGTATATATACACATGTAACTGATATCCCTTTCTTTACTGAATGATAACATATGCACAGTTGTTCTGACTCTCCCAAGTCAAGAGTCCGATTATTTGTAGGTTTACACCTGCTATATGTCAAGCCTTTTTTATTAGTACACATAGGTATCATGGATCCATGATGGTTTTGTAATTTTATTGTATTTTATTGTATCTTATTGTATTACTTCATCGATTGTGATTTTATTTAGATTTTTATTGTAATAAATATACCTTTAAGCTAGACACCATTAACCCTCTCAGTAGCCCATTTGACCAGATTAAGAACCTTTATTATCCACAGCAACCTCGGCCTTCTGCTTAGGCACTTTGTACATCACACCAATACTTTATGCTTTTTCTTACATTGATAAATTACAAGCTGGGTCTTTTTAGTTGACATTAGACATTTTTTTATAATTTAGTACTTGCAGATAGAAGAGATATTGGGGTAGATTTTCTAAATGTCGAATCATGTCTGCTCGACATCGCTAAATACCAACAGCATAGGCTGTCAGCATTTATCGTTGCACAAGCATTTCTAGTGAAATGCTTGTGCAATGCTGCCCACTGCTCATTGGTGGCCAATCGGCCGCTAGCAGGGATTGTAAATCATCACGATCGGATCGGGATGATTTTAATCCGCCACCTGAAAAGTAGTGGACAGGTTAAAGAGCAGTGGTCTTATGACCGCTTCTTCTTAACTTCCATTTCAGGTGAGCCTGAAACAATGGGTCTCTGGAGCAGCATCCACTGCTTGATAAATGGAGGCTATTTTGTAATGTTGTATCAAAAAGAAGCAATAGTCTTAGGGCCAAATTACAATTTGAGAAAAAAAGCAAGTAGCAGAGAGAGTAAACATTAGGCATGTGCATTTGGAACTTTCGTTATGAAACGAATGCTGAATATGGCTGCCACAAGGGCCATTCGGCTATTTTCAGATACGGATTTATTCTTGTTAAAGTGCAACAAATCTGTGCAAATCCAGATCTTTGTGTTTTTCACTTTCACAAGAAGAAATATTGCTCCAAAAACAGCTAAATGATGCTGGCAGTGGCTATATTTAGCATTTGTTTCATAACAAATGTTCCAAATGTAGATCCCTAGTAAACATCACCGGAACACAATCCATACCACTCCCATTTTTGTGCTAGTATTAAAAGCCCATGGTTAATATTTATTGTGCACGAGGTAGTATAGCGCATCCTACATCCTTCATGGTGGATATCACAGGTGTATAATTTCCCTCAGATAATAGATTTTAATGAGGGCCCACACAATAATTCATGTCAGATAATGAGTCTACCCCCCCTGCTGTCATGTGAGAGCAGGGCCTGTCAATCACACCAAATGATTGAGTTTGTGGTGTTTTAGTCTACACCACCTGAGAGGCTGAGGAGGAGCAATCCTTCCTCAAGGGCTCTAAAGCAGCTTTTGCTTCTTGTTAAAAAGTGGAGCTCCTCAACCGCTATTCCACAAATCCAAAAATCTAATGGAAAAGTCACTAATGATCCCCTTCAAATAGCTAATGAATTTGCTGACTTCTACAATAATCTCTATAATTTAAAAAATCTTAAACAGGGTTGTAATACAATGACGGAATTAGACAAATTCCTCGACAATAGCTCACTTAAGACAATCCCAAAAGAAGAATTAGACTCATTAAACTCCCTTATAACCTTACAGGAAGTCTCATTGGCTATTAAAGATTTAAAATGAAATAAAGCCCCAGGCCCCGACGGATTCCCAGGATCCTTCTATAAAGACTTGCAAATCTCTTTGGCACCCCAATTAGTTAAATTATACAACAAAATCTTACAAGGTGTTGATATACCTCCTGACCTTTTAACTGCGAGAGTGACAGTAATTCTGAAACCAGGTAAAAATAAACAGTTCTGTCAAAATTATCGTCCAATCTCCCTAAATAATCAAGACCTTAAATTATTCACCAAGATTTTAGCGAATCGACTAACAATTCCCATTATGATTTTAGTAGATACAGGCCAGGTAGGTTTTTATCAAACAGAGGGAAGCCCCAGACAATATCCAAATTTTTTTTTATCAATTAAATAAATTTGGCGTCTGTTAAAGAGGTGCCTTCTCTGTTCCTAACACTGGATGCTGAGAAGGCATTTGACAGGGTTAATTGGGATTATATGCATGTGGTACTCAACAAGATGGGAGTCATAGGACCATTTCATGACACCTTAAAAAAAGTTATGTTCATACCCTGATGCGTTCATTAGACTTTCGGGATATCAATCAAAACAAATAAGAATCCGTAACGGAACCAGACCATTATCTCCACTACGTTTCGCAATATGCATCGAACCGCTAGCAATAAAAATAAGAGATGAACCAGACTTTGCAGGGATACAATTGGGTGATAAAGAATACAAAATGTCATTATTCACGGATGTTGTTATTCTCGCAGTAACTAAACCACTACTCTCCCTTCCACCATTATACTCTTTGTTAAACAAATTTGGACTCTTATTAGGATATAAAGTAAATGAGAGCAAATGTGAAGCCCTAAGCATAAAATTACCAAAACACACTAAAAAATTTCTAGGGATAAATTTTGCATTTACATGGGCTAAGAATTCATTTAAATATTTAGGGATAAACCTTACTTATGATGTTAACACACTATATAGAGAAAACTACATTTTCATGTTTACAAATATTAAAATCTATTAATTAAATAGACCAAACCTAGTATTTCTTTATATGGTAGCATTAAAACAGTTAAAATGACAAAACTTCCTAAGCTCCTATATTTATTTTGATCCCTTCCGGTATCAATACCAATATCGGAGCTACATAAAATGCAAAGGGTAATCCTGAAATTTGTTTGGCCAGGGAAAAGGGCGAGGATCAATAAACATATAATGATGAGACACAGGAATGGAGGAGGGTTAGGTTTACCAAACTTAATATCATACTATTATGCAGCTTGAATGGCCCAGACCATACAATGGTGTAAAAAGGATAATGCACCACAATGGGTCCAAATTGAAACAGATATATTGGGATTAGGAAAAATAGATAAATTATTATGGACAAAAAACAAAATAGACCTCAGCACGACAATACATATTGATTAATCATACCACCTTTTTATGGGATAAGTTAACTCAAACATAACCTCTACTCAGTGTAAGATTTAAAGTCACCCCCCTTGTATCTCGGTAGTGAGTGTTCAGGTACAAAAGAAATGGGAATACATGGGATTATATCGAATTGCAGACACACTCATAAACAATAAAATAATATCCATATCGCAATATGCGGAACAAGGCACACCTGATCAGAATATTTGGTTCCATTATCTACATCTTAAATCATCTTAAATTATTTACATCTTAAAAGGTACAAGAAATAATAGGGTTTGACAAGACCCCAAACAACACTTTCAGGCCTTCAGGCTCGCTGGAAACAGAAGTTATGAAGTAGCAGTCTAAAGACCGCTGTTCCATAATCTGTCCATCTGCTCTGAGGCAGCGGACAGAAATCAACCCGATCGAATACTATCGGGTTGACTGACACCCTCTGCTAGTGGCTGATTGGCTGCGAATCTGCAGAGGGCGGCATTTCACAAGCAGTTCACAAGATCTGCTGGTGCAATGATAAATGCTGACAGTGTATGCTGCCTGCATTTATTGATGTGCGGCGGACATGATACACTACATCGTATCATGTCCGCTCACACATTAATAAATATACCCCTTTCTTCGAATCTCTATGTCTATCTAAAAACCCTAGAAGAGGTTTCATTTCAATACTATACCCAATCTTCAATATTATAGATAAAGACAAAAAAACACTATTACTGTATGGTAAAATGGGAAAAAGAATTAGATAAATCCTGGACGGATCACAAACATTAACAAAGGGTTTTTATTCTCTCCCAATGCAATATTGAAAGAAATTTATCTAAAGGTACTATATAAATGGTACATCTACCCCACAAGATATGTTAAATCGGAAAAAATAAGCAATCATGTATGTTATAGGGGGTGTGGAGAAGTAAGAACATAGGCCTAGATTTAGAGTTGGGCGGTAGCAGTGAAAACCAGCATTAGAGGCTCCTAACGCTGGTTTTTACTGCCCTCTGGTATTTGGAGCCAGTCATTAAAGGGTCTAATGCTCACTTTCCAGCCACGACTTTTCCATACCGCATATCCCCCTACGCCATTTGCGTAGCCTATCTTTTCAATGGGATCTTTCTAATGCCGGTGTTTAGAGTCGTGGCTGAAGTGAGCATTTGAAATCTAACGACAAAACTCCAGCCGCAGAAAAAAGTCAGTAGTTAAGAGCTTTCTGGGCTAACGCCGGTTCATAAAGCTCTTAACTACTGTGCTCTAAAGTACACTAACACCCATAAACTACCTATGTACCCCTAAACCAAGGCCCCCCCCACATCGCCGCCACTCTATTAAATTTTTTTAACCCCTAATCTGCCGCTCCGTACACCGCCGCCAGCTACATTATCCCTATGTACCCCTAATCTGCTGCCCCTAACACCGCCGACACCTATATTATATTTATTAATCCCTAATCTGCCCCCCCAAAGTCGCCGCCACCTACCTACACTTATTAACCCCTAATCTGCCGAGCGGACCGCACCGCTACTATAATAAAGTTATTAACCCCTAATCAGCCTCACTCCCGCCTCAGAAACCCTATAATAAATAGTATTAACCCCTAATCTGCCCTCCCTAACATCGCCGACACCTAACTTCAAGCATTAACCCCTAATCCGCCGACCGGAGCTCACCGCTACTATAATACATTTTTTAACCCTAAAGCTAAGTCTAACCCTAACCCTAACACCCCCCTAAGTTAAATATAATTTTTATCTAACGAAATAAATTAACTCTTATTAAATAAATTATTCCTATTTAAAGCTAAATACTTACCTGTAAAATAAACCCTAATATAGCTACAATATAAATAATAATTATATTGTAGCTATTTTAGGATTAATATTTATTTTACAGGCAACTTTGTAATTATTTTAACCAGGTACAATAGCTATTAAATAGTTAATAACTATTTAATAGTTACCTAGTTAAAATAATTACAAATTTACCTGTAAAATAAATCCTAACCTAAGCTACAATTAAACCTAACACTACACTAGCAATAAATAAATTAAATAAAATACCTACAATTATCTACAATTAAACCTAACACTACACTATCAATAAATTAATTAAATACAATACCTACAAATAACTACAATTAAATAAACTAACTAAAGTACAAAAAATAAAAAAGAACTAAGTTACAAAAAATAAAAAAATATTTACAAACATTAGAAAAATATTACAACAATTTTAACCCCTTAAGGACCAGCGACGTACCCTGTATGTCGCTGGCCTTTTTTTGGGACTTGATTGTTTTATAGCACGGTCTTGCCACCAGAGTTGAGACTGCTCTATTCCACAAAGCCTGCTGGAGGGAGGGTATTAATAGCGTCTTCTTGCTAGACTTGTGCTATTATGTCCTGAAAAAACCTTTAATGACCAGTGACATACAGGGTATATTGTGGTCATTAAGGGGTTAAACTAATTACACCTACTCTAAACCCCCTAATAAAATAACAAACACCCCCAAAATAAAAAAATGCCCTACCCTATTCTAAATTAAAAATGTTCAAAGCTCTTTTACCTTACCAGCCCTGAAAAGGGCCCTTTGCGGGGCATGCCCCAAAGAATTCAGCTCTTTTGCCTGTAAAAAAAAACATACAATACCCCCCCAACATTACAACCCACCACCCACATACCCCTAATCTAACCCAAACCCCCCTTAAATAAACCTAACACTAAGCCCATGAAGATCTTCCTACCTTGTCTTCACCTCGCCGGGTATCACACCGATCCGTCCTGGCTCCGATGTCTTGATCCAAGCCCAAGCGGGGGGCTGAAGATGTCCATGATCCAGCTGAAGTCTTCATCCAAGCGGGAGCTGAAGAGGTCGATGATCCGGCTGAAGTCTTATATCAATGGCATCTTCAATCTTCTTTCTTCTGGAGCGGAGGTAGCCATCTTCTTCTCAGCTGACGCGGATCCAACCTCTTCAAGCGACGCCTACTCGCCGAATGACGGTTCCTTTAAATGACGTCATCTAAGATGGCGTCCCTCGAATTCCGATTGGCTGATAGGATTCTATCAGCCAATCGGAATTAAGGTAGGAATATTCTGATTGGCTGATGGAATCAGCCAATCAGTTTCAAGTTCAATCCGATTGGCTGATCCGATCAGCCAATAGAATGCGAGCTCAATCTGATTGGCTGATTGGATAAGCCAATCGGATTGAACTTGAATCTGATTGACTGATTCCATTAGCCAATCAGAATTTTCCTACCTTAATTCCGATTGGCTGATAGGATTCTATCAGGCAATCGGAATTCGAAGGATGCCATCTTGGATGACGTCATTTAAAGGAACCGTCATTCGGCGAGTAGGCGTCCCTTGAAGAGGTTGGATCCGCGTCGGCTGGGAAGAAGATGGCTCGCTACGCTCCGGAAGAAAGAAGATTGAAGATGCTGTTGATAGAAGACTTCAGCCGGATCATCGACCTCTTCAGCTCCCGCTTGGATGAAGACTTCAGCTGGATCATGGACATCTTCAGCCCCCCGCTTGGGCTTGGATCAAGACATCGGAGCCAGGACGGATCGGTGTGATACCCGGCGAGGTGAAGACAAGGTAGGAAGATCTTCAGGGGCTTAGTGTTAGGTTTATTTAAGGGGGGTTTGGGTTAGATTAGGGGTATGTGGGTTGTGGGTTGTAATGTTGGGGGGGTATTGTATGTTTTTTTTTACAGGCAAAAGAGCTGAATTCTTTGGGGCATGCCCCGCAAAGGGCCCTTTTCAGGGCTGGTAAGGTAAAAGAGCTTTGAACTTTTTAAATTTAGAATAGGGTAGGGCATTTTTTTATTTTGGGGGTCTTTGTTATTTTATTAGGGGGCTTAGAGTAGGTGTAATTAGTTTAAAATTGTTGTAATATTTTTCTAATGTTTGTAAATATTTTTTTATTTTTTGTAATTTAGTTCTTTTTTATTTTTTGTACTTTAGTTAGTTTATTTAATTGTATTTAATTGTAGGTATTGCATTTAATTTATTTATTGATAGTGTAGTGTTAGGTTTAATTGTAGATAATTGTAGGTATTTTATTTAAATTTATTTATTGATAGTGTAGTGTTAGGTTTAATTGTAACTTAGGTTAGGATTTATTTTACAGGTAATTTTGTAATTATTTTAACTAGGTAACTATTAAATAGTTATTAACTATTTAATAGCTATTGTACCTGGTTAATATAATTACAAAGTTGCCTGTAAAATAAATATTAATCCTAAAATAGCTACAATATAATTATAATTTATATTGTAGCTATATTAGGGTTTATTTTACAGGTAAGTATTTAGCTTTAAATAGGAATAATTTATTTAATAAGAGTTAATTTATTTTGTTAGATTTAAATTATATTTAACTTAGGGGGGTGTTAGGGTTAGACTTAGCTTTAGGGGTTAATACATTTATTAGAGTAGGTGTGAGCTCCGGTCGGCAGATTAGGGGTTAATACTTGAAGTTAGGTGTCGGCAATGTTAGGGAGGGCAGATTAGGGGTTAATACTATATATTATAGGGTTATTGAGGTGGGAGTGAGGCGGATTAGGGGTTAATACATTTATTATAGTAGCGCTCAGGTCCGGTCGGCAGATTAGGGGTTAATAAGTGTAGTTAGGTGGAGGCGACGTTGTGGGGGGCAGATTAGGGGTTAATAAATATAATATAGGGGTCGGCGGTGTTAGGGGCAGCAGATTAGGGGTACATAGGTATAATGTAGGTTGCGGCGTGTGCGGAGCGACAGATTTTGGGTTAATAATAATATGCAGGGGTCAGCGATAGCGGGGGCGGCAGATTAGAGGTTAATAAGTGTAAGGTTAGGGGTGTTTAGACTCGGGGTACATGTTAGGGTGTTAGGTGTAGACTTAGGAAGTGCTTCCCCATAGAAAACAATGGGGCTGCGTTAAGAGCTGAACGCTGCTTTTTTGCAGGTGTTAGGTTTTTTTTCAGCTCAAACAGCCCCATTGTTTTCTATGGGGGAATCGTGCACGAGCACGTTTTTGAAGCTGGCCGTGTCCGTAAGCAACGCTGGTATCTAGAGTTGCAGTGGCGGTGAATTATGCTCTACGCTCCCTTTTTGGAGCCTAACGCACTGAAAACCCAGCCATTCTGTGATCTCTAAATACCAGCGGTATTTAAAAGGTGCGGGAGAAAAAAGCCAGGGTTAGCTACACACCCCTTTGGTCGCCAAACTCTAAATCTAGCTGATAGATTGTGTCAATCTCTTTTGATGGCTGTCTCATTGAAGAAACGAATGAAGGCAATATTTTTTCATGCAGAATATATTTTGAGGCAAGTGCAAATCAATGAATATACTCCATCTTGTTTAATATGTTTGTCAACAATATTTTCACTTTACTAAATAATTACTGTGTTGTATTGAATTTTCTACATATATAATTCCTAAAGTTGCGCTTTTGTATTTTAATAAAATAATCAATATGCATTGACCTTTATCATATGATAAATATATGAGATGTCTACTTATTCTAGATGTTATGTCCTGATTTTTTTTCTTAATGTAAATGCTCAGTATCGTGTTATGTATGGCTTCCGCATTGTTGATCTCCAAATATAGTACTGTGAGCATATATTTCTAAAGTAACTCTTAAAAGGACATGAACCCAGATTCCTTCTAAATGAAATGTGTTTCTTAAATAATTAAAACACTATAATGTAGTTTTAATAAAATAAACAATAATTAATGTTATGACTGTACCTTTGAGCTGTGTTGTTGGAATCAAAACAGCTATATGCCATCATGTATAATTGTAATGGTCAGTTTGTTAGAGATTAGGGGAACAGTTTGAACATCACATCGCAAAAACTAACCAATGTAATCAACAAGGACAGCATGTGATGATATGGTCTCCACACACTTGTAAAACACACTCTGCAAACAATCTGCCTCCATGGACCCGGTCCCATAGAAGCCTATTATATACAGAGTGTGCTTCATAAGTGTAAGAAGACCACATCATCACATACCTATCCATTACACATTACATAAATAATAAAATATAAAAAATTACTTCCTCTTCCTTCCCCTCTTCCCATGAGACTGATGTTCTGGAGGGGGGGCAACTGCCCCCTCTGACGAGTTCTCATAGGAGATATTTGGGGAAGAGGGGGAGGAGGAGTACTGTGAGGGGTTAAGGGATCACCAGGCTGAGGAGGAGATTGAGGCAGAGGAGAAGATTGAGGAGGCCCAGCATCAGATGGTGCAGGAGCAGATGGCCCAGGATCAGATGGTGCAGGAGCAGATGGCCCAGGATCAGATGGTGCAGGAGCAGATGATCCAGGAGCAAATGGTGCAGGAGCAGATGGTGCATTTTGCACCTCCCAGAGGACCTGCAGCATATCCATAAGTGTATTCAAAATCTATCTTTGGCCTTCGCGAATATCATTCAGTACTCCCGTCAGGTATACTCTGCTTTCTGCCTGTTCCCTCTGGGAGGCACGCTTCTCCTCAAGGAAATCAGTCAAGATCTGCACCTCTGCTATCTCTGGGGGTATGTTCTCCTGAGGAGCTGCTGCACGGCAAGCTGCTGGTGAAAGAGGGGCTGATGCTGGACAAGGGGTGCTGCAGGGATCTCTTCTGCAGTGGGGGCTTCTTCAGTGGATGATGGTACAGGGATCTCTTCCATGTCTCCCCGAGGTGGCAAGTCATCTGCATCATGCCTTGGTAAAGGAGAAGCCTGTGGGTGCTGTGCTGCCTCCTCCCCGGGCTCAGACTCTGTATATTGTAAAAATAAATAAATCGAGATATTAGCAAAGTTCCAAAAAAAGATGTAAATGTTCTATTTGAAAGTGTATTAATGAGGCTGCCTTCATAATTCTATTGTAAGCAAAAGCAATCAATATGATTTAAGCATTTGCAAAACCGTCTTTCTGATATCTATATGGACAATCTGAATGTTTTTTTTTTGCGTTTGTCTTAAATCTGTTTAAATGCACACCTAACATGTAGCCTAGATACTAATGTGATGGTTTTTCTTTAAATGCAACTTTTGCAAGGTAATTGTGAATGTGTTTGCGTAATAATTTATAAATACATTTTTTGGGTGAATGAGTTATGAGGTGGATGTAAAGATGTTAGTAAATGAGCTTACCGGCAGATGAGAGGGGCAGGTTCCCAGTATCAACTCCTCCGATACCGACTATGGCCACCTCGAAGATGTTGGGACGCAGCATTTCCTCCCAGCGGGAATATTCAAAGATGATTTCCGGACCACCACCTTTCCCACCTAGGTATTTCCTCTCTCTTGTGAGCTTTCATTTCAGTTCAGCTCTGCAGTCCCGGTAACAATGCTGGATAGACTTCACATCCCTGTTATAGACCCCCACTGCATTTACGGCATCCCTGATCTCGTTCCATTACTTCCTCTTATCCAAAGGGGTGGCCCTCTGCGCCTGCAGCCTCCTAGCCCTCTCCATATAAGCCTCTATAAGGGCCTCCTCATCCATGGTATATCTCTCCTCCCTCTGCCTGGGCTTCCCATCCAATGTGAGGCTCTGTTTCCCTGTTTACGCTGCACACCAATGGGCCCAGCCACTTGTTCATCTTCAACAATGTGGCCAGGTCCACCCACCCCTTCCTCTCCTCCTTCCCCTCCAGTACCTCTCCCCCTTCCGCTTCCCCTTCCTCTCATCCTCCCTCTCTCCTGCCAAACCTACTGCCTAGCCTCCTCTATAAGCTCTTCTCTGAACTCAGCCCTAGCCTCCTGCCTAATGAGCTCTAATTGCTGCAGGCTAATCTGCCCCCTATCCCCCTCTCCCAACATAATCAAACAAAATGTGAAGGTGCCCAAATGAAAGGGGGTCAAAATAATGAACACAAATTAAAAAAGTACTGAAAGTGTGAATGGGATATAAATAAAAGAGGGTAAGGGGTATTAAACAGTCAAACGTATATGTGTAAAAAGACGAAATTGAGGATATGTAAACAATAAGTTTAATAAAACAAAAAGCTATGGGATGAAAGGGTATGGGGTATGGGCTTAAAGGGAATAGGATATGGGCTTAAAGGGAATGGGGTATGGAGTGTAGTATGAGAGGGAATGGGGAATGGAGTGTATGTAGTGTTAGTGATAAGTGTATGTATGTATTGAATGTGTTTGCGTGTAAATGTGTTTATATAATACATGTAGGAACAAAACACTTGCACACTCACCCAAACAAACTCTCACTAACTAACTAACACTAAATCTCTCTAATCTCAAATCTCATGAAAGCCTCCAACAATGCCTAGACCTGCAACTAACTCGAAAAAGCAATACAGTCAAAGACAATGCTTAGAGCCTGCTTATATACCCTAAGTAAATGTTTAATGATGTACGGGTTTGCTAAGTAAAGGAGGTTCAGGTGTGCTTTCTTACGGCTAGATTACGAGTCTTGCGTTAGCCTTAAAAAGCAGCATTGAGGGGTCCCAATGCTGCTTTTTAACGCTCGCTGGTATTACGAGTCAGGCAGCAGAGGGTCTACCGCTCACTTTTTTTCCGCGATTTTATCTTACCGCAAATCCCCTTACGTCAATTGCGTATCCTATCTTTTTAATGTGATTTGCCTAATGCCGGTATTACGATCGCCTGAAAAAGTGAGCAGTAGACCCTCTTCTGGCAAGACTCCTACCGCATATAAAAGTCAGTAGTTAAGAGTTTTATGGGCTAACGCTGTAACATAAAACTCTTAACTAAAGTGCTAAAAAGTACACTAACACCCATAAACTACCTATTAACCCCTAAACCGAGCCCCCCCCCACATCACAAACACTTAACTAAAATGTTTAACCCCTAATCTGCCGACCGGACATCGCCACCACTTTAGTAAATGTATTAACTCCTAAACAGCCGCACTCTCGCCTCGCAAACACTAGTTAAATTTTATTAATCCCTAATCTGCTGTCCCTAACATTGCCAACATCTATCTATATTTATTAACCCCTAATCTGCCGACCCCAACGTTGCCGCTACTATATTAAATTTATTAACCCCTAAATCTAATTAAATTACTACAATTAAATAAATTAATCCTATTTAAAACTAAATACTTACCTATAAAATAAACCCTAAGATAGCTACAATATAATTAAACTAATTACCTAAACTACCTACAATTAATTACAATTAAATTAAATAAACTAAATTACGGAAAAAAAAAACACTAAAATACAGAAAATTAAAAAAGAATTACAAGAATTTAAAACTAATTACACCTAATCTAATCCCCCTAATAAAATAAAAAAGCCCCCCAAAATAGTAAAATTCCCTACCCTATGCTAAATTACAAATAGCCCTTAAAAGGGCCTTTTGCGGGGCATTGCCCCAAAGTAATCAGCTCTTTCACCTGTAAAAAAAAATACAATACCCCCCAACATTAAAAACCACCACCCACACACCCAACCCTACTTATAACCCACCCAATCCCCCCTTAAAAAAAACTAACACTACCGCCTTGAAGATCACCCTACCTTGAGACGTCTTCACCCAGCCGGGCACAAGTGGTCCTCCAGAGGGTCCAAAGTCTTCATCCTATCCGGCCAGAAGAGGACATCCAGACCGGCAGAAGTCTTCATCCAGGCGGATGAAGTAATCAGCTCTTTCACCTGTAAAAAAAAATACAATACCCCCCAACATTAAAAACCACCACCCACACACCCAACCCTACTTATAACCCACCCAATACCCCCTTAAAAAAAACTAACACTACTGCCTTGAAGATCACCCTACCTTGAGACGTCTTCACCCAGCCGGGCACAAGTGGTCCTCCAGAGGGTCCGAAGTCTTCATCCTATCCGGCCAGAAGAGGACATCCAGACCGGCAGAAGTCTTCATCCAGGCGGGTCCATCTTCAAGACATCCAACGTGGAGCATCCTCTTCATCTGACGAATGAATGACTGGTCCTTTAAGTGACGTCATCCAAGATGGCGTCCCTTGAATTCCGATTGGCTGATAGAATCCTATCAGCCAATCGGAATTAAGGTAGGAAAAATCATATTGGCTGATGCAATCAGCCAATAGGATTGAAGTTCAATTTGATTGCCTGATCCAATCAGCCAATAGGATTGAGCTTGCATTCTATTGGCTGTTCCAATCAGCCAATATAATGCAAGGTCAATCATATTGGCTGATTGTATAAGCCAATAGGATTTTTCCTACCTTAATTCCGATTGGCTGATAGGATTCTATCAGCCAATTGGAATTCAAGGGACGCCATCTTGGATGACGTCACTTAAAGGACCAGTCATTCAGTCGTCGGCCGTCGGATGAAGAGGATGTATTTTTTTTTACAAGTGAAAGAGCTGATTACTTTGGGGCAATGCCCTGCAAAAGGCTCTTTTAAGGGCTATTTGTAACTTAGTATAGGGTAGGGAATTTTATTATTTTGGGGGGCTTTTTTTATTTTATTAGGGGGATTAGATTAGGTGTAATTAGTTTAAAATTCTTGTAATTCTTTTTTTATTTTCTGTAATTTAGTGTTTTTTTTTTTTCATAATTTAGTTTATTTAATTTAATTGTAATTAATTGTAGGTAGTTTAGGTAATTAGTTTAATTATAGTGTAGTGTTAGTTGTAATTGTAAATTAGATTAGGGTTTATTTTACAGGTATATTTGTATTTATTTTAACTAGGAAGTTATTAAATAGTTAATAACTATTTAATAACTATTATACCTAGTTAAAATAAATACAAAGTTGCCTGTAAAATAAATATAAATCCTAAACTAGCTACAATTTAACTATTAGTTATATTGTAGTTAATTTAGGGATTATTTTATAGGTAAGTATTTAGTTTTAAATAGGAATAATTTATTTAATTGTAGTAAATTTATTTAGATGTATTTAAATTATATTTAAGTTAGGGGGTGTTAGGGTTATACTTAGGTTTAGGGGTTAATACATTTATTATAGTGGCGGCGACGTTGGAGGCGGCAGAGTAGGGGTTAATAAATTGAATCTAGTTGCGATGACATTGGGGGGCAGATTAGGGGTTAATAACTATAATGTAGGTGTCAGCGATGTTGGGGGCAGTAGATTAGGGGTTCATAAGTATAATGTAGGTGGCGGCGGTGTCCGGAGCGGCAGATTAGGGGTTAATAATATAATGTAGGTGTCAGCGATAGCAGAGGCGGCGGATTAGGGGTTAATAAGTGTAAGATTAGGGGTGTTTAGACTCGGGTTCATGTTAGGGTGTTAGGTGCAGACATAAAATTCATTTCCCCATAGGAAACAATGGGGCTGCGTTAGGAGCTGAACGCTGCTTTTTTGCAGGTGTTATGTTATTTTCAGCCAGCTCAGCCCCATTGTTTCCCATGGGGAAATCGTGCAGAAGCACGTTTTGCCAGCTTACCGCTACCGTAAGCAACGCTGGTATTACAGTGAGATGTGGAGATAAATTTTGCTCAACGCTCACTTTTCTGAGGCTAACGCTGGTTTGAAGAAAACTTGTAATACCAGCGTTGGCTTAAGTGAGCGGTAAGAAAAAAAGGCTAGCTAGCCCCGAACAGCCTTATCTACAAAAACTTGTAATCTAGGCGTTAGTAATTAGTATGTATGCAATGTGTATTAGTAGTTTGAATTTGTGCATGCTCATATTGAGTTTGTATTTGTGTAATATGTATAATGCAATAATGTCATAGTGATCGTTTTCCATAACATTGTCCAAAATTAGTATCTGTAAATGTAAATGCTGGGGGGCGGAGCTATCTGCCATCAGAAGCAGACGTGCAGAAGGGAAGCTCTTGACTTTTAGGGTATTAAAGTGCAATTAAAGCATATCAACTACTTATATTTTGTAGCAATCCTGCTGGACATCACACAAATTCAATAACCCTTCACTGCTAACCTGAGAAAAGGGAGCTTTGCAGTTACTTTTTGACCCTGGATGTCTGTATTGAATGGACTGCCACTCAGTTTCACTGTAGTGACCTGCAAGGGCTCCGGAGGGTCGGGGATCCGCTCCGGAGCAGAAGACCACTGCCTCTCTATACCGTTAAGAGGTTAGTTTGCCTCCTGCACTTTTGTCTGGGGACTTTATTCCCACACCCTCCAACCCCACTCAGACTGTGATTCACCTCCGGGCTGAAGTAACCCATATGGCCACATAGTTTGCCAGCCCGAGTGGCCACAGGACCCAGCATAAACCAGGACAAGTGGGCTCCTACCTTCTTTCCCAGCGCACCTGGGCCTCACGCATCTCTAACACTTTTGGCACGAAATTCCGCCATCTTGCTGGGGGCCCTCATGGAATGGTGCAACCTTGTTTAGTGTGAGGAGAAAGTCCTGTGAGCTGAGCCGCTTGCTGCTTCTGCCTGATTGAAGCCTGCTGGATACGTGGAAGCTGCCTCCCCTTTTCTCTTTCTTCCCCGGCTGCTGAGGTACATGAGCCATGACCCACACAGGCATATCTGAAGTGGAGGCCTTCGCATCTGACCTGAGGTGGGGTAAGATAAGGAGGGCTAGCTTGTTACGTTACAGGGAGATACTGCTTGGAGTTTAACTTCAAGGGTCACCTACATATTTGACCTCCCCCCACTATCCCTGAGGTCTCATAATTTCAGGACAGATGCTCATTTTATAAGGGGTGCCCTCAGATATATGACACTGGGAATCCGGAAGGCCTCTTTCAGAGATCTGCAAGGCCCATATAAACTGCTACTTCCCCATACTGGCTTCTTCAGGTAGCCCCCCTTTTATAAGCATTTAGCCTGAGAGGAAAACGGAACCCTCTGCCTTAGTATACCTCAGTACATATCCCAGCACTGTTTACCCTGCAGCAAAAAGGATTATAGCCTAATTACGACCCAGGGATTGTCACAACTTATAGTTCCACCCACCAACAGGTCTGCTCATAGAAACTCTGGAAGGCTTTAATACAGATTTGCAAGGCCCGTATACTTATAAAGCCTCGTTCTGTCATCCCCTGGTAACCCTTTTTGTTTAAGCCAGGCCTGACACCAAGAATTAGAGGAGGATAGATGTCCCAGCCCCAGTACCTTTGAGCACATTCTTCAGCACTACCTATCTGGAATGGAATCTAACCGGATCACAGCCTCGCTAAATTTGAGATCCTGGCTAATTAGTGCGTGCTGTGGAGAGCGAGGCCCTCGAGGAGCCTGACATTTGGAATCTGAGGCCACTTCATACCCGACGGCCACGCCGCATCCCTAAAGGTAAGGGGGTTCTGACAGAGAATGTACAGTGAGATGCAAAAAAAGAGAGATTTTGCAGCGCAAAGAGAAAAGACTGTTGGTTACTGGACTAGTTAAATACTAAAACCCACTATCAGAGTAATCAAAACAAAGGGTGAAATCAAAATTTGATTCTTTGAAATACAATTGACAACTACATTCACACAAAATAACTTTATTGGAAAAAATATTAAGGTAGTAGTCCGGCTGGACTAGTACTCACGCACACTCGGACACATGCGGTTTAAAACTTGCTGGAACTCAGGCTGTGTAATTCAATATGAATTGCACCTTATAAAATATACATCACTTCTTAACAGGAGGTATTAAAGTATTTGTGTATATATAAGTAATCAACCCCTGTAGGTGAGTGAGTATCTTATTAGTAGTGGTAGTGGAGTGTATCTGATAAGTACTTATACAAAAAAGCACACCAATAATATAGATAATATCCGATTAAATTTCCGGTTTGTGTGCTAAAAAAATGTAAAGTCTACAGTACACTCAATGTATGTATGTTAGTCAAACAGTCGAAAGTAAAGCTGGTGGTTTACTGTGTTTTCTAAAGTTTAATCATTGCCAGTATTGCAAAGTGTGTTGAATTGGTATTAACCTCTTAAGGACATATGACGGAATTTTTCCGTCATAAAACAATTGAGCAAACAGAAAGCGGTGTCCTTAAAGGGTTAAAGGACCCCGGTCACAGCAAAGTCATTGGTGATTTTAAAGTACGGCATATACCTTTAAATTAATTAGAGAATCAAATGCACTTTATATGCATAATGCACATATGCATCATTAAATATAATATTAGTGTATAATTTGTACAACCAAATATTAACTTTAGTTAAATTAATCAGGAGCGCTAAAAAGCTAAAAGCAATTATCTGATGGTATTAATAAAGTGCCAAGTGTATGTGCAAAAAATTGTGAAAATATTAATAAAGTGCAGAAAAATTAAAATACTTCAAATAAGTGAGGTTTAATCGATAATTGTTTATCTGAAATGTGTTATAAAGTGAATAAGTGTAGTCATAAAACCAGACAGGTATATGTCTATTAGCATATGCCTCTATGGATTACTCAAAAAATAAAATGAAATGATCCTCTGATCAAATATTTACAAAAATCAGTCTGTTATTCAAGACTGTGTATGGTGTTAGAAAGTGCTATAAGATAAAATTAGGCGAAGGAGAACAATCTCTTCATTGATTAATAAAATTATAAATATTAAATCTATAAATACAGATTCAAATACTTAAATAGTGTAGTGTGGGATTTAAAACACAAATTATCTACAGTTAATAACTAAGTATCAGAACATTCGGATTGTATGTAATGGTGAAGGTAATAAATGCACAATGAATAAGGAATTAGGCTCTGCTTAAAATTTAATCTGTTATAAACAAGTGCAAACAAATCTTATAATTGCTAAAAACGGACGTCTCCGTGTAACATCAAAGTTAAAATTAAGATTGCCACCACATTTAAAAAGGAGAAATTGGCTTTATAGACAGAAAAATTCCGGATATCCAATTGAACAGTCTATATTATAAACGGGAAATCTTTTCTTACCCGTAATCAGTCCACGAAAACCGTTTGGAGGGGAGATTTTTCTGACTTACCCCCAAACAATTCAGCCGTCAGTCCTGTAGATAGAAAATTACCGCCGTAGCGCAGTGATGTCACTTTTTTATAGGCGCTGTCTGCAGAGTGCAATCTGATTGGTCCTTAGGTGGGCAGTGTCAGATTTCTCACTGCCGTGATCCTTTTAAATGGAGTATCCGCTCTTAAGTGCCAACGAGCACGCAGGATACTGTTTAGATCATCCGTTGTAGGGGGACAACAGTCTCAGCGGTGTGTAGGTACTATAGTCTCACCTCACTTCAAAATAGAGCCGGTCTGATGCACACAGTTTCCAAATGTGCAGTGGATGTAGAATCTTTTATTTCAAAAGTGCTGGTGTCTCTATGGAAAGTGCTGGTGCTATTTCATGGATTGTGTTAACCAGACATTAACCAAGGCAGTATTTATGAAATTGAAAGTTTTTTGAAAGCAGAATATCAATTCAAACTGCAATTGTAGCAACAAAGTTCAACAAAGTTCATAGGCAACTAACATCAACGCGTTTCTCCCTGTGCAGGGCTTTTTCAAGATGAAAGTGTTGCCAACAGTTGCACCTTTTTAAAGGTGTTCCTAATTTTCTATTGGTTCAATGAAATTAGTTAAGGTGGTTTAGGCAATTTCATAAGGTGGTATTGGCAAACCTCTATTTGGGCAACCTTACTAATAATTTATGTGCAAATACATATATAACAATTCCAAATGTAAAAGAATTTTCAGTATTTAGAAGTATATCAATTAAAACCTATATTATTAAAAATTCTTAAAAAGTACACAGATATCTAAATGAATTTATTAGATGTAGGATATTCATATCCAATAAAAATTTGGATCTAAATTATAGAATATAAATCTAGCTCTATGACTAGGAGTGTTAATACATACATGTAAATGAATACTTTTAGTAATATATAAAAATAGTAAATATAAATATAGAAATGAATTCATAAGCTTAAAACTTGTTGTTATTATTCAGGACAATGACTCATACAAGAGATTACAATATTTTAATATAAGAGTGAAGGAATAGTGACCAGAAACTATTAAAAATTAATAAAAATTAATAAAAAATTGATAAAAATTAATAAAAAATTAGTAAAAGATCTAAAATGGGGTTAGTCTAACAGAAATGGTAAAATATCAAGTTCTGAGTTCAGTCCATTTGGAAATAATGTCTCATGTTTATAAATGAACTCTGCTTCTTTCAATTTAAGAATTTTTTCTATATTTCCACCTCTCCAATTTTGTTTGACATGTAATATTCCCCAATATTTAAGATCTGATGTTCTACCTTTATGTTTTAATTTAAAATGTTTATATAAATTGGTGTCATCAATTCCTTTTTCAATACACAGAAGGTGCTCCCTTATTCTATCTTTGACCATTCTTTTTGTCTCCCCAAAATAAATTAAATCACATGTGCATTTAAGGGCATATATAACTCTAAACAGTATCCTGCGTGCTCGTTGGCACTTAAGAGCGGATACTCCATTTAAAAGGATCACGACAGTGAGAAATCTGACACTGCCCACCTAAGGACCAATCAGATTGCACTCTGCAGACAGCGCCTATAAAAAAGTGACGTCACTCCGCTACGGCGGTAATTTTCTATCTACAGGACTGACGGCTGAATTGTTTGGGGGTAAGTCAGAAAAATCTCCCCTCCAAACTGTTTTCGTGGACTGATTACGGGTAAGAAAAGATTTCCCGTTTATAATATAGACTGTTCAATTGGATATCCGGAATTTTTCTGTCTATAAAGCCAATTTCTCCTTTTTAAATGTGGTGGCAACCCTAATTTTAACTTTGATGTTACACGGAGTCGTCCGTTTTTAGCAATTATAAGATTTGTTTGCACTTGTTTATAACAGATTAAATTTTAAGCAGAGCCTAATTCCTTATTCATTGTGCATTTATTACCTTCACCATTACATACAATCCGAATGTTCTGATACTTAGTTATTAACTGTAGATAATTTGTGTTTTAAATCCCACACTACACTATTTAAGTATTTGAATCTGTATTTATAGATTTAATATTTATAATTTTATTAATCAATGAAGAGATTGTTCTCCTTTGCCTAATTTTATCTTATAGCACTTTCTAACACCATACACAGTCTTGAATAACAGACTGATTTTTGTAAATATTTGATCAGAGGACCATATCATTTTATTTTTTGAGTAATCCATAGAGGCATATGCTAATAGACATATACCTGTCTGGTTTTATGACTACACTTATTCACTTTATAACACATTTCAGATAAACAATTATCGATTAAACCTCACTTATTTGAAGTATTTTAATTTTTCTGCACTTTATTAATATTTTCACAATTTTTTGCACATACACTTGGCACTTTATTAATACCATCAGATAATCGCTTTTAGCTTTTTAGCGCTCCTGATTAATTTAACTATTTTTGTTGATTCTTCAAACCTTTGAAAGGGACCCTAAGGTAACTCAGGAGTTTAGTGATTACACTCTGCGCTTATTAGTTCTTATTATATCTATTATTGTAAGGTCTCTATCTAGTAAGCAGCGAGTGTTTGCTATTGTAAAGTTAATTTTAGATTTTTTAGTTTTAACTTTTGGATTTATTTTAGACTCAATATGTCCTTTTCACCAAATATGGAAGACATATTTGAATTTAGAGATCACCTCTACAAAGATCTTTCAGATCAGAAGGAGGATGATAGTACTAGATGTTCCGAATATGAAAGTTTAGAAGAAATTATGATAAAATTAGAAAAACTCCTAACTAAAGAATTGAAACAAAAGACTGAAATTGTCTTTATAAATAAGTACATTGGGAAAGGACTTGTCCCTAAAGGGTTAATTTTAAATAAAGCTTGTGCATTTCCTCTGAAAGATAACTATCAAGCAGAATGGGATGGGGTACTATTTAAAGCCTCCACAGACTTGATGGAAATCCTAAAAAAGTCTAGAAAAGAAACTTTAACTGATTTAGAAAAATATATAATAGAAATTAAAGATAAATTAAAGGATAAGAAATCATTAGATTTTAAACAACAACAAAAGGATATGATTGAGAGAATGAACACTTTGAATAAAGATATTTTAAAAACTAAGTGGAAGAAATTAGATAGGGATACTAAAAAATTAAGTCAAGACTTAAGTACTGAAAACACCAACATGGACACTAACTCCCCTGGAGAAGAGTGGAAGGTTGTAAATTACAGCAAGAGTAAGGAGAATAGAAATTCTATATACCCCAGACGAAATAATTACACAAATATAAATAGAGGGAATGGGAATTCAAATAGAATATGGAGATCAGGTCAACAAAATAATAATACAACACAAAACTATTACAATAATAGGAATTATAATGGATATGATAATAGGAATTATAATGGATATGATAGAAGAAACAATCATTATCCAGAGGATAGAAATAGTTATTATCATAATGACCATTATAGAGAGAGGACAGAATATTATAGACCGAATAGACCAGTTTGGGAGAACAGAAACCATTGGGAAATACCAATGAGGAATAGATATACTCCTCTAAATCATGAAGAAGTAAGACCTAGGCAAAAAGAAGATGAGGCTTCTTTTTTAGTGAACAGCCCTCTAAGAGAGGGCACCTCCAAAGATCTGACAGAAAGGAACAAAACAAATACATGGACAAACAGAAACAACAAAAAAAGACCTCTAGAGGAACAAGAGGGAGTGGGATCAACACACGAAGCAAAAAGAGGGAGGTAAATACAGATAAAAATGGAGTTTTTAATATTAGCAGTAGCACTTTAAAAGATGATGAAATAAAAATTTTAAGTTACGGTCTATCCTTTGCTCCTAGTGTGAGGCTAAACAAATTTAATACACACATACATATTAGGAAGTTCGTGAGAAACCTCACACTAAAAATATTTTATATGAAAAGTCCACTGGAAATAAGTTGTACCAATAGAATCACTACTAAACAAGATAACTTTATCCATACTAATTTAAGAACTAAGTCCACTTTTAACCCTGTTTCGTCAAAAGGAACTCACTTAGACACCTTTGAACAATTGGTCCTTAAAGACTTAAGGAGAAGTAAATTCTCGAAATTTACAAAAATAAATATGACTAAAAAGGAGATATTAACTTTAGAAAACTTAAAAAAGAATAAAGATGTAACCATCAAGCCCGCCGATAAGGGCGGCGGGATTGTAGTGATGGATACAAGCTACTACAAATTAGAGGCCAATAGACTGTTAGGTGAGACCAAAACATATAAAAAATTAGAACTAAATCCAACTAACAAATTCGCAGCATGTCTTAAGAAATTGATAGGAAAGGGCAAAAGATTGGGCATACTTAATGAGAAGGAGGTGGAATTCCTGGACCCTACTTTTCCGAGGGTCCCGGTGTTCTACTTCCTTCCAAAAATTCACAAAAATTTAGAACAACCTCCAGGGAGACCGATTATCCCCGGGATTGGCTCTCTGTCATCAAATCTTTCACACTATGTAGACATTTACCTACAAAAATTTGTTAAGAAATTAGATTCTTATTTAAAAGACTCGACTGAGGTTTTAACTATTTTAAGAGATACAGTATGGGAAGAAAATCTGATTTTAGTTACGGGAGATATAACATCACTCTACACAGTGATAGATCATGCAAAGGGAATACAAGCTATCAGTAAATATTTAGATACTGACCCTGATATGATGACTGAACAAAAATAATTTTTACTTACAAGTATAGAGTTCATATTAAAGAATAATTATTTTATGCATGATAAGCAATTTTATTTACAAATCGAGGGTACAGCTATGGGCACGAGGTTTGCGCCCAGTTATGCCAATCTTTTTGTTGGAAATTGGGAGGAGTCCTTTTTCCAGATGCATGACTGTGGTGCAGACCTCGTGCTCTATAGACGGTACATCGATGATGTTCTACTTCTATGGAGGGGGACAGAAGAAAAATTACTTTGCCTCTTTAAAAACATGAACACTAATGACAGTGGCCTGAACTTCACTTTTAATTACAGCAAAGAAAAAATTGTGTTTTTAGATTTAGAAATTATGGTTATTAATAATTCAATACAAACGAAAACGCACTTTAAAGAAGTGGACTCCAATAGCTTTGTTCATGCAAACAGCTGTCATTTGCAACAGTGGAAAGACAATATCCCTGTTGGACAAAGTTTAAGGATAAGGAAAAACTGTTCTAGAATGTGTGACTTTGAGAATCAAATTGAGGTATTAATAGAAAAGTTCAAGGATAGAGGTTATAATGAAGATACTGTAAATAAAGCTGTAAAAAGAGCTAAAGAAACAGAAAGAGATTCCCTACTTACTTATAAACAAAAAGATACCAAAGAGAATAAAGAAATAATTAATGTCCCATTTATCACAGATTTTAGTGCAGACCATGGCCTCATGAGAAATATCCTCAATAAACATTGGGCCATACTTAAAGAAGATCCCATAATAGGAGATTCCCTCCCATCCAAACCTAAAATGATTTTTAAGAAAACCAAAAATTTTAAGTCCATTTTGGCACCTAGTATACCGAACATGAAAACACGGAGCTTTACACAAAGAGACCTACAGGGAGAAAAAATTTCAGGTTTCTTTCCGTGCTATTCGTGTAAGGCCTGCAAACATAGTGATAAAAGAAGTACACTAAAGGTCCCAAAATCAGGAGAAGAAATTAAAATTAAAGAATGCATTAGATGCACTACCAAGGGAGTTATATATGCCCTTAAATGCACATGTGATTTAATTTATTTTGGGGAGACAAAAAGAATGGTCAAAGATAGAATAAGGGAGCAACTTCTGTGTATTGAAAAAGGAATTGATGACACCAATTTATATAAACATTTTAAATTAAAACATAAAGGTAGAACATCAGATCTTAAATATTGGGGAATATTACATGTCAAACAAAATTGGAGAGGTGGAAATATAGAAAAATTTCTTAAATTGAAAGAAGCAGAGTTCATTTATAAACATGAGACATTATTTCCAAATGGACTGAACTCAGAACTTGATATTTTACCATTTCTGTTAGACTAACCCCATTTTAGATCTTTTACTAATTTTTATTAATTTTTATCAATTTTTTATTAATTTTTATTAATTTTTAATAGTTTCTGGTCACTATTCCTTCACTCTTATATTAAAATATTTTAATCTCTTGTATGAGTCATTGTCCTGAATAATAACAACAAGTTTTAAGCTTATGAATTCATTTCTATATTTATATTTACTATTTTTATATATTACTAAAAGTATTCATTTACATGTATGTATTAACACTCCTAGTCATAGAGCTAGATTTATATTCTATAATTTAGATCCAAATTTTTATTGGATATGAATATCCTACATCTAATAAATTCATTTAGATATCTGTGTACTTTTTAAGAATTTTTAATAATATAGGTTTTAATTGATATACTTCTAAATACTGAAAATTCTTTTACATTTGGAATTGTTATATATGTATTTGCACATAAATTATTAGTAAGGTTGCCCAAATAGAGGTTTGCCAATACCACCTTATGAAATTGCCTAAACCACCTTAACTAATTTCATTGAACCAATAGAAAATTAGGAACACCTTTAAAAAGGTGCAACTGTTGGCAACACTTTCATCTTGAAAAAGCCCTGCACAGGGAGAAACGCGTTGATGTTAGTTGCCTATGAACTTTGTTGAACTTTGTTGCTACAATTGCAGTTTGAATTGATATTCTGCTTTCAAAAAACTTTCTATTTCATAAATACTGCCTTGGTTAATGTCTGGTTAACACAATCCGTGAAATAGCACCAGCACTTTCCATAGAGACACCAGCACTTTTGAAATAAAAGATTCTACATCTACGGCACATTTGGAAACTGTGTGCATCAGACCGGCTCTATTTTGAAGTGAGGTGAGACTATAGTACCTACACACCGCTGAGACTGTTGTCCCCCTACAACGGATGATCTAAACAGTATCCTGCGTGCTCGTTGGCACTTAAGAGCGCATACTCCATTTAAAAGGATCACGGCAGTGAGAAATCTGACACTGCCCACCTAAGGACCAATCAGATTGCACTCTGCAGACAGCGCCTATAAAAAAGTGACATCACTCCGCTACGGCGGTAATTTTCTATCTACTGGACTGACGGCTGAATTGTTTGGGGGTAAGTCAGAAAAATCTCCCCTCCAAACTGTTTTCGTGGACTGATTACGGGTAAGAAAAGATTTCCCGTTTATAATATAGACTGTTCAATTGGATATCCGGAATTTTTCTGTCTATAAAGCCAATTTCTCCTTTTTAAATGTGGTGGCAATCTTAATTTTAACTTTGATGTTACACGGAGACGTCCGTTTTTAGCAATTATAAGATTTGTTTGCACTTGTTTATAACAGATTAAATTTTAAGCAGAGCCTAATTCCTTATTCATTGTGCATTTATTACCTTCACCATTACATACAATCCGAATGTTCTGATACTTAGTTATTAACTGTAGATAATTTGTGTTTTAAATCCCACACTACACTATTTAAGTATTTGAATCTGTATTTATAGATTTAATATTTATAATTTTATTAATCAATGAAGAGATTGTTCTCCTTCGCCTAATTTTATCTTATAGCACTTTCTAACACCATACACAGTCTTGAATAACAGACTGATTTTTGTAAATATTTGATCAGAGGATCATTTCATTTTATTTTTTGAGTAATCCATAGAGGCATATGCTAATAGACATATACCTGTCTGGTTTTATGACTACACTTATTCACTTTATAACACATTTCAGATAAACAATTATCGATTAAACCTCACTTATTTGAAGTATTTTAATTTTTCTGCACTTTATTAATATTTTCACAATTTTTTGCACATACACTTGGCACTTTATTAATACCATCAGATAATCGCTTTTAGCTTTTTAGCGCTCCTGATTAATTTAACTATTTTTGTTGATTCTTCAAACCTTTGAAAGGGACCCTAAGGTAACTCAGGAGTTTAGTGATTACACTCTGCGCTTATTAGTTCTTATTATATCAAATATTAACTTTGCTTTTTCAGTTCAACCTTGCTGAATAAAAATATGCCAACAGGTTACCCAAAAATGGAAAGATATGCTGAGCTGAGCTAAAATAGAGGTCTCTTCTATAGTGGAGGCCTGTTTAACCATTAGCTATCACTTGAGCTTGTAATTCAACCTTGCTAAGTATGAATATACCAACAGGTTACCCACGAATGGAAAGATGTGCTGAGCTGAACTAAAAAAAGGTCTCTTCTATAGCGGAGGCCTGTTTAACCATTAGCTATCATTGGAGCTATAGTTCAACCTTGCTAAGTATAAATATACCAACAGGTTACCCAAGAATGGATAGATATGATGAACTGAACTGAAAAAAGGTCTCTTCTATAGCGGAGGCCTGTTTAACCATTAGCTATCACTGTATATGACTCTGAACACAGGTTACCCACGAATGAAAAGAAATCTGCTAATCTTAGACTGAAAAAGGTCTCTTCTATAGCGGATGCCTTGTTTAACATTAACTGCCACTGTCTATAGGCGTAATCACTGCGGTGCAATTGGATATTGAGACTGAGTCTGCTATTAAAATCAAGGTTCCATAACCTTGTGCAGGTGCCCCTGACGCACTTTTCACATAACGCTTCTTCAGAGGGGTACGCGCCGGCCGGACAGAGAGGAGTATAAGACGATCTTAATCCCGCCCCTGTTTAGCGATTGGTTCATTGTGGTAGGACTCAAAACAATTTGATTGGTTAGCATGCGATCATTACAATGACTGGCATTGATCAGATCCAATTGGATCATGAGCTAGCTATAACATAGGACTTCAATGAAAAATAGGACTCAATGTGTCAATTATGCAGTACGTCAGCAAATTAATATACTGAAACAAGAATTACAGAATGTATCACAGTGTTACATTACTTATAGTATCATTAATTCTATTGTTTATAGTGATATTTATTGAATTATTGTTATGTTAGCATAGATGGTCTTGCACGCAAAAAAGCGGAAGATGTAAACACAGTTTCCAATAGATGTAATATAGTGAAAATAAGTGAAAATGGCATTAAAGTGCCATGATCTTATTTAAAGTAATAGATCAGTGAACAAAAATGTGAATTGTCAGTGAGTGAAAACGCAATAATAACACATAGCGTAAATTATAACATGTATTAAAAAGAAAAAAAGAAGAAAAAAGAAAAAGATGTTCTTTATATTTAAGTATAGAATAAAAATAAAAATTATTAAATGAAGAATCAAAAAATATTTTTGATATGTGAAAATGCAAAAAGTTTTGAAATAAATAAAGTAAGAAATCAGCTTACTTGTGAATTTTTTAAAAGTGATGCTGATAATACATAATAAATAGTGTTGAAAAGTAACTCAGATGTATTAAGAGTGCTTATGGACATATAAACCTAGTGTATAAAGGAAAACCTGTGTATACTGAGGTATTCCTGATAGGACAGTTTGTTGATATTTAAGCTAACCATCCATAGAAACATAAAAAATAAAAAATAATAGAAAATGTTTCTATAAGTACACATTATAGTTGTTGAATTCATTTAGGCCATTGGGGTATACAGTGTTAAGAAGATGTATCCAACCACATTCAGCTTTGAGTAATGAGATCTTTTTCTGCATTTTTGATGTTGTTTTTATGTTCTAGTATTCTGACAACATCAAAAATGCAGAAAAAGATCTCATTACTCAAAGCTGAATGTGGTTGGATACATCTTCTTAACACTGTATACCCCAATGGCCTAAATGAATTCAACAACTATAATGTGTACTTATAGAAACATTTTCTATTATTTTTTATTTTTTATGTTTCTATGGATGGTTAGCTTAAATATCAACAAACTGTCCTATCAGGAATACCTCAGTATACACAGGTTTTCCTTTATACACTAGGTTTATATGTCCATAAGCACTCACTGACAATTCACATTTTTGTTCACTGATCTATTACTTTAAATAAGATCATGGCACTTTAATGCCATTTTCACTTATTTTCACTATATTACATCTATTGGAAACTGTGTTTACATCTTCCGCTTTTTTGCGTGCAAGACCATCTATGCTAACATAACAATAATTCAATAAATATCACTATAAACAATAGAATTAATGATACTATAAGTAATGTAACACTGTGATACATTCTGTAATTCTTGTTTCAGTATATTAATTTGCTGACGTACTGCATAATTGACACATTGAGTCCTATTTTTCATTGAAGTCCTATGTTATAGCTAGCTCATGATCCAATTGGATCTGATCAATGCCAGTCATTGTAATGATCGCATGCTAACCAATCAAATTGTTTTGAGTCCTACCACAATGAACCAATCGCTAAATAGGGGCGGGATTAAGATCGTCTTATACTCCGCTCTGTCCGGCCGGCGCGTACCCCTCTGAAGAAGCGTTATGTGAAACGCGCGTCAGGGGCACCTGCACAAGGTTATGGAACCTCGATTTTAATAGCAGACTCAGTCTCAATATCCAATTGCACCGCAGTGATTACGCCTATAGACAGTGGCAGTTAATGTTAAACAAGGCCTCCGCTATAGAAGAGACCTTTTTCAGTCTAAGATTAGCAGATTTATTTTCATTCGTGGGTAACCTGTGTTCAGAGTCATATACAGTGATAGCTAATGGTTAAACAGGCCTCCGCTATAGAAGAGACCTTTTTTTCAGTTCAGTTCATCATATCTGTCCATTCGTGGGTAACCTGTTGGTATATTTATACTTAGCAAGGTTGAACTATAGCTCCAATGACAGCTAATGGTTAAACAGGCCTCCGCTATAGAAGAGACCTTTTTTTAGTTCAGCTCAGCATATCTTTCCATTCGTGGGTAACCTGTTGGTATATTCATACTTAGCAAGGTTGAACTACAAGCTCAAGTGATAGCTAATGGTTAAACAGGCCTCCGCTATAGAAGAGACCTCTATTTTAGCTCAGTTCAGCATATCTTTCCATCTGTGGGTAACCTGTTGGCATATTTTTATTCAGCAAGGTTGAACTGAAAATTTAATTTCTATCCTTTTTATTTTTAAAAAGCAATGTTAATATTTGGTTGTACAAGTTATACACTAATATTATATTTAATGATGCATATGTGCATTATGCATATAAAGTGCATTTGATTCTCTAATTAATTTAAAGGTATATACGGTACTTTAAAATCACCAATGACTTTGCTGTGACCGGGGTCCTTTAATACCAATTCAACACACTTTGCAATACTGGCAATGATTAAACTTTAGAAAAAACAGTAAAGCACCAGCTTTACTTTCGATTGTTTGACTAACATACATACATTGAGTGTACTGTAGACTTTTACATTTTTTTAGCACACAAACCGGAAATTTAATCGGATATTATCTATATTATTATGGTGCTTTTTTGTATCAGTACTTATCAGATACACTCCACTACCACTACTAATAAGATACTCACTCACCTACAGGGGTTGATTACTTATATATACACAAATACTCTAATACCTCCTGTAAAGAAGTGATGTATATTTTATAAGGTGCAATTCATATTGAATTACACAGCCTGAGTTCCAGCAAGTTTTAAACCGTATGTGTGAGTGTGCGTGAGTACTAGTCCAGCCGGACTACTACCTTAATATTTTTTCCAATAAAGTTATTTTGTGTGAATGTAGTTGTCAATTGTATTTCAAAGAATCAAATTTTGATTTCACCCTTTTTTTTTTATTACTCTGATAGTGGGTTTTAGTATTTAACTAGTCCAGTAACCAACAGTCTTTTCTCTTTGCGCTGCAAAATCTCTCTTTTTTTGCATCTCATTGTACATTCTGATGTATATTACTGTTAATGGTTCTGGAACTTAAGGGTCACGAATATATAAATAACAATTTTGATTTATCCCTTAAGTTAGGATTAATATAACCCACCCAACTCTCCCTCAAAAAACCCTCCTACAAAGGTTCTGACAGAGAGTCGGAGGGGCACCTCCAGTAACAAAGCTTTGACTCACAAGATCAGACACACATTTCAGCTTCTCTTTACAATTTGGGGCAGTGGGGCTAAAAGTTAAGCTTAGAAAATTTATAAGGTACTCTGAGGCCTAGCTAACCAGATCCACAGGAAGCCTCCTGCTAAGTTACTGAGGCCTAGAAAGAACTAGTACTCTCTAGTAAACACCAAACCCTCACAGCACTTTTAGGGAGTTAAGAAGAACAACGCTACCAACATCTAAGTCTCCCTTAGAAAGTGTCCTGTAACCATGCACCTGAGGTTAACGGCTTAAGCACCCTGACACATACTAAGCCTTACAGCTTTTTCCTCAGTTACTCACATGGAGACAGATGAACCAGTTTAATCATATAAACTACTCCTCATACCTGAGTCCTCAGACAATAACAGCTCAGAGATCTTCATCAGAGACAGAATATTTTCTTTAATTATAGTCCCCACGGATACCCTACTCTGCAATAACTCTGAACTTTCTTTTTTATAACACAATCCCCAGGGTATTGTTTGATTGCCTCAGTCCTTGCCTAACAACAACCTAAACCAATCTTACTCACAGAGCAATAATTTGGGACAATAAGTGATTTATCCTCTACTTTATACCTTGCTGCTGCGTCAGCCAAATGTTCTCTGTTATAAACAGAGTGGAGTGTCATTGATTTCACTTTATTGTTACTTATGTGCATTATTTCTTGGTTGGTAGGTACTGCTCGCACAGACTAGTCACACCACCTACCCTTCTCTCTCTCAGATATCAGGATACCTTTCAGGCGCTGTGCAACACACTGACAACCTCTCTGGGTCACCCACCACATTAACACGACATACCCCTAACCAACATCTTTAAGCCAGGTTAGAACTAGAGTATACCCTTCACTGTTCATTTATATAGACAAGCTTCTCTAACCTCTCATATACTAACACGCTACCGTACGCACACCCACCACACACATTTAGATTAATCCATATTGCACTCTCATCATTGCAGAACGTAACTTAATCTTATCTCTCACTCACGAGACTAAAGAGAAACACCATATCCTGGAGAACACCACTACTATCCATACTTTTGGTCCACCCGTAGAATTACACTACTTCTCTCAACACTTCAATAGTAAGGTATCCTATTAACATACACTAAGTGTCTTGTGGGCCTACACTAGCCGCTTAACTACCCTGGCACCTCCCCCTTTCCGGTCCAGCTAGTCTGGGCTGGTCACTTCCCTTATCCTTTTCCCCTTCTATACAGTCGTATACCATAAATCCCAGAGGTGCTAGGGACCCAATCACTCGAGCCTGCTTCCTATTGTTGAAAGGTACAATTTCTGTCTATTACATGACGTTATAACAAAATGTCATAGCCATGAGGGGTGCTATTAATCCCTGCTCCACAGTCTGAATATATGTAGTAGAACCAGTAAACTTTATACGGTACTTTATACTCTCAGGATAATCCTAGAAGTGTCTTATAACAAAAAATTGTAACTAATCTTTGATTTACAGCTATACCTAACAGTCTTTTCATTATGCCTCATGGATCCAGGAGACAGGGGAAAACCCCCACTAACACCAAAAAGACTGTTTATGACCATTTCACTCAATCTGGAAAAGAACCTAATCTAGTCCCCAATGAGGAGCTAAGTGATCCTGAGTCGATAGACGCTGAATCTCATTTGAGTGTGCACTTGGAAGCACCATCACATCACTATATTACAAAGGCAACTTTGCAACACATGCTGGCCAAGCAGACATGCTCTATTACTCAGGAAATCCAATGCTCTTCTGCGGAACTGAAAAAGGAAATCTCAGAGATTGGTGAGAGAGTCGAAGCACTTGAGCGGAAACAAGATGATTTAGTAGTAGATCAGACGAACCTGCTTACTTACTCTGAAACCCTAGCAGACCAGATGATTCAACTTGAATTTAAAATGGCAGATATTGAAGACAGATCTCGCAGGAACAACATTCGGTTTAGAGGCATCCCAGAAACTGTAGAGAATGCTGATCTTCAGTCATTTCTGAGGGAACTGTTTGCAGTACTTGTGGGTACCCCAGAGGGGTTAACTGATACAATGGAAAGAGCCCACAGAGCGTTAAGATCGCAATCTGCTCCTGCCGATAAACCAAGAGATGTAATCGTCTGCTTCTATAGTTACATTTATAAAGATAAACTTATGCAAGCAGCCTTCAAAAGACCGTCCATGCCAGAGAAATTTAAGGACATCCAGCATCTGCCTGACTTATCCACTCACACACTACAGTACTGTAAAACCTTCCAACAAATCACTTTAGCTCTCAGGAAAGCTAATATCAAGTATAGGTGGGGACATCCTACAAACCTGGTGGTTTCTAGAAACAACCAAAGCCACACAATAACTACTGTTCCTCAGGGCATGGCCCTACTCACCACCTGGGGCCTTCATTCAGACCAACCCCCAGAATTGCAGCCTACCTACCTAAAGTTGAGAGCTTCAGCTCCTGAATGGTCCATCAAAGAGCAAAGAGCAAAGAAACCTAAAACTAACCCATTGTAAACTCGGGACTGGTTGCCCCTATTGGAACTTAACTAGGCTCTGCTAAACCTGGAAGTTTAACCTGTCTTTACTAGTTCATAACTGAGGTTCAAGTTAAAGTTTAGAAGTTTACAAGTAACTTGTACAATTATACTGTATGTTTGCTTACCATTTTAATGTTGATTTCTTAATATATGTTTTACATACCTGTAATTGCAACTTAGATTCAGTGTCTACTGCGGAGCAGGGTTCACCCTACTGACCCCTGTTTCTGTTCGTTTCTCCCCCCCCATAGGTAGCCTACACTAGGGCTCCATCACAGCAAACTACTTTCACTAGCCCCCTCCCCTTACCTACTATCTGTCTCCCCCTCCCATCTACCCTTACTAAACTAACTCCTATCAACTGACTTGGTCTACCTCTTATAGTCCTCTATGCCCCCCCTCATAATCCTAACCCACAATGTAAGAGGTTTAAACTCCCCACTCAAGCGTAGCCTCTTAGCTAGATTGCTTAAATTCCATAACCCCGATGTGGCCTTCCTCCAAGAGACACATTGGTCTCTAGATAACTCTCCCTGCTCAATATCTAAAGACTACACTATTATTGAATACACCTCCTTCCTAAAGAAGGCCAGAGGCACAGCAATCCTAATTCACAAAAGAATAGCTTATGAACAAATTCAAGTTCTAAAAGACCCGCAATCTAGATTTCTTATCCTGACATGTAAGCTGGACCATATTGACCACACTTTAGTCTCTATCTACCTCCCTAACTCACACCAACCCAGATAACTCAAACGGGTTCTACACACAGTTGACCGGATAGGTAGAGTCCTGTTGGCGGGGGACTTCAATATGACCTGGGACCCAACATTAGACAGGAAAAAAGTCACCCGCACAGAACATCCTATCCCCTCTGCACAACTTTCCCACAAGTTCAGAAAAATTATTGCCCATTTTCACTACTATGATATATGGAGATTACTCCACCCTAGAGATAGGGACTACACTAATTTTTCACATCCGCATAAAACATACTCCAGACTCGACTATGTCTTTTGCTCAGCAGAAACCCTTGACCAAGTCAAACACTCTAACATTTCCCTATGCCCATGGTCTGACCACGACCTAGTTTCAGTGACTTTTCGCTCAACAGAACAACACAATGCGAGACCCTCCTGGCGCCTTCCACATGACATCCTCCAGGACGCTGCATTCAAGGAAACTCTTAGAAAAGATATCATATTTTACTGCCAATCTAATGATAACAACCAGGTTAGAGACGACACACTCTGGGGTGCGGCAAAAGCCACCTTTAGGGGCCGGACAAGCCCACCTAAAAAAACTTTCTGGCCTCCCCCTCTCCAAATCCCATATTGAATTACGCCGTCTAGAACTCCTTAACAGACACACACCCTCGGATAGTACCATAACCCAAATTATAAAGATCAAAAATCATATCAATCAGCTAGAACTAAAGCGTACCCAAGTAAATCTATTTAAATTGAAACAGATCACCTACCACAAGAGTAACAAAGCAGACACACTTCTAGCTAACAAGCTTAAAAACCGAGCGAGCACATCAAGAATCCACCATATTCAATCTGGTAACCAGATTTATCGTAAACCTTCAGATATTGGTACATGTTTCGAAAATGTTTACTCAAACCTATACAATTTGGAAAAAAATTCAGGATACTCGCTAGCCCCTACCACTAATATTTGCTCCTTTCTAAGAAACTTAAATCTCCCCTCATTGTCATCAGACGACCAGGAAGAACTCTCATCCCCCTTCACACTTAAAGAAATCAAACACGTAATAATGCACTTGAAACCCTTTAAAACACCAGGCCCAGATGGCTGCTCGGCAGCTTTCTATAAAACATATATACACAAACTAACCCCACTACTTCTAAGATTCTTTAACCAAGCTAGAGAGCAGGGAAGCTTTGGCAGGGAATTCCTGGAAGCCACGGTGATAACTATCCCCAAACCACAAAAAGACCCATCTCTCTGCTCCAATTATAGACCAATATCCTTGATTAATTTGGACGTTAAAATCTATGCCAAACTGTTCGCTATTCGTATCTCTAAACTACTCTCGCTACTGGCGTTTGCCTGCATGGCACTATTCATAAAATAGCGCTCTTTGCCGATGACATATCAATATTTTACTGAAGGAAATCCTAGAATCCTTTGGCTACATGTCCCTTTACAAATTAAACTTAGATAAAACAGAAATCTTCACCTGGGGATTCCCCCAAGACACAGCTGATGCCCTTACAGCCCAATATAGAGTCCACTGCACCAACAATTACAATCACATTTAGGGGTCAAGATATCGAACAATATCCCTCAGATGATCAAAGATAATTACTTACCACTTTTATATGAATTGCGCACTCTGAAAGACAAATGGGATTACACTTACATATCATGGATAGGCAGACTAACGGCCCTCAAAATTTCATTCTTACCCAAAATTACTTATCTTTTTACATGCCTTCCTTTCCGAATCCCAGGGTATCTATTACATCAATTTCAGAGCGAATTCACAAAATACATATGGCAACATAAACCCCCCAGAGTAGCGCATAAAATCCTCCAAAGCCCCCTCCACAGGGGGGGGAATAGCCTCCCCTTCGATACTAAGGTATTACGAAGGAGCTATGCTCAGGGCCGGCGCTTGCCTATAGGCAAGTTAGGCAATGGCCTTAGGGCGCCACAGTATTGGGGCGCAAACAGGCTCAGCCGGTGACAAGCAGCAGCAACATTTATTTATTTTTTTCCATTTGCGGTCCGCCCCCAGTCCAGTCAACCTTGAATTTTCTTTGGGGGAATTGGGAAATTGGGGTGCCGTGGCGCTTATACTACTGCCGTGCTAATACATACATATTGTCTTAAATTCAAATGTTTCCCGCGCGCACAGCACAGGCTGCATCTGTTCAGTGCGCGCGGGCTTGTAGGGAAAGGAGGAGGGGGTGGAGCTGCTGGAACAGCCAGCTATGCAGGAGCCGCGCTATCCTGGAACAGATTTGTGTTGCAACTTGCAAGTAGCTCAGCAGTTCTGATTTGGCAGCAGTCACAGGTAAAGCAAAGCCTTTACTAAAGCAGTTACTATAGAAAAAACCAAAGCCTGTCCTGTAAAAGGAAGTGTTTATTTAAGCAAACAGCTCAGAAACTTCACCATGCAAAATAGATCAGACAGTTAAGTACAAGTTTACTTTTACTCCTGTCTGAGCTATTTTCCATGCTGCATGTCCTGAACCATTTGCTTAAATAAACGCTTGCTTTGTTTTTTTAAATTTATATATATTTGTTCTGATTTTTGCAGGGCTGTTGAATATATGTTAAATGTTAATGTTCTAAAATGGACATTTCTCTTGTTAAGTGTATCCAGTCCACGGATCATCCATTACTTATGGGATATTAACTCCTCCCCAACAGGAAGTGCAAGAGGATTCACCCAGCAGAGCTGCTATATAGCTCCTCCCCTAACTGCCATTACCAGTCATTCTCTTGCACCCAACAAATAGATAGGATGTGTGAGAGGACTGTGGTGATTATACTTAGTTTCATACCTTCAATCAAAAGTTTGTTATTTTATAATAGCACCGGAGTGTGTTATTCCTTCTCTGGTAGAATTTGAAGAAGAATCTATCTGAGTTTTTCTATGATTTTAGCCGGAGTAGTTAAGATCATATTGCTGTTTCTCGGCCATCTGAGGAGAGGTAAACTTCAGATCAGGGGACAGCGGGCAGATTAATCTGCAAAGAGGTATGTAGCAGCTTATTATTTTCTGACAATGGAATTGATGAGAAAATTCTGCCATACCGATATAATGTAAACTCAGCCTTAAATGCAGTAGCAGCAACTGGTATCAGGCTGTCATGTATGTATATTTTACACTTCAGTATTCTGGGGAATGGCACTTCACTGGAATTATACTGTATGCATAAAACTTTAGCCTAATTTGCAGGGACTAGCAACAGGCTTTTTAATAACACTCAATTTATTAATGTTAAACGTTTTTTGCTGGCATGTTAAATCGTTTAATTTTCTGAGGTACTGGGTGAAAAAATGTTTTGGGCACTATTTTTTTCCACTTGGCAGTCGTTTTATTTAATTTATGACAGTTTACTGATCTCTCTCACTGTTATGTGTGAGGGGGAGGGGCCTTTTTTGGTGCTTTTGCTACGCATCAAAAAATTCAGTCAGAAGTTTATTGTCTTCCCTGCATGATCCGGTTCATCTCTACAGAACTCAGGGGTCTTCAAAACTTGTTTTGAGGGAGGTAATCACTCACAGCAGAGCTGTGAGATTGTAGTTGACTGTGATAAAAAAAAACGTTTATTTCTGTATTTTTTTTCTGCTATCAGGGTTAGTTATCCTTTGCTAATGGGAGCAATCCTTTGCTAAAATTGTGTTTTTTACAAAGATTTGATGCTATAACTTTTCAGTTTATTAATTTTCAACTGTCATAACTTTTTCTGTGCTTCTTATAGGCACAGTACGTTTTCATATTATAGTAAATTACTTGAAAAGTATTTCCAAGTTGCTAGTTTATTTGCTAGTGTGTTAAACATGTCTGATTCAGAGGAAGATATCTGTGCTATATGTGCTAAAGCCAAAGTGGAGCCCAATAGAAATTTATGTACTAACTGTATTGATGCTACTTTAAATAAAAGTCAATCTGTACAAATTGAACATATTTCACCAAACAACGAGGGGAGAGTTATGCCGACTAACTCGCCTCACGTGTCAGTACCTGCATCTCCCGCTCGGGAGGTGCGTGATATTGTAGCGCCGAGTACATCTGGGCGGCCATTACAAATCACATTACAGGATATGGCTACTGTTATGGCTGAAGTTTTGGCTAAATTACCAGAACTAAGAGGTAAGCTTGATAACTCTGGGGTGAGAACAGAGTGCGCTGATAATATTAGGGCCATGTCAGACACTGCGTCACAATTTGCAGAACATGAGGACGGAGAGCTTCATTCTGCGGGTGACGGTTCTGATCCAAACAAACTGGATTCAGATATTTCAAATTTTAAATTTAAGCTGGAAAACCTCCGTGTATTACTAGGGGAGGTGTTAGCGGCTCTGAATGATTGTAACACAGTTGCAATACCAGAGAAAATGTGTAGGTTGGATAAATATTTTGCGGTACCGGCGAGTACTGACGTTTTTCCTATACCTAAGAGACTTACTGAAATTGTTACTAAGGAGTGGGATAGACCCGGTGTGCCGTTCTCACCCCCACCGATATTTAGAAAGATGTTTCCAATAGACGCCACCACACGGGACTTATGGCAAACGGTCCCTAAGGTGGAGGGAGCAGTTTCTACTTTAGCTAAGCGTACCACTATCCCGGTGGAGGATAGCTGTGCCTTTTCAGATCCAATGGATAAAAAGTTAGAGGGTTACCTTAAGAAAATGTTTGTTCAACAAGGTTTTTTATTGCAACCTCTTGCATGCATTGCGCCTGTCACGGCTGCAGCAGCATTTTGGTTTGAGTCTCTGGAAGAGACACTTGAATCAGCTCCATTAGATGAGATTACTGTAACTGTTGCCCTATGATTTCCTATTATATTAATATATATATATGTAGGTTTGTATACACTTTTGTTTATCACTACTATGTGGAAGTAGTAACAATAACAGCAAGTGTAGTTATTATAAATTTAAGTAAGACAAAGCTTTACAAAGTATTTTACTAATTAGATTTGAAGTCAGAGAAGCATATATCTTATTAATTCATAAGACAAATGCATATAACTTAGGAATAACAGAACAAAGATACTATATGCCACAATTAGATAGGATGAATTATGGATAAGAGAAAATGTAAAAGTTCTGCAGTGGTAGAAAAGATCTTCAAAGAACAAAGCCAGAAAATCAACAGTTAGATAACAATGCAATTAGTAATGCAATAGAATCCTTGAGCGTTGAAGCAAGAGGTTATAGTATTAGTTGAATACTTGTTGCAAATACAGCAAAGAGTAAGCGTGATCCTGAGGCAAGAGACGTTAATTTTATAAGCAAAGCAGAAAATACACAGAACGGTCAGAGAGATTCAAAGTAATTTCCTTAGATATTTATAATCTCATACTTGCACATATTTGGGAATGTAGATAAAGTAAGTTGTACCTTTGATAGTAGATAAAGTTCTTACCGGAGCCTTAGGCTTTGCTGCAGGCGAGTATAGAGGTGTGGAACTCTCTTCCGGTATCTGTTCAGCAGGGAGATTGGCGTCTGACGTCAGAACACCGGGTGCGGCACTGAGCCGATTGTAGGTCTCTTCACTGAAAAAATGAATTAATGTAACAAGCAAACAGTAAGTAAGGTACCAGTTGAAAGAAACAATGTATATTGATAAGTGAACTTCAGGAACTTGGAGGTAGCAGTCCAATTGGCAAAGTAAGCTTGCGTAGCAAGAAGATTTAGGAGGAACTTGCAGAGGTACTGTTAGTTAGATTTTTTAAGGATAGAGAGAAAGCTTCAGACGAACTTCAGGTATAGAATTATGCATAGAGGTCCAGCATACAAAGTTGAAATGACAGTCAGTCTCATAGACAAGGAGCTTAGCAGAAGCAGAACTACATAGGCAGTTAAACAAAAATTACTAAGCATAGGATGAAGGCAATTGCAGGTGTTATAAAGGGGGTGTGGTAACGTGATAGGTCAAGAAGGATTTAAAGGTATATACACAGACAGTGAACCTGACAGGACCCCCCCTTCAGGCAAGCTGTCCCACAGCTAGAGGACAAGGACGGTCAGGAAAACGTTGATGAAACTGAGCAACCAAACGGGGGGCATGGAGATTGGAGGATGGTTCCCAGCTGTCCTCCTCTGCAGAAAAGTGTTTCCATCGAACCAGATATTGTAGTACTCCACGATGAATCCTGGAATCGATTATGGAATGGACTTCATATTCAGCGGAAGCCTCTGCGTCCAAATTTGATGGTACAAGAGGAAGAGTGGTTCGGGAAGGTAGATAAGGTTTGAGTAAGGACACGTGGAAAGTAGGATGAACTTTTAAAGTTGCAGGAAGTTGTAACGTAACTGCATTTTCGTTGATGATACGTGTGACACGTATCATCAACGAAAATGCAGTTACGTTACAACTTCCTGCAACTTTAAAAGTTCCTGCAACTCAAAAATTCTGTGGGCCGTTTGCTGTGACAGCAAACGGCCCACAGAATTTTTGAGTTAATTTTCTACTAGGGAGTTGTATGCGGAGATTTTTTGTGGATAGCCAAACCTTGTCGCCAATTCTGTAAAGCGGAGGTTTTTTATGTCGTAAATCATAGAAATGTTTTTGTCTTGCTTGTGCCTTTAAGATATTATCCTTGAGGAACCTAAAATTGTCAAGAATGGAATTATTCAATTCTTCCACAGAAGGAGAAGCAGAAGGTGTGATTGGAAGCAAATCAAAATTTGGATGATAAGCATAATTGGCATAAAAAGGTGTCAGTTTTGTTGAGGAATTAGTTAAATTGTTATAGGCAAATTCTGCAAGTGCCAGATACTTATACCACTCATGTTGCTGATAAGAACAGAAGCATCTCAGATATTCATCCAACCACTGATTCAACCTTTCCACTTGTCCATTAGCTTGTGGATGAAAGGATGTAGTATAGTGATGGTCTATTTTCAGGGCAATACATAAATTTCTCCAAAACCGAGAGGTAAACTGAGAACCTCTATCAGAAATTATGGTTTTTGGAATACCATGTAGTTTAATGATGTTGTTTATGACCAATGTTGCTGTTTCAGATGAAGATGGTAATTTGTGAAACGGCAAGAAGTGTGCCATCTTGGTGAAAGTGTCAATGACAACAAGTATGGTGGTATAGGACATTGAGGGAGGCAATTCAACTATAGTTCTAACATGATTTAGTACTGAGGAAAACATGTCAGGCCACCAATATTTTCTCTGGAGTAAATCCAAGGTACGAGCTACCCCTGGATGTCCGGCTAAAGGAGATTTATGGTGTTGTTCTAAGATCTGGTTCCTCAGCTCAGTGGGGATGTACATCTTGTCATTGAAGTAATATATACCGTCTTTCTTCTTTAACTTTTTTATTCCAACTTCTGGAGGTAGAACGGACTTTGACCTTACGTCTTTTAGAAAAGTAGTAGTAAATCCTAAGAATTTATCTGTAGGAATAATACTTGTGGGATTTTTTACCTCTGGTAAGTCTGAGTCTAGCCTAGAGAGAGCATCAGCTTTGCCATTTTTTGTGGCAGGACGATATACTATCTTGAAATCAAATCTAGAAAAATAAAGTGACCAGCGTACTTGTCTACTTGAGAGGGTTTTATTACTTTGTAGATATTGTAAATTTTTGTGGTCAGTTAAAATCACAATGGGATGCAGCGCTCCCTCCAATAGATGTCTCCAGAACTCTAATGACCTACGTATGGCTAATAGCTCCTTGTCACCTATTCCGTAGTTTCTTTCAGCTGGACTCATTGCTTTAGAATAAAAGGATACAGGGTGTATTGGATCAGTCTCAGTCTTTTGTTGAGATAGTACAGCACCAATAGAATGATCAGAAGAATCCACCTCAAGAATATAAGGTAGGTTCACATCTGGGAAACTCAAAATAGGTGCAGTAGTGAATGAAGTTTTTAATTGCTCGAAAACTTCAGTATGAATAGGAGTCCATTTGAAGGGTAGACTGGTTCCAGTTAATTGAGTGAGTGGTTTAACAATCTCTGAAAAACCTTTGATAAATTTCCGATAATAATTCGAAAATCCCAGAAATCTTTGCAATTCTTTTTTGTTAGTAGGAAGTGGCCAATCCTTTACTGCTTCTATTTTTTCGGATTGCATTTGAATGCCAGCAGGAGAAATAGTATAACCTAAGAAAGAAACAATGGTATCATGGAATGAACATTTTTCTGGTTTCGCATAAAGCTTGTGGACTCTGAGTCTTGCCAAAACCCATCTGACGTGTTTAATATGTTCTTCTTCATTTTTAGAATAGATTAATATATCGTCGAGGTAAATCACCATACACACGTCCAGCAAATCTCTAAAAATATCATTAATGAAATGCTGGAACGTGGCAGGGGCGTTACAGAGTCCAAAAGGCATCACTACGTACTCAAAAAGTCCGTATCTGGTCCTGAATGCGGTGAGCCATTCATCCCCTTGGCGTATGCGAATGAGGTTATAAGCTCCCCTAAGATCAAGCTTTGAAAAGATTGTGGCGTTGGTAAGCCTTTCGATGAGTTCCGGAATCAGAGGTAATGGATAACGTTTTTTTATCGTGCACTTATTTAATTCCCGGTAATCAATTATCGGTCTTAAAGTTTTATCCTTGTTTGTGACAAAGAACATTCCGGCTGCTGTGGGAGATGTGGAAGGTCGTATAAAGCCTTTTCGTAAGTTTTCAGTGAGATACTCTTTTAAATGGTTAAGCTCAGGTTGGCTTAGTGGGTACAAATGACCCACAGGGAGTGTAGAACCTGGGATTAATTCTATGGGACAATCGTAAATGCGATGAGGAGGTAGTGTCTCTGCTTCTACCTTACTGAATACATCAGTAAAATCACTGTAGAATGAAGGTAGAGGAGAACTCAAGTAGTTTGTAAGTAGTATCTCGTGTTGTGGGTGACATGTTGTTTTGCAGTAAGGTGAAGAGAAATTTAATTGTAAGGTTTGCCAATTTATTTCTGGATTATGTAACTGTAACCAGTTTAAGCCTAATACTACAGGAAAGTGAGGTGATGAAATTATATAAAAAACAATGAACTCAGTGTGCCCTGACACAGTACTGATTAGGAGAGGAACAGTGTGCTGGGTAATAGGTCCTGTGGAGAGAGTGGACCCATCAATAACTCTAAGGAATACAGGTGATTTCTTTTCAACAACAGGTATTTTATTTAGAAGAACAAAATCATCATCAATGAAGTTGCCTGACGATCCGGAATCTATGATGGCTTTAGTGCTTAACTTCTTATGGTCCCACTGTATAGAGAGAGACAAGTCACAGTAAGTTTGGGAAGTGTCATAGACATCAGATTTACGTATGTATGTAAACTTACGCCTTTTATTCTTGCGTAGAGTTGGACAGTCAATGACTGTGTGATTAGGATCTGCACAATACATGCACAGGCGCAGAGCCCTGCGACGAGATCTTTCATCAGTAGTAAGAGGTCCTCTCAACATGCCAATTTCCATGGGAGTGACCTTTTCTGTAGTAAACCCAGGTGGTTTTTGATGTGGAATAGGTGGTGCCTTATAGTGGGATTCAGTATGGTAACGCTCTGCTTTTCTCTCACGGAGTCTGCGGTCAATCTGGGTTGCCAACCTCATTAGTGCTTCCAGAGTCTCCGGCATCTCAGTGCGTGCAAGTTCGTCCTTAAGGCTTTCTGAAAGTCCAAGTCTAAATTGGTTTCTTAGCGAAACTCTACTCCAGGAAGAATCGGTAGCGTATAACTTGAACTCTGTTATATATTCTTCTACTGGCCTTTTCCCTTGTTTGAGTTGTCTCATTTTGAATTCTGCAGAAAGTTGAACATCAGTGTCAGAATACAACTCATCCATGGCTTGGAAGAAATCACTTAAGGAGTTGAGAATAGGAGAGTTAGCTTCACACAACTGATCTGCCCATATCCTTGGTTCAGCCCTTAAGTAGGATATGGTAGTTAACACCTTTATTCTGTCGTTAGGATATGTTCTTGGTTTCAAATTAAATAAAAGTCCACAGGCATTTTTAAAATGTCTATATGATCTTCTGTCACCTGTAAACAAGTATGGTATAGAGACTTGAGGTTCCAGAGAGCTAGTGGATTGTTCCTTGGTATCCTTTATGAATCCTTTCAATATTTGATTCTCTCTTTGTAGATCTAGAATGGCTTTCCCCATTTGATCCATTTTTTGTGACATATCATATAAAACCTGTGGAAGGTCAGGTTGTTCCATAATGCTCTTTTTTTTTTTTTTTTTTATGGCTTAGTAATATGTAACTGTTGCCCTATGATTTCCTATTATATTAATATATATATGTAGGTTTGTATACACTTTTGCTTATCACTACTATGTGGAAGTAGTAACAATAACAGCAAGTGTAGTTATTATAACTTTAAGTAAGACAAAGCTTTACAAAGTATTTTACTAATTAGATTTGAAGTCAGAGAAGCATATATCTTATTAACTTCATAAGACAAATGCATATAACTTAGGAATAACAGAACAAAGATACTATATGCCACAATTAGATAGGATGAATTATGGATAAGAGAAAATGTAAAAGTTCTGCAGTGGTAGAAAAGATCTTCAAAGAACAAAGCCAGAAAATCAACAGTTAGATAACAATGCAATTAGTAATGCAATAGAATCCTTGAGCGTTGAAGCAAGAGGTTATAGTATTAGTTGAATACTTGTTGCAAATACAGCAAAGAGTAAGCGTGATCCTGAGGCAAGAGACGTTAATTTTATAAGCAAAGCAGAAAATACACAGAACGGTCAGAGAGATTCAAAGTAATTTCCTTAGATATTTATAATCTCATACTTGCACATATTTGGGAATGTAGATAAAGTAAGTTGTACCTTTGATAGTAGATAAAGTTCTTACCGGAGCCTTAGGCTTTGCTGCAGGCGAGTATAGAGGTGTGGAACTCTCTTCCGGTATCTGTTCAGCAGGGAGATTGGCGTCTGACGTCAGAACACCGGGTGCGGCACTGAGCCGATTGTAGGTCTCTTCACTGAAAAAATGAATTAATGTAACAAGCAAACAGTAAGTAAGGTACCAGTTGAAAGAAACAATGTATATTGATAAGTGAACTTCAGGAACTTGGAGGTAGCAGTCCAATTGGCAAAGTAAGCTTGCGTAGCAAGAAGATTTAGGAGGAACTTGCAGAGGTACTGTTAGTTTGATTTTTTAAGGATAGAGAGAAAGCTTCAGATGAACTTCAGGTATAGAATTATGCATAGAGGTCCAGCATACAAAGTTGAAATGACAGTCAGTCTCATAGACAAGGAGCTTAGCAGAAGCAGAACTACATAGGCAGTTAAACAAAAATTACTAAGCATAGGATGAAGGCAATTGCAGGTGTTATAAAGGGGGTGTGGTAACGTGATAGGTCAAGAAGGATTTAAAGGTATATACACAGACAGTGAACCTGACAATTACACACAAGCTTAAAGCCCTTAAGTTAGCTAACTCATTTATTTCAGATGCCGTAGTACATTTAACTAAACTTACGGGTAAGAATTCCGGATTCACCATTCAGGCACGCAGAGCACTGTGGCTAAAATCCTGGTCAGCTGACGTTACTTCTAAATCTAAATTGCTTAATATACCTTTCAAAGGGCAGACCTTATTCGGGCCCGGGTTGAAAGAAATTATCACTGACATTACAGGAGGTAAAGGCCATGCCCTGCCTCAAGACAGAGCCAAACCTAAGGCTAGACAGTCTAATTTTTGTTCCTTTCGTAATTTCAAAGCAGGAGCAGCATCAACTTCCTCTGCACCAAAACAGGAAGGAGCTGTTGCTCGCTACAGACAAGGCTGGAGACCTAACCAGTCCTGGAACAAGGGCAAGCAGGCCAGGAAACCTGCTGCTGCCCCTAAGACAGAATGAATCGAGGGCCCCCGATCCGGGAACGGATCTAGTGGGGGGCAGACTTTCTCTCTTCGCCCAGGCTTGGGCAAGAGATGTCCAGGATCCCTGGGCGTTAGAGATCATATCTCAGGGATACCTTCTAGACTTCAAATTCTCTCCCCCAAGAGGGAGATTTCATCTGTCAAGGTTGTCAACAAACCAAATAAAGAAAGAGGCGTTTCTACGCTGCGTACAAGATCTTTTATTAATGGGAGTGATCCATCCGGTTCCGCGGTCGGAACAAGGACAAGGGTTTTACTCAAATCTGTTTGTGGTTCCCAAAAAAGAGGGAACTTTCAGGCCAATCTTGGATTTAAAGATCCTAAACAAATTCCTAAGAGTTCCATCGTTCAAAATGGAAACTATTCGGACAATTTTACCCATGATCCAAAAGGGTCAGTACATGACCACAGTGGATTTAAAGGATGCTTACCTTCACATACCGATTCACAAAGATCATTACCGGTATCTAAGGTTTGCCTTTCTAGACAGGCATTACCAGTTTGTAGCTCTTCCATTCGGATTGGCTACGGCTCCGAGAATCTTCACAAAGGTTCTGGGTGCTCTTCTGGCGGTACTAAGACCGCGAGGAATTGCGGTAGCTCCGTACCTAGACGACAATCTGATACAAGCTTCAAGCTTTCAAACTGCCAAGTCTCATACAGAGTTAGTACTGGCATTTCTAAGGTCGCATGGATGGAAGGTGAACGAAAAGAAGAGTTCTCTCTTTCCACTCACAAGAGTTCCCTTCTTGGGGACTCTTATAGATTCTGTAGAAATGAAGATTTACCTGACAGAAGACAGGCTAACAAAGCTTCAAAATGCATGCCGTGTCCTTCATTCCATTCAACACCCGTCAGTAGCTCAATGCATGGAGGTGATCGGCTTAATGGTAGCAGCAATGGACATAGTACCCTTTGCACGCCTACATCTCAGACCACTGCAATTTTGCATGCTAAGTCAGTGGAATGGGGATTACTCAGACTTGTCCCCTACTCTGAATCTGGATAAAGAGACCAGAAATTCTCTTCTATGGTGGCTTTCTCGGCCACATCTGTCCAGGGGGATGCCATTCAGCAGGCCGGACTGGACAATTGTAACAACAGACGCCAGCCTACTAGGTTGGGGCGCTGTCTGGAATTCTCTGAAGGCTCAGGGACAATGGAATCAGGAGGAGAGTCTCCTACCAATAAACATTCTGGAATTGAGAGCAGTTCTCAATGCCCTTCTGGCTTGGCCCCAGTTAACAACTCGGGGGTTCATCAGGTTTCAGTCGGACAACATCACGACTGTAGCTTACATCAACCATCAGGGAGGGACAAGAAGCTCCCTAGCAATGATGGAAGTATCAAAGATAATTCGCTGGGCAGAGTCTCACTCTTGCCAGCTGTCAGCAATCCACATCCCGGGAGTGGAGAACTGGGAGGCGGATTTCTTAAGTCGTCAGACTTTTCATCCGGGGGAGTGGGAACTTCATCCGGAGGTCTTTGCCCAAATACTTCGACGTTGGGGCAAACCAGAGATAGATCTCATGGCGTCTCGACAGAACGCCAAGCTTCCTCGTTACGGGTCCAGATCCAGGGATCCGGGAGCAGTTCTGATAGATGCTTTGACAGCACCTTGGACCTTCGGGATGGCTTATGTGTTTCCACCCTTCCCGATGCTTCCTCGATTGATTGCCAGAATCAAACAGGAGAGAGCATCAGTGATTCTAATAGCGCCTGCATGGCCACGCAGGACTTGGTATGCAGATCTAGTGGACATGTCATCCTGTCCACCTTGGTCGCTACCTCTGAAACAGGACCTTCTGATCCAGGGTCCCTTCAAACATCAAAATCTAATTTCTCTGAAGCTGACTGCTTGGAAATTGAACGCTTGATTTTATCAAAACGTGGTTTTTCTGAGTCAGTTATTGATACCTTAATACAGGCTAGGAAGCCTGTTACCAGAAAGATTTACCATAAGATATGGCGCAAATACTTATATTGGTGCGAATCCAAGAGTTACTCATGGAATAAGGTTAGGATTCCGAGGATATTGTCTTTTCTACAAGAAGGTTTAGAAAAGGGTTTATCCGCTAGTTCCTTAAAGGGACAGATTTCAGCTCTGTCCATTCTTTTACACAAACGTCTGTCAGAAGTTCCGGACGTTCAAGCTTTTTGTCAGGCTTTAGCTAGGATCAAGCCTGTGTTTAAAACTGTTGCTCCACCATGGAGTTTGAACTTAGTTCTTAATGTTTTACAGGGGGTTCCGTTTGAACCCCTTCATTCCATTGATATCAAGTTGTTATCTTGGAAAGTTCTGTTTTTAATGGCGATTTCCTAGGCTCGAAGAGTCTCTGAGTTATCTGCCTTACATTGTGATTCTCCTTATCTGATTTTTCATTCAGACAAGGTAGTTCTGCGTACTAAACCTGGGTTCCTACCTAAGGTGGTCACTAACAGGAATATCAATCAAGAGATTGTGGTTCCATCTTTGTGTCCTAATCCTTCTTCGAAAAAGGAACGTCTGCTACACAATCTAGATGTAGTCCGTGCCCTGAAATTTTATCTACAGGCAACTAAGGATTTTCGACAAACGTCTTCCCTGTTTGTCGTTTATTCTGGTCAGAGGAGAGGTCAAAAAGCTTCGGCTACCTCTCTCTCCTTTTGGCTTCGTAGCATAATACGGTTAGCCTATGAGACTGCTGGACAGCAGCCTCCTGAAAGAATTACAGCACATTCTACTAGAGCTGTGGCTTCCACTTGGGCCTTTAAGAATGAGGCTTCTGTTGAACAGATTTGCAAGGCTGCAACTTGGTCTTCTCTTCATACTTTTTCCAAATTTTACAAATTTGACACTTTTGCTTCTTCGGAGGCTGTTTTTGGGAGAAAGGTTCTTCAGGCAGTGGTTCCTTCCGTATAAAGAGTCTGCCTGTCCCTCCCGTCATCCGTGTACTTTAGCTTTGGTATTGGTATCCCATAAGTAATGGATGATCCGTGGACTGGATACACTTAACAAGAGAAAACATAATTTATGCTTACCTGATAAATTTATTTCTCTTGTGGTGTATCCAGTCCACGGCCCGCCCTGTCACTTTAAGGCAGGTCATTTTTCCATTAAACTACAGTCACCACTGCACCCTATGGTTTTCCTTTCTCTGCATGTTTTCGGTCGAATGACTGGTAATGGCAGTTAGGGGAGGAGCTATATAGCAGCTCTGCTGGGTGAATCCTCTTGCACTTCCTGTTGGGGAGGAGTTAATATCCCATAAGTAATGGATGATCCGTGGACTGGATACACCACAAGAGAAATAAATTTATCAGGTAAGCATAAATTATGTTTTTTGATTGGGGAGCGCTGAAACCTTAGTGCTATGATTTGTGGGAGTATCTGCTTAATGCAGTCCAAGCTCCGTGCAGAGAGATGCCGTTCTGTGTTAAACGACATGATTAATAAGCCAGGGAGCTGTTCCTGCAGAGGGAGGTCACAATTTAACTGGGAAATCGGACACAAGCCCCTCACAGTAAGCAGAGGGTAGGCAAACAGGAGAGGGGGATGGGTAGGGAGAGAGTTTTGCTCGGCTGTGTCTGTAGTGTTCACTGAACTGAAGTGTTTGCTAGTTCAGCTCAACTTGGGGATATAAAGTGATATGACACTTATGCTGCTCTAAACATGTGTGTATGTATGTGTAAATATGTGTGTGTATGTATGTGTAAATATGTGTGTGTATGTATGTGTAAATGTGTGTATGTATGTGTAAATGTGTGTGTATGTATGTGTAAATGTGTGTGTATGTGTAAATATGTGTGTGTATGTATGTGTAAATATGTGTGTGTATGTTTGTGTAAATGTGTGTGTATGTATGTGTAAATGTGTGTGTATGTATGTGTAAATATGTGTGTGTATGTATGTGTAAATATGTGTGTGTATGTATAAATATGTGTGTGTATGTATGTGTAAATGTGTGTGTATGTATGTGTAAATGTGTGTGTATATATGTGTAAATGTGTGTGTATGTATGTGTGAATATGTGTGTATGCATGTGTAAATATGTGTGTATGTATGTGTAAATGTGTGTGTATGTATGTGTAAATGTGTGTGTATGTATGTGTAAATGTGTGTGTGTATGTATGTGTAAATGTGTGTGTATGTATGTGTAAATATGTGTGTGTATGTATGTGTAAATATGTGTGTGTATGTATGTGTAAATGTGTATGTATGTGCAAATATGTATGTGTATGTATGTGCAAATATGTATGTGTATGTATGTGCAAATATGTATGTGTATGTATGTGTAAATGTGTGTGTGTATGTATGTGTAAATGTGTGTGTGTATGTATGTGTAAATGTGTCTGTATGTATGTGTAAATGTGTATGTATGTGCAAATATGTATGTGTATGTATGTGCAAATATGTATGTGTATGTATGTGTAAATGTGTGTGTATGTATGTGTAAATGTGTGTATGTATGTGTAAGTGTGTGTGTGTATGTATGTGTAAATGTATGTGTAAATATGTCTGTGTGTATGTATGTGTAAATATGTGTGTGTAAATGTGTGTATGTATGTGTAAATATGTGTGTATGTATGTGTAAATATGTATGTGTAAATGTGTGTATGTATGTGTAAATATGTATGTGTAAATGTGTGTATGTATGTGTAAATATGTGTGTATGTATGTGTAAATATGTATGTGTAAATGTGTGTATGTATGTGTAAATATGTATGTGTAAATGTGTATGTATGTGTAAATATGTATGTGTAAATGTGTGTGTATGTATGTGTAAATATGTGTGTGTATGTATGTGTAAATGTGTGTGTATGTGTAAATATGTGTGTGTGTGTATGTGTGTGTGTGTGTATATATATGTGTGTGTGTATGTATGTGTGTGTATGTATGTGTGTGTGTATGTATGTGTGTGTATGTGTGTGTGTGTATGTGTGTATGTGTGTGTGTGTATGTGTGTGTTTGTATATGTATGTGTGTGTAAATGTGTGTGTGTGTTTGTATATATATGTATGTATGTGTAAATGTGTGTGTAAATGAATGTGTGTGTGTGTGTGAAAATATGTATGCATGTGTAAAATTGTGTGTGTAGGTAAATGTTGTTACCTGCACATTATTCCATGCAGAAATAGCTACTACACATTACTAGAACATTTTGTTAAGTAGCAGGGTATATCTTTTTTTTTTCTTTTTTTTTTGGGGGGGGGGCGGCAAAATGTGTCTTTGCCTGTGTAGACAAAAATCCTAGCACCGGCCCTGGCTATGCTCACCCATATATCGCAATGGTGTGCGAAGGAATCCCCTAGTAAATGGAAAACCATAGAACAAGCTTCACTCCCGAACCACATATACTTACCTGACCTGATCTGGATCCCCCCACTTAAGGCGAACCACAGATATTAGTAATACCATAATACGAGAATGTCTCGCCATGTGGGATAAGCTGAGACACTACCCACATATTGCCCCACACCCTTCACCTATCACTCCCCTGACGGGTCTCCTCCGGGGCCTACCTGACTCTCACCCCCACGGTTGGACCCAAGTAGGAATACAAACAGTCACTGACCTCTGGGTTACCTCCCCAACCCCGTGCTTCATCACACTTTCAGAAATACAGACTGACATTACTTTGCACAAGCATATGACTTTTGAATATACAAGACTGAAGAGCTTTCTTCTTAGCTGGGGTTTTAAACCCGAACTACTCCAACCTCGAACACTCTGAGAAACAACTTGGCAACAAGGAAGCAAACTGCACAGACCCCTCTCAACACACTATACCCTAATAGGAAACTCAGATTCTGAGAATATGCTTCCTCACTTACTCAAATGGGAATTATCCCTGAACGTGACTATACCCCCACGGCATGGCAACATGTAATCTCCCTTACCAAAAAAGCATTACATTGTGTCACTCTTTTTGAAACATATTATAAACTCCTAAAACATTGGTAACTTACCCCTGCTAGACTTAACAAAATGTTTGACTCTTCATCCCCTCTGTGCTGGCGTAACTGCGAGAAAAAATGAGACTCCCTACACATATGGTGGGAATGTCCCAGGTTGAGACCCTTATGGAATACCTGCTTTCGAACACTAGCGGGATTAGGTATAGTGCTCCCCACAACTCCCTTCAACGCCCTTCTTCACATTGGTATTCTTGAACTTCCTAAACACCAAGCATACTTGTCTTTCTATTTACTAACAGCTACTAAAGCAGCTATAGCCAAATCATGGAAATCCAAGACTCCTCCAAAATGTTCATACATCTTAAATTATATGGCATTTATTTATAACATGGAGAAAAATATTTTTTATTCTCTTAATAACTCAGACCTATTTGAATTAGTGTGTGCAGACTGGCAAACTCATTATGACACTACTTGGTCCACGAATGCTGTGGCAAATGCTAATTAGATATTCTTACATTGTCTATCCTTAGGGCAAGACCCTTCTCTTTACCTCTAACGCCCCCTTTACCTTACCCCCCTTCCTCCCCTTCCCTACCCCAACTAACCTACTTCTTGTGACGAGAACTATATTATGTTGAGGGAGAAATTTTGAACCTTTGTTGTTTGAAACTTAAATAATTATCTGCCTAAGTGTTTTGTTACTTAACTTTAATTTTTGCTTGAGGTAATGCAATTTAAGATTTATAACTGAACACTTAAGGAGCAGTGCGTAAGCATATGAAAGACTTAATATACAAAAAATGGACTATACCAGCTAAATAAGCCAGTTGGTCCTAAAGAAATGCTTTTTTACACTGTGAATAGATTGTGGAAATTAGTTCGGTTGATTACTGGAACTTGCAGTTAAGGTAAGTATATGACAAGATTAAAATATAACCTTTATTTGTTAAGTTTTTAAAAAAAGACAGCATCAAATATGTGTGTATGCTACCCTTGAAAGAGTTAAAAACACACTCTCTGTTGATTGTGCAATACTTAGCTTGTGCGGTGCAAAGATATATGGAGTACTAAGTAATCCTTCTATAAGACCAAGATTTTATTAAAGGTATATTAGTATGTTAATCTGAGAGAGGATTGTATGGCCTTGTAGGTGGCCAATCCTTCAGATTACCCCAAAGGGATATTAAATATAAGGTATACCCGTTATGCTTAAACTCTATGATCTTTATAGATATATTAGGGCATTTTGAACAGCAGTATACAACTTCGTCACTAATACACAGTAAGTGAATACTAATATGTACACTTGCAATTAGATATATGTTGGTTGCTCTAAATTTTTTTTAAAAAGTTGCCTTTATGTCAATTGCTTCAATGCAGGGCTTATACCTAAGTATTGTGATGATTTTATCAACTCTGACAAATATTAATTAGATTCTGTGTGGTTGTGCATATACAGCTACATAGAGGAGTAATCACAGTCTTGTGATGGTGCGATTATGAAATAATCTGCACTCAGAAGTGCTACACCAAGTGGTGTCAGAATAATTATAGATATAGCATCATAATGGGTTTAGTGATTGCCCAGCCAGTATAAAGCTGTATTTTCAGTATATACTTAAATTAGACCTTGTTTATTGCGTTTTAGTCCAAAGTGAACTTATATTTTCTGTCACGCTGTTTCTACTTAAACAGTGCTACAGCGTTGTTAAATTACAGCTTTTTGATAATTGTCACAATGTATCAAAATTTGATTATATTATTGATACAGTATGTAAGGGTAATAGTACTTTATTGTACTATACCACTCTGTAATAGTATCCGGTATTACTGTGACAATATTGTCTCTAATCTTTATCCCCTAGTATCAATTAACCCACCGTATTCAAAATTATGCTGTGCCAGTGCACCGGTTAACTATGTATACACCGGGATAAATAAACGTTACTGCTGCTGAAGCCTGTAATAAGCCACAGGTTACTAAGTACAAATTAGCTAGATTAAGTTTTTTAAGCTAAAGTATTTCTATTAGTTTTAACAACAAGAGAGGCAGTTAAAAATAGCGAGGACCCCTGACGCAGCGTTTCACTAACGCATCCTCAGAGGGGTTACCCGGGCCGGCATACTTCCGGAAGTTAATAGTATTCAAATGTCCCACCTCTAAGATCTGATTGGTCGGGGACTGTCTTTACGATTGGTAGAGCTCATGTCAATCTAAGTATGGATGATGTCACGGTGGTTGCTATGGAGACGGTGTGTAATTACCATGGTTACTGAATAACAAAGAGAATGTTATTAAGTTCTGAAGAATGAACATATCAGTGTTAGTCACGCACTTGTACTTTTTTACCTGATTGTCATTTATTATTTTTGCAGGTATATGTGCTTGCGGTTGCTTATAGACAAAAGCGAAACTGTTGCTTAACTGTAACTCGATTGATATATAGATTTATGCCCATACTCTTCGAGGTTTGCAATGTCTTTTATACTTTTTCTAAGTTCACAGGTGATTAGAAAGTGAAGGTGACACTAAGGCAGAACTTAAAAAACAAAAATTGTGTTGTACCAAAAAATGAAATTCGTGTGAAATATGCTACAGAATAAAAACTCATTTAAAACGTAAAATTAATACTTTGAAAATGAATCCCAGATGGGGCTAAGGTGGTAATTATAATCATTTAAGAGCCATAAGAGGTTGGCTGGTGATGAAACAAAGAAATAAATAGTGATTCATAAAAATGTGATTTGGTAGTGTTTAAATCAAGTTATAACTAAAAAGAAATACTAGTTAAGAGTAGGATTTTGATACTACTCAAAAAGGAAATGTGATGATATCAGTGTAGTGGGTGGTATCTGTGACCCACTTGTCAAGTGTGAGTGAAAATTAAAATGTTAATTTTGTTTATTAGTGACGTATTAGTAGTGAACAGTAATACTTGTTCAGAGTATGTCTTATTTAGTTTGTTGTTTCTCAGGTCATATGATGTTATTTAAACTTATGTTAAATGATTCTCAGGTCATATAATTTTATTTAAACTTATGTTAAGTAATTCTCAGGTCATATGATGTTATTTAAACTTATGTTAAGTGATTCATTCCAGATACACATGATAATTGTTGTTGTCATTGAGTCCGTATGGTTTGACACTGTTCAATAGGTGTATCCATCTACACTCCATTTTGAGCAGTGTTTGCTCTAGGTTGCCTCCTCTAATGCCTAGAGTTGCCTTTTGCAACACTGAAAATTTAAGCAGGGAGTCATTGCTGTCGTGTTTTTGATAAAAGTGCCTTGCTACACTTGTTATCTGTTTGTTTTTCTCCATGTCCTTATGAGCGTTTTTAATATTTCTGCTATGTTCCATTATCCTTGTCCTTACTTGTCGTGTCGTCATTCCGACATAGAACAGCTTGCATGGACACTGAAGAACATATACAACACCTGTTGTGGTGCAAGAGAAATGAACAGGTAGTGTATGTTTATTTTCATATTTGTCAACAATGTCCTTGATTTTCCATACTTTGGGACATGTACTGCATGTTCCACATGGGAACATACCTTTTGATTGACTGGCTCTTTTGGGCATATGGATATAGTGACTTGTAACCAATGTGTCTTTTAGGTTTTTCGGTCTTTTATATCCAATTGAGACTTTATCCCCAATCTGGGTTGAAAGTAGGGGGTCATTCTTTAAAATATGCCAGTGGTCATTTATTATCGTTGTTATTTGTTTTATTTGAGGGTTATATGTCGTGATTAGTCTTGGTTTGTTGTCCTGCTTTTTCTGACGTGGTTGTAAAAGACTTTGTCTGTCTTCCTGTAAAGCCTGTGTTTTAGCTTTTTTTATGGACCTTTTACTATAGCCTCTGTCTTGAAGTCTATTGGATAGTTTGGAGGCTTCTTGCTTAAATGTACTTAAATCAGAACAATTCCTCCTCAACCTCGTGAATTCTCCTTTTGGGATAGCCTTAAGAGTACTGGGGGCGTGGGCACTGGTATGGTACAGTAGGGTGTTAGTTGCTGTTTGTTTTCTGTATATGTTTGTGCTCACCCTTCCTTCTTGGTCTACTTGTATTTGTAGATCTAAGAAATTAACCGTTTGTTGACTGTATTCATATGTGAGTTTGATGTTTAACCTGTTGTTGTTTAGGACATCCATAAACTCACATAATATTGGTTCAGGGCCTTCCCAGATGAACAGTATATCATCTATATACCGAATCCAACAAGGGATGTACTGCATAAATTTATCATTATCACCAGTGAATACCGTTAGGTTCTCCCACCATCCTAGAAACAAATTTGCGTACGTGGGTGCGCATGCTGTACCCATTGCGGTCCCCTGTGTTTGTAAATAGAAGCGATCTTTGAACGTAAAGTAATTATGATGAAGTACAAAATGTAATAAATCTTTGATGAACTGATTATGATCATGATTTTCCTTCACATTTGTGCTTAAATAATAGGAAATTGCCTGTTCTCCCAAATGGTGTTTTATGTTGGTGTACAATGATTCTACATCTGCTGTTATAATAAAGGCGTTAGGAGGTAGTGTCATGTTATTTAATTTTTGTAACACCTCCATGGTATCTTTGACATATGATGGCAGAGTATATAGGTACTCCCTAAGTCGTTGATCTATGTATTGACTAGGTTTTTCAGTCAGACTGCCGTTGCCTGACACTATCGGCCGGCCTGGAGGTTTCTGAATGTCTTTATGTATCTTGGGAAGCATATAGAATGTAGCCGTAGTTGGATGTTGCTGTGATAGAAATTGTTTTTCAGTAATGTTGATGATTTTGTCTTTATACGCCTTATCTATGATCTTACTGTACTTTTCACTGTACATAGCAGTGGGATTGCCTAATAATTGTTTATAGCAATGTTTGTTGTCTAGTTGTTTAGTGGCTTCTTCAAGGTACAAATTCTTGTCCCATAGGACTATATTACCCCCCTTATCCGATGGCTTTATGATGGTATCATGCCACGTGTGTATTTCTTTTAATGCTTTTTGTTCTTGTTTAGTGAGATTAGAACTTATTTTGAGATCAGGCAATTTTTCTATTTTATCGCATACAATTTCATTAAACACTTGAATCTGGGGTGATAAATGGCTGGGAGGAATGTATTTAGATTTATTTCTGATTTTTTGTCTCCAGTTAGTTTCTGGGGATGTATTTTCTGGGTTGTCATTTAATAGATCTTGTAGATCTTGTAGGGCTAATTGATCTGTCATAGTCCAATCATCACCAAGTTCTTTTTTAGCATATAGTTTTTTCAAGAGTAGCTTTCTAGTATACAGATTAATATCTTTGACAACTTCAAATTTATTTAGTTTGTTTGTTGGACAAAAACTAAGACCTTTAGACAGGACAGAGATGTGGGCTTGATCTAGAACATGATCAGTTAGATTCACGATTTTTAAGTTCCCATCCTGATCTTGGAGAATGGGCTTGGCTGTCTCCTTCTTGTCTCTCTTTGAGGAGTGGTTACTGGCTTGCGCTTGTTGGGTCTTGATTCTTGTACCTGATTGCTGCCCGGTACCGTGCGCTGCCTGCCCGTTGAAATGCCTAAAAAAGAGGACGGACTTGTAGATGTGGAAGGAGCTGATGGGTCATTAGGTATTAAGGCTTGTGTTTGTAACCTAGTATATACTCTGGGTTGAATATTCATTTCACTATTGATGCTTTCTATAGAAGTATCTGAATCAGAAATTTCAGTTTCACTATCATTCTGATGTGTTGTGTTTTGATATTGATTATTGTTACGTGAGCGGGTGCTGTACCTTTTCTGCCATTTATACACTCTTTTATTTAAATAATCAGTCTGGTCTCTTAGATATTTCTGTTTTTTTGCTTGAATGAGTTCATTTTCCAGTTTATCCAACTCAGATTGATATTGAGTGTAAAGATTTGTAAATTTTTCTAAATTTTCAAAAATGTTTAGGTTGTCATTGTAAGTTTTTATTTCTGCTTCTAAAGAAGCTACTTCATCTTCATCTGCTTCTATTAGTATCTGTATTAATGTGAATGAACATGTTGTCAGGGCCTTTTCCCATCTTTCTATGTGTTCTTGTTTTTTTAGATCAAACCCAGGGAACATTTTGATGCGTAATCCTCTTGGGATCATTTTATCTTGTAAGTACTTTTGAAAGAAATGTAAGTTCCACCATCTCTTTGTATGTTTGTAAAGTGTCTTGTGTGACTGGCATAGTAAATCATTGATCTGATCCTCTCCTACATTTTGAGGTGGTTCATTAGATGTATTGAAAATTGAATTTAGATCTTGCAATCTTTTTTGTTGTCTTAGTAATAAATTGTTCTGTAAACTCATCTTGATAGTTTCACAGTAATAGGTTCTCTAGAAAACCTAGTATTTACACTAGGTGAAATACAATTATGTTGAGGGAGAAATTTTGAACCTTTGTTGTTTGAAACTTAAATAATTATCTGCCTAAGTGTTTTGTTACTTAACTTTAATTTTTGCTTGAGGTAATGCAATTTAAGATTTATAACTGAACACTTAAGGAGCAGTGCGTAAGCATATGAAAGACTTAATATACAAAAAATGGACTATACCAGCTAAATAAGCCAGTTGGTCCTAAAGAAATGCTTTTTTACACTGTGAATAGATTGTGGAAATTAGTTCGGTTGATTACTGGAACTTGCAGTTAAGGTAAGTATATGACAAGATTAAAATATAACCTTTATTTGTTAAGTTTTTAAAAAAAGACAGCATCAAATATGTGTGTATGCTACCCTTGAAAGAGTTAAAAACACACTCTCTGTTGATTGTGCAATACTTAGCTTGTGCGGTGCAAAGATATATGGAGTACTAAGTAATCCTTCTATAAGACCAAGATTTTATTAAAGGTATATTAGTATGTTAATCTGAGAGAGGATTGTATGGCCTTGTAGGTGGCCAATCCTTCAGATTACCCCAAAGGGATATTAAATATAAGGTATACCCGTTATGCTTAAACTCTATGATCTTTATAGATATATTAGGGCATTTTGAACATCAGTATACAACTTCGTCACTAATACACAGTAAGTGAATACTAATATGTACACTTGCAATTAGATATATGTTGGTTGCTCTAAAAATTTTTTAAAAAGTTGCCTTTATGTCAATTGCTTCAATGCAGGGCTTATACCTAAGTATTGTGATGATTTTATCAACTCTGACAAATATTAATTAGATTCTGTGTGGTTGTGCATATACAGCTACATAGAGGAGTAATCACAGTCTTGTGATGGTGCGATTATGAAATAATCTGCACTCAGAAGTGCTACACCAAGTGGTGTCAGAATAATTATAGATATAGCATCATAATGGGTTTAGTGATTGCCCAGCCAGTATAAAGCTGTATTTTCAGTATATACTTAAATTAGACCTTGTTTATTGCGTTTTAGTCCAAAGTGAACTTATATTTTCTGTCACGCTGTTTCTACTTAAACAGTGCTACAGCGTTGTTAAATTACAGAACTATATTATGCTTATCTCACATAATGCGCATATACTTCAACCTGAAATGTTGAAACTGTTTAGACTTTCTGTTCGTATACGTGGTAGGAGCCTGTGTGCTCCAAGCACATTCTTTATGTTATCTCTGTAACTGAGAATACCTTATTTCAATTAAAAAAAAAAAAAAAATGTAAATGCTGATTTGTGATGGTCTCGTATTTGTCAAGTGGTATAAATGTTTATTTATACTAATGTTGCGTAATCGGATTGTTTGTACATTTGAGCTGAGTGTTTTTGTTGTGAAATATTCCGTATACGTAATATGACAGAGCAGTTTGTATTTCTCGCGAGATCGAGTGTTAGATGTCAAAACCATGCTTAGTTCATTTAGCATTGATCTCTATGGGAGAATCTTTAATGCACCCTTGATTACGCTTATTAAATAAACACGGTAGTCGTGTTACTGTGACGCGTTACAAGGTTGTTTTCAGACTCGTAATACCTACATTATAAAAAGATACGCAATGGAAATAACGTACAAGTAATTAGTGAGCAGCCATAACGCAAAACTCGTAATCTGGCTGATATTTAGGAAAATATTTTTCTTACCTGGGGTATAGTCTTTTTTCAAATTGTTTTTTTGGCGCCAAGGTACATCCGGTGATGCAAATTCATAATTTCCGGTGCCTTACTTGACGCTGAGTTTCCTTGCACAAGGTTGCGTCTGCAATGACGCGAGTGTGTCATTTCCGGATGCTGTTAGTGCCAAAAAAATAATTTTGTGCTGTGCATCATACTTGGTGCCAAATAATTTCATTATTAAAAACCCCATTCCTATATGCCTCTTGCCTTTTTCTATGTCAGAGGGTTATGCTGTTTGCATTTTTTCCCATTCCTGAAACTGCCATATAAGGAATTTGATAATTTTGCTTTATATGTTGTTTTTTTCTCTTACATTTGCAAGATGTCTCAATCTGATCCTGTCTCAGAAACCACTGTTGGAACCTTGCTGACTGATAACAGTTCTACCAAAGCTAAGTGTATCTGTTGTAAATTTGTGGAGATTATATCTCCAGCTGTTGTATGTAATAGTTGTCATGATAAGCTTTTACATGCAGAGCATGTATCCATCACTAATAGTACAATGCCTGTTGTTCCTTCAACATCTAATGTACATGATATCTCTGTGAATATAAAAGATTTTATTATTGATGCGATTCAGAAAGCTTTGTCTGCTATCCCGCCTTCTAATAAATGTAAAAGGTCTTTTAAAACTCCTCATAAAGTTGATTAAATTTCAAATGACTAACAACAAACTAAATTATCCTCCTCTGATGAGGATCTATCTGAAGATCCTTCCTCAGATATTGACACTGACAAATCTACTTATTTATTTAAAATGGAGTATATATGCACCTTGTTAAAAGAGGTGTTAATTACGTTGGATATGAGGAAACTAGTCCTCTTGATACTAAAACTAGTAAAGTTTACATTCTGTTTCAGTTCCTAATGCAATTTCTGATATGATTTCTAAGGAATAAAATATACCTGGTACTTCCTTTATCCCTTCTTCAAGGTTTAAAAAATTATATCCTTTGCCAGCAGTTAGATTACAGTTTTGGGAAAGCATCCTCAAAGTTGATGGGGCTATTTCTTCTCTACTCAAGCGTACTACTATTCCTATGGAAGATAGTACTTCCTTTAAGGACCCTTTAGATAGGAAACTTGCATCTTATCTAAAGAAAAGCTTATTTATATTCTGGCTATCTTCTAAGGCCTGACATTTCTATGGCTGATGTTGCAGCTGCATCAACTTTTTGGTTGGAAAGTTTAGCACAACAGGCAATGGATCCTGATTTGTCTAGCATTGTTCGATTGCTTCAACATGCTAATCATTTTATCTGTGATGCCATTTTTAATATCATCAAAATTGATGTTAAATCTATGTCTTTAGCTATTTTAGCTAGAAGAGCTTTGTGCCTCAAATATTGGAATGCTGACATGATATCTAAGTCTAGATTACTATCTCTTTCTTTCCAAGGTAATAACTTATTTGGTTCTCATTTGGATTTGATTATTTCAACTATCACTGGGGGGGAGGGAGTTTTTTTGCCTCTGGATAAAAGACCTAAGGGTTAATATAAAGCAAAATAAGGAACAGAAACCTAATCCTACCCCCAAAGAATATGGTTCCAATTGGAAACCTTCTTCAAGTTGGAATAAATCCAAGCCATTTAAGAAACCAAAGCCAGCCCCAAAGTTTGCATGAAGGTGCAGCCCTAATTCCAGCTCAGCTGGTAGGGGCAGATTAAGATTCTTCCAAAAAATCTGGGCAGATTCTGTCCAAAATCAATGGATTCAGAGTATTGTCTCTCAAGGGTACCGAATAGGATTCAGAGAAAGACTTCCTGTGACACATCCCAGAAAATCTAGTAAAGGCTCAGGCTTTTCTGAAGTGTGTTTCAGACCTGGAGCTTTCTGGGGTAATCATACCAGTTCCATTTCAGGAACAGGGTCTGGGGTCTTTTTCAAATCTATTCATTGTCCCACCTCCTAACACAACCTCTCTCTAAGCTCAAGACTTTGCAAGCCACTTCAACAACAAAATTGACTCCATCAGAAGTGAAATCAGCTCTCACCATACTTCCAATCTCCCACCCCCTCAAAAACTCATGATCACCCAAAACCCAAATATCCAAAAATGCAGCTCTTTTGCCCCTGTTAATGAGGATGAAGTTTCTGCCCTTATACTGTCCTCCCACCTCACTACCTGTCCCCTAGACCCCATACCCTCACAGCTACTCCCCTCCCTCTCTTCTACCCTCACCCCCATACTCACACACATTTTCAACCTCTCCTTCAGCACTGGTATATTTCCCTCAACTCTGAAACATGCACTGGTCACACCTATCCTCAAAAAACCTTCCCTTGATCCAACCTCCCCTTCCAATTACCGCCCTATTTCCCTACTCCCTCTTGCCTCAAAGCTCCTCGAAAAGCTAGTTTATGCACATCTATCCCATTTCCTTACACTAAACTCTCTTCTTGACCCTCTGCAATCTGGATTTCGTTCCCATCACTCTACAGAAACAGCAATTGTCAAGGTTACCAATGACCTACTTACAGCAAAATCCAAAGGCCACTTCTCTCTGCTTATCCTCCTTGACCTGTCTGCAGCCTTTGACACTGTTGACCACCCTCTTCTGCTCCAAACCCTCCAATCCTTCGGCATCTGTGACACAGCTCTCTCGTGGTTCTCTTCCTATCTGACTAACCGTATATTTAGTGTAGCCTTCTCTGGAGCATCCTCTGCCCCGTTACCACTTTCTGTTGTGGTACCTCAAGGCTCTGTCCTTGGTCCCCTTCTCTTTTCAATCTACACGTCGTCACTAGGTTCCTTAATAAAAGTCCCATGGGTTTCAATACCATTTGTATGCCGATGACACCCAAATCTACCTCTCTGCACCAGACCTATCTCCTTCCTTACCCCGTGTCACTAACTGTCTTTCTCACATCTCATCTTGGATGTCCTCTCACTACCTTAAGCTAAATCTCTCCAAAACTGAACTCCTTATTTTTCCCCCTTCTTCCAATGTCTCCACCCCAAAATTTCTATAACTGTTGATAATTCCATCATTACCCCGCAAGCCCGATGTCTTGGGGTCACACTTGACTCAGATCTTTCCTTCACTCCTCACATTCAGTCCTTGGATAAAGCCTGCCACTTCCACCTTAAAAACATTGCTAAAATTAGACATTTCCTTACACAAGATACAACCAAGATTTTAATCCACTCTCTCATCCTTTCCCGCCTTGACTACTGCAATTCCATCCTCTCTGGTCTACCTAGCTGCCGCATAGCTCCTTTACAATCCATTATGAATGCCTCTGCCAGGCTCATCTTCCTTACTCGTTGCTCTTCATCTGCTGCACCTGTCTGCCAATCCCTTCACTGGCTTCCTCTTGCCTCTAGGATTAAACACAAAATCCTCACCCTGACATATAAAGCTCTCAACTGCACTGCTCCCCCCTACATCTCAGAACTTGTCTCTAGATACTCTCCCTCCCATCCCCTTCAGTCTGCTCAGGCTCTCCTCCTCTCCTCCTCTCTTGTCACATCCTCACATTCACGTTTACAGGACTTCTCTAGACTGGCCCCCATCTTCTGGAATTCCCTGCCTCGCTCCATAAGACTCTCCCCTAGTTTTAACAGCTTCAAGCACTCCCTAAAAACTCTACTATTCAGGGATGCATACAACCAACACTAACCTTTCCTAACGCCATTGCTTTCCCCTTAGATTGCAAGCCTATGGGCCCAGCTGTTTACAGATCGCTTCATAAGAGCAGACTACAACAGTGAAACTCTCTGCAGGGCCCTCTACCCACTTGACCCCTACAAAATCTACCCTGTACACCGACTATGTTTACAGCGCTGCAGAATCTGTTGGTGCTCTACAAATACCTGATAATAATAATAAAAGAAAGAAAATTCATTCAGGCCAGTTCTGGATATGAAATTTTTTAATTGTTTTGTAAGAGTGCCAACTTTCAAAATGGTGACTATAAGGACTATTTTGCCTTTGTTCAGTAAGGGCATTATATGTCCACGATAGACTTACAGGATGCATATCTTCCTATTCCGATTCATCCTGACCACTATCAGTTTCTGAGATTCTCTTTTCTAGACAAGCATTACCAATTTTTCACTCTTCCATTTGGCCTAGCGACAGCTCCAAGAATCTTTTCAAAGGTTCTGGGTGCCCTACACTCTGTAATCAGAGAAAGTGGTATTGTGGTGTTTCCTTATTTGGACAATATCTTGGTACTAGCTCAGTCTTTACATTTTGCAGAATCTGACATGAATCAACTAGTGTTGTTTCTTCAAAGACATGGTTGGAGGATCAATTTACCAAAAAGTTTCTTGATTCCTCAGACAAGGGTCACCTTTTTAGGTTTCCAGATAGATTCAGTGTCCATGATTCTGTCTCTAACAGACAAGAGACGGTTAAAATTGGTTTCAGCTTCTCAGAACCTTCAGTCTCAATCATTCCCTTCAGTAGCTATGTGCATGGAAGTTTTAGGTCTCATGACTGCAGCATCGGACGCGATCCCCTTTGCTCGTTTTCATAAGAGATCTCTCCAGCTTTGTATGCTGAATCAATGGTGCAGAGATTATACAAAGATATCACAATTAATATCCTTAAATCCCAATGTTCGACTCTCTCTGACTTGGTGATTAGATTACCATTGTATAGTTCAAGGGGCCTCTTTTGTTCATCCCATCTGGACTGTGATCACAACAGATGCAAGTCTTTCAGGTTGGGGAGCTCTCTGGGGATCTCTGACAGCAGAAGGGGTTTGGAAATCTCAAGAGGCAAGGTTAAAAATCAATATTTATACTATGTTACAGGCTCGTAAATCTGTTTCTAGGAAGATTTATTATCGAGTTGGAAGATTTATATTTCATGGTGTTCTCATAAATTCTCTTGGCATTCTTTTATAATTCCTAGAATTTTACAGTTTCTTCAGGATGGTTTGGATAAAGGTTTGTCTGCAAGTTCCTTGAAGGGACAAATCTCTGCTCTTTCTGTTTTATTTCACAGAAAGATTTCTAAGCTTCCAGATATGAACTGTTTTGTACAGGTTTTGGTCCGTATAAAGCCTGTCATTAAATCAGCCTCTCCTCCTTGGAGTCTTAATTTGGTTTTGAAGGCTTAACAGGCTCCTCCGTTTGAGCCTATGCATTCTTTGGACAATAAACTACTTTCTTGGAAAGTGTTGTTCCTTTTGGCCATCTCTTCTGCTAGAAGAGTTTCCGAATTATCTGCTCTTTCTTGTGAATCTCCTTTTCTTATTTTCCATCAGGATAAGGCAATTTTGCAGACTTCATTTAAATTTCTTCCTAAGGTCTATACAGAGGGGTTTCTTTATTTTTGTGTTTGACCTGAAGGAGGTGTTCGCGTATTCTATCTTTGAGACTTCTTGAAGTCTGACATACGTACTGTAAGCCACAAATGCATTGTATGACGTATATAACTCCTCTATTACTACATCTAATGAGATCTTTGATCTCATACTTGGTCTTAGAGATGTGGGACGTGAAGCTTTTGGTTTTGATCCCCCTTTCGCAGACTTTACATGTGTTACAGGGAAAGAAGCCTCTTACATTTTTCCCAAACATATCTTTCACCCTTGACTGCTTTCTGCAAGGAATACTAGGAGATAGTATACTTCTTAAATTTTCTGTCTTACGATATAGAAACCTTGGTTTGTTAGCTAATTTTTCACCAATGATCTCGTCATCTTTAAGTATTGATCAATGTTTCTCTATGATCTTTTCAATTATACGCCTGTTTTCAGAATACTTCATAATAAATGGGACGTCTAATGTGTCTCCTTCCCATATATTCTTATCTGTTTTACCTTTATATGTCAAGAGTTCTTTTCAGTCTTTGTTTCTTACTGTTTCTATGTCGATGTTGAGATTGTTTTTTAAATTGGAGTGACCTGCTGTATTTCCATTGTGTTGTGTTTTTGGATTGGGTCTACTTCGTTTGTGTGTGACCTTTGTCCAGTAACCCTCATTATTAGACATGTGCACCGCTAAAAAATTTGGTTCGTTTTCGGTTCGGATCGATTCGGACTTTTAGAATTTCGTTTCGGATCGAATCTGATTCGGCAAAATTTGAATAAATTCGTTTCGGATTTATTCGGATCCGAATAAATTCGTTTCGGATTTATTCGGATTCGGCTGAATTCGGTTCTATTCCGTTCCGAAATTCGGTATGTTTTTAGTACACTAACACCCATTTAGTACACTAAGTCACTAACACCCATAAACTACCTATGAACCACTAAACCGAGGCCCCCCCACATCGCAAACCCTATAATAACATTATTTAACCCCTAATCTGCCGATCGGATATCGCCGCCGCCTACATTATAGCTATTAACCCCTAATCTGCTGTCCCTAACACCGCCGACCCCTACATTATAGTTATTAACCCCTAATCTGCCTCCCCCAACGTCGCCGCAATCTAACTACAAGTATTAACCCCTAATCTGCCGACCCGATATCGCCGCCGCCTACATTATAGCTATTAACCCCTAATCTGCTGTCCCTAACACCGCCGACCCCTACATTATAGTTATTAACCCCTAATCTGCCTCCCCCAACGTTGCCGCAATCTAACTACAAGTATTAACCCCTAATCTGCCGACCGAATATCGCCGCCGCCTACATTATAGCTATTAACCCCTAACCTGCTGTCCCTAACACCGCCGACCCCTACATTATAGTTATTAACCCCTAATCTGCCTCCCCCCAACGTCGCCGCAATCTAACTACAAGTATTAACCCCTAATCTGCCGACCGCAAATCGCCGCCACTATAATAAATGTATTAACCCCTAAACCGCCGCACTCCCGCCTCGCAAACACTATAATACATTTTATTAACCCCTAATCTGCCCTCCCTAACATCGCCGCCACCTACCTACAATTATTAACCCCTAATCTCCCGCCCCCATCGTCGCCGCTACTATAATAAGGTTATTAACCCCTAAACCTAAATCTAACCCTAACACTAACACCCACTAACTTAAATATAATTTAAATAAAACGAAATAAGTTTACTATAGTTAAATAAATGAATCCTATTTAAAACTAAAGACTTACCTGTAAAATAAACCCTAAGCTAGCTGCAATATAACTAATAGTTACATTGTAGCTATTTTAGGATTTATTTTTATTTTACAGGCAACTTTGTATTTATTTTAACTAGGTACAATAGTTATTAAATAGTTATTAACTATTTAATAACTACCTAGCTAAAATAAATACAAATTTACCTGTAAAATAAATCCTAACCTAAGTTACACTAACACCTAACACTACACTATCATTAAATTAATTAAATAAATGAATCATATTTAAAACAAAATACTTACCTGTAAAATAAACCCTAATATAGCTGCAATATAACTAATAGTTACATTGTAGCTATTTTAGCATTTATATTTATTTTACAGGCAACTTTGTATTTATTTTAACTAGGTACAAAAGCTATTAAATAGTTATTGACTAATTAATAGCTACCTAGTTAAAATAATTACAAAATTACCTGTAAAATAAATCCTAACCTAAGTTACAATTAAACCTAACACTACACTGTCATTAAATAAATTAACTACAATTATCTACAATTAAATAAACTAAAGTACAAAACCCCCCCACTAAATTACAAAAAAAAACAAACACTAAATTACAAAAAATAAAAAAATATTACAAGAATTTTAAACTAATTACACCTAATCTAAGCCCCCTAATAAAATAACAAAGCCCCCCAAAATAAAAAAAATGCCCTACCCTATACTAAATTACAAAAGTTAACAGCTCTATTACCTTACCAGCCCTGAACAGGGCCCTTTGCGGGGCATGCCCCAAAGAAAACAGCTCTTTTGCCTGTAAAAAAAAAAACACAATCCCCCCCCCCCACATTACAACCCACCACCCACATACCCCTACTCTAACCCAAACCCCCCTTAAATAAACCTAACACTACCCCCCTGAAGATCTCCCTACCTTGAGTCGTGTTCACCCAGCCGGGCCGAAGTCTTCATCCGATGGGGCAGAAGAGGACTTCCAGACCGGCAGAAGTCTTCATCCAAGCTGGGCAAGAAGAGGTCTTCCATCCATCATACAAGTACCAAAATACAAACAAACACTAAATTACAAAAAATAATAAAATATTACAATAATTTTAAACTAATTACACCTAATCTAAGCCCCCTACTAGCTATTAATATAGCTTCAATATAACTAATAGTTACATTGTAGCTATTTTAGGATTTATATTTATTTTACAGGCAACTTTGTATTTATTTTAACTAGGTACAATAGCTATTAAATAGTTAATAACTATTTAATAACTACCTAGCTAAAATAAATACAAATTTACCTGTAAAATAAATCATAACCTAAGTTACAATTACACCTAACACTACACTATCATTAAATTAACTAAATAAATGAATCCTATATAAAACTAAAGACTTACCTGTAAAATAAACCCTAATATAGCTGCAATATAACTAATAGTTACATTGTAGCTATTTTAGCATTTATATTTATTGTACAGGCAACTTTGTATTTATTTTAACTAGGTACAATAGCTATTAAATAGATATTTACTGTTTAATAGCTACCTAGTTAAAATAATTACAAAATTACCTGTAAAATAAATCCTAACCTAAGTTACAATTAAACCTAACACTACACTATCATTAAATAAATTAACTACAAGTACCTACAATTAAATACAATTAAAAAACTAAACTAAAGTACAACCCCCCCCCCACTAAATTACAAAAAATAAAAAAATATTACAAGAATTTTAAACTAATTACACCTAATCTAAGCCCCCTAATAAAATAACAAAGCCCCCCAAAATAAAAAAATGCCCTACCCTATACTAAATTACAAAAGTTAACAGCTCTATTACCTTACCAGCCCTGAACAGGGCCTTTTGCGGGGCATGCCCCAAAGAAAACAGCTCTTTTGCCTGTAAAAAAAAACACAATCCCCCCCCCCCCCACATTACAACCCACCACCCACATACCCCTACTCTAACCCAAACCCCCCTTAAATAAACCTAACACTACCCCCCTGAAGATCTCCCTACCTTGAGTCGTGTTCACCCAGCCGGGCCGAAGTCTTCATCCGATGGGGCAGAAGAGGACATCCAGACTGGCAGAAGTCTTCATCCAAGCGGGGCAAGAAGAGGTCTTCCATCCATCAGAAAAGTACAAAAAAACAAACAAACACTAAATTAGCAAAAATAATAAAATATTGCAATAATTTTAAACTAATTACACCTAATCTAAGCCCCCTACTAGCTATTAATATAGCTACAATATAACTAATAGTTACATTGTAGCTATTTTAGGATTTATATTTATTTTACAGGCAACTTTGTATTTATTTTAACTAGGTACAATAGCTATTAAATAGTTAATAACTTCCTAGCTAAAATAAATACAAATTTACCTGTAAAATAAACCCTAACCTAAGTTACAATTACACCTAACACTACACTGTCATTAAATTAACTAAATAAATTAATCCTATATAAAACTAAATACTTACCTGTAAAATAAACCCTAATATAGCTACAATATAACTAATAGTTACATTGTAGCTATTTTAGCATTTATATTTATTTTACAGGCAACTTTGTATTTATTTTAACTAGGTACAATAGCTATTAAATAGTTATTGACTAATTAATAGCTACCTAGTTAAAATAATTACAAAATTACCTGTAAAATAAATCCTAACCTAAGTTACTATTAAACCTAACACTACACTATCATTAAATAAATTAACTACAAGTACCTACAATTAAATACAATGAAATAAACTAAACTAAAGTACAAAAAAAACAAACACTAAATTACAAAAAATAAAAAAAATTACAAGAATTTTAAACTAATTACACCTAATCTAAGCCCCCTAATAAAATAACAAAGCCCCCCAAAATAAAAAAATGCCCTACCCTATACTAAATTACAAAAGTAATCAGCTCTATTACCTTACCAGCCCTTAAAAGGGCCTTTTGCGGGGGCATGCCCCAAAGAAAACAGCTCTTTTGCCTGTAAAAAAAAACACAATACCCCCCCCCACATTACAACCCACCACCCACATACCCCTACTCGAACCCAAACCCCCCTGAAATAAACCCAACACTACCCCCCTGAAGATCTCTCTACCGTATCTTCACCCAGCGGGCCGAAGTCTTTATCCGATCGGGCAGAAGAGGACATCCAGACCGGCAGAAGTCTTCATCCAAGCGGGGCAAGAAGAGGTCTTCCATCCATCAGAAGTCTTGATCCAGGCGGCATCTTCTCTGTTCATCCATCCGGAGCGGAGCGGCAGCATCCTGAAGACATCCCACGCAGAGCATCCTCTTCTTTCTTGATCCGACGACTAGGTGACTGTACCTTTAAGTGACGTCATCCAAGATGGCGTCCCTTGAATTCCGATTGGCTGATAGGATTCTATCAGCCAATCGGAATTAAGGTAGGAAAAATCTTATTGGCAGATTCAAGTTCAATCCGATTGGCTGATCCAATCAGCCAATCAGATTGAGCTCGCATTCTATTGGCTGATCGGAACAGCCAATAGAATGCGAGGTCAATCTGATTGGCTGATTCCATCAGCCAATCGGATTGAACTTGAATCTGATTGGCTGATTTAATCAGCCAATCAGATTTTTCCTACCTTAATTCCGATTGGCTGATAGAATCCTATCAGCCAATCGGAATTCAAGGGACGCCATCTTGGATGACGTCACTTAAAGGTACAGTCACCTAGTCGTCGGATCAAGAAAGAAGAGGATGCTCTGCGTGGGATGTCTTCAGGATGCTGCCGCTCCGCTCCGGATGGATGAACAGGGAAGATGCCGCCTGGATCAAGACTTCTGATGGATGGAAGACCTCTTCTTGCCCCGCTTGGATGAAGACTTCTGCCGGTCTGGATGTCCTCTTCTGCCCCATCGGATGAAGACTTCGGCCCGGCTGGGTGAAGACACGGTAGAGAGATCTTCAGGGGGGTAGTGTTAGGTTTATTTAAGGGGGGTTTGGGTTAGAGTAGGGGTATGTGGGTGGTGGGTTGTAATGTGGGGGGGACGGATTGTGTTTTTTTTACAGGCAAAAGAGCTGTTTTCTTTGGGGCATGCCCCCGCAAAAGGCCCTTTTAAGGGCTGGTAAGGTAATAGAGCTGATTACTTTTGTAATTTAGTATAGGGTAGGGCATTTTTTTATTTTGGGGGGCTTTGTTATTTTATTAGGGGGCTTAGATTAGGTGTAATTAGTTTAAAATTCTTGTAATTTTTTTTATTTTTTGTAATTTAGTGTTTGTTTTTTTTGTACTTTAGTTTAGTTTATTTCATTGTATTTAATTGTAGGTACTTGTAGTTAATTTATTTATTGATAGTGTAGTGTTAGGTTTAATAGTAACTTAGGTTAGGATTTATTTTACAGGTAATTTTGTAATTATTTTAACTAGGTAGCTATTAATTAGTCAATAACTATTTAATAGCTATTGTACCTAGTTAAAATAAATACAAAGTTGCCTGTAAAATAAATATAAATGCTAAAATAGCTACAATGTAACTATTAGTTATATTGTAGCTATATTAGGGTTTATTTTACAGGTAAGTATTTAGTTTTATATAGGATTAATTTATTTAGTTAATTTAATGACAGTGTAGTGTTAGGTGTAATTGTAACTTAGGTTAGGGTTTATTTTACAGGTAAATTTGTATTTATTTTAGCTAGGTAGTTATTAACTATTTAATAGCTATTGTACCTAGTTAAAATAAATACAAAGTTGCCTGTAAAATAAATATAAATCCTAAAATAGCTACAATGTAACTATTAGTTATATTGTAGCTATATTAATAGCTAGTATGGGGCTTAGATTAGGTGTAATTAGTTTAAAATTATTGTAATATTTTATTATTTTTGCTAATTTAGTGTTTGTTTGTTTTTTTGTACTTTTCTGATGGATGGAAGACCTCTTCTTGCCCCGCTTGGATGAAGACTTCTGCCGGTCTGGATGTCCTCTTCTGCCCCATCGGATGAAGACTTCGGCCCGGCTGGGTGAACACGACTCAAGGTAGGGAGATCTTCAGGGGGGTAGTGTTAGGTTTATTTAAGGGGGGTTTGGGTTAGAGTAGGGGTATGTGGGTGGTGGGTTGTAATGTGGGGGGAGGGATTGTGTTTTTTTTTTTACAGGCAAAAGAGCTGTTTTCTTTGGGGCATGCCCCCGCAAAGGGCCCTGTTCAGGGCTGGTAAGGTAATAGAGCTGTTAACTTTTGTAATTTAGTATAGGTTAGGGCATTTTTTTTATTTTGGGGGGCTTTGCTATTTTATTAGGGGGCTTAGATTAGGTGTAATTAGTTTAAAATTCTTGTAATATTTTTTTATTTTTTGTAATTTAGTGGGGGGGGGTTTGTACTTTAGTTTAGTTTTTTTAATTGCATTTAATTGTAGGTACTTGTAGTTAATTTATTTAATGATAGTGTAGTGTTAGGTTTAATTGTAACTTAGGTTAGGATTTATTTTACAGGTAATTTTGTAATTATTTTAACTAGGTAGCTATTAAATAGTCAATATCTATTTAATAGCTATTGAACCTAGTTAAAATGAATACAAAGTTGCCTGTACAATAAATATAAATGCTAAAATAGCTACAATGTAACTATTAGTTATATTGCAGCTATATTAGGGTTTATTTTACAGGTAAGTCTTTAGTTTTATATAGGATTCATTTATTTAGTTAATTTAATGATAGTGTAGTGTTAGGTGTAATTGTAACTTAGGTTATGATTTATTTTACAGGTAAATTTGTATTTATTTTAGCTAGGTAGTTATTAAATAGTTAGTAACTATTTAATAACTATTGTACCTAGTTAAAATAAATACAAAGTTGCCTGTAAAATACATATAAATCCTAAAATAGCTACAATGTAACTATTAGTTATATTGAAGCTATATTAATAGCTAGTAGGGGGCTTAGATTAGGTGTAATTAGTTTAAAATTATTGTAATATTTTATTATTTTTGGTAATTTAGTGTTTGTTTGTATTTTGGTACTTGTATGATGGATGGAAGACCTCTTCTTGCCCCGCTTGGATGAAGACTTCTGCCGGTCTGGATGTACTCTTCTGCCCCATCGGATGAAGACTTCGGCCCGGCTGGGTGAACACGACTCAAGGTAGGGAGATCTTCAGGGGGGTAGTGTTAGGTTTATTTAAGGGGGGTTTGGGTTAGAGTAGGGGTATGTGGGTGGTGGGTTGTAATGTGGGGGGGGGATTGTGTTTTTTTTTTACAGGCAAAAGAGCTGTTTTCTTTGGGGCATGCCCCGCAAAGGGCCCTGTTCAGGGCTGGTAAGGTAATAGAGCTGTTAACTTTTGTAATTTAGTATAGGGTAGGGCATTTTTTTTATTTTGGGGGGCTTTGTTATTTTATTAGGGGGCTTAGATTAGGTGTAATTAGTTTAAAATTCTTGTAATATTTTTTTATTTTTTGTAATTTAGTGTTTGTTTTTTTTTGTAATTTAGTGGGGGGGTTTTGTACTTTAGTTTATTTAATTGTAGATAATTGTAGTTAATTTATTTAATGACAGTGTAGTGTTAGGTTTAATTGTAACTTAGGTTAGGATTTATTTTACAGGTAATTTTGTAATTATTTTAACTAGGTAGCTATTAATTAGTCAATAACTATTTAATAGCTATTGTACCTAGTTAAAATAAATACAAAGTTGTCTGTAAAATAAATATAAATCCTAAGATAGCTACAATGTAACTATTAGTTATATTGCAGCTATATTAGGGTTTATTTTACAGGTAAGTATTTAGTTTTAAATATGATTCATTTATTTAGTTAATTTAATGATAGTGTAGTGTTAGGTGTTAGTGTAACTTAGGTTAGGATTTATTTTACAGGTAAATTTGTATTTATTTTAGCTAGGTAGTTATTAAATAGTTATTAACTATTTAATAACTATTGTACCTAGTTAAAATAAATACAAACTTGCCTGTAAAATAAAAATAAACCCTAAGCTAGCTACAATGTAACTATTAGTTATATTGTAGCTAGCTTAGGGTTTATTTTACAGGTAAGTCTTTAGTTTTAAATAGGATTCATTTATTTAACTATAGTAAACTTATTTCGTTTTATTTAAATTATATTTAAGTTAGGGGGTGTTAGTGTTAGGGTTAGATTTAGGTTTAGGGGTTAATAACCTTATTATAGTAGCGGCGACGATGGGGGCGGGAGATTAGGGGTTAATAATTGTAGGTAGGTGGCGGCGATGTTAGGGAGGGCAGATTAGGGGTTAATAAAATGTATTATAGTGTTTGCGAGGCGGGAGTGCGGCGGTTTAGGGGTTAATACATTTATTATAGTGGCGGCGATTTGCGGTCGGCAGATTAGGGGTTAATACTTGTAGTTAGATTGCGGCGACGTTGGGGGGAGGCAGATTAGGGGTTAATAACTATAATGTAGCGGTCGGCGGTGTTAGGGACAGCAGGTTAGGGGTTAATAGTTATAATGTAGGCGGCGGCGATATTCGGTCGGCAGATTAGGGGTTAATACTTGTAGTTAGATTGCGGCGACGTTGGGGGAGGCAGATTAGGGGTTAATAACTATAATGTAGGGGTCGGCGGTGTTAGGGACAGCAGATTAGGGGTTAATAGCTATAATGTAGGCGGCGGCGATATCGGGTCAGCAGATTAGGGGTTAATAAAATAATGCAGGTGTCAGCGATAGCAGAGGCAGCAGATTAGGGGTTAATAAGTGTCAGATTAGGGGTGTTTAGAGACTCGGGGTACATGTTAGGGTGTTAGGTGCAGACTTAGTGTTTCCCCATAGGAAACAATGGGGCTGCGGTGTTAGTTTTTTTTCAGCCGAAACTCCCATTGTTTCCTATGGGGAAATGCCGAATCTTAACGAGCTAATTCGGATTTATTCGGAGATACTGCAGCTATTTCGGATTCATTCGGTAGATTCGGAAGTATTTTAATTCGGAAATCCGAATCGATCCGAATCTCCGAATTTACCGAATTTACCGAATTTACGAATTAATCCGAAACGAACCGCACATGTCTACTCATTATCTAATTGTCTATTGTCAGTCTTAGTTGTAGGTGAACTATCTCTATCCTGGGTGTTTGGTATATTGTTATCAGTTTGTGTTGCATACTTAATAAGTTCCAATTCTTTATTAAATTTTTTGGATTTTTTACTGATAATGTCGTCCCTGATTTTTGTAACTTTTTTGTTTAGATTATCTTTTCTATCTAGAATCTCTTTAGTCTCTAACAATAGTCCATCAGGACCAATTAATTCATCTTCATTAGTCTTAATTTTGATGTCTATTTGTTTAAAAAAAAAAAATGGACGTCACCAAGCTCAAGGCACTTTATAGATTGTTTTTTGGTTCCACACTCACTGTTCAAAAGGAATATTAGGCACTCCTTAGCATTTTTTACTTATATTTATATCCCAAGGGTCAGCTAGGAACTTTTTGTTCTGAGGAGCTATAGGAATCTGCTAGCCCTGATAGATATTCCACATTTTCAACAAATGATGCCAAGAGAACAAAAAAAATTGAGAACAGAAAAAAATTAGAACATTGTTTAAAATTGAATGGTCTATCTGAATCATGAAAATAAATATTTGGTTTCCACCTCCCATCGGATTCATTATAGAAAAATTGATTGATATGTAATTCCTGGAATATTATTTATAACATAGTTTATAATATATATCATATTTATGATTGTTTTTTTTGTTAAATGTACACAGTATAACTTTATTTATAATTATAACAGATAGTAATGTCCCGAATAGTTTGCCGGAGAATAGTTCTTGGCGAACATAGCTTGTACGCGTTTGCCACGGCGGGCGAAGATATGCGATGTTCGGTCCACCCCCTATTCGTCATCATTGAGTAAACTTTGACCCTGTACCTCACAGTCAGCAGACACATTCCAGCCAATCAGCAGCAGACCCTCCCTCCCAGACCCTCCCACCTCCTGGACAGTATCCATTTTAGATTCATTCGTAAGCTGCATTCTTAGTGAGAGGAGGGACAGTGTAGCTGCTGCTGATTTAATAGGGAAATCGATAGCTAGGCTAGTGTATTCAGTGTCCACTACAGTCCTGAAGGACTCATCTGATCTCTGCTGTAAGGACAGCACCCCAAAAAGCCCTTTTTAGGGCTAGAACATCAGTCTGCTTTTTTTTTTTCCTGCGTAATCTAATTGCAGTTGCCTGCCTGCCAGTGTGTGTGTCAGGCTCACAGCGTATACTGTGCCCACTTGCCCAGTGCCACCACTCATATCTGGTGTAGCATTAGTGTATATTTTAAAAAAACAACACTTTTTTGACTGTGAAATAATAGCAGTCAGTTTCCTTCACACGTGTGCGTTTCAGGGCCGCTGCCAGGGCACAGTGTCACACCAGTGCAACTCATATCTGGTGTAACAGTAGTGTACATTTAAAAAAACAACACTTTTTTGAGTGTGAAATAATAGCAGTCAGTGGAGGGGGTCGGGATCGTGGGCGGGGATGTCCGGGGGCGCATACGGACAAGCGCGCGTGCACAGGAGGGCGGGGGCGGGAACTGCTACACTACCGAAAAAGTTGCTGTAAATTTTTTTTAAAAAAAGGAATAAAAATTTTAAAAAAAAAAGATCAGGCAGGTGGTGGGGTTTGGTCTCTGGGGGGGGGGGAAGCTACACTACAGAAAAAAAACCCCAGAAAAAACTACTTTTTTTTGCAAACTGGGTACTGGCAGACAACTGCCAGTACCCAAGATGGCCACCAATAAGGCAGATAGGGAGGGTCAGAGAGCTGTTTTGGGGGGGATCAGGGAGGTTGGGGGCTAAGGGGGGATGCTACACCACAGCATATGTAAATATGCTAAAAAAAAATAAAAAAATTTAAAAACCTTTTATTTTAGTACTGGCAGATTTTCTGCCAGTACTTAAGATGGCGGGGACAATTGTGGGGTGGGGGAGGGAAGCGAGCTGTTTGGGAGGGATCAGGGGGTCTGATGTGTCAGGTGGGAGGCTGATCTCTACACTAAAGCTAAAATTAACCCTGCAAGCTCCCTACAAACTACCTAATTAACCCCTTCACTGCTAGCCATAATACACATGTGATGCGCAGCAGCATTTAGCGGCCTTCTAATTACCAGAAAGCAACGCCAAAGTCATATATTTCTGCTATTTCTGAACAAAGGGGATCCCGGAGAAGCATTTACAACCATTTGTGCCATAATTGCACAAGCTGTTTGTAAATAATTTCAGTGAGAAACCTAAAATTGCGAAAAAAAGTAAGTTTTTTTTTAATTTGATCCCCTTTAGCGGTGAAATGGTGGCATTAAATATACCAAAATGGGCCTAGATCAATACTTTGGGTTATCTACTACACTACACTTAAGCTAAAATTAACTCTACAAGCTCCTTACATGCTCCCCAATTAACCCCTTCACTACTGGGCATAAAACACGTGTGGTGCGCAGTGGCATTTAGCAGCCTTCTAATTACCAAAAAGCAACACCAAAGCCATATAAGTCTGCTGTTTCTGAACAAAGGGGATCCCAGAGAAGCATTTACAACCATTTATGCAATAATTGCATATGTTGTTTCTAAATAATTTCTGTGAGAAACTTAAAGTTTGTGAAAAAATACAATTTTGACTGTAATAGATTGAATAGCAGTTAGTTGTCTGCAAGCGTGCGTGTCAGGCCTACAGCGTCTACTCTGCCAACTTCTGCCAGTGCACAGTGCCACTCATATCTGTTGTCACAGTAGCTTGCACACATAGTACCACTAATCGAAAAAATCGTGGTTGTGGTGCTGTGATTCCCTTTGGCCCTAGAATAATGCCCAGTGTTCAGAGGCCACGTACCCTGAACTCAAAAAGTTCTGAGGACATAGTTGACTGGCTAACACAGGACACCCAATCTTCTAGAGCTTCGGAACCTTGACGCACCATCCTCCTCCAGCTTAGCTTCGGGCACCTCTCAAGTTACCACTCGCCCGCCTGCCGCCACAACCAACACTAGCACCACAGCCGCTTCACTTGATCTGTCAGAGGAGTTATTTACACATCACTTGGAAGAAATGAGTGATGCGCAACCATTATTGCCAGAGGATGTAGATAACAGGGATATGTCTCAGTCAGGCAGCATTACACACATGGACGTACGGTGTGATGATGATGATGTTGTACCCGCTGCAGGAGTTTGGTCTGTCACTGTGAAGCGGGCGTAACCCTTACACTACCTGATCGATACAACATCATACCTGATGTTTAAAGCACATTATTCCAAACAATTTAGGAATGTTAGGTAATGTATGCCCTTTATGGATTAAAACCAGACTCTGCATCAACTATGTAATTTTCCATGGGAGTTTTGCCATGGATCCCGCTCCGGCATGCTACAGTCTAGGTGTTAGTCCCCTTGAAACAACTTTTCCATCACTATTGTGGCCAGAAAGAGTCCCTGTGGGTTTTAAAATTCGCCTGCCTATTGAAGTCTATGGCGGTTCGCCCGGTTCGCCCGTTTGCGAATATTTGTAGAAGTTCACGTTTGCTGTTCGCGAACGGAAAATTTTATGTTCGCGACATCACTAATAACAGAGTAAAACTTACAATACAACATTATTACAAATGAAACATTATATTAACTACATAACCTCCTAGTGTTCTCCAAATATTTTTTTTTTTTGCATAGTCAAAACCAAAGTGACTGGAGCCAAGAAGTTTTTTAAATAGCTGTTGTGTTTTATATTGAGGCAGCCTAAGGCTAGTAATGATTGAGTGTGATTATTTTGTATAACAGGTTCTATGAATCACATGAGAAGTGAATTATGTGTTTAACATGTTGCTATGTGTGTGTATATATGTATTAAAGGAACAGTCAAGTCAAAATTAAACTTTCATGATTTAGATAGAGCACCTTTCTAATTTACTCCTATTATCAAATTTTCTTCGTTCTCTTGGTATCTTTATTTGAAAAAGCAAGAATGTAATCAGCAAGTACTACCCAGGTGCTGAGCCAAAAATGTTCTGACTCCTAAGCTTACATTCTTTCTTTCTAAAATAAAGTTACAGAAAGAACAAAGAACATTTGATAATAGGAATAAATGAGAAAGTTGCTTAAAATTGCATGCTCTATCTGAATCATGAAAGTTTAATGTTGACTATACTATTCCTTTATTCAAAAGCAAGAGGAACAAAGTAAAGTGAGTAATACCCAGCACTAACTATTAACTCCAAAATGTAATTATAAAGGTGGATACAGGGGAATCATCAGAGTCTTACACCGAATTGCAAAAAGATCTAAAAATATAATTTATTAAACGTATCATAAAAGTATCTATAGAAAAATCTATGCTACAACATAATTAAACTTGTCACAGACAAATAGATTTGCTATAATATTAAATGGGTGTTATACAAATAGTGTGATATTCAGCTGGTTAAATCAGTGTCAGATCCCATATACTGAATAAATGCAGTCTTATATATAATCCTTAATTGCATGGAATGATCGAGATTTATGTGATAGCGCTCAAGTTAAAGGGACTCTCAAGTCAAAATAATATTTTATGATTCAGAAAGAGCAGCAGTTTTTTTTTTTTTTTAATTTTCCTTTTTATTGAGGTTAAAATCATATTACAGCATACTCAAACTGAGACACAATATGTATATAAATACAGAAAAAAGGCCTCACAATATAAACATTTGTTGCAAACATAGAATCACTTCTATTATAAAAAAAAAAGATCCATATATATGAAAAAAGAAAAAAAAGAAAAAAACAAAAAACAGGATCTTAACCTCACTTTTCCAGATTTTATACATTGAGATATTCTAAACATATGAATAACTTCTGATATGATTTTTCCAGAAATAGAAAGAAATGCTTCCTAATCATCTAGTAAACAATAATGAGACAATAAAAAATTAAATTAAATTTCAGTTGGCTTATACTAAGTTAGAACTCTAGATAGATCAAAATAATCATAAAAATGGCAGGGGGGGGGGGGCGGAGGAGCGGGGAAAAGGAAGAAGGGAAAGAGAGAAAAACAAAACAAAACAAAAAAAACCCAGGCCCAACTTGAGTTAGCGTCTGTCATGTAACCCTCTCTGTTAGCCATAGCCTAGGTTGTACTCCAGATATAATCAAATTTAGGAATGGAACTGCATTCTGAAAATGCTCTAAGAAGTGAACCTGCTGCTCTGGGGCCCATTTTTTAAAATAACTTTTATAATGTTTTTCTGAATCAGCCTTCAGGTTCTGCCTTTCAACAATCATCTGGGTTTTAATAACATTAATGACTTCCCTAATACTAGGGATTTCTCTTTGTCTCCATTTTTTAAAGAGCAGGCTACGTGCAACCAATATCACAAGATTAACGAGATGTCTATCACCAATATTGGGTGAGTTTTTAAAAAAAAATATATGATCTGCCTGCAGCTCAACTTTAATCTGAAGATGGCAATTCAGCCAATATTGAACCTTTGCCCAGTACTGCCTAACTTTGGGACAACGCCAGATGCAATGCAGCAAATTTGCCCCTGCCTCTGTACACTTGAAACAATTCCCTGCCTTAGACTCCGTCTATTTGGCCATTCTTGATGGAGTCAGGTAGAAGTTAGTAATTATTTTACACTGTGACTCCCTCCAGCTGGTACGGGAGGTCACCTCAGCAGCAAGTTTGATACTTTCTGTTATCTCCTCAGTTTGTAACCTGTCAAAATATTTTGTAAATTTATTCTTAGTTTGATTAATATGTGCCTGCCCTTTAATTATTCAAAAATTTTGATACCACCAAGATATTGAGCGTTTCCCTGCTTGATAAAGCTTTAGGCCCGGAGCTATCTGAGCCAATCCCCATTCAGTTGCCACTTCTCTATTAAATTTCTCGATATAATGGCGTGCCTGCAAATATGCATAAAAATTGTTGGCTGGCAGATGATATTGCTCTGCCAGACTCTGAAAAGTGTGGGTCTGACCGCCCCTATCATTTTTCAACTGGGCGAAATAACTCAGGCCCTTCTCTCTCCAATCAGAGAACAATCTATAGTTAAAACCAGATGGAAAATCGACACAACCAATAATAGGTAAATACAGAGACACACGGAATTCCTGCCCAACTAAAATACAGTATAGCTGCCACCCTTTGATAATGTTGGCAAATGTTAACATCACATCTAGATTCTGTGGTAACTTCCTATATGGGCAGTGTAACATGGCTTGTGGACTGAAAGGCCTAATCAACTCAGCGTCTAAATTATGGTACGTTACATACTCTGATTTAGTGAGCCAATCTATTCCAAATGTTGCCAAGGCTGTTAGATTATAGCACTTAATGTTAGGAATAGAGAACCCTGCATATTGTTTTAACTATAGAACAATCTATAGTTAAAACCTGATGGAAAATCGACACAACCAATAATAGGTAAATATGGAGACACACGGAATTCCTGCCCAACTAAAATACAGTATAGCTGCCACCCTTTGATAATGTTGGCAAATGTTAACATCACATCTAGATTCTGTGGTAACTTCCTATATGGGCAGTGTAACATGGCTTGTGGACTGAAAGGCCTAATCAACTCAGCGTCTAAATTATGGTACGTTACATACTCTGATTTAGTGAGCCAATCTATTCCAAATGTTGCCAAGGCTGTTAGATTATAGTACTTAATGTTGGGAATAGAGAACCCTGCATATTGTTTTGAATTACTCATTTTATCTAGAGATATTCTTGGTCTCTTTTTCCCCCAGATAAAAGAGGTGCAAGCTTTATTGTATTTAACTATATCTTTCCTAGTGACAAATAGGGGAAGATTTTGTAATAGAAACAAAATTTTCGGGAATATAATTGTTTTAATTATCATGCATCTAGCCGAAATTGACAAATAATGTAGATTCCATTTATTTAAATCATATTGGATTTTATCAAAAAATTCAGTATAATTTAGTTGATACCAGTCACTGGTATTCCTAGCAATCTTGATGCCTAGATAGTTGATGACTTTAACTTCTCTAAAGATTTAGTTAGCACTTTGCCTTGTTTTGTTAACCCATAATAGCTCCGATTTTTTAGAGTTAATTTTGTACCCTGAAAAAGTACTAAACTCCGTAATAATTTTAAGGATTAATGGAATAGAATCTATGGTGTTCTGCAAAAACAGGAGTATATCGTCTGCATACAGAGATATGAGTAGACTCTCCCTGCCTATCTTAACTGGTTGTATTGTTTGCCGAATATAAACCACCAAAGGCTCTAGAGCGAGATCATATAGCAGCGGGGATAATGGACAGCCTTGACGTGTTCCTTTTTCTAGAGTAATATGTTGTGTTAATTCCCCATTCAGTAGGAGCTGTGATCTAGATTTGTTATAGACCACCCTCACCAGATCAACCAGCCGGCCAGAGAAACCAAAATTTTCAAGAGAGGTTATAAGATGATTCCACTCAATAGAGTCAAAGGCTTTTTCAGCATCTACAGTGATTAGAGCTAGATCTTTATTCTTGATATTGTGGTAATCCTTACTACTCGGCTGGCAAACCCGGTGAAAGTGGTCCAACACTGTTAAGACTCTTCTCATATTATGGACCGAGTTCCTATTCGGAATAAAGCCCGCCTGGTCTCTATGTATCAATTTACCTACAACTCTTTTTAGCCTATCGTCTATGATTGACATAATAATTTTATAGTCCTGGTTTAACAGGGAGATTGGACGGTAGGCTGATAATTCATCTGGGTTTTTCCCCTTCTTGTGTATGAGGGTGACAACTGAGTCAGAGAAATAAGGGGACTTCAAAGCTTGTCTTAGAAAATAGTCATTATATAGATTCTCTAATGTAGCACCTAGATCGGAAGGCCATCCGGGCCTGCGGCTTTAACTGATTTTATCCTTTGTATTACCTTAACTATCTCTGACTCCGTTATAGCTGCGTTAATTTGATTCAGTTCCTCAGGAGATATACTAGGTAATTTAATTTTATCCCAAAATTGTGCCTTCGCGCTCTCATTTATTCCTCCACTAGTATAAATATTATGGTAATATTTAAAGAATGCATCTCTGATGTCTGTAGATTGGGTAATAATCTTATTTCCATCTTTGATTGCTGATATAAAATTTTTCTTTTTCCGGAACTTTATTATCTTTACCAGATGCTTGGCTGAAACCCCCTGATATCCTTGATACTTGGCCCTAGCCTTAAGATCTTCCCCTGCCCATTTTTCTCTAAAAAAATCCTCTCGCTCAGTTTTAGATAGTATATATTTACTCCAGGTAACTTGATTCGGGGACTGAAGAAATCTATTATATGCATTTCTGAGCTGATTAGCCAGCTGTACCTCTCTCGCTCTAAATTTGCGTGTTAGTTTAACATATATGCCTTGATTTCTCCTCGCATAACTGCTTTCCCTGCTTCCCAGAAAATTTCTTGTTTATTATTGTATTCTGCACTCTGATCACAATACTTTTGCCATTTTGATTTCAACCAATTTGAAAAATGTATATTTTGACTCATATAGGATGGAAAACGAAACGAGTTCCCGGGGCTTCTAATTTTTTTATCCGCCCAGACCTTCAGGCTAATAATAGCGTGGTCAGATAAAAGAATGTCCGCAATCTGGGTTTCCATCTCAAGCCTGGCTACTTGTGCGCTTATCAAAAATAGATCGATGCGAGAAAAGCTCCTGTGAGTCTTAGACTCACAAGTATATACCCGATCATCCGGGTGTTGCAACCGCCAAATGTCCTTCAATTTTAATGCCTTAACGTAGTTCCTAAAGAACTTAGCTTCTCTATTATTTGATTGGCGACATCTGAATTTAGACCTATCCATCTCTGGATACAGAGTAAGGTTCATGTCCCCAACTATAATCAAGTTCTGATCTAGATATGGTATAAGTTTCTGTTGGATTTTTTGCCAAAAACCTTTCTCAAATTTATTGGGGACATATATATTGCAAAAAATCCATCTTACACCCTCTATCTGAATCTGGAGGACTATAAACCTGCCCTGAGGATCGCATTCTTGTTTCAAAATTGTATAAGTAAGCTTTCTTTTTATAATAATGGCCACCCCACACTTGCGCTTATTACAAGGTGTCGCTACAATTTCTGCGACCCAATTAACTTTCAGTTTCTCTATCTCAGGGCCCTTCAGGTGCAGTTCCTGGAGAAAAATAATATCCGGTTTCTCACCTTTCAAATTTCTTAAAACATTCTTTCGTTTAATGGGGGAGGTTATTCCACCCACATTCCACAAAACTAAATTTAAGGATTCTGACATTTTAATCTTTTATCCAGCTGAGAAAAAGAGAAAGAGGAGAAGAAAAAAAAAAAAAAGGGATAACCCCAATGTCCCCCCCCTCTCTAAAACCTTGTGTTACACTCAACATTCTAAAATTCAGTTGCATTGTCATTACATTAAATACAATTGTTAGATAGAAACTTATCTCCACTCAGACCTCTATATTGTTCTCCTGACAGAAATCTTTAGCTTCCTTAACCGAGTTTAACACAACTCTCCCTTCCATACTTAAGACAGTTATTTTGGCAGGATATATCATCGCTGTTTTTAGCCCTGCCTTAATTAACCCGGAACAGAATGGTGCCATTGCCCTCCTCTTGGAGGATGTTTCAGTGGAGAAATCCTGAAACAACAGGATTTTTTCCCCTCAATTGATAATGTTTGTAATTTCCTGTAATGCTGCATAATATTAATCTTATCCTGGAAGTTCAGGTACCTAATTGGAACTATCCTGGGACGTATATTTCCTTCTGTAGGAGGCCTGACACTACCTACCCTGTGGGCCCGTTCTACTTGGAGTGCATCCCTATCCATCTGTATCCCTAGTAACTTAGGAAGTCTGTTAGCGGCAAATCTCAAAAGGTCCTCAAACTCTCTGCTCTCTGGGAGTCACACTACCCGAATATTACTCCAGCGGGATCTATCCTCCAAATCTTCCACTTTTAGCAAGAGTGCCTTGATTTTATCTGTGTTCTCCCCTATACTTGTGTCTTGAATATTTAACTTATCTTCCACCTCTGAGACCCTAGCCTCCATTCCTGAAATTCTGACTGAGAAAAGTCTTATTTCCTGTGATAAATCTGCAATATCCTTCTTCACAAGCTCAAATTAGAGGAGTAGAAGTTCCGCTAACTGATTTGTACATGGACTTTCAAGACTAATCTCAATTCCTGGTTCTTGACCTGTTTTCTGTTTTCTGTCTCTCTTTAAAGACATAGCTGGAGATTTATTTTTTGCGCTTGTCATATATTTATCCATAGAGATTAAAGTAAAAAGTTCCTTTTAATGTTATTAAACTATATACACTTGTATCTACGCCAGAGATAATCTTACTTTTCTCTTTTCGTCAGTGCACTCTGTTTCTACTTAGAGCAAACTGTTAGTGCAAACTGTTTCTTGTATTACTCTGTGCAAGAAACTATCACTGCATTACACCACCCAACTCTGCTTCCAAGATCAGACAGGCTCTGATATCGTCTAAAACTTATAAGTCTATACTAGTAAATTCCTTTATTTTAAGTTTCAGACTATTAAGCATACGCAGAGCCCTGATATACAATTACCTGCAGTTATCTGTTTTTCTGTTTACTCGCTTTTGATCCTATTTTCCTTATAGGGTGCTCAAACTGCAACCAGGGTCAACTAAACAATAAAAACCTTGTATTAACTAACCAGTCTCCTCTAGCTTAATGTGCTAATTTATCATTGGCCTATATCGCTTTGCTTATATATCTACATAATGTATCTGCATACCTTCTAGTTTTAAGCTTTATGGTAGCTATGACTTTCATAGGCCTACTCAAAAATCTTACTGCAAGGCTTAATGTTGACAACTAGACCTCTCCTATATAATCGTGCTTAATTCACACCTGAAAGCCACCTTTTTAATCTCAAAACCAGATCTATATATACTGTGATTGTGACTTATCTACATCTCCCAACAATTAAAAAGGGAGCAAAAAACAACAGAGAAAAAAACAAAAATATCTTATAAACCTATGATTAATACCACTATTTTAGATTCCTTTATTCCCCCTATTCCACCCTCTTAACCCCTTCCCCCTTTCATACAATAGTGTTTAAAGTTGTGTCTATTACCTTGTATCAAAGCTGTAATATATATAGGTGCCGGATTTAGGAGAAGCCTAAAATTATTTTCTCTATTCAGGAGCCAAAACTTCTGCAGTAATGCACTCTTAACTTCTACTAGTCTGATGGCCTTTGTACCCTAACTAATTCTTACAGATGATAGTAGCCCAATATTAACTTATATTGGACTGGTGAAATTTTGTTTAATGTATTCTTACTTACTAACTGCAACTTTGCATAAAAAAAGACCTTGCACATTTACATAGATAATATGCATATTTACACTTGCGCTTTTACATAACAGAGACCTTGTACAATTACATAAAGAAAACACCTTTCTGGATATTGCAGCTTTTCCAACCCTACTGCAGATACACAAATGTACTTATATGCTTTTAACTTTTCCTGGTCTAGTGAGCTTTCTATAAGTTCTTATTCTTACCAATAATAGCAGCCCAATATTTAACTTATGCTGAACTGGTAATATTTTGTGTAATGTGCTCTTATTTGGTTACTGCACATTTACATAGAAAAGACCTTGCACCTTTACATAGAAAGAAATGCACGTTTTGCATAAAAAGAACTTTGCGCATTTACATAGAAAAAACATTCTTACAGATACTATGCAACCGTTATAGCGTTTGACCAATATTATATAAATCCTAAGGTCTATTCTTCAACGTGCCCTTGTACACAGAACAACCAGTCTTTATGCTTCAGCCTGTTCGGCCTCAAGTCCACGGCTAGCAGGCAAAAATTACACTTATATAAAAAACATCTAATAAGCGAATTGAAATGCCTTTTAAACCATATATTGTTACTTCTAGATCAGTCAGGTTTTGTATTAAATGAGACCACGTGTGTAACCTATAATGAATCTCACTGAAGTCACTTTTCAGACTTATATTTTAACAGGCAGTTCGTGATAGGTCTTATTTTTTCAATGGAGGGGGCTTTGCTTATAATTATGAGGGTTTAAACACAGTAGATCCTCTCTCCTATATTGCCACTTCTTTGCCCATCAATTTATCCTGGAGTGCCAAATACTTCTATTCTGGGTTCTATTTCAGCAGTTGGTAGGTATATAATAACCCTTTATTAGGGAGAAGACCATATCGAGTGTCAACCTTATCTTAGGGAAAATTATTGTGCTTCCACTAATTTTACTTCCGCTACCTTTCAAGATCGGCAAACAATTAGGTGGAGATAAGTATACTGTTACTGTCCAAAAAAAAAAAAAAAAAACGTCTGCTCCCTAGTCCCTGATGGTATACAGGATTTTGAGCATACACCGGTTTAACCAAAGTCAGATCAGGCAACAGCGTGATATAATTACTTTTTTTATTTTTTTTCTAAGTTGTAATCACTGTTTCTTTGCCGGGATTATAGCCAGACTTTATGATATCATCAACATTAGATTTTTTCCAGATAGGCGGGAGATACCCCCTGAGCTTGTGAGGACTAGGCCCTTTAGCTGTAATTCTGCATTTTTTGTTTCAACAGTTCAAAATCTTTGTATTATTACTTACCCCCCGGCATCTTCATGGCATATGTTAGGCTTTCATACCTTTTCGGCTGACTCTCTCTCCCAGCCAAATCTCGGTCTGTGTGCTATACTTGGGGCCACCGTGTTCCAATGCGGCCGGACGCTGACTCCCCACACACTACCCAACTCGCAGATATGACATCACCTGTCTACGCCGATTTACGGGGGGGGGTAAGGTAGCTCCGCACTCAGCTGATTCCACGGGACAGCAACTTACTCTGCACCGGTAAGTATTTTCTTGTCGGCCTCTTATAGCCTGCTTGTAAGGAATGACTGCGCTCTTCCTGGGCTCTCTCCCAACTGGTCTCGCCACTTGATCGTTGAAGCAGCACTCTCTGTCCAAAGTGGGACACCTCTCTCCTGGAACGGGTACTTTACCAATCACTTTGCGTTTGACTTGTTCCTTTTGTATAATATCGTCTTGTCTGCTACTGTAGTAAAACCGGCAAACAGTGACCTCTCACGCTGATTTCCACACTCCTTTCCGCCCCCAAATCTGTGCTTGCGGGTGTGTCCAATCAGCCTGTAAGGGATTTGTAGACTTCCTTATGCTACTTTAATCTCCCGGGCAGGGTACTTCTTTCCCCCAACAATAGGGCTCTGTGGCTGGATATCCGCTGGTATATTGCTCCGCAATCAAGGGAGCTGGAGGCGCTAACCTTCCTCAACGCTCCACCCACAGGAAGTCCGACTAAAGCAGCAGTTTTAAGACAATTTCCAATTTACTTCCATTATCAAATTTTGCACAGTCTTTTTATGTTCACACTTTCTGGGGGACAAGATCTTACTGAGCATGTGCACAAGCTCACAGGGTATACATATACTAATCTGTGATTGGCTGAGTTCTGTCACATGATATAGGGGGCCAGACAATGGGAGAAAAAAGACATTTGTCAGAAAAAAATCTACTGCTTATTTGAAATTCAGAGTAAGTGTTATTGCATTGTCTTTTTATTATGCACTTCTTAATAATGTAATTCTACTGCATTGAGTAACCCTTTAAAGTGACTGTAAAGTTGAATGAATGAGTGTCCGGTTTTCAAAAATACTATTAAACACAGGGGGGGCACTTTCATTCATTACATTTTACATTACAGCATTTTTTTAAATACCTTTTTCTTTAGGAAACTCAGACTGGCGATCGTCAGCCCGCTTCTCATGTTGTGCTTAGCATATCGATGATGAAACTGGCTTCCTCCAATCATGGTGTGCACCCCTGAGTGTCCAGCTTGTGAAGTCAGGCAACGATTAGAACAAGCTGGTTTCGTCATCGATAGGCTAAGCACAGCCTGAGAAGCGGGCTGAGGATCGCCGTTCTGGGTTTCCTAAAGGAAAAGGTAAGTATTTACAAAGAAAAAAAAATGCTTTAATATAAAGTTTCATGAATGAAAGTAGCCCTGTGTTTAATAGTATTTGTAAAAATCTGGCACTCATTCATAAAAATTTACATTCACTTTAAGTAAGAGTCATAGGCACCTGATTAGAATATAATAAATATGTCCTTTGTTGCTACAAATCGCTTACCTACTTCCGACTATCACAAAAGTGACCGCTCTACGGAACTCTCAAATTACTGCAGGTGATGTCTCATTCCTCAACCTTAATTATATCAAATGATCCTCACAGAGAGTAAAGGAATAGTCTATAAAATCAATATGCATACATATGTGTGTATAAATTTGTATATATTAGATGGGCATTTATCAGTTTTGTTCGCTGTCAAATAGTAAAGTAGGTGGCCGCACGCAGCATTTGGCTCTTTTCGAAGCCGGATTTCTTCTTTTGAATGCAACACACTAAGATCTGTGTGATTGCTATTGGGCGTACTTTGATTTAGTTATTTTAATTAAAGGGACATGGAAACCAAAGATTTTCTTTCATGATTCAGATAGAGCATGCAATTTTAAACAACTTTCTATTTTATTTCTGTTATCAAATTGTTTTAGTTCTCTTGGCATCTTTTGTTGAAAAGCAGTGACTTAAAAGGACAGTATACTCCAGAATTGTTATTGTTTAATAAGATAGATCATCCCGATAAAGAGCGAATTTTATTTATATTTATAAATGTTATTAAAAGTTATTGTTGTTAAATAAAAATAGTTTGTTATGTTGCGCAGTAAACAGTAATCAACCTGCTTCTATTTGTACTATAAAGTTGTTATGAAGTTAGAAGGGACAGTACCAAGCCATTGCAAATGTAGCTATTTCCAAAGAAGGACAATTTTATGTATTATAGGAGGCACAGTAATTAGCCATAGACATAGTAATAAACTTCTAATGAAGGCCAGACAAGTTAGGGCCTAAGGTGAATGAATAGAATTTTTGGAAACCAGACAGAAAGTTTGGCTTTGTCAAATGTTGATTGAATTGATTCAACACTACACAATAGGAAAGCAATGTGTGACTTGAAACAGTAGGGACATAGGCAAAAGGTGAAACGACTTGACAACAATAATTATACAATGCACACTAAATTGTCCATTACACAGTAGCCTAAGAATTACATTTTAGTTAGGAGACACAGCACAATAATAAGCCTGATTCTATATTATTATTATATTATATATTTATTCTACTGTCACCACAATTATCATGCTTCTATTATCATCCATTGCCATAGAAGTGATAATAAATAAATATAATCCCATTATATTTGTAAATATTTCACAGTATGTGGCATAATCATATTCCTTGCAAGTGTTATGTATTGAGATAGAGCTGCTCACTTATTTTACTATACAGAGAGTACAGCTCACTTATTTTACTATACAGATAGAGCAGCTCACTTATTTTACTATACAGATAGAACAGCTCTCTTATTTTACTATACAGATAGAGCAGCTCTCTTATTTTACTATACAGATAGGGCAGCTCACTTATTTTACTATACAGATAGAACAGCTCTCTTATTTTACTATACAGATAGAGCAGCTCCCTTATTTTACTATACAGATAGAGCAGCTCACTTATTTTACTATACAGATAGAGCAGCTCACTTATTTTACTATACAGATAGAGCAGCTCACTTATTTTACTATACAGATAGAACAGCTCTCTTATTTTACTATACAGATAGAACAGCTCTCTTATTTTACTATACAGATAGAGCAGCTCTCTTATTTTACTATACAGATAGAGCAGCTCCCTTATTTTATTATACAGATAGGGCAGCTCACTTATTTTACTATACAGATAGGGCAGCTCCCTTATTTTACTATACAGATAGTGCAGTTCCCTTATTTTATTATACAGATAGGGCAGCTCCCTTATTTTACTATACAGATAGTGCAGTTCCCTTATTTTATTATACAGATAGGGAAGCTCACTTATTTTACTATACAGATAGGGCAGCTCCCTTATTTTACTATACAGATAGTGCAGTTCCCTTATTTTATTATACAGATAGGGCAGCTCCCTTATTTTACTATACAGATAGGGCAGCTCCCTTTTTTTACTATACAGATAGAGCAGCTCACTTATTTTACTATACAGATAGAACAGCACACTTATTTTACTATACAGATAGGGCAGCTCCCTTATTTTACTATACAGATAGGGCAGCTCCCTTATTTTACTATACAGATAGGGCAGCTCCCTTATTTTACTATACAGATAGAGCAGCTCACTTATTTTACTATACAGATAGAACAGCACACTTATTTTACTATACAGATAGGGCAGCTCCCTTATTTTACTATACAGATAGGGCAGCTCCCTTATTTTACTATACAGATAGAGCAGCTCTCTTATTTTACTATACAGATAGGGCAGCTACCTTATTTTACTATACAGATAGAGCAGCTCACTTATTTTACTATACAGATAGGGCAGCTCCCTTATTTTACTATACAGATAGGGCAGCTCTCTTATTTTACTATACAGATAGGGCAGCTCCCTTATTTTACTATACAGATAGGGCAGCTCCCTTATTTTACTATACAGATAGTGCAGCTCCCTTATTTTACTAATTAGATAGGGCAGCTCCCTTATTTTACTATACAGATAGAGCAGATCACTTATGTTACTATACAGATAGGGCAGCTCTCTTATTTTACTATACAGATAGGGCAGCTCCCTTATTTTACTATATAGATAGTGCAGCTCCCTTATTTTACTATACAGATAGGGCAGCTCCCTTATTTTACTATACAGATAGGGCAGCTCCCTTATTTTACTATACAGATAGGGCAGCTCCCTTATTTTACTATACAGATAGGGCAGCTCCCTTATTTTACTATACAGATAGGGCAGCTCCCTTATTTTACTATACAGATAGGGCAGCTCCCTTATTTTACTATACAGATAGGGCAGCTCCCTTATTTTATTATAAAGATAGTGCAGCTCCCTTATTTTACTATACAGATAGAGTAGCTCACTTATTTTACTATACAGATAGGGCAGCTCCCTTATTTTATTATACAGATAGTGCAGCTCCCATATTTTACTATACAGATAGGGCAGCTCCCTTATTTTACTATACAGATAGGGCAGCTCACTTATTTTATTATAAAGATAGTGCAGCTCCCCAGGGCCGGACTGGAAAATCAGAAAGGCCCTGGAAATATTTTTAATATTTTTTACCCTTCCTTTCTTTTAGTTTAGCTGGCATGGCAGGGGATTTATTTTTACCTGTGAGAACAAACTTTTCCATGAGTGAACATCAGAAAAAATAACAAATATGCAAGAAAAAAGAAAAAATACAAATTGGTATAGCTTAAGCATACAAAATTAAGCAGTTGACCTGCACCCTTAAGGAGAGAAAAATAAAATTTAACAAAGCAGAGCAGTAATACTCAGATTATAACAAACAATTTATATAGATGTACAAAGAGTCCCTGCTTTAACTTGAATGTCCCTCTTTAGAGATAATACTTAGAACATCTCCAGCTTTAATCTTCCAGCAAAAGATGATATACAGAATTTATTGTTCAAAGGCCAATTAGCCTAAGGGAGCAGATACAAAACAATGGTACTCAGATCAACCTTGATAGCTAGTAACAGCTAGTTGCCAGAGAGAACTTATTCAGTGCAGAGTTCACTATCCTTCATTCTTCTCCTTGTTAATACATTAATCTGACATAGCCAGCATTAAGGGGTAACCACACAGCAGGTCTATCCTCAAACGAGGCTTCAAAGTGAAATTTCCAAAAAGCAAGATCAGTCTTGTTTAAGCAAGATTTTTGAGTGATAGTGCTCAGATTCAGTCATAATTTTGCTTTTCAAAAAAGGAATTCCAACTTAGGCAATTATGCTGGCATGTAATTCTTAAAGGGACAGTATACACTCATTTTCATATAACTGCATGTAATAGACACTACTATAAAGAATAAGATGCACAGATACTGATATAAAAATCCAGTATAAAATGGTTTAAAAACTTACTTAGAAGCTGTCAGTTTGGCTCTGTTGAAAAGGTAGCTGGAAAGCCCACTGGAAGTGAGAATAAGACACTCCCCCCTCCCCCTTCTTTTGCATATGAAAAGACCCTTTACACAAACAGGAGCAAGCTGGAGAAGGTAGCTGACGGTATTCACATAAAACTTTGGGGCTTGGTTAGGAGTCTGAAAATCAGAGCAATGTTATTTAAAAATAAGCAAAACTATACATTTATTTTTTTTAAAAAACTTTATGGGCTATTTAAATAGATCATCTACAAAACATTTATGCAAAGAAAAAATGAGTGTATAATGTCCCTTTAACTGCAGTATACTTTACAATAGGTTCAGCAGTGTGTTCAAGTTTTCATATATATATTTGACCATAAAACAACATTAGAAACAGTTTGGCCGAAATTGGAGTCAAGTGACTTAGCTTTGTGCTGGCTTGAGTTTGTTTCTTCCAAGAGGGGGGCAGTGATAGCCCTAGTTGTGGCTCAAAGGCATAAAGAGTGAAACAGCAGGCTGACCCAGTACTAAGGTAAAAAGCCCCCTTTTTTTTCCTTTTCCCTTTTTTTTTTTTCCTCCTTTGGGATGATGGTTCAGAAATTTAAGTTCCCACAGACCTCTACAGCATTTTTACTGATGACTCTGGGTCTGCATTACAAAATAAAGCAGCATAAAAAGAAAACATAGCTTTTCTGAACAGTTAAAGCATACACTGAACATTCACTAGGCAATTACTGCATAAACCCAAAAAACAATATTTTAGCTGAGCTTCTCCTTTCATGTATTTAAGGGCGTTGGTTTTTATATTTCAAAACGACCCTTCACTATTATAAAGCAGTTCTTGGGCTGTTAGAAGCCTGCTCATTTATCCAGGAGCTTATATTTCCCACACAGAAAGTGCTTAAAGTCTCAGGAAAACATCTCAACAACAGATGATAATAAAGTAGGAACAGTCAACTTGCGAGCATGTTTAGCCCTATGCTGTCCCAAGCTGCTGCTTCCACTGCTTCCACCCAGGGCAAACAAATCATCTGTAAATGGGAAGGCAGAAAGATGACTCAAGTTTTATAGCCAGAACTGGCTGGGGTTTGAAGATATTAGGTGACTTCTTTGTGTGCAGTATTTTCAGCCTGCCTGTGAGGGATTCACAGGCTGAGGTAGCGGGTTTTGCAGATGGCCCAAACCACGGACCAGGACCGTGTCTAAAGCAAGATCTGGATAACACCAGCCGTATAACAGAGGCTGTTCAATTCTCCTCCACGAGGAGACCCCAGGTGCTACAAGAGCCAGATGGCGCCAAGAGGATGCAGTGTTTGGCGGTGGTGAAGCTCCGTGCTCCGGACTTGCTCAGAACACCTTCACTACACGCACGCCACGCACAACGTGTAGCACCGCCCCTTCCGGATCACGCTTCCCACTAGCTCACTTATTTTACAATACAGATAGTGCAGCTCCCTTATTTTACTATACAGATAGGGCAGCTCACTTATTTTACTATACAGATAGGGCAGCTCCCTTATTTTACTATACAGATAGTGCAGCTCCCTTATTTTACTATACAGATAGTGCAGCTCACTTATTTTACTATACAGATAGTGCAGCTCCCTTATTTTACTATACAGATAGGGCAGCTCACTTATTTTACTATACAGATAGTGCAGCTCCCTTATTTTACTATACAGATAGGGCAGCTCACTTATTTTACTATACAGATAGGGCAGCTCCCTTATTTTACTATACAGATAGGGCAGCTCCCTTTTTTTACTATACAGATAGAGTAGCTCCCTTATTTTATTATACAGATAGGGCAGCTCCTTTATTTTACTATACAGAAAGAGCACTCACTTATTTTACTATACAGAAAGAGCACTCACTTATTTTACTATACAGAATGGACAGCTCACATATTTTACTATACAGATAGTGCAGCTCCCTTATTTTACTATACAGGTAGAGCAGTTCACTTATTTTACTATACAGATAGGGCAGCTCCCTTATTTTACTATACAGATAGAGCAGTTCACTTATTTTACTATACAGATAGAGCAGATCCCTTATTTTACTATACAGATAGGGCAGCTCCCTTATTTTACTATACAGATAGAGCAGTTTACTTATTTTGCTATACAGATAGTGCAGCTCCCTTATTTTACTATACAGATAGGGCAGCTCACTTATTTTACTATACAGATAGGGCAGCTCCCTTATTTTACTATACAGATAGGGCAGCTCCCTTTTTTACTATTCAGATAGAACAGCTCCCTTATTTTACTATACAGATAGAGCAGTTCACTTATTTTACTATATAGATAGGGCAGCTCCCTTATTTTACTATACAGATAGAGCAGCTACCCTATTTTACTATACAGATAGAGCAGTTCACTTATTTTACTATACAGATAGAGCAGTTCACTTATTTTACTATACAGATAGAGCAGCTCCCTTATTTTACTATACAGAATGGGCAGCTCCCTTATTTTACTATACAGATAGGGCAGCTCCCTTATTTTACTATACAGATAGAGCAGCTCTCTTATTTTACTATACAGATAGGGCAGCTACCTTATTTTACTATACAGATAGAGCAGCTCACTTATTTTACTATACAGATAGGGCAGCTCCCTTATTTTACTATACAGATAGGGCAGCTCTCTTATTTTACTATACAGATAGAGCAGCTCACTTATTTTACTATACAGATAGGGCAGCTCCCTTATTTTACTATACAGATAGGGCAGCTCTCTTATTTTACTATACAGATAGGGCAGCTCCCTTATTTTACTATACAGATAGGGCAGCTCCCTTATTTTACTATACAGATAGTGCAGCTCCCTTATTTTACTAATTAGATAGGGCAGCTCCCTTATTTTACTATACAGATAGAGCAGATCACTTATGTTACTATACAGATAGGGCAGCTCTCTTATTTTACTATACAGATAGGGCAGCTCCCTTATTTTACTATATAGATAGTGCAGCTCCCTTATTTTACTATACAGATAGGGCAGCTCCCTTATTTTACTATACAGATAGGGCAGCTCCCTTATTTTACTATACAGATAGGGCAGCTCCCTTATTTTACTATACAGATAGGGCAGCTCCCTTATTTTACTATACAGATAGGGCAGCTCCCTTATTTTACTATACAGATAGGGCAGCTCCCTTATTTTACTATACAGATAGGGCAGCTCACTTATTTTATTATAAAGATAGTGCAGCTCCCTTATTTTACTATACAGATAGAGTAGCTCACTTATTTTACTATACAGATAGGGCAGCTCCCTTATTTTATTATACAGATAGTGCAGCTCCCATATTTTACTATACAGATAGGGCAGCTCCCTTATTTTACTATACAGATAGGGCAGCTCACTTATTTTATTATAAAGATAGTGCAGCTCCCCAGGGCCGGACTGGAAAATCAGAAAGGCCCTGGAAATATTTTTAATATTTTTTACCCTTCCTTTCTTTTAGTTTAGCTGGCATGGCAGGGGATTTATTTTTACCTGTGAGAACAAACTTTTCCATGAGTGAACATCAGAAAAAATAACAAATATGCAAGAAAAAAGAAAAAATACAAATTGGTATAGCTTAAGCATACAAAATTAAGCAGTTGACCTGCACCCTTAAGGAGAGAAAAATAAAATTTAACAAAGCAGAGCAGTAATACTCAGATTATAACAAACAATTTATATAGATGTACAAAGAGTCCCTGCTTTAACTTGAATGTCCCTCTTTAGAGATAATACTTAGAACATCTCCAGCTTTAATCTTCCAGCAAAAGATGATATACAGAATTTATTGTTCAAAGGCCAATTAGCCTAAGGGAGCAGATACAAAACAATGGTACTCAGATCAACCTTGATAGCTAGTAACAGCTAGTTGCCAGAGAGAACTTATTCAGTGCAGAGTTCACTATCCTTCATTCTTCTCCTTGTTAATACATTAATCTGACATAGCCAGCAATAAGGGGTAACCACACAGCAGGTCTATCCTCAAACGAGGCTTCAAAGTGAAATTTCCAAAAAGCAAGATCAGTCTTGTTTAAGCAAGATTTTTGAGTGATAGTGCTCAGATTCAGTCATAATTTTGCTTTTCAAAAAAGGAATTCCAACTTAGGCAATTATGCTGGCATGTAATTCTTAAAGGGACAGTATACACTCATTTTCATATAACTGCATGTAATAGACACTACTATAAAGAATAAGATGCACAGATACTGATATAAAAATCCAGTATAAAATGGTTTAAAAACTTACTTAGAAGCTGTCAGTTTGGCTCTGTTGAAAAGGTAGCTGGAAAGCCCACTGGAAGTGAGAATAAGACACTCCCCCCTCCCCCTTCTTTTGCATATGAAAAGACCCTTTACACAAACAGGAGCAAGCTGGAGAAGGTAGCTGACGGTATTCACATAAAACTTTGGGGCTTGGTTAGGAGTCTGAAAATCAGAGCAATGTTATTTAAAAATAAGCAAAACTATACATTTATTTTTTTTAAAAAACTTTATGGGCTATTTAAATAGATCATCTACAAAACATTTATGCAAAGAAAAAATGAGTGTATAATGTCCCTTTAACTGCAGTATACTTTACAATAGGTTCAGCAGTGTGTTCAAGTTTTCATATATATATTTGACCATAAAACAACATTAGAAACAGTTTGGCCGAAATTGGAGTCAAGTGACTTAGCTTTGTGCTGGCTTGAGTTTGTTTCTTCCAAGAGGGGGGCAGTGATAGCCCTAGTTGTGGCTCAAAGGCATAAAGAGTGAAACAGCAGGCTGACCCAGTACTAAGGTAAAAAGCCCCCTTTTTTTTTCCTTTTCCCTTTTTTTTTTTTTCCTCCTTTGGGATGATGGTTCAGAAATTTAAGTTCCCACAGACCTCTACAGCATTTTTACTGATGACTCTGGGTCTGCATTACAAAATAAAGCAGCATAAAAAGAAAACATAGCTTTTCTGAACAGTTAAAGCATACACTGAACATTCACTAGGCAATTACTGCATAAACCCAAAAAACAATATTTTAGCTGAGCTTCTCCTTTCATGTATTTAAGGGCGTTGGTTTTTATATTTCAAAACGACCCTTCACTATTATAAAGCAGTTCTTGGGCTGTTAGAAGCCTGCTCATTTATCCAGGAGCTTATATTTCCCACACAGAAAGTGCTTAAAGTCTCAGGAAAACATCTCAACAACAGATGATAATAAAGTAGGAACAGTCAACTTGCGAGCATGTTTAGCCCTATGCTGTCCCAAGCTGCTGCTTCCACTGCTTCCACCCAGGGCAAACAAATCATCTGTAAATGGGAAGGCAGAAAGATGACTCAAGTTTTATAGCCAGAACTGGCTGGGGTTTGAAGATATTAGGTGACTTCTTTGTGTGCAGTATTTTCAGCCTGCCTGTGAGGGATTCACAGGCTGAGGTAGCGGGTTTTGCAGATGGCCCAAACCACGGACCAGGACCGTGTCTAAAGCGAGATCTGGATAACACCAGCCGTATAACAGAGGCTGTTCAATTCTCCTCCACGAGGAGACCCCAGGTGCTACAAGAGCCAGATGGCGCCAAGAGGATGCAGTGTTTGGCGGTGGTGAAGCTCCGTGCTCCGGACTTGCTCAGAACACCTTCACTACACGCACGCCACGCACAACGTGTAGCACCGCCCCTTCCGGATCACGCTTCCCACTAGCTCACTTATTTTACAATACAGATAGTGCAGCTCCCTTATTTTACTATACAGATAGGGCAGCTCACTTATTTTACTATACAGATAGGGCAGCTCCCTTATTTTACTATACAGATAGTGCAGCTCCCTTATTTTACTATACAGATAGTGCAGCTCACTTATTTTACTATACAGATAGTGCAGCTCCCTTATTTTACTATACAGATAGGGCAGCTCACTTATTTTACTATACAGATAGTGCAGCTCCCTTATTTTACTATACAGATAGGGCAGCTCACTTATTTTACTATACAGATAGGGCAGCTCCCTTATTTTACTATACAGATAGGGCAGCTCCCTTTTTTTACTATACAGATAGAGTAGCTCCCTTATTTTATTATACAGATAGGGCAGCTCCTTTATTTTACTATACAGAAAGAGCACTCATTTATTTTACTATACAGAAAGAGCACTCACTTATTTTACTATACAGAATGGGCAGCTCACATATTTTACTATACAGATAGTGCAGCTCCCTTATTTTACTATACAGATAGAGCAGTTCACTTATTTTACTATACAGATAGGGCAGCTCCCTTATTTTACTATACAGATAGAGCAGTTCACTTATTTTACTATACAGATAGAGCAGATCCCTTATTTTACTATACAGATAGGGCAGCTCCCTTATTTTACTATACAGATAGAGCAGTTTACTTATTTTGCTATACAGATAGTGCAGCTCCCTTATTTTACTATACAGATAGGGCAGCTCACTTATTTTACTATACAGATAGGGCAGCTCCCTTATTTTACTATACAGATAGGGCAGCTCCCTTTTTTACTATTCAGATAGAACAGCTCCCTTATTTTACTATACAGATAGAGCAGTTCACTTATTTTACTATACAGATAGGGCAGCTCCCTTATTTTACTATACAGATAGAGCAGCTACCCTATTTTACTATACAGATAGAGCAGTTCACTTATTTTACTATACAGATAGAGCAGTTCACTTATTTTACTATACAGATAGAGCAGCTCCCTTATTTTACTATACAGAATGGGCAGCTCATATATTTTACTATACAGATAGTGCAGCTCCCTTATTTTACTATACAGATAGAGCAGTTCACTTATTTTACTATGCAGATAGTGAAGCTCCCTTATTTTACTATACAGATAGGGCAGATCCCTTTTTTTACTATACAGATAGAGCAGCTCCCTTATTTTACTATACAGATAGTGCAGCTCCCCAGGGCCGGCCTGGAAAATCAGACCGGCCCTGGAAATATGTATGGACCGGCCCACCCCACCCCCTTTGGCTAAGCTCCGCCCCTCTGGACCAGCCCCGCCCGTTCCGGCTCCGCCCTTTCCTGAAAACCTATCTACCTGCAGGCCCTTTTGTGTATTTGTTGATTACTGTGCTCAATGGTAGGGTTCTCCACTCATTAAGGGTTTACATTTTTTATCTGCGTAGTGCAAGTCACAAAACCAATAACATAACAAAAGACACAAGATCACTTATTTGGATACAAAAACAGAGCCCAATACATACACACTGCAGCAAGGTTTGACATTGTACTGTTTGCCATCCAGAGAGTAAACATGCACGTAACGTATATATATGTAAAAAAAAAGCACACAGCTTACCTGCATCTGTGTGAACCGTCCTCACCCTGTACCAGGTTTTAAATTTGACAGCACTGAGTGGCAGGTCTAAGTGCCCTCTTCTTTAAAAGTAGGGTGCAAAGGATTTTTAAGCATTGTCTCTGCATCTGCAGCTTGGTATTATTTGGAATAGAAAGAAGGCAGCACTTCATGAATCCGGGAGTAAAAATCTTTAATAGCGTAAGTTAAAAGTTACAACACTCAGAGTGCAAACATGGTTCAGACAGGAACGGAGGGGGAGGAGCCTCCCCCTCCATTCATGTCTGAACCATGTTTGCACTCTGAGTGTTGTAACTTTTAACTTACACTATTAAAGGATTTTTACTCCCGGATTCATGGAGTGCTGCCTTCTTTCTATTCCGACTTCTGTTGTGGCTGGATTGGCCTGTATACCTGACTGGTGGTGGGCACCCCTCTACCGATACGCTATAGTGTTATTGCACACATTTGTGCTATCCTCCTGCCCGGCCTCGTGCGGTCCACGCCCCCCAGTGAGTCACAGTGATGCAACTGCCAGAAAATAGTTAGAAGTGGCGCGTGCATGGTTTGTGAGCATGCACGTCCCTCACACAACTGTCCTATAGCTGCTCTCCAAGTTCCCCTGCCAGCCCACACACCGCCGGCCCACCGGGATTTTTCCCAGTATCCCGGCAGCCCAATCCGGCCCTGCAGCTCCCTTATTTTACTATACAGAAAGAGCAGCTCACTTATTTTACTTGCAGCTCACTTATTTTAATATACAAATAGTGCAGCTCCCTTATTTTAATATACAGATAGGGCAGCTCCCTTATTTTACTATACAGATAGAGCAGATCACTTATTTTACTATACAGATAGGGCAGCTCACTTTTTTTTTTTTTTCAAATCATTTTTATTAAGAATCCAAAATACAGAGAAGTCAGCAAAACAGGCAGACAAGAAAGCAATAATAACAGTTATTTGGACAGTATTGCAGGGAAAGACAAAACAACCACGTATCCTGGATTCTCATTTTAACCTTTTTCTCCTTCTTAACAAAAATAAAAACAAACAATACAAGTCTAACAATAACCGTAACATCTCAATACGTACACAGCTCCATCTTAAAGACTGTTCATAAACTGTACTCATATGTAAGCCTAATCCATGTAAATAACAATTCCTATAACTCTAGTCATTGTTTTGTTTTTTATAATTTTTATTGAGGTTGTGCGAGAGCAATACAACTTATGTGAAACATCATATCATCAAAACAAACATAAATGGTACATGTCAGTTTAACAACTTCCATATAGATAGAAAAACTAAATTCTCAATATGAATAATCTTATAGAAAAAAACTGGAACCTCTTTTTCAGTTTTTTACATAAACTAAGATCAGTAGTTTGAGTGGTCACTCTTTGACCTGTAAGCTTAAAGAAGTTTAGCAATTGGTATTTTAAATGATAACAAAAGTGAAAATATCATTCTGCTGTGTTAATAATATGGTAAGATATGTAGGTATATTGCATAGTTTGGTTGCGGCATAGGCAAGATAAGCCACGTAGATAGCCCTCCTAAAATAGGAGGTTTATTATGGGGGAGGTGGGAGGTGGTAGGGTAAATACGATGAGAAAAATAAATATTTAGCTTAGGAGGCTTTTAAAGTGTAGAGTATCAACTATAGGCATATAACATGATTTCCAGTGAACTATATGTGTAGGGCTAATATATGTGGAGTAAAATATATCAAGTATATTCCATATGTTAGCATCTAATAATTTAATGGTTACTATGAGAACACCAGTTGAAAGCTAGGGTTATACATGTGCAGTAAACTCTCTCAGAGCTCTTAATAAGATAAATAGTATAAAGGCTTAATACCTGTAGCCACTGACCTAGTGGAGCTGTACAATGTAAAAAATAAAAAAATAAAGATGGCATATTAACAACATATTTTGAACCCATCGAGATTTGCATAAATATAGAGGCTCATCAAACAATTTAGATAGATATCAGGGCTGATGAAATAAAGTCTAGTAGGGAGGTTCCAACAACACAATTGGTATAATATATACATCAGGTCAACTATTCCCTTAGTGAACATTTAGTACCTTTTGGGCTTATTTATTTGTTTGAGAGTTGCTCAGGGAGATATAATAACAAGATAAACATCAAATGTAAAAGGTAGGGAAACCACAGATGAGAACATCAGTATGGGTCCAGCCCACTATAGTGACATAACAAAGATTACGCTGCAATACTACGCGCCACTCTACATCAATAATAACCACATCAACAGGTTAATGGGTGTGCACATTATATCTCACAGTGAAAACGAAAAATAACCATATAAATTGGCTTCAAAAACAAGCAAAAAACGTAATCAGGGTGATTAGAGATAAACTGAAATTCAGCTTCAACTTTAGCTGCTAGTAACCTAGTATCCCAACATGTCTACCTTAGTTGCGTCTACAATACCTTAACTCACATTTAATATCTCCCTGTCATAGAGTGGTCGGGGGGTTAATCTGACTGTATTCAATGACAGTAATAATTACTTCGATATGGGGGAAATACTGCACCGTCTCGGCCGCTGACGGCACAGCAAGACAAAATTTTAGTAGTAGAAATCATAACAAACATGTGGGAGCCCTATCAGTGTACACATGGAGGAATACCACCATCGTTGATATGTAAGCAAATGCGCTATAGATTAGTCACAAGAATGTAAAAGTCGATGCCGTCTTAAGAAATAGAAGGGGTGCGTTAGCTACGTGTGTTTTTTCCCCCCCGCACCTTTTAAACAACGCTGGTATTTAGAGTTCTCTGAAGGGCTGCGTTAGGCTCCAAAAAGGGAGAGTAGAGCATAATTTACCGCCACTTCAACTCTAAATGCCAGCGTTGCTTACGGACGCAGCCAGCTTAAAAAACGTGCTCGTGCACGATATCCCCATAGAAAACAATGGGGCAGTTTGAGCTGAAAAAAAAACTAAAACCTGCAAAAAAAGCAGCGTTCAGCTCCTAACTCAGCCCCATTGTTTCCTATGGGGAAAAACTTCCTAAGTCTGCACCTAACACCCTAACATGTACCCCGAGTCTAAACACCCCTAGCTTTACACTTATTAACTCCTAATCTGCCGCCCCCGCTATAGCTGACCCCTGCATTTCATTATTAACCTCTAATCTGCCGCTCCGTACACCGCCGCACCCTACATTATAGCTATGTATCCCTAATCTGCTGCCCCTAACATCGCCGACCCCTATATTATATTTATTAACCCCTAATCTGCCCCCCCCCCCAACGTCGCCGCTACCTAACTACACTTATTAACCCCTAATCTGCCGACCGGACCTCGCTGTCACTATAATAAATGTATTAACCCCTAAACCTCCTCACTCCCGCCTCAAAAACCCCATAATAAATAGTATTAACCCCTAATCTGCTCTCCCTAACATCGCCGACACCTAACTTCAAGTATTAACCCCTAATCTGCCGACCGGACCTCGCCGCTACTCTAATAAATGTATTAACCCCTAAAGCTAAGTCTAACCCTAACACCCCCCTAAGTTAAATTTAATTTAAATCTAATGAAATAAAATAAATCTTATTAAATAAATTAATCCTATTTAAAGCTAAATATTTACCTGTAAAATAAACCCTAATATAGCTACAATATAATAAATAATTATATTGTAGCTATTTTAGCATTTATATTATTTTACAGGCAACTTTGTATTTATTTTAACTAAGTACAATAGATATTAAATAGTTAATAACTATTTAATAGCTACCTAGTTAAAATAAGTACAAAATTACCTGTAAAATAAATCCTAACCTAAGTTACAATTGAACCTAACACTACACTATCAAAACATTAATTAACTAAACTATCTACAATTATCTACAATTAAATCAACTAAACTAAATTACAAAAAAACAAACACTAAGCCCCTAAAGATCTCCCTACCTTATCTTCACCACGCCGGGTATCACCGATCCATCCAGAAGAGGGTCCGAAGTCTTCATCCTATCCAGCAAGAAGAGGTCCAGAAGAGGGTCCGAAGTCTTCATCCTATCTGGCAGGAAGAGGACATCCGGACCGGTAGACATGTTCATCCAGGCGGCGTCTTCTATCTTCATCCATCCGGCACGGAGCGGGACCATCTTGAAGAAGCCGACGCAGATCCATCTTCTTCCGGCGACTCCCGACGAATGAAGGTTCCTTTAAGTGACGTCATCCAAGATGGCGTCCCTCGAATTCCGATTGGCTGATAGGATTCTATCAGCCAATCGGAATTAAGGAAGGAAAAATCTGATTGGCTGATTGAATCAGCCAATCAGATTCAAGTTCAATCCGATTGGCTGATCCAATCAGCCAATCAGATTGAGCTCGCATTCTATTGGCTGTTCCGATCAGCCAATAGAATTTGAGCTCAATCTGATTGGCTGATTCAATCAACCAATCAGATTTTTCCTACCTTAATTCCGATTGGAATTCGAGGGACGCCATCTTGGATGACGTCACTTAAAGGAACCTTCATTCGTCTGGAGTCGCCAGAAGAAGAGGATGGATCCACGTCGGCTGCTTCAAGATGGTCCCGCTCCGCCCGTATGGATGAAGATAGAAGAAGACGCCGCCTGGATGAACATGTCTACCGGTCCGGATGTCCTCTTCTTGCCGGATAGGATGAAGACTTCGGACCCTCTTCTGGACCTCTTGTTGCCGGATAGGATGAAGACTTCGGACCCTCTTCTGGACGGATCGGTGATACCCGGCATGGTGAAGATAAGGTAGGAAGATCTTCAGGGGCATAGTGTTAGGTTTTTTAAGGGGGGTTTGGGTTAGATTAGGGGTATGTGGGTGGTGGGTTGTAATGTTGGGGGGGTATTGTATGTTTATTTAAATGCAAAAGAGCTGTTTTCTTTGGGGCATGCCCCGCAAAAGGCCCTTTTAAGGGCTGGTAAGGTAATAGAGCTGTTAACTTTTTATTTTAGAATTATTTTGTTTGTTATTATTATTATTATTTGTTATTTTTTTGGGGGCTTAGAGTAGGTGTAATTAGTTTAAAATTCTTGTAATTTTTATTTTTTGTAATTTAGTGTTTGTTTTTTTTGTAATTTAGTTTAGTTGATTTAATTGTAGATAATTGTAGATAGTTTATTTAATTAATTTATTGATAGTGTAGTGTAGGATTTATTTTACAGGTAATTTTGTACTTATTTTAACTAGGTAGCTATTAAATAGCTATTAACTATTTAATAGCTATTGTACCAAGTTAAAATAAATACAAAGTTGTCTGTAAAATAAATATAAATCCTAAAATAGATACAATATAATTATTAGTTATATTGTAGCTATATTAGGGTTTATTTTACAGGTAAGTATTTAGCTTTAAATAGGATTAATTTATTTAATAATATTTATTTTATTTCGTTAGATTTAAATTATATTTAATTTAGGGGGGTGTTAGTGTTAGGCTTAGACTTAGCTTTAGGGGTTAATACATTTATTAGAGTAGCAGCGAGGTCCAGTCGGCAGATTTGGGGTTAATAAGTGTAGTTAGGTAACAGCGACATTGTGGGGGGCAGATTAGGGGTTAATAAATATTATGTAGGTGTTGGCGATGTTAGGGGCAGCAGATTAGGGGTACATAGGGATAATATAGGTTGCGGCGGTGTGCGGTCGGCAGATTAGGGGTTAAAAAATGTTGTGGAGGGACCTCGGTTTAGGGGTACATAGGTAGTTTATGGGTGTTAGTGTATTTTAGAGCACAGTAGTTAAGAGCTTTATGAACCGGCATTAGTCCATAAAGCTCTTAACTCCTGACTTTTTTCTGCGGCTGGAGTCTTGTCATTGGAGTTCTAACGCTCACTTCAGCCAAGACTCTAAATACCAGCGTTAGAAAGATCCCATTGAAAAGATAGGATACGCAATTGATGTAAGTGGATCTGCGGTATTGAAAAGTTGCGGCTGGAAAGTGAGTGTTAGACCCTTTTCTGACTGATTCTAAATACCAGCGGGTGGCCAAAACCAGCGTTAGGACCCCTTAACGCTGGTTTGGACGGCTAACGCAGAACTCTAAATCTAGGCGATAGTAACAAAGGACAGTTTCTCAAACATAACACATAAGGACATGAATTACCATAACTGATAGTAGATTATAAGGGCAGTATAGGAGCAAAGAGGGGCTCTGGTATAAAACTGTATTGCATTCATATCAACAGATTGGAAAGAACCAGTCTTAGCATCAGACATCCTGGTCATCACATATAAAGTATATACAGCAGAAATAGTCCAGAACATTCTAAACAAAAAATACACATGTCCCATATGACTTTAAACATTTTAAACAGGCAGCAAATATTGTATTGTTCATAGAGATATAGCTACCACACAATAGAGTTGATTCATCTTATTCCCATCTTCTGGTTTGCCACTTTAGATTTGGAGCTGTATATACAAATCTAACCAAGTTTAAACAGATCTGGGGTCAGCTTGAAGTAGACCTGAACAGGTAAAACAGAGTAAGCTACAGGATTGTGTTTACCAGCTGCATATATAAATCTGAAACCTATCCTTGACTCCCCTCTAGTGGAGACAAATGGTATCTACATTGGATCTATGAATATATTATTATGATTTATCTGCAGATTGCCGTATAAAGTGATTGGCCAAATATCCTGTGCAGCATTTAGGCAATGTCATATTCTAATCATATAAGACCAAGTGAGACACATGGACCTCTGCATAGCAATAAATAAATGGCTTAGAGACAGAACCCAAATAAAATTTGGTAAACATCGCCAACCTGAGTATCAACTTGTACATAATTACAACTATATACACAAATCACTAAGTATAGCAAACAGACTATAAATGTCATATTTTGGATCACTGCAAGTTGTTAAGAAGAGTCTTGTCTCCCTGGCGTGGTGTAATGGGGTAGTAGAAGGAGACTTTTAGACCACTCCTAGTCTCGCGTTCAAAGCTAAAGAACCCACCAGCAGCCTCAGTTCAATAAAGGGATCATATATCTTAGAGGGGTAAGATAGCAGGAGGAATTTAAAGTTTTGTGTCAGTAGTTCCACAGGTCTCACCACTTCGTAGTGATCCTGAAGCAAGGCCAGGCCAGAGTGCAGAGTAAAACAAGCCCAGGTATCTGATTGATGAGTATGCCATGCGGTTTCCTTTAAAGGTATTACCAGGTTGTGATGCTCACCGCGAATGTCCCTGTCCTGTGAAGTTGCCACACGGTCGGTGTCTTCTGTCTCACATGGCACCAGTTTTTCACATGCTGTAACTGCAGTTACATGAGGTGTAATTGGTTCCTCTACTCTGAGAGCCATCTCGAAGGCCTCCATCAGTGAAGACTCAAGTCTTGAGAAATGTGCCTGTAGCAGCTGTGCAATTTCTTCTTCCAACACGGTAAGTAGCATACTGGCCATCTTCACGCGGGAAACCGCCACACCGGTCAGATTGTAGAATCATTAGTATGTTGTGCATCACAGTTCCTCTTGGAGACCAACAGGTTGAATCCTGAATGTCAGGTATTTCGAGACTTCACCAACCATAACCGTGCCGAGCGTACAGGCAGGCAGTCAGTGGGCCATAGCGATGTCTCGCTGTGTGTTGCAGTCTGTTCCTGTATATATATTAAATTCACCTTAGGTTTTTGGGCTTGGTAGTCATCATTTGTTGCAATCAAGTCTCCACTGTACTATTTCCACTACTCAACACTTAATGCTTGCAAGTTATAAACATCAAAAAATCATGTTAGATGTCCTGTAACCCAGAGCTCCCATAAAATGCGGCCATCCTGGTCGCTAGTTGGCTCCGCCCCCGGCAGCTCACTTATTTTATTATACAGATAGAGCAGCTCACTTATTTTACTATAAAGATAGAGCAGCTCACTTATTTTATTATACAGATCACAGCTAACTTATTATACAGATTGCAGCTCACTTATTTTACTATACAGATAATGCAGCTCACTTATTTTACTATACAGATAGTGCAGCGCACTTATTTTACTATACAGATAGGGCAGCTCACTAATTTTACTATACAGATAGTGCAACTCACTAATTTTACTATACAGATAGAGCAGCTCACTTATATTACTATACAGATAGAGCAGCTCACTTATTTTACTATACAGATAGGGCAGCTCCCTTATTTTACTATACAGATAGTGCAGCTCCCTTATTTTACTATAAAGATAGAGCAGCTCACTTATTTTACTATACAGATAGAGCAGCTCACTTATTTTACTATACAGATAGTACAGCTCTCTTATTTTACTATACAGATAGGGCAGCTAACTTATTTTACTATACAGATAGAGCAGCTCAATTATTTTACTATACAGATAGAGCAGCTCACTTATTTTACTATACAGATAGAGCAGCTCACTTATTTTACTATACAGATAGTGCAGCTCACTTATTTTACTATAAAGATAGTACAGCTCTCTTATTTTACTATACAGATAGTGCAGCTCACTTATTTTACTATAAAGATAGTGCAGCTCACTTATTTTACTATACAGATAGGGCAGCTCACTTATTTTACTATACAGATAGTACAGCTCTCTTATTTTACTATACAGATAGTACAGCTCACTTATTTTACTATACAGATAGTGCAGCTCCCTTATTTTACTATACAGATAGGGCAGCTCCCTTATTTTACTATACAGATAGGGCAGCTCACTTATTTTACTATACAGATAGTGCAGCTCCCTTATTTTACTATAGAGATAGGGCAGCTCCCTTATTTTACTATACAGATAGTGCAGCTCATTTATTTTACTATAAAGATAGGGCAGCTCCCTTATTTTATTATACAGATAGAGCAGCTCCCTTATTTTACTATACAGATAGAGCAGCTCACTTATTTTACTATACAGATAGGGCAGCTCACTTATTTTACTATACAGATAGGGCAGCTCACTTATTTTACTATACAGATAGGGCAGCTCACATATTTTATTATACAGATAGTGCAGCTCACATATTTTACTATACAGATAGAGCAGATCACTTATTTTACTATAAAGATAGAGCAGCTCCCTTTTTTACTATACAGATAGAGCAGTTCTCTTATTTTACTATACAGATAGAGCAGCTCACTTATTTTACTATGCAGATAGTGCAGTTCCCTTATTTTACTATACAGATAGTGCAGCTCCCTTATTTTACTATACAGATAGTGCAGCTCCCTTATTTTACTATACAGATAGTGCAGCTCTCTTATTTTACTATACAGATAGTGCAGCTCACTTATTTTACTATAAAGATAGTGCAGCTCACTTATTTTACTATACAGATAGGGCAGCTCCCTTATTTTACTATACAGATAGTACAGCTCTCTTATTTTACTATACAGATAGTGCAGCTCACTTATTTTACTATACAGATAGTGCAGCTCCCTTATTTTACTATACAGATAGGGCAGCTCCCTTATTTTACTATACAGATAGGGCAGCTCACTTATTTTACTATACAGATAGTGCAGCTCCCTTATTTTACTATAGAGATAGGGCAGCTCCCTTATTTTACTATACAGATAGTGCAGCTCACTTATTTTACTATAAAGATAGGGCAGCTCCCTTATTTTATTATACAGATAGAGCAGCTCCCTTATTTTACTATACAGATAGAGCAGCTCACTTATTTTACTATACAGATAGGGCAGCTCACTTATTTTACTATACAGATAGGGCAGCTCACTAATTTTACTATACAGATAGGGCAGCTCACATATTTTGTTATACAGATAGTGCAGCTCACATATTTTACTATACAGATAGAGCAGATCACTTATTTTACTATAAAGATAGAGCAGCTCCCTTTTTTTACTATACAGATAGAGCAGTTCTCCTATTTTACTATACAGATAGAGCAGCTCACTTATTTTACTATGCAGATAGTGCAGTTCCCTTATTTTACTATACAGATAGTGCAGCTCCCTTATTTTACTATACAGATAGTGCAGCTCCCTTATTTTACTATACAGATAGTGCAGCTCTCTTATTTTACTATACAGATAGTGCAGTACCCTTATTTTACTATACAGATAGTGCAGCTCACTTATTTTACTATACAGATAGTGCAGCTACCTTATTTTACTATACAGATAGTGCAGCTACCTTATTTTACTATACAGATAGAGCAGATCACTTATTTTACTATACAGATAGGGCAACTCACTTATTTTACTATACAGATAGTGCAGCTCACTTATTTTACTATACAGATAGTGCAGTTCCCTTATTTTACTATACAGATAGATCAGCTCACTTATTTGATATTAACTTAAATACACTTGACTTGATAATTCTAAAGAATAAAACATTTCCTTTGGATTCCAATGTGCAAGTGTAAATTATACACCCAGCATTCTCAGGAGCATAGATAAACCCTTTACAAAACCTATACTACAAAGAAATGCTCAGACACTTTGTATTAATTATAATAATACTATTTTATTCATCTAGTATCAAGAAAGGTCTAAACTGTATTTGTAACAGCACAATGTATTAAATGCATCTGATTGGAGGTGTATTTCATGCACTTTTTATGTGAAAAGCATAGAATAATCCATTGTTCTATTTTTACAGCAAGTTGCCATAGTGGAGTCACGTGACACAAAGTGGCAGCTTATCACCAAATTCACTATTTTTATTTTTTTAAACTTTACATATATTTTGAACTCCAAGGGGCCCATTTATCCAGCTACAGATGGTGCTTGACGGCCTGTGTTTCTGGCGAGTCTTCAGACTCACCAGAAACAGCAGTTATGAAGCAGCGGTCACAAAGACTGCTGTTCCATAACCTGTCCGCCTGCTCTGAGCAAGCGGAGAGACATCGCCGGAAATCAACCAGATCGAATATGATCGGGTTGATTGACACCTCCCTGCTGGCAGCCCATTGGCTGCGAGTCTGCAGGGGGCGGCGTTGCACCAGCAGCTCTTGTGCAATGCTGAATACGGAGAGCGTATTGCTCTCCGCATTCAGTGAGTTCTGTCGGACCTGATCCACACTGTCGGATCAGGTCCGACAGACCATTGTTAAATAGGCCCCCAAGTGTTTTAATTTGTCAGATATGACTTTTTATGAGACATCCACGATTTCAGTTTGAGCTGATATTGGGGGGAGTTTTTTTTGCTTTTTTACTAATGTACATATATGTTTGAGCTCCAATGAATGCCTGACTCAACCACACTTGTGCTTCCATATTTTTTAGCACTTTTTTGTGCATTTTTTAAAATATTTTTTTTAGATTGTCTTAATATGAAACTCCGAGGACGTGCAATCCTGACGTGAATTAACTTCAATTGTGTTCAAGCAATCACATTTACTTTTAATTTGTAATACACCTGACACACGCAAACAGCAGTGATAAACCCCTTTTACCTTGCGTGTAACTGTTAGCGCACCACTCATAACCTGGCCCTATATTCATACTCTGCCCAGCAACTTCTCCTCCTCTGCTGCTTCTCCCAGCGCGGTGACTGTACTAAGTTGCGTTGCAGGCGCAGGGAGCCAGCCGGAGCCAGCCAGAGCCAGCGGATGCAGCAATCGGTGATCGATGCAGCAGATAATCTGATTTTATCCTGAGTCGGCAGTTGGCACCACTCTCAGTGCGCCCCCCCTGCTGGATCACACCAAAGGCGACTGCCTATACTGCCTTATGCCAAACGCCTGCCCTGAACAACACAGATATAATAATAAACTTTTTAACTCTGTAATTACCTTGTATCTAAGCCTCTGCAGACTGCCCCCTTATTTCAGTTCTTTTGACAGACTTGCATTTTAGCCAATCATTGCTCACTCCTATGTAACCTCACGTACATGTGCTCAATGTTATCTATATGAAACACTTGAACTAACACCCTCTAGTGGTGAAAAACTGTCGAAATGCATTCAGATTAGAGGCGGCCTTCAAGGTCTAAGAAATTAGCATATGAACCTCCTCCAAATAAGAATACCAAGAGAACAAAGCAAAGTTGGTGATTAAAGTAAATAGGAAAGTTGTTTAAAATTACATGCCTTATCTGAATCATAAAAGTTTTTTTTTTGGACTTGATTGTCCCTTTATATTGCCTCAGTGCTCCATTGTTAGTTGTGTTGCAAGAGATGACCAAATAAAACATTGGTAACATTGTAGTGGTAGTTTAATGAGACCTTGACTTCTGAGGACTCTGATCTTAAGTCATTGGCTAATGGAAACTAGCATCCCTGCATCTTCATCACTTTTTTCATATCTATTAATATACATAAATATCATAATATTATATCCGCAACCTTTCTCCAAGGGCTGTCCCTTGTGTGCAATGACACATTAAAGCATACCAACCAACCGTCCTGGAATCTTGTGAGATTGTCACTGGTTTGGAGTAATGGCTCTGCTTCCTGCCCATAGCTCCTCAGTCTGGGCAAATGTCCTGGATTTTAAGGACATCCCAGTTTTGCCCATGACTTGCCCTTTCCTGCACACAACCCCCGCCACCTCCATCACCACCACCATCACACTCTTACAAGCGTTAGCCATGCCTATGACACAGCCCTTGTTCCCATTCCTCCTGCCATACATTATGTACAGGACTTTATTTCTTTTTACCACATAATCAGTTATTTAAATGAGACATTTTTAAACACCACAATTTTACTTATTTTACATATATATATAACAATTGTTTGAATATTTAATGTTCTATAATGCATCCATATTTAGTTATATTTCACTACTCACCAAACCTTAAAAAAAATATCTACGCAAGTGACCTCACATCCTATAAATATATGAAGTCAACATAATGTTAGGACTAAAAAGAACATAAAACACACTTTTTTATTATTAAGATAGAGCATACAGTTTTAAATAACTTTCAAATTAAGTGGGAGCTAGCAGAACACATTGGGTGAACCAATGACAAGAGGTTTATATGTGCAGTCACCAATCAGCAGCTAGCTTCCAGTAGTGCATTTCTGCTCCTGAGCATACCTAGGTATGCTCATCAACAACGAACAAGGCAAATTAGATAATAGAAGTAAAATGAGAAGTTGTTTAAATTGTATGGTCTATTTGAATCATGAGAGAATTTTTTGGATTTCATGTCTATTTAAGAAAATAACAGCAAAATGAATTTGCTCAAAACTGCATCACTTACAATGTCACCTTGCAACGCTTTAGCTGTCGTATAAGCGCTAACTTCATATCTGTATTTGTCAGACTATAAATAAGTGGGTTTAACAAAGGAACAGTTACTGTGTTAGAGAGAGAGAATACAATTTTTTAAATGCCAAACTGATCACATCATTTGGAGTTAAGTATATGAGAAAAATAGTTACATAAAAAAGAGTGACAACTGTGAGGTATGAAGAACATGTGTAGAAGGCTTTGTGTCTTCAAATGCTTGAACGGATCCTAAGGATAATTGCAATGATAAAAAAGTATGACGTTAAGGTTAATAAGAAAGGAATCAGACCTACAAGCATTCCTTCTATGAGGACAACCCTCTCCGAAGTAGAACTACCAGTGCAGGAAAGTTCCATAATTGGTACAATATCACAGAAGAAGTGATTCATTATACTGGATTTGTAACAAGAGTTGTAGAGCAAAAATAACAAAACAAATATGTTGTCTATGAAACCCAAAGTCCATGAGAAAAAAGCCAAAAGAACACATACTGTATTGTTTATGGTCATTCGGTACAACAGGGGGTTACAAATGGCTACATAGCGATCATAACTCATGGCTGTTAGTATATATATATGCACCAGTTAGTGATGAATAAATAAACATTTGTGCTAAGCAAACATGACATGACATTGTATTATCCATTGTTAGGACGTTTACAAAGATGGTGTGTAATGTGACAGTGGTGGAGAGTTTATCCATAAGAGACAAATTCCCCAGGAAGGAGTGCATGGGAGTGTGTAGCTGATAATCCATGCAGACAAGAAGAAGGACAGTCATATTCCCACTAAATGTGATAATGTAAATAAAAAGTATTACAATAACGATTGGAGTCTGTAGCTCAGGAATATCTGATATCCCCTTAAAAATGAAAATGTGACCATAGATTGGTTTTCTTCATCCATAAATTGTGATGTGTTTACATTCTAATAAAATAAATATGGTATCCCAATTGTTTTTTATTTATCGCGTACATGATTGGATTTTGTGCATTACTTTTAAATATATATATATATACCGTTGTTCTAAACAATTATAAGACTCTCTTATAGTCTTTGATTCAAAAGCAGAAATAATTAAGTATGAAAGATCAATCAAACAAAACTCAAATAACATACGAGACTTTGTATTAGATCTCATTTCTTGCTGATGGTTGCTCATATGGCATAAATGCAGTATGTTGAGAGCAGACAAGGAAGCAGTTTAGTTCCCTCCCCCCACACCACCGTTAGTTCAGAGAAACAGCTCTGCATTTATCACAGATCTCTGTATCTATCTCCCACCTTTACAGCTGTCTGTAGAAAACTGTCCGTGACACTAACAGAGCTGCTGTGTCAGTGAAGGCTGCTGCAGGAGCTGTGGTATGCGATATCCCACTCTAAAGCATTTCTATCTCAGTGCTTCTGATCACAGCACTTTTCAGTATGTTACAGCAGTGCTGGAAAACCTGTGATCAGAAGCACTGAGATAGAAATGCTTTAGGGCTCCATGTACTATGCCATCAATTCATCCGTCATTTTAGACGCGGATAAACTCGCCGTTACTCGCCACGGGCGAAATGGTGTCCGCTGTCACTATGTACTAATAATCCCCCAATAAATAGACAAGTCTAGCCCGCCGCGAGCAGTGGCGGATTATTGATAAATTTGACGCCTCGCTCGCCGCGACTAAGCTGATGTACTTAACTTTCAGTTGAATTGTCTGGCCAATTATTAACACGTGACATGCAAGGTGTCACGAACATCATAGTAGTCGCGGGAATAGAATTTTGCTCCTATAAAAGTTCAGCTTATCTAAACAACTTTATTATTGTTCAAAATTTTTTGAAGAGTGATAACAGAGCGTTATTTTTGTAATATTTATTTACAATTTGGATATGGCTTCATCTGGATCTGATAATATATAAATATTAATATAAAAATAATTATAAAGATTGACAACTATACAATACAAATTTAAAATATAGATTACTCTTTAATTACAGTCGACAAATTTGGCGCAATTTATGTACATGGAAATGAGAGACAAATTAGACGCCAGTTATGCTGTACAATGCTGATATTACTGCCTTTTATATATGTCTAGACTGGTGTCTAGATTGACTTTCCTATTGTTTTGTACCTTGCCCGCCACCTAAAAGGTGGCGAGGCAAAAATAACGAGGTGGGAGCGGAAATTGTAGCGAGCGGACAAATAGATTTTTTAGTACATTCGTTTTTGGCGAGTTGGTGGTCAAATGTGTCTAATTACAGTGAAAAATGGAGAGGTAGCGAGGTTTGGCGGATAAGTACGCTCGCAATTTTAAAGATGCGAGTTTGAACATAGTTGACGACTTTGTACATATCAGTTTGCGAGTTTTGACGCGAGATTTGTTGCGGGTAGCTCGCTGACTGCTTAGTACATGGAGCCCTTAGAGTGGGATATCGCATACCACAGCTCCTGCAGCAGCCTTGAATGACACAGAAGCTCTGTTAGTGTCACTGACAGTTTTCTACATGATGTGAGTGGCACAAACTACATATATACATTAAACAGTGTGCTGCAGAGCTAACATTCTGGGATTTGGTAATAAACCAGACTTTATTATAGTGCATAGAACAAGTGTGATATTTGTGTCATCTAATAATGTCATTATTATGCTAATAGGAGACCAGTGACATGGATGAAAAAAAGAGGATCTGAGGGATAAGACAGAGATGAGCAGAGGGATGACACCGATAGAGCTGATTAATGAGACAAAGAGAAAGCAAAAGATGAGGTTCAGAAGCTGAGGATTGACACATGAAAGAGCTGATTAATGAGACAAAGAGAAGGCAAAGGTTGAGGTTCAGAAGCTGAGGAGTGACACATGAAGGAGCTGATTAATGAGACAAAGAGAAGGCAAAGGATGAGGTTCAGAAGCTGAGGAGTGACACAGGAAAGAGCTGATTAATGAGACAAAGAGAAGGAAAAGGATGAGGTTCAGAAGCTGAGGGGATGACACATGAAAGAGCTGAGGCATGAGACAAAGAGAAGGCAAAGGATGAGGTTCAGAAGCTGAGGGGATAACACATGAAACAGCTGATTATTGAGACAAAGAGACGGCAAAGGATGAGATTCAGAAGCTAAGGAGTGACACATGAAAGAGCTGATTAATGAGACAAAGAGAAGGCAAAGGATGAGGTTCAGAAGCTGAGGGGATAACACATGAAACAGCTGATTATTGAGACAAAGAGACGGCAAAGGATGAGATTCAGAAGCTAAGGAGTGACACATGAAAGAGCTGATTAATGAGACAAAGAGAAGGCAAATGATGAGGTTCAGAAGCTGGGGATGACACATGAAAGAGCTGAGGCATGAGACAAAGAGAAGGCAAATGATGAGGTTCAGAAGCTGAGGGGATAACACATGAAACAGCTGATAAATGAGACAAAGAGACAGCAAAGGATGAGGTTCAGAAGCTGAGGGGATGACACATGAAAGAGCTGATTAATAAAACAAAGAGAAGGCAAAGGATGAGGTTCAGAAGCTGAAGAGTTACACATGAAAGAGCTGATTAATGAAACAAAGAGGAGCTAAAGAATGAGGCTTAGCAGCTGAGGGATGACACAGGAAAGAGCTGACTGATGAGACAAATAGAAAGCAAATTTGAAACTGTCCAAATGGGATGTTAGAATTCTAAATTGGGAGGTGGGCACTCTTGGTATTTAGAAATCCATGTCGATCAGTTGGTTTTCTATAATGTTTGATTGATATTTGATCAAATGTTTCATCAGTAAACAGAATCAGGTCTAGAAATTCAATGACCTTAGGAGTAATTTTAGCAGAGAACTCCAAATTGAACTCAACATTTATATATTGGATAAACTTTTCTGCCAAGCCTTCCATTAAGATCCGTTCATCCTCAAACATAGCCATGTATAAATTGGTATAGGAGGGGGCCATCGTGGTCCCCATGGCTGTGCCCTGGATTTGTTTGAAAACTGTTCTTCATATTTGAAATAAGTATGCTCAAAAATGAATTTTATCCATTTTCTAAGGAAATCAACATGGATATCTAGTATGTTCCATTTATCGCATGACTTCGCAAAAGCTTTTACCCCTAAATCATGTGGAATATTCATATAGAGTGATGACACATCACAGGCTATCCAGATATAGTAGTTATTCCATGGTATTCTTTAAAAAAAATTTAATGTCATCAGTAGTGTCCTTTAGGAACAATACTCAGACCAAAAGCTGCGTGTACCAATCTATATAGATGGATAAGATGTTGCAAATAGAGCCTATGCCCAAGAGTATAGGCCTGCCATGGGGGATCCAGGGGTTTTGTGTATTTTGGGTAGGAGATAAAGCAGAGGGATGTTGGGACTACTGACCTTTAAAAATTGAAATTCCTACTCATTAATAACTCTAGACTCCTTTGAGTCTTATGTAGATATGTTCAGTTCCCAACATTCTATATGCTCTTTTAAATACCCCCTGCTTTTCTGATTACCGCATTTCTATCATTTTGTAAATCTTTCAAAGCTGATCTTTCCACTGTAGAAAGAATATAATTTCGTTATGAGACTATTTGTGCCTTTTTCATACATTGTATCTAATTCTTGTACAATTAATTAATTAAAAAAGGGCGAGGATTTTTGTTGTTGTTGAAATCACTGTGTTGTATAACAATGGAATCATGGGCACTTAAATAGTAGCTCCTCCATCTCTGTATTATGTTCAGAATGTAAAGAATCCTCCATCAATAGACTATTTAAAGAACAACAGAGGGAGTACCCAAAAAGTAGTTAATGATAGACATGTGCGATTCGGTTCGGCCCGAATCGAAATTCGGACGAATTTGTTCAAATTTGGGATTCGGGTTGATTCGAATTTCCGAATTGCGGTAGTTCCGAATCTACCGAATAAATCCGAATCAATTCGAATTTATTCGGTAGATTCGGATGGATTCGGATGGCTGTGTATTACACTAGTATACTAGTGTAATACACAGCACATCCCACTTTACAGTGACCGAATTTCCGAAAATCTGAATCGATTCGAACCGAATCGAACCAAACCGAAACGAATGCGAACCGAATTTTTTCAAATCTGAAAGAATACGAATGAATCCAAAACAAATTTATTCGATTTCTTCCGAATTCAAATCAATCCGAACCGAAATTCGAATTGTTCCGAATCGATCCGAACCAAACCGAATTTTTTGCGGCTGCACATGTCTAGTTAATGCAACTCTTTAAGAGTGATATTTCATAAAAAAATCACACTAAACAATACTAAAAATACAAAAGATAAGAGTGTGCTCAAAACGCTCTACCATTAGTTGATGATAATAACTGGTAACACTATAGTACCTATATTATGGCCATAATGATATGTTTCAAAATGATAATATTTAATTATATCACCAAAGTTCTAATAAATATACGTATACAATACTCAATTTAAAAATTAATTAATTAATTAATTAATTAATTAATTAATAATTTCTTAAAACCAAAACAATATTATCTAAAATAAGGTGCACCTTATAAGCATTCATAAACAATTATATACATGAACATAATCTTGAATTCATAACCTTTGTTAAAAATTGGTAAGGCTGCTCATAAAAGACTTGCTGTACAGATTTCTTAACGTCCCAAATCTTAGGAGTTTTACGTGCTTGAAATTATATCCAAACTTTGCAACAATATTTATCTAAACTTGCAAAATATTATTCAGGCTTAGAAGGTTTTAAGCAGGCAAAGTACGTATAATAGACGTCTTTCATAGTGGTAAAATCATCCACTGCTTATCATGGGTTTGATAAATAAGAAAAAGACTGGATATAAAAACAACAGAAAAAAATCTTCAAATCATAAGCACTAGTGAAAGCTTAAAATAGGTGACAGTGCATAAAAAACGTTATATAAGTGAAAATAAATATGTGAACCTACGAAATAGTAGACCTTCAAAAAATATATTAAGTGGAGCCTAAAAAAGGCTAAATAAAAAAGAGATAGGATTACGTGCAAAATCTGCATGAATTTAATACAAATATATAAAAAATATATACAAAAAAATAATTAAAACAAATAGAACAAATATACTGAGCTCCACATGCGTTGATCAGGCGCAAATATAAAGTGTAGCATACAAATTGCAAATATGAGACAACTCGCAACAATATTTGAGGCTATGTTGCAAAAATAATTACAATGTAACAATAAATGGTACTAGCAATAAAAACAATAAAGAGAAAGAACAGGTGATTTCCAGACGAATGTGTGAATGAATTCAATCGACAAGCCAGACGTCTTGTCACGAAGTGAGGCTGAAATGATATTAAAAGTGATAATATCATAAATTAACCACCAAAAATACTAAATTATAATATCTTTAAATTAAATTTTAAGAATAGATTTATTTGATTTTAATTAATTTTACCTATACTCTAAATAAATTAAAAGAATTAAAATAATTACATGGCCCTTTTATGAGAATTGGTTAGTCATTTAAATAACAACCGATATCGAAATCCAAATTTAGTCCCTTGGGCTGTAAAGTTTTTAAGTCAAAAATCCATTTACTCTCAAATCAAATAAATCAATTCTTAAAAATTTATTCAAAGATATTATAATTTAGTATTTTCTGTGGTAAATTTATGATCTTATCTTTTAATATCTTTCTCTTTTTTATTGTAGCTGATCTTTATATTTAAAATAATTTTTTCATAAAAAATATATCACTATCAATTAATTTTATCAAAACATATTCATTATTAATTAGATATACTTTGTATATATATCTTATATATTTCATCACATTTTTTAAGTTCTATAATTTATATATATATATATATATATATATATATATATATATAAAGATGTATTGTAGTATATGCACTCTCACCAACACACTACAACTTGCCAGGGTGCTGTAGCCAGGTATGTAAAAGCCAAAAGTAGAAAGCACTCACTGGACTGTAGACAGCAATTTACATCAAATAAAATTTATTGTGACGTTTCGGGACCAACAGCGTCCCTTCCTCTGACGAGGTCAGAGGAAGGGACGCTGTTGGTCCCGAAACGTCACAATAAATTTTATTTGATGTAAATTGCTGTCTACAGTCCAGTGAGTGCTTTCTACTTTTGGCTTTTATATATATATATATATATATATATATAATTTTTTAGATATATATATTTTTTCATGTGATATGCAGTATTTTTGTATTTTATATATATATTTTTTTTATTATTTAAAGTTTTTATGCACTGCTGTCACCTATTTTAAGCTTTCACTAGCGCTTATGATTTGAAGATTTTTTTTTTCTGTTTTTTTTATATCCGGTCTTTTTCTTATTTATCAAGTTCAATAGAGGTTGGGGTATCTTCACTTTTATCATAGGCTTAATAGGGTTTCGCAGTGCAGTAACCAATACTTTTTTGCACTCACAGATTCACTTATCATGGGTTTACACTTCAAGGTTTTTGTTTTAGTGCAAATATCGTCTTAGTGTCACAAATTATTTAGCGTTAATACATTAGAAGCCCAGGAGGGTGACTCACCAGAATACAAAAGATAGAAATTGTTTACTACCTTTCTCTGACCATGTTCCTTCCTCTCACAAAGATAAGGCATTCAGCTAGCCATTTACCGAGACTATGACGTGTCTCCTTCCCGTGTTGAGCTGATCCGCCAATCACCAGGTCAGATTACCGGTGTTAGGATTTCAAACTAGGGCTCCGTTTAGATCAAACTCCGCTCAAATATGTGTGTCCGTGAAAACTTTGCACAACACTGTAGTCTATGGACATCCAAAGGGTTTCAGTGGTTGCCACTCCGGTGGCAGTTTGCAGGTATAAGTTAAATAATGCCCATAAAAAAGCTAGCCAGCTTCCACAGGTCTGATCATCTACGCATTTCAACTCAAAAGCTTTTGTCAAGATGAGCCTCTAAGCTTTCCATCATGCCTTTATACCTACTTTCTTAAAGTGGCAGATTTATTTTATTCAGAACTTTGAGGTTTTTTATAAAACTTATAATTTCAAGCACACTCCTTTATGGAATTCTTGTTTAATATATAAAACAGACAGTTATTACATACATTGTCTCAAAAATTTCCCTACAGAATGTTTACAATCAAAATACCATTAAGTTAGAAGTGTATTTTCAGAAAATATAAAAATCTCATATATGCACATATATGTATGGAAATTTCATTTTATTGACCAAGATAATTTTCAATATGAACTACACTAACAAACTTTCTATATAAAATTTTTTGAAAAGAATGTTCTGAAAAATATAATTTTGAAATAAAATTTTAAAAATATATAAGTATATAGTTAAAAAAAACAATTATATATAAAATATATATTTTCTTTTGAAAACAATTAAATTACATTTCTAGACAATTTATTACCACACCATTTCATAAAATTCTATCTCTAAAATATTAAAAATATTAAAAATAAATTATTCTCCATAGATATATCTAAAACTAAATGGATAGGGTAATTAGATTGATATATATATATATATATATATATATATATATATATATATATATATATAAACAGATTCAAATATAGTTCAGCATTTAATCCTAGGGGTTCTAGGGTTTAAAATTAAAAATTAGTTAAGCTTCTATTTTTAACAATCTTTTATTTAAATCACCCCCTCTCCAATCCTGTGTAATTTTCCTTAGACCCCAGTATTTTAATCCTTTAGGATTTTGATTGTGTTTTTCTTTAAAGTGCTTAGGCCTAGATTTGGAGTTCGGCGGTAGCCGTCAAAACCAGCGTTAGAGGCTCCTAACGCTGGTTTTGGCCGCCCGCTGGTATTTGGAGTCAGTGATTAAAGGGTCTAAAGCTCACTTTTCAGCCGCGACTTTTCCATACCGCAGATCCCCCTACGCCATTTGCGTAGCCTATCTTTTCAATGGGATCTTTCTAACTCCGGTATTTAGAGTCGTTTCTGAAGTGAGCGCTAGAGCTCTAACGACAAAACTCCAGCCGCCTGAAAATAGCAGGAGTTAAGAACTTTCTGGTTAACGCCGGTTCATAAAGCTCTTAACTACTGTACCCTAAAGTACACTAACACCCATAAACTACCTATGTACCCCTAAACCGAGGCCCCCCCACATCGCCGACACTCGATTAAAATTTTTAACCCCTAATCTGCCGACCGCCACCTACGTTATACTTATGTACCCCTAATCTGCTGCCCCTAACCCCGCCGACCCCTGTATTACATTTATTAACCCCTAACCTGCCCCCCACAACGTCGCCGCCAGCTACTTAAAATAATTAACCCCTAATCTTCCGACCGCAAAGCGCCGCCACCTAAGTTATCCCTATGTACCCCTAATCTGCTACCCCTAACACCGCCGACCCCTATATTATATTTATTAACCCCTAATCTGCCCCCCACAACGTCGCCGACACCTGCCTACACTTATTAACCCCTAATCTGCCGAGCGGACCGCACCGCTACTATAATAAAGTTATTAACCCCTAATCCGCCTCACTAACCCTATCATAAATAGTATTAACCCCTAATCTGCCCTCCCTAACATCGCCGACACCTACCTTCAATTATTAACCCCTAATCTTCCGATCGGAGCTCACCGCTATTCTAATAAATGGATTAACCCCTAAAGCTAAGTCTAACCCTAAAACTAACACCCCCCTTAAGTTAAATATAATTTACATCTAACGAAATAAATTAACTCTTATTAAATAAATGATTCCTATTTAAAGCTAAATACTTACCTGTAAAATAAATCCTAATATAGCTACAATATAAATTATAATTATATTATAGCTATTTTAGGATTAATATTTATTTTACAGGCAACTTTGTAATTATTTTAACCAGGTACAATAGCTATTAAATAGTTAAGAACTATTTAATAGTTACCTAGTTAAAATAATAACAAATTTACCTGTAAAATAAATCCTAACCTAAGATATAATTAAACCTAACACTACCCTATCAATAAAATAATTAAATAAACTACCTACAATTACCTACAATTAACCTAACACTACACTATCAATAAATTAATTAAACACAATTCCTACAAATAAATACAATTAAATAAACTAGCTAAAGTACAAAAAATAAAAAAGAACTAAGTTACAGAAAATAAAAAAATATTTACAAACATAAGAAAAATATTACAACAATTTTAAACTAATTACACCTACTCTAAGCCCCCTAATAAAATAACAAAGCCCCCCAAAATAAAAAATTCCCTACCATATTCTAAATTAAAAAAGTTACAAGCTCTTTTACCTTACCAGCCCTGAACAGGGCCCTTTGCGGGGCATGCCCCAAGAAGTTCAGCTCTTTTGCCTGTAAAAAAAAACATACAATACCCCCCCCCAACATTACAACCCACCACCCACATACCCCTAATCTAACCCAAACCCCCCCTTAAATAAACCTAACACTAATCCCCTGAAGATCTTCCTACCTTGTCTTCACCATCCAGGTATCACCGATCCGTCCTGGCTCCAAGATCTTCATCCAACCCAAGCGGGGGTTGGCGATCCATAATCCGGTGCTGAAGAGGTCCAGAAGAGGCTCCAAAGTCTTCCTCCTATCCGGCAAGAAGAGGACATCCGGACCGGCAAACATCTTCTCCAAGCGGCATCTTCGATCTTCTTCCATCCGGAGCGAAGCGGCAGGATCCTGAAGACCTCCAGCGCGGAACATCCATCCGGACCGACGACTGAACGACGAATGACTGTTCCTTTAAGGGACGTCATCCAAGATGGCGTCCCTCGAATTCCGATTGGCTGATAGGATTCTATCAGCCAATCGGAATTAAGGTAGGAATTTTCTGATTGGCTGATGGAATCAGCCAATCAGAATCTAGTTCAATCCGATTGGCCGATCCAATCAGCCAATCAGATTGAGCTCGCATTCTATTGGCTGATCGGAACAGCCAATAGAATGCTAGCTCAATCTGATTGGCTGATTGGATCAGCCAATCGGATTGAACTTGATTCTGATTGGCTGATTCCATCAGCCAATCAGAAAATTCCTACCTTAATTCCGATTGGCTGATAGAATCCTATCAGCCAATCGGAATTCGAGGGACGCCATCTTGGATGACGTCCCTTAAAGGAACAGTCATTCGTCGTTCAGTCGTCGGTCCGAATGGATGTTCCGCGCTGGAGGTCTTCAGGATCCTGCCGCTTCGCTCCGGATGGAAGACCATAGAAGATGCCGCCTGGATGATGACTTCAATCGGATGGAAGATCCTCTTCTGCCCCGCTTGGATGAAGACTTTGACCGGATCATGGACCTCTTCAGCCCCCGCTTGGGCTTGGATCAGGACATCGGAGGAGCTCTTCAGGACGGATCGGTGAACCTGGTATGGTGAAGACAAGGTAGGAAGATCTTCAGGGGCTTAGTGTTAGGTTTATTTAAGGGGGGTTTGGGTTAGATTAGGGGTATGTGGGTGGTGGGTTGTAATGTTGGGGGGGGGGGTATTGTATTTATTCTTTTACAGGCAAAAGAGCTGAAATTCTTGGGGCATGCCCCGCAAAGGGCCCTGTTCAGGGCTGGTAAGGTAAAAGAGCTTGTAACTTTTTTAATTTAGAATAGGGTAGGGAATTTTTTATTTTGGGGGGCTTTGTTATTTTATTAGGGGGCTTAGAGTAGGTATAATTAGTTTAAAATTGTTGTAATATTTTTCTTATGTTTGTAAATATTTTTTTATTTTCTGTAACTTAGTTCTTTTTTATTTTTTGTACTTTAGCTAGTTTATTTAATTGTATTTATTTGTAGGAATTGTGTTTAATTAATTTATTGATAGTGTAGTGTTAGGTTAATTGTAGGTAATTGTAGGTAGTTTATTTAATTATTTTATTGATAGGGTAGTGTTAGGTTTAATTATATCTTAGGTTAGGATTTATTTTACAGGTAAATTTGTTATTATTTTAACTAGGTAACTATTAAATAGTTCTTAACTATTTAATAGCTATTGTACCTGGTTAAAATAATTACAAAGTTGCCTGTAAAATAAATATTAATCCTAAAATAGCTATAATATAATTATAATTTATATTGTAGCTATATTAGGATTTATTTTACAGGTAAGTATTTAGCTTTAAATAGGAATCATTTATTTAATAAGAGTTAATTTATTTCGTTAGATGTAAATTATATTTAACTTAAGGGGGGTGTTAGTGTTAGGGTTAGACTTAGCTTTAGGGGTTAATCCATTTATTAGAATAGCGGTGAGCTCCGGTTGGCAGATTAGGGGTTAATAATTGAAGTTAGGTGTCGGCGATGTTAGGGAGGGCAGATTAGGGGTTAATACTATTTATGATAGGGTTAGTGAGGCGGGTTAGGGGTTCATAACTTTATTATAGTAGCGCTCAGGTCCGCTCGGCAGATTAGGAGTTAATAAGTGTAGGCAGGTGTCGGCGACGTTGAGGGGGGCAGATTAGGGGTTAATAAATATAATATAGGGGTCGGCGATGTTAGGGGCAGCAGATTAGGGGTACATAAGGATAACTTAGGTGGCGGCGGTTTACGGAGCGGCAGATTAGGGGTTAAAAAAAATATGTAGGGGTCAGCGATAGCGGGGGCGGCAGATTAGGGGTTAATAAGTGTAAGGTTAGGGGTGTTTAGACTCGGGGTACATGTTAGAGTGTTAGGTGCAGACGTAGGAAGTGTTCCCCCATAGGAAACAATGGGGCTGCGTTAGGAGCTGAACGCTGCTTTTTTGCAGGTGTTAGGTTTTTTTTCAGCTCAAACAGCCCCATTGTTTCCTATGGGGGAATCGTGCACGAGCACGTTTTTGAGGCCGGCCGCGTCCGTAAGCAACTCTGGTATCGAGAGTTGCATTTGCGGTAAAAATGCTCTACGCTCCTTTTTTGGAGCCTAACGCAGCATTTGTTTGAACTCTCGATACCAGAGTTAATTTTATGGTGAGGCCAGAAAAAAGCCCGCGGAGCGTTAACAGCCCTTTTACCGCCGAACTCCAAATCTAGGCCTTAGAGAGCAGATGTCCTTCAAATCCATTCTCAATATTAAGGAGGTGTTCTCTAATTCTATCCCTCAACATACGTAAGGTCTCACCTAAATATTGTTTTTTACATTTTACATTCAATTAAATAGACTACATTCTTATTAGAACATTTAATTAAATCCCTAAGAGTCTTTCTGTGTTACTGTGGATTTAACACTGGTCTTCTTACAACTATATTTACAGGCTTTACACAATATGCATGGGAAATAACCCTCTATTTTATTTCCTTTTAGATCCACTTCTGCAGGTCCGGATGTCCTCTTCTGCCCCATCGGATGACCACTGGTGCCCAGCTGGGTGAAGACGGCTCAAGGTAGGGTGATCTGCAATGGGGTAGTGTTAGGTTATTTTAAGGGGGATTGGGTGGGTTTTAGAGTAGGGGTGTGTGGGTGGTGGGTTGTAATGTTGTAATGTTGGGGGATATTGTATTTCTTTTTTTACTGGTAAAAGAGCTGATTACTTTGTGGCAATGCCCTGCAAAAAGCCCTTTTAAGGGCTGGTAAAAGAGCTGACTACTTTGGGGCAATGCCCCACAAAAGGCCCTTTTAAGGGCTATTTGTAATTAAGTATAGAGTAGGGAATTTTATTATTTTGGGGGGCTTTTTTATTTTATTAGGGGGATTAAATTAGGTGTAATTAGTTTAAAATATTGTAATTTCTTTTTTATTTTCTGTAATTTAGTGTTTTTTCCGTAATTTAGTTTATTTAATTTAATTGTATTTAATTGTAGGTAGTTTAGGTAATTAATTTAATTATAGAGTAGTGTTAGGTGTAATTTTTTCTTAGGTTAGGGTTTATTTTACAGGTACTTTTGTATTTATTTTAGCTAGTTAGCTATTAAATAGTTAATAACTATTTAATAACTATTGTGCCTAGTTAAAATAAATACAAACTTGCCTGTAAAATAAAAATAAATCCTAAAATAGCTACAATGTAACTATTAGTTATATTGTAGCTATATTAGGGTTTATTTTATAGGTAATTATTTAGTTTTAAATAGGAATAATTTATTTAATTATAGTAATTTTATTTTGATTTATTAAAAATAGATTTAAGTTAGGGGGATGTTGGGGTTAGACTTAGGTTTAGGGGTTAATGCATTTAATTTAGTAGTGGCGACAATGGGGGTGGCAGATTAGGGGTTAATAATTGCAGGTAGGTGGCGGCGATGTTAGGGACAGCAGATTAGGGGTTAATAACAAAGTGTTTGCGAGGCGGTAGTGCGGCGGTTTAGGGGTTAATACATTTATTATAGTGGCGGCGATGTCCGATCGGCAGATTAGGGGTTAATAATTGTAGGTAGGTGGCGGCGATGTGTGGGGCAGCAGATTAGGGGTTAAGAAATATAATATAGGTGTCGGCGATGTTAGGGGCAGCAGATTAGGGGTTCATAGGTATAATGTAGGTGGCGGCGATGTCCGGTCGGTAGATTAGGGGTTAAATAATTTTATTATAGTGTTTGCAATGTGGGGGGACCTTGGTTTAGGGATTAATAGGTAGTTTATGGGTGTTAGTGTACTTCTAAGCACTTTAGTTAAGAGCTTTATGTTCTGATTAAGAAATTAGTGGTAGTCACCCACTGCAGTGCTTAACCGGGAGGGCCGAGCCAACTAACGAAATGGCCGGACGTGTTTCTACATAGCTCCTGGCCTCATGATCTAACTTTTGAGGATTAATCTACATATACCTTTTCAAAAAACCTGATTAAAAGATCCAGGATATTTTACATCCACATAATGTCCAGGACGGGTTGAGCACTCATCTCGGAGATAAACTAACAGCCTATATGTTACCATGCGGTGAAGGCCATCACTGTACTGCTTAGAGGCTTCCCTCTACCTAATATATAACAGCTACAGGACTGCCGCTTAATCTCCCCTGGAGATACTGGGTCAAGTTGACAATTTACATTGAAAAATACCACATCCCTCTTTTCATTTTATTTTTTCCTCCTCATACTACAGAAGAATGGATATGATAGAGAAATGGGAGGAATCTGTCCTCCAGTCGTTCCACCGCCATTTCTCAGAGCTTAGACAGTGCCTCTCTATGGTCTTGCTGGATGTTCAACAGAGCCTCCCCATTTCAGAGTTTAACACCGAACGCAATCAAGCTCAGGGACATGACATCGTGAAGCCAGTGACCGGAGCTCAAGAGAATGCCGATCTCATTTACACACAGAGATCTATTGACACCCATCATCCCACTAACTCTTCAATCGAGAGCAACAGGTATGGCTCAGCTGTTACCAGTCTGGTTTGTTTGATTGACCCCATGCAGCCACAGCTCAGGTTTGAAACTCCTGCTTTTAGGGATACCAGGTGGGATCCACCGATCATTTTTGCAACTGACAGCCAGAACACAGGAGTTATCGGCGCTGCCGGACATATCTCAGGACATCAGAATACCTGCTCGCTGTATAACAACACAGCTTATGGAAAAAGCTCATCAGTGGCTCCTTCGCTCTTGAAACTCAGAACTTGTGTGGGATAAATTTATATTAGCAGTCCGGCCATCTCTTTTACCCAATCCTAGCTTGTATGTAGCAGGATATATGGGTACAGAGGTCATATAAGAAAATTATACCAAGCAATATCTTCATAGTTGATGTTTGAAACTTAATTATGTTTGCTTTGCACAAAGGTTTATATTTCTGTCATTAACTCTTAATCTAAAACTTTATACTGGTGTGGTGTTGTGGGGTACAGAGGTCATATAAGAAAATTATACCAAGCAATATATTCATAGTTGATGTTTGAAACTTAATTATGTTTGCTTCATACACAGGTTTATATTTCTTTTATTAACTCTTAATCTAAAACTTTATACTGGTGTGGTGTTGAGGACCACTTTCAAAAATGTTCACTAGAAACGGATTGGTTTTAATTCTCATGCACCCAAATGCTATGTTTAGCTCACTTACTGTAGGAGGGGTTAAGGGTACTCGGTAATCAAGCTTGTCTTCCTCTCACCTTCATATAGTCTTATAAATGACTTAGCACTTCCAATATACAGCTGGCTATTTTACTGGTTATCAGCAGCCCTTATAGTTACATATACTTTTCCACTTGGTTACTGTGCTGAGGATACTAACTTAATATAAAACATGTTACCTTAATGATAATTACATATCCTAATAGCAATGCTACAAAATCTTCCTCTAGGACTATACTTTGCACTGAGTTATGTGAACTTTCCACTGCTACATCTTCATGCACATTATGTTGTGAATCTCAGTTATAGGCTATTAATATCTATAAGACCCCCACATATTCATAATTAGGGAGCCTTCTGACTTAGTTTCCTTTTTGAGATCAGGCATGTTGAGCTTGTCAGAATGCCATACTGGTCTACTTTTGTACATGTGCATTCTGTGCCTTACTCCACTTAGTTTTTAGATTGCATATGTGAAGTGTATTCTTTCACCGCTTCACTAACTTTCTTATGGCCAAGTATTGTGCTCAAGCATTTACATTAAGCAACATAGCTCCCACAATATTCTATATATATATAAATACTATCTGAACTATCCCTGGTGGAGCATTTCACACCAAGTAACACACAGTTTATATTGACTTACTACCCATATACATAATTACCTCAGGAAGTCCCTACATACGTTTTGTACCTAATATTCCTAAGGATCCAAAAAACCCTTCCAGATTTCCACTATAACAGACTCCGCCCCCCTCCCCTCCTCTCCCCTCTCTCAACTAGAGCGGCTCTGGCCCGCTGAACTTCCCTCCCCCCAAGTAAAACCATCATATGAACCCCCTTTTTACTTCAATTCACTCAGAATAGATACATCACTTCACGGTTTTTATAGTAATATGGGGGTTCATTCTTATTCTCATTGAGCCAATGGTTATAAAAAGAGGTTACATTGATATATGTTCCAGTTTCTCATTACTCTCACGCACAAGTCTTTCCCACTCACTCTCAGTCCCATATATCATACATCTCATTATCCACATCTCAGAAATTCTTTCATAACCTTTGACAGAAAGAAACTATATTCACCTTAGTGAAAGAGTGAGTTTGTGTTGTTAAAGCCCTCATCAGCACATACCGAGTAGACATGGCATCTATAATTGTAGTATTTCTATCTTCATGTCTTAGACCAAACCGATTTTTTATATGTTTTTTGTTTTTTTTATTATATAGGAATTGTAAAGATGTTCTTTTCAAGATTGATATGTATCTGGACATATTTTCTGTATTGCAGTTATTATTCTTTACCTCAATAAAAAAATATTATTCAAAAAAAAAAAAGAAAAAAAAAAGAGCTTTATATTCTGGCGTTAGCCCATAAAACTCTTAACTACTGACTTTTATATGAGGTAGGAGTCTTGGCGGTAGAGGCTGTACCGCTCACTTCTTCCAAGACTTGTAATACCAGCATTAGGAAAATCCCATTAAATAGATAGGATACGCAATTGACGTAAAGGGATTAGCGGTATGGAAAAAGTCGCGGAAGAAAAGTGAGCGGTACACCTGTACCTGCCAAACTTGTAATAGAAGCAGGTGTTAAAAAGCAACGTTAGGACCCCTTAACGTGGCTTTTTATGGCTAACGCCAAACTCGTAATCTAGCCGATAGTTTTTAAGTTCCTTGCTTTCTTAGAGACTATTCTTGGTTTGTCTGTAAGGGATTCCCCTATAAATGGGTCTCTTTGCAACAGATACCAATGTTTGTTTAGGTCAGTCCTTAATTTATTATGATTAATATTAAAATCAGTAATAAATTATATGTCTAGTAAATCTTCTTGGTGTTCTTTTAAAAATTTTCCCTGTAAAAGTTAATTTTGAGTTTTTTCTTTAGCTTTAATTTTAGCTGTTCTTATAAGATCCATGTCATATCCTCCCTTTTTAAACTTCCCCTCTAAAATAGTTGCTTGTTGTTTAAAATCCTCTAATTCACTACATTTTTTTTCTAATTCTTAATAACTAGTTCTTAGGTATGTTCTCTAGTATTTTTTTATAGTGGCAACTCTTATCATGGATAAAATTATTTGAATCCACTTCTTTAAAATGAGTTTTAGTAATAATCTTCTCATTATTAGCTGTTATATCTACATCTAGGAAATTAATATTAGTTCTACTTTTTACATAAGTTAAATCGATACCAAATCCATTATTTTTAAAATCTTCTATAAAAATGTCTAAAAGTTCTTCATCTCCCTTCCAAATTATGATAATTTCATCTATGAAATGGCAGTAGAGCACCAAGTTTGCCTCCCAGCTGGATCCATGTTTTATTTTCTCTTCAATATATCCCATAAATAAATTTGCATAGCTGGGGGCAAACTTGGTGCCCATCGCCGTTCCCTTAATTTGTAAGTAAAATTGATTATTGAAGTTAAAATAGTTATTATTTAATATAAAAGAAATGTTTTCCAATAACATTTCAATCTGTTCAATTTGTATTTCACCACTTTTATTTAAAAAAATATTCCACTGCCTGTAGTCCTAGAGAATGTTGGATGTTGGTGTACAATGAGCACACATCACAGGTTACAAAAAATAAGTCTTTACCCCATTGTATATTTTTCAATACTTTTAATAACTCAGTAGAGTCTTTTAGATAAGATGGAAGTTGAAACACATAATGTTGTAGGTAATTGGTCTACAAATTCAGAAAGATTTTATGTAATTGATTGAATACCGGAGATAATAGATCTACCCGGGGGATTTGACAGGGATTTATGAAATTTGGGCAAGTAATAGAAGATTGGAGTTCTTGGGAATTGAACTTTTAAAAAAACATATTCTTTACCATTTATAATTCCTATATTTTACGCTCTATTTAATAAATTGGATAATTCTTTAGATTGTTGTGTTATAGGGTTATATTTTATTATCGTGTAAGTTTCTATATCATTTAATAATATATTTGCCTCTTTAATATAATCTCCTGTGTTTAATATAACAATCCCCCCCCCCCCTTATCCGCCTGCCTAATTATAATTTTGGGGTTATTTTGTAATTCTCTTAAAGTGTCATTTTCCTTTTTCGTCAAATTATATGTCATTTTATCTAAGTTCATATCTTCAATATCTTTTTTAACTGCTTTCTCAAACATTTCTATGTTCTTTCCTTTTTCATTGGTAGGAAAAAAATTTGATTTTGGTTTTAAACTTGTATGATGAAAACCTTTCTTGTCATTTATTACTTCACGTTCAATGGGATTCTTTGTAAAAAACCTTTTAAGGGTTACATTTCGAATAAATCTATTCTCATTAATTAAGGTGTTAAATTTATTTAGTTTATTCGCGGGAGCAAATGTTAAGCCTTTCTGTAGCACTTTGTATTGATGGTTATTTAGTTCTATGGAGCTCAAATTAAAGATTCCTTGTTTATCTACCTCATTCGTTTCTGGTTCTCTCTTTCCTCCTCTACCTTTAGGTTCCTCTCTTTCTCTTTTGTTCTGTTTTAATCTTTCTATTCGTCTCTGGTCCTCTTCTAAAAAAGAAGCAGAGGTACCTTGTTTAGGGCTGGCTGTATCTGTTCTTAAATCTTGATCCCTTAATGATTCAAATCTATTATAACTTGACCAATTTTGTTCTTTCTGTCTCCAATTATCCTCTCTAACCCTCCAGTTCTGTCTATTATAATTTGTTAAATAATTTTTAGGATTATCAGTTCTAATTGGCTCATTTCTCTGATATGATTGATAAGTATGATTTTTGGTAATTTTCCCATTATTCCAGTTTCTTTGTTTTTTTTATATCTGCTTTGTAATTTTCATTCATAGATCTATAATCTTGTTGTTTATCATAGTGATACTGTCTATTATAATTTCGTTCCTTCATTTTATTATAATCTCCATAAGTAATCAGATCTCTATTGCTATTATTGCTTACTTTATTTCTCTCTATGTTTTTCTTTTTATTACTTTTTTTAGAGAAAATTTTCCATTTTTGTTCTACTACTATTGCTGGTTTAGTATTTTCAGCCAAAATCTCTATTGTTTGATTTTCAGTATTTATATCTTTAGTATTATAATCAGCTAAATCTCTATTCATTTTTCTGAATTTGATATCAATAGTTTCTTTCTTGATATCTTTTAAATTATAAATTATATTAGTCTGTATAGTTTTATATTCAGTTTCTGAATTCCAATGTGCTAGATAATTACTTAAATGTTCAATTTTTTCTCCAAACTCTCTTAGACTTTTTTCATTAAATTGACAGAAGATCACTTAAGGTGTCAAACCATTCCTTTTGGAGGTGCTCTTGTAATTGAAACATACAATCCTTTAATAATCTTAGACCCCTAGGTACAACATTTGAATTTATATATTTCTGTAGGAAGCTAACTTCTAATTTTTGTTTCATCTATTTAACTAATATTTTCTCTAAATTATCACAGAGTTCTAACAGATTTCCTGTAGGAACCTGATTCATAGGTTCAGTAGGATTTTCCAAGTTTTCAATTTCTGTAAATAGATCTTATCTTACTTTAAAAAGATCCATATTTCTAAAGCTTAAGGGTTGGGGAAATAGTTTAAAAATACAACAGAGGGAGTACCCAAACGGTAGTTAATGCAACTCTTTAAGAGTGATATTTCCCAAAAAATCACACTAAACAATACTAAAAATACAAAAGATAAGAGTGCGCTCACAAAGCTCTACCATTAGTTGATGATAATAACTGGTAACACTATAGTACCTACACTATGGCCATAATGGTATGTTTCAAAATGGTAATAGTTAATTATATCACCAAAGTTCTAATAAATATACGTATACAATAGTCAATGTAAAAGTTAATTTATTAATTAATAATTTCTTAAAACCAAAACAGTATTATTTAAAATAAGGTGCACCTTATAAGCATTCATAAACAATTATAGACATGAACATAATCTTGAATTCATAACCTTTGTTAAAAATTGGTAAGGCTGCTCATAAAAGACTTGCTGTACAGATTTCTTATCGTTCCAAAATGAGTTTTACGTGCTTGAAATTGTATCCAAACTTTGCAACAATATTTATCCAAACTTGCAAAATATTATTCAGGCTTACAAGGTGTTAAGCAGGCAGAGTACATATAATAGACGTCTTTCAGAGTGGTAAAATCATCCACTGCTTATCATGGGTTTACACTTCAAGGTTTTTTTTTTAGTGCAAATATTGTTTTACTGTCACAAATGATTTAGCGTTAATACATTAGAAGCCCAGATGGGTGACTCACCAGAATACGAAAAATAGAAATTTTTTACTATCTTTCTCTGACCGTGTTCCTTCCTCTCACAAGGATAAGGCGTTCAGCTAGCCGTTTACTGAGACTATGACGTGTCTCCTTCACGTGTTGAGCTGATCCGCCAATCAACAGGTCAGATTACCGGTGTTAGGATTTCAAACCAGGGATCCATTTAGATCAAACTCCGCTCAAATCTGTGTGTCCGTGAAAACTTTGCACAATACTGTAGTCTATGGACATCCAAAGGGTTTCAGGCTGTATGTTTATGTACACAGAGTGTCCCTTCTGTGGTTGCCACTCTGGTGGCAGTTTGCAGGTATAAGTTAAATAATGCCCATAAAAAGCTGGCCAGCTTCCACAGGTCTGATCATCTATGCGTTTCAGCTCGAAAGCTTTTGTCAAGACTAGCCTGTAAGCTTCCCATCATGCCTTTTTTTTCTTTTTTTTCAAAGAGCTTTATTTAAGTAAATCAAAATATACAAACTTAGCACAAGGCCCATTATATCTCCGAAAATATGTACACAACATAGTTAATAATATCCAACATTATCATCTGACACAAGGCATCCACCAACCCTTTCATAGAACAATTACTTCCCCGACATCTTTTATTGTCCATATTTGTAAGAGGCTAACCTGGTCACTCTTGGACCAGGGAATGATTGATCCTGATGCCGGAGCCGGCAAGTGGGAGTGGGGGGGGGGCGTAGGGTGTCTAGAGAACATCTCATCTATGTTGAGAAATATTATCATATCTATATAAACTTGAAAACTAAGTAATCAACTTAAACGAGCGGGTAATGCTGCAGTATATGGTGTTTTTACTATTCTACAATTGTAACTGTAACCCCAGTAGTCATGTGGTAAATTAGGTGTGGTAGTAAGCTATCTGCATGTGGAAATCTATCAGTGATTCCTTGTAAAAATAATCTTTTTTCCCGGTAATAGGAGGTGCATAGGTGTTTAGGTATTATGGTTATCATGTATCTTTGCTTGCATTCCATCTCATTGTCATGTATTCATGCTTCTCTATCTCACCCACCCTGAGATAATGATATCTCTCTAATATGAGCAGGTTCTCTACCTGTGTTTTCCAGGATAAAATGTCTGGTACCTCAAGGGATTTCCATTTTTGTGGTATCATCATCTTGGCACTATTAATCATGACGAAAAGAAGCAATTGTTTTATTTTGTCTCTGGTATGTGGTAGATTATGGAATAGTAAAAGCCCTGGGTCGCTTCAAATGTTTGTTCCCAGAGTTTTGTTAATGTGTGAGACTACGGCCCCAATTTATCAAAGGTCTTGCGGACCTGATCCGAAACTGTGGATCAGGTCCGCAAGACCTCGCTAAATGCGGAGAGCAATTTAGCGAGGTCTGGTGCAACGCTGGTGGTGCAACGCTGCCCCCTGCTGACTCGCTGCCAATCGGCCGCCAGCAGGGAGGTGTCAATCAACCTGATCGTATTTGATCGGGTTGATTTCCGGCGATTCCTGTCCACCTGCTCAGTGCAGGCGGACAGGGTTATGGAGCAGTGGTCTTTAGTACAGAGCTTGATAAATGGGCCTGTACGCCTCTCCAGAATGTGCCCAGCTTGTCGCATCCCCACCATATGTGTAGCATATCTGCTGTCTCTCCTCACCCTCTCCAGCAGTGATTGCTGGCATGCCTGTAAATCTTTTGGAGGCGTACCGGTGTGAGATACCAGCGTGCCAAAAATTTATAATTCATTTCTTGAATTTTAGCAGATACTGAGGCCTTTTTATGGTTTTGAAATATCTTTAACCAGTCCTTTGGAGTAATATTGAGGCCCAATTCTCTGGGCCATTTATAGCAGTAGGTAGAGAGAATGTCTGTTGTGTGGTCTGTGAGGATCTTGTACAATGTTGAAATAGTGTAATGTGGGTAGTGCTGCAGGACACACAGAGTCTCAAAGGTTGTCACCCGGCGTGTCATATTTTGTTTTTGCTTGTGTGTGTTAAGAAAGTGAGTAAGTTGTGTTTGCACAAACCATGACATTGGGACTTTGCCCATCGCGTATTTTAGTTCTTGATGCAAGAAAAGTTTCCCTTCTGGTGCAATGAACTTTAGCATGTATTCTCTTAGTGGTGGAGGGCCTGACGCTTCCAACTTAATTTTGGTTATGAATGATAGTTCTGGGTTGTTAATAAGGGGAGTTAAAGGAGCAGGTCTTGTTGTAATGTGTGTGGTTGTGTTTACTACAGTATCCCATTGGAGAAGAAGTTCATACATCAGTGGGAAATCCTTAATTATGTTTGGTCTATGTATAGGGTTTAGCCAAGCTATGCCTCCCACGTTGTCAGTCTGTAATATTTCCCTGTCTAGTTGGACCCATTGTTTGTTATTTGAATTGTGACTCCAATCTATTATTCTCTGTAACAAAGTTTCTATTCTATATCTTTGTATGTATGTCCCAACCCCCACTCTTTCTCTTGTCAAATATTTTTCCTAGGTACTCTGGGTTTGACTCCATTCCAAATTAACTTATCAATATTGCCCTGTAGCTGGCTTAAGTATTCTTTGGGAAGGGCTATGGGCAATGTCTGGAAGATATATAGAATACGAGGGGAATGTTCATCTTTATCACATGAACTCTCCCCAGCCAAGACAATGGTTTATTTTTCCAACCAGAAAGGTCATTAACTATATGTTTTAACAGTTGGTGGTAATTTGCTTTGAGTAAATCTTGAGGTTTACTGGTCAAACGTATACCTAGATATTTCAAATGGTTTTGCTGTATGCGAAGAGGGCTGAAAGTTTTTATTTTATCTATGAAATGAGTTGGGGCACTTATATTTAATAACTCAGATTTATTTAGGTTGAAGTGAAAGTTTGACACTTTACCGTATTCTGTGAATGTTTTTAAAAGGGCCAGTATTGATATATCAAGGTCTGAGAGTGTAAGCAGTATGTCATCCGTGTACATTGCTAATTTGTATTCACTTGATTGTGTTCAGATGCCTCTAATGCTAGGGTCTGCCCTGATTTTACATACTAATACCTCAATTGATATGGCAAATAAGATGGGCAACAGGGGACACCCCTGTCTCGTTCCATTTCTTATATTGAATGAGCCAGAGAGGACTGCATTGGTTTTAACCTTAGCTGTTGGATTCGAGTATAGCGAAAATATTTTCTTTATGAAATTGGTGCCAATATTCATGCCCTGCAGAGTTGCCCTGAGAAAATCCCAGTCAACCCTGTCAAAGGCTTTTTCAGCATCTGTCGATATCAAAGACATGTCTTGATGGGTATTCCGCTCTACAGTTATGAGTTGCAATGCTTTCAGTGTGTTTTCCCTTGCTTCCCTGCCTAGGACAAATCTCATTGGTCAGAGGCTATTAATTGAGGGTTCAAGGGATTCAATCTATCCGCTATATTTCTGGCGAATATCTTGATATCCGTGTTTAATAAGGAAAAGGGTCTATAGCTTTTGGGAATGTCTGGAGGTTTGCCCGGGTTTTGGGAGGATAGTGATATGAGCCTCCAGCATTGATCCAGGAAATCCATCTGACTTCTCAAGGAAGTCAAATAGACATGCCAGTTTAGGGGCAAGAATATGAGCAAATGTTTTTATAGTATCCAGTACTGAAGCCGTCTGGACCTGGACTTTTTCCTGTGGGCAGTGATTTGATGCCTGTCTTTATTTCTGTCACACTAATTGGTAAGTCAAGTTTTTGCACTTGGGCATCGTCTAGCTTGGGTAAAGTTATCTGATCTAAATAGTTCACTATAGCTCTATGCTTGTGTTCTATAGTGTCTTCATTCTTCTTGTCCGCTGTGATGTTATATAAAGAGGAGTAGTATAAATGAAACTCCTATGCAACAGACACACAGTCATGTTTAGTCTGCCCTCATTTTGCTTTAATGTGATGTACATGTGTCTTAAGTCTTTTGAGTTTAAGTGATCTGGCTAGCAACTTGCCTGCCTTGTTTCCTTGGTCATAATATTTCTGTTGGAGGAGTAAGGCCCTTTTCTGCTGTTCCTGTTGAATGAAGGAATGTATTTAGTTCTTTCCTTGTTAGTGTGAGGCGTGTGTTTATATCTAAATTTTTTGGGTTTTTTACATGAGAGTGTTCCAGTTGTTTATTTTTTTTTTTGAAAGGAAGTCTTACTTAAGTCTGTTCTGTGTGACTATGTTTGCCTTGTGTTTTAGTATTTCCCCCTGTAAAACACATTTGTGTGCTTCCCAGATTGTTGACCATATCATGTCTGCTGTGGTATTTATTTGAAAATATTCATTTAGGGTTTTCACTAAACTAGAGCTAACTAATGGGTTGCTTAATATCCCATCATGCTTTTATACCTACTTTCTTAAAGTGGCAGATTTCATTTATTCTGAACTTTGAGTTTTTTTTATATTAAACTTCTAATTTCAAGCACACTCCTTTATGGAATTCTTGCTTAATATATAAAACAGACAGTTATTACATACAATGTCTCCAAAATTTCCCTACAGAATGTTTATAATCAAAATACCATCAAGTTAGAAGTGTATTTTCAAAAAATATAAATATCTCATATATGCACATATATGTATGGAAATTTCATTTTATGGACCAAGATAATATTCAATATGAACTACACTAACAAACTTTCTATATAAAACATTTTTTAAAGAATGTTCTGAAAAATATAATTTTGAAATATAATTTTAAAAATATATAAGTACATAGTTAAAAAAACAATTATATATAAAATATATATTTTCTTTTAAAAACTTTTTTATATTACATTTCTAGACAATTTCTTCCCACACCATTTCATAAAATTCTATATCTAAAATATTAAAAATATTAAAAATAAATGAATCTCCATAGATATATCTAAAACTAAATGGATAGGGAAATTAGATTGATATATACATTTATATAAACAGATTAAAATCTAGTTCAGCATTTAATCCTAGGGGGTCTAAGGTTAAAATTATAAATTAGTTAAGCTTCTATTTTTAACAATCTTTTATTTAAATCACCCCCTCTCCAATCCTGTGTAATTTTCCTTAGACCCCAGTATTTTAATCCTTTAGGATTTTGATTGTGTTTTTCTTTAAAGTGCTTAGAGAGCAGATGTCCTTCAAATCCATTCTCAATATTAAGGAGGTGTTCTCTAATTCTATCCCTCAACATACGTGAGGTCTCACCTAAATATTGTTTTTTACATGGACATTCAATTAAATAGACTACATTCTTATCATAACATTTAATTAAATCCCTAATTTTATAGTCTTCCTGTGTTACTGTGGATTTAACACTGGTCTTCTTACAACTATATTTACAGGCTTTACACGATATGTATGGGAAATAACCCTCTATTTTATTTCCTTTTAGATCCACATCAATAAAATACATTTTTTCTAGGTTTAAAAGTGCTTGGTGTTAATATAGTTTTTAAGTCCCTTGTATTCTTATAGACTATTCTTGGTTTGTCAGTAAGGGGTTCTCCTATAAATGGGTCTCTTTGCAACAGATGGCAATGTTTGTTTAGGACAGTCCTCAATTTATTATAATTGATATTAAAATCAGTAATAAATGGTATGTCTAGTAAATCTTCTTGTAAAAGTTAATTTTGGGTTTTTCTTTAGCTTTAATATTAGCTGTTCTTATAAGATCCATGTCATATCCTCTCTTTTTAAACTTTGCCTCTAAAATAGTTGCTTGTTGTTTAAAATCCTCTAATTCACTACAATTTTTTCTAATTCTTAAAAACTGGTTCTTAGGTATGTTCTCTAGTCATTTTTCATAGTGGCAACTCTTATTATGGATAAAATTATTTGAATCCACTTCTTTAAAATGAGTTTTAGTAATAATCTTCTCATTATATTATATATCTACATCTAGGAAATTAATATTAGTTCTACTTTTTACATAAGTTAAATCGATACGAAATCCATTATTTTTAAAATCTTCTATAAAAATGTCTAAAAGTTCTTCATCTACCTTCCAAATTATGATAATATCATATATGAAACGGCGGTAGAGCACCAAGTTTGCCTCCCAGCTGGATCCATGTATTATTTTCTCTTCAATATATCCCATAAATAAATTTGCATAGCTGGGGGCAAGCTTGATTATTGAAGTTAAAATAGTTATTATTTAATATACAATAAATGCTTTCCAATAAAAATTCAATCATTTTGTAAACCTTTCAAAGCTGATCTTTCCACTGTAGAAAGAATATCATTGTATTTCGTTATGAGACTATTTGTCCCTCTTTCATACATTGTATCTAGTTCTTCTACAATTAATTGATTAAAAATGGGCGAAGATTTTTGTTGTTGTTGAAATCACTGTTTTGCATAACAATGGAATCATGGACACTTAAATTTAGTAGCTCCTCCATCTCTGTATTATGTTCAGAATGTAAAGAATCCTCCATCAATAGACTATTTAAAGAACCAATGGTTTTACAATCCTCAAAATTATTTAAAACCAACTGCTTATCAGTTTGTTTTTTGGTGTTTAACAGTTCCTTTAAATAGTATCATTTGAGGGTCATTTTTTAAATATATTTTTGTAAGTCCAAATATATTTGAAACTTGTTGGAACGTTATTAGGCTGCAAACTTCAAACCTTTATTTAGGAGACTAGCGGCCAAACTAGTTAGCTCTTTACTGGAGGGATTATTAATGTCCCTTTTTGTCTTTTCTAATTCCCTTTTCTTGGTTTGTACTTTTTTCACCTTTTTTCCTCCCCAGCATCCCCATTTGGTTCCCACTGTCATTTCTTTATTCTCCTCCCCACTTTGGGGATTTCTTTTTCAAAACTCTGAAATTGTTTGACGATGTCATCATAAATTTTCTTCCACTTTTCTTCCTTTTTGTATACATTAATAAATGTTTCTATTTATTTCTTTGATTTCATCTTTAAATTTCTCTAATCATATTTATACTATTATTTTTATATTAGTTTATTAATTTACACATATATATAATTGTCATTGATTTTGCCCTAAATTTATCTTTACTAGTGTATATATATATTACATGCAAGAAAAGAATGTATTTTGTTCATTATTATATGCATATCTAAATTCTGTCTAATTTTCTATATATATATTGGTCCGTACCTGTTTCAGCTTATATGAGTGAAATACAGTGTAGACTACACACATTGATTAAGCAGGGACAAGGTCTCTAAAATGAATTGGATACTTCATAACTGTTTTTGAACAAGATGTACGTAGCGATTGCGCTTGTAATTTCAATAACATTGCACCCATGTAATACGGCAAAACGTTAGCCACGTGATGCATTTGTTGATATCACATGACCAGTCAATTAAGTTTTTATTTATCTGCGTAGGGATTCTTGTTTATAGATATACGCAATTATTTTTGTCCTTCCACTCCTGGATAGAATGCTGATACTACTACAGGGATACACCTTGTGGTTCCATTGAAAGCTCGGCCACTAGCAGGGGGTGTCAATCAACCTGATCAAATTCGATCGGGTTGATTTCCCATGATGTCCATCCGCCTCCCCAAAGCAGGTGGACAGGTTATGGAGCAGTGGTCTTTACACCGCTGCTTCATAACTGGTGATTCTGGCGAGCCTGAGGGCTCACCAGAAACACGGGTCTTCAAGCTCCTTATGGAGCTTATAAATAGGCCCCTATGGCTCCTATTTTTAAGGATGCTATGATTGCTTAATCAAATGTTGTAAATATGAACACAGACAGAGAGATGTTTATATGAGCTGCTCATAGATAACACCTGAGGTGCATTTTAAATATTAATTAACATATCACAGAGACTAAAGCAGTTATGTGCAGTAATAGGAGGCAGGGGAGGCAGAAAAAAGTTTTTAAATCTGATTAATAAAAAAAAATATATGTTTTTTTATTTTTTTGGCCCCACGCCCCCCCAGGTACCCCCCAAAGCACACACCCCCCCCCGCCGACGCCACCCGATGCGATTACCATCACAGTATATTATAAGCAAAAAAATTCAGCATTCATGTTGCGCAATAAGGAGGCAGTGAGCCATTCCGCTGCCCTCCATTGATTGCGCAACCTGGATGCTAAATACTGTTCATAGCTTACTATGAGCTAGTGCCACCCAGTGGTGGCTCACCGGGCCACATACATGCTCTAATAGAGGTGGTTCTTAAACAGGGACACTAACACAGAGACACACTGACACAGACACCAACACAGACACATTTAGACACTAACAGACATAGACACACACAGAAAACACACAGACACATACACACAGTAAGAAAAACACAAAACACTAACACACACAATAGCATATATACAGACACACAGAGACACTAACACAGACACACACTAATATATACACAAAGACAAACACAACGGCACTAGCACACACAGACAAAACTGATACATACACTAAGATGCAAAACAAATTAGAGCAATTCTACATCTAGCTCCAATTGCTACTATATTGATGCAGTCATGGCTCTTTTTCGGAAAAAAATAATAATTAATAAAATAATAATTCCCACACTCCTGGTTCATTAAAGAAAAATGAGGGCTTATGTAAACCTTTTATAATTACACTGTTGAGTTTAATGTTTCATAAAGGCATACAAGTAAGCTGAAGATGTTTGAGTAAAAAAATTCGCTGATATCTTTTTGCTTCCCTTTAAATACAATCGCTTATATTCCAGACTTACGTGCAGGTGAAGTTTTTTACTCCAGGCACTGCAGCCACAAAATAAATAGCGCCCGCCCTGAGTCTACCGGCTGCCACCATTTTTATAAAACAAACAGAAAATAAATGGATCCTCATCCTTACTGAATAGGGTGAACTTAACTGGTTAATGCAAAAGTGTTATTAAAAAAAGTACAAAGTGAAGCTTCTCACTCCCATCTTCCTCTGGCTGTCCACCTGCACTCTGAGTCTAACTGAGAAGTTTGAGAACCACTAGACAACACCAGGAAGAGATTTACCTCCTCTAGCAGGACCTGATCTATCTGCTATACAGAGCTCAAACAGCGCTCAACCAGGTTCATACAAAACAGCCCCCCCCCATGGAACAGAGCAGCCAGCTTGTTCAGCATTGCAGCGACTTTAGGGTCAGACATCAATCTAACTACTGAGTCTGTAGCTCCAGTTAAACAAGCAGGCAGTAGCCCCCAAGCATCTGGGATATTTGCTAGTCGTCCCTTGTCTCTAGCCCTTTTACCTGCTGGCTGCTGATGCTGATCATCTGAGCAAAAGTGTCACGCTCTCTGCCATGTCTGCTTCTTCTTGGTGCCTGCATGTCTTGGTGTATCCTGCCTGCGACGCAGCTGCTTCTTTCCCGCTAAGCAGGAAATTTTTCAGAGCATCGCCATGGTAACCCATGCAACGCTCTGATTTAAAACTGTCAGGAACCAGAGTAGGAGTAACCAGGAGATGAAGGAGGGGGGGGGGAGCTGCGGGGACAGGCGGGCCATGGGTTGGGAGGGCAATAAATAAATAAAAAAAAAGTAAAAAAAAAACAAAAAATTGTGCTGAAACTGGGGAACCCCTTATGGGGGAACTTCCGAGGGCCCGGTTGCGACCGCGAATGGTGCATCACCGGTAGTTCCGCGTCTGGCTCACTTATTTTATAGTAACTTAAATACACTTGACTTGATAATTCTAAAGAATAAAACATTTCCTTTAGATTCCAATGTGCAAGTGTAAATTATACACCCAACATTCTCAGGAGCATAGATAAACCCTTTACAAAACCTATATTACAAAGAAATGCTCAGACGCTTTGTATTTTATTAATTATAATAATACTATTTTATTCATCTAGTATCAAGAAAGGTCTAAACTGTATTTGTTACAGCACAATGTATTAAATGCATCTGATTGGAGGTGTATTTCATGCACTTTTTATGTGAAAAGCATAGAATAAGCCATTGTTCTACAGGGAGTGCAGAATTATTAGGCAAGTTGTATTTTTGAGGATTAATTTTATTATTGAACAACAACCATGTTCTCAATGAACCCAAAAAACTCATTAATATCAAAGCTGAATATTTTTGGAAGTAGTTTTTAGTTTGTTTTTAGTTTTAGCTATTTTAGGGGGATATCTGTGTGTGCAGGTGACTATTACTGTGCATAATTATTAGGCAACTTAACAAAAAACAAATATATACCCATTTCAATTATTTATTTTTACCAGTGAAACCAATATAACATCTCAACATTCACAAATATACATTTCTGACATTCAAAAACAAAACAAAAACAAATCAGTGACCAATATAGCCACCTTTCTTTGCAAGGACACTCAAAAGCCTGCCATCCATGGATTCTGTCAGTGTTTTGATCTGTTCAGCATCAACATTGCGTGCAGCAGCAACTACAGCCTCCCAGACACTGTTCAGAGAGGTGTACTGTTTTCCCTCCTTGTAAATCTCACATTTGATGATGGACCACAGGTTCTCAATGGGGTTCAGATCAGGTGAACAAGGAGGCCATGTCATTAGATTTTCTTCTTTTATACCCTTTCTTGCCAGCCAAGCTGTGGAGTACTTGGACGCGTGTGATGGAGCATTGTCCTGCATGAAAATCATGTTTTTCTTGAAGGATGCAGACTTCTTCCTGTACCACTGCTTGAAGAAGGTGTCTTCCAGAAACTGGCAGTAGGACTGGGAGTTGAGCTTGACTCCATCCTCAACCCGAAAAGGCCCCACAAGCTCATCTTTGATGATACCAGCCCAAACCAGTACTCCACCTCCACCTTGCTGGCGTCTGAGTTGGACTGGAGCTCTCTGCCCTTTACCAATCCAGCCACGGGCCCATCCATGTGGCCCATCAAGACTCACTCTCATTTCATCAGTCCATAAAACCTTAGAAAAATCAGTCTTGAGATATTTCTTGGCCCAGTCTTGACGTTTCAGCTTGTGAGTCTTGTTCAGTGGTGGTCGTCTTTCAGCCTTTCTTACCTTGGCCATGTCTCTGAGTATTGCACACCTTGTGCTTTTGGGCACTCCAGTGATGTTGCAGCTCTGAAATATGACCAAACTGGTGGCAAGTGGCATCTTGGCAGCTGCACGCTTGACTTTTCTCAGTTCATGGGCAGTTATTTTGCACCTTGGTTTTTCCACACGCTTCTTGCGACCCTGTTGACTATTTTGAATGAAACGCTTGATTGTTCGATGATCACGCTTCAGAAGCTTTGCAATTTTAAGAGTGCTGCATCCCTCTGCAAGATATCTCACTATTTTTTACTTTTCTGAGCCTGTCAAGTCCTTCTTTTGACCCATTTTGCCAAAGGAAAGGAAGTTGCCTAATAATTATGCACACCTGATATAGGGTGTTGATGTCATTAGACCACACCCCTTCTCATTACAGAGATGCACATCACCTAATATGCTTAATTGGTAGTAGGCTTTCGAGCCTATACAGCTTGGAGTAAGACAACATGCATAAAGAGGATGATGTGGTCAAAATACTCATTTGCCTAATAATTCTGCACTCCCTGTATTTTTACAGCAAGCTGCCATAGTGCAGTCACATGTGACACAAAGTGGCAGCTTATCACCAAATTCACTATTTTTTATCTTTTTACATTAAAAATCTAATTCCAACTCTTCAAAACAATGCTGATAAATTAAGAAAATGGGCTTCCCTGCCTCTTTCCCTTTCAGGCAGAGTGGCAGCATTTAAGTTGTTTATTCACCCAAAGAGTTTGTATCCCCTTAGGATGCTCCCTCTTGCAATAAAAGCACTTATCATCTTTTTAATATATATGTTGTTGATACATCACTAATACTTATAGATAGATAGATAAATTGATTGATTGCTAGATAGATATATATCTAAATAGTACAAAGAATAACAATGTACAGGGCAGTATGTACAGAGAGACATATAGTACATAGAAAAACAAAGAACAGGGCAGTGCGAACAGAGCCATATAGTACATAAAATAACAAAGCACAGGGTAGTATGTACAGAGAGACATATAGTACATTGACCATTAAAGCACATGGCAGTGTGTACAGGGAGACATATACAGTACATAGAATAACAAAGCACAGGGCATTATGTACAGAGAGACATATTGTACATAGATTAACAAAGCACAGGGCAGTATGTACAGAGAGACATATAGTACATATAATTACAAAGCACAGGGCAGTATGTACAGAGACATATAGTACCTAGAATAACAAAGCACATGGCAGTATGTAGAGAGATAAATATAGTTAAGATAATTAATATAATTACAAAGCACAGGGCAGTATGTACAGACATGTAGTACATAGAATAACAAAGCACAGGGCAGTATGTACAGAGAGACAAAGAGTACCTAGAATAACAAAACACAGAGCAGTATGTAGAGGGACATAGTACAAATAATGAAAAGCACAGGGGTGTGTGCACAAAGAGAAATATAGTGCATAAAATAACAAAGCACTTGGCAATATGTACAGAGATAAATATAGTAAATATAATTACAAAGCACAGGGCAGTATGTACAGAGACATGTAGTACATAGAATAACAAAGCACAGGGGAGTATGTATAGAGTAACAAAGCACAGGGCAGTATGTACAGAGACATATAGTACATAGAGTAAGAAAGCAGAGGGGAGTATGTACAGAGTAACAAAGCACAGGGCAGTATGTACAGAGACATATAGTACATAGAGTAACAAAGCACAGGGGAGTATGTACAGAGTAACAAAGCACAGGGCAGTATGCACAGAGACAGATAGTACATAAAATAACAAAGCACTTGGCAGTATGTACAGAGATAAATATAGTAAATATAATTACAAAGTACAGGGCAGTATGTACAGAGACATGTAGTACATAGAATAACAAAGCACAGGGCAGTATGTACAGAGAGACATTAAGTACAAAGTAACAAACACAGGGCAGTATGTATAGAGTCATATAGTACATAGAGTAACAAAGCACAGGGCAGTATGTACAGAGACATATAGTACATAGAGTAACAAAGCACAGGGGAGTATGTACAGAGACTTTTTCTGGACTTCTAAGAGCTGAAGGTAACATTTCTCCTGCAAAGTATCCCACAATTAATAAATCTACTCTTAGGTAGCCAACAACTTCCTTTTTTAAGAAATATAATACCATCTCTTTGTCATTCGATATTTTGCCTCATAATCTTGGAAAGCCAAAAATCTTAGGGGACTTCAACATCCCCATTGATAACCCATCTACCCCTGCTGCCTCTAAACTTCTCTCACTCACAAACTCCTTTATTCTTTCACAATCCACCCTATTCCCTACTGACCGTGACGGACACTCTCTTGATCTGGTATTCTCCTACCTCTGCTCCCCTTCTGATGTCACCTGTCACCCATTTCCCATCTCAAACCACCATCTGCTCACCTATAATCTCAATGTACAGGCTAAACCTATTTCTACCCCTCGCCTCCGCACCTGTAGAAATCTGCACACTGTGGATCCTCTCCAACTTTCTAACCTTATTCAAAAATGCCTTCCCCACACTTCCACGGTATCCTGCCCTGACCTTGCTACAAACCACTATAACAATACTCTCTTCTCTACACTCGACACCCTTGCTCCTCCACAAATACGCAAAACCCCACGTTGTCAGCTCCAGCCCTGGCACTCTCAGCAAACATGCTATCTACAAAAATGCTCCCGTGTTGCTGAACGTGCCTGGAGGAAATCCCGCTCTGAACAAGATTTCCTACACTATAAGTTCATTCTTTATTCTTACTCCACTGCCCTTCACTTAGCCAAGCAAAACTACTTCTCTTCTCTCATATCTTCTCACTCCTCAAACCCTAAACGTCTTTTCTCCACTTTTAACACTCTCCTCTATCCACCTGCACCACCCCCTCATCTGACTTTAGTGCTCAAGACTTGGAACATTACTTTTTCAACAAAACACTTACCATCAGAAGCAACATCCCACCACAAGACTGCAACCTTTCATTTCCACCCACGGTCACCCCCTCCAACACTCTCAGTACCTTCCCCCCAACCACTGAGAATGAAGTGAGTTCCCTAACATCTTCCTCACACCTCACTACATGCCCCCTTGACCCTATCCCTTCACATCTAATACCCTCTCTGTCCTCTACCCTCACCCCAGCTCTTACTCACATATTCAACCGATCCCTTACTACTGGTTCATTTCCACCATCCTTCAAACAGGCAAAGGTCACCCCCATCCTCAAAAAACTCTCCCTCAACCCAAATTCTCCTGCAAACTACCGCCCCATATCACTACTTCCGCTAGCTTCTAAAGTCCTGGAAAAACTAGTTTTCGATCGCCTAACACACTTCCTATCCTTTAACTCATTGCTTGAACCCCTGCAATCTGGCTTCCATCCCCAACACTCAACTGAGACTGCCCTCACCAAGGTTACTAACGATCTTCTTTCTGCTAAAAACAATGACCACTATTCTATACTTATCTTACTTGACCTGTCTGCTGCCTTTGACACTGTTGGCCATCCCCTCCTCCTACAGACTCTCAGCTCCCTTGGGCTCTGTGACATTGCCCTCTCCTGGATCCACTCTTATCTCTCTAATAGGTCCTTTTCTGTCTCATTTGCTGGTGACTCATCCTCTCCACTGCCTCTGTCTGTTGGAGTACCTCAAGGCTCTGTTCTAGGCCCTCTACTCTTCTCTATTTATACTTCCTCACTGGGTAAACTTATTAGTAGCTATGGCTTCAATTATCACCTCTATGCTGATGATACTCAGATCTACCTATCCACCTCTGCACTCTCTCCTTCTGTCCTTTCCCACATCAGTGGCTGCTTATCTGGCATTTCTTCCTGGATGGCCTCTCACCACCTAAAAATCAACATGTCCAAGACTGAGCTTCTTCTAATCCCCCCAACTAATTCTACTCCAGTTTCTACCTTTACTATAACTGTCGGTGACACCACTATCTCCCCATCACCCCAAGTCCGCTGCCTTGGAGTTACACTCGACTCCAATCTGGCCTTCATACCCCACATCCAATCGCTCTGTTCATCCTGTTGCAACCACCTATGCAATATCTCCAAAATTTGTCCTTTTCTGAGTGCTGAAACTACTAAATAGCTAATCCATTCCCTAGTAATTTCCCGGCTTGACTACTGTAACAACCTACTAACTGGCCTTCCTCTCTCCCACCTCTCCCCCCTTCAATCCATCCTAAATGCCTCTGCTAGGCTAATCCACCTTTCCCAATGCTCTGTATCTGCTGCACCCCTCTGTGACTCCCTTCACTGGCTCCCCATTTACAGCAGAATTAAATTCAAAATTCTCACTTTGACCTACAAAGCCCTTACCAATGCAGCCCCCCATACCTGTCCTCACTCATCAACAAATATACTCCAGCCCGTCCCCTAAGATCCAACAACGATCTACTCCTTGCCTCTTCTACCATCACCTCCTCTCGTGCTAGACTACAGGACTTCTCTCGTGCGGCACCAACCCTCTGGAATGCACTTCCTCGTGCTGTCAGACTTTCCCTCAACCTCTCCTCCTTTAAACGCTCCCTAAAGACCTTCTTGTTCAGGGAAGCCTATAACCAAATCAGTAACTAATGAATTCCACTTGCCTAATAGTTGCCCTCATCTAATTTCACACTAACATCATTCCCACCTTTGCAGTCCCCACCTCCTGTTTCTCACCCTCCTACCCATTTAGATTGTAAGTTCCCAAGGGAACAGGGCTCCCAATTCCTCCTGTATTTGTTTGTTAAATTTTGTCTGGTGTCTCATATTGTACTGTCCTTTTATCTTTGTTACCTATGAACAGTGCTGCGGAATCTGTTGGCGCTTTATAAATAAAGAATAATAAGAATAATAAGAATAAAGAGACCTTATACCAAAATGTTTTAACTTTTGGGCAATTCCGCATTATTATTATTATTCCATTGAATTTTTACATACTTCTATTCCCTTCTCATGTGGGATTGAAGTGTATAGAGCTGAAACATCTAGTATTACTAATTAAAGGGACTCTAAACCCAAATATGTTTCTCTTGTGATTCAGAAGGAGCATGACATTTTAAGCAACTTTCTAATTTACTCCTATTATCAAATTTTTTTCATTCTCTGGTATCTTTATTTAAAATGCAAGAATGTAAGTTTAGATGCCGGCCCATTTATGGGGAACAACCTGGGTTGTTCTTGCTGATTGGTGATTAAATTCATCCACCAATAAAAAAGTGCTGTCCAGAGTCTGAACCAATAAAAAATCTTAGATGCCCTTTTCAAATAAAGATAGCAAGAAAACAAAGAAAAATTGATAATAGGAGTGATTAAGAAAGTTGCTTAAAATTGCATGCTCTATCTGAATCACAAAATAAATTTGAGTTCAGTGTCCCTTTAATACGTTGGTTCCCAGGTTATGGTGTCTAATATAAAGAGTGGGTGTGGTGCATCTCTCAAATAAGATTTTAGATTTACTACTATTAGTTGGAGGAAACTATCAACCTATTCTAATAAATTGCTTATGACACAAACTATCCCTGATATAATTGGTCTACCAGGGAGATTTTGTGCATTTTTATATATTTTATGCAAGTGATAGAAAACGGCCATCTTTGAATTTTCTTTTTGTAGAAATTTATATTCATCCACATTAAATATATTTTTATCCCTAGCCTCTGTTAGCAGGCTTTGACATTCTATAGTAAATTTGATTGCGGGGTCTGATTTCAGGGTTTCCTATGTGTTATTGTCAGAGAGTAAATTATTTGCTTCTTTCAAAGTCTACTCTATCCTGAATAACAATCGCACCTCCCTTATCTGCTTTTATTGTTTTTATTTTGTTATAGTCTTTCTTGGGGTTTATAAGTTTTTCTCTATTGGTGGATTTCACTCTATTGTATGAATGATTTATTACATAATTTTAATATTTCTTCTCTTAATTTTTTTTTTTCTTTCGGAATACATTTTTAAAATCACTTTCTTTGGTGCAGTTTTTTTTTTAATCTTTGAAATTGGCTGTATGGGTTGTTTTTCTGTCCATCTGCTGTCAGACAGAGCAGGAGCGAGCTGCACTGAGTGTAATGGCGCGGCCGGGCCGGGCTGTGACTAGACAGCTGGCCAGATGCACTCTGTGATAAAAACAGACCCGCTCTCTATGCTCTACTGAGCGGGTCTGTTTTTTTTTTGGAAAACACTCTTTTTTTTATAATAATTCACCGGCACTATTAGGTTGTATAAAGCTAGCACTAATATAATGTTATATAATTCTGCACTATGTATGTATATGTATTATGCCCTTTAATGTAGACAGTATATTTGGGTAGTGCGATTGATATATATATATATATATATATGTGTATTTATGTGTGTATATATGTATTTATGTGTGCATATATGTATTTACAGACATATAAAATGCATATGAAGTTAAGTAGATGAAAACATGAAAAATCATTTATGCAATATTCATATTTAATGACAATTGACATGATGTATTTACTGTAAATATTTCACATTCCAATGTTCAACACACAGGGGAATATGTTTTATGTATTTATAAATATAAATTCCTATATTTATTTGTATATATCTATACCTATATATAAGCATCTATACATAGGAAGAACGATATATTTGTGCAAAAAAAATAGATATGTAGAAATATGTATTTATGAATAAATAGAGCATATTATATGTGACGAACGCAGGAATGTTAAATATTCATATTTTCATGTTGGGTTAGAACACTTGAGAATATGTGATCCAGTTTGCGTTTAAGTAGGGTGTTAGTTTTTTTTTTTTCCCAGCTCCATTGACTTCTATGTGCCATAAGGTCTAAACCCCCTATTCCATCCTCCAAACTGTAATGCTTATCTAAATAAATAAGACAACACACACCATTGTTGGGAGAAAGAACCAGTCACGGTCCACGTTTATTAAATAAACGCTTTAACTAGTGCCTAAGCGTTACTCTAATTACGCTTATGCACTTAATCAACCTAATAAAAACTTGTCAACAAGTTCGTAGTAAATCAACGTTGGCGGCATCTCTCCCAATACTAGCCCCTACTAGCAGATGGTCAAGGCCCCTTCCGATACCTGCAGCGTGACACCCGGCTGACACGCCCAATGGCACTCAGAGAGAGTTGTGATGGTGAGAGATCTTTGGCCCACATTCGCGAGGGAGGGGACCCCCAGACCGGCGCCTGGCGGCCATAACCCCTCCCTTCTTTCTGGACCGTCACTCTTCTCTCCTTGTGCCCGCTCCCCAGGGCATTGACCACCCACCTGCTGAGGCATATCCAACCAACCCGGTAAGGCAACCCCTGCCAACAGAATCGTACAACCCAACTGCCAGGGGTGGCTGGCTATATTAAAGACTCGGTCTTACTGCAGGCTAGCTCAATTAAACCTACCCCTGCCGAGTCGGCTTACCCTACTCAGCCGCTTCTTTGCCGCCATTCACTTCCTCCATGGGACGGGTGGGCGGGAAAAACCTTCTCCTTGAAGTCTGGAAACCGAAAGAGGCTGAAATCACTGCTGCAGGACCCTATAAAGGTAAGAACAGACACCGCCTCTCCACATGCAACATTGTAAAAAAACATAGCTTAGCATTTCTCCAGACTTCAAGTTGGTAATCCCTTAATGTTGTTACTGGCCCACTAGAGGACCCTCCACTATCATAAGGTCTAAACCCCCTATTCCGTCCTCCAAACTGTAATGCTTATCTAAAGAAATAAGACAACACACACACCATTGTTGGGAGAAAGAACCGGTCACGGTCCACGTTTATTAAATAAACGCTTTAACTAGTGCCTAAGCATTACTCTAATTACGCTTAGGCACTTAATCAACCTAATCAAAACTTAGCAACAAGTTCATAGTAAATCAACGTTGGCGGCATCTCTCCCTATCCTAGCCCCTACTAGCAGATGGTCAAGGCCCCTTCCGATACCTGCAGCGTGACACCCGGCTGACACGCCCAATGGCACTCAGAGAGAGTTGTAATGGTGAGAGATCTTCGGCCCACATTCGCGAGGGAGGGGACCCCCAGACCGGCGCCTGGCGGGCATAACCCCTCCCTTCTTTCTGGACCATCGCTCTTCTCTCCTTCTGCCCACTCCCCAGGGCATTGGCCACCCGCCACAAGAGCCAGGCGAACTCTTGCCGCCAAAACAAAAACCAACAGGCACCTATTAATTAAACAACAACAATAAACAGTAACAATAATAACAGAATTCACATAACCACATTTCTTAACTTTATGAAATAACCCTCAATAGGGCTCCTCTGATGTCATTTAGAAAGATGTCCAGCCCAACGTCCGTCAGGTGGACACCATCAGGCCTAAATAGGTCCTTTTTGTCAGCAGTGATAGTTTCGTGCCTGACCACGAAACCCCCCAAGCCCATGACCGACTTTCTCATCTCCCTGTTGACCTTTTGGCGCACATTATACGCAGCCTTCTGAGTGACAATGTGTCTCCAATGCAGTCTAGCAAACACATTCGACCACCCCACAGTCACCTCCTTCAACCAAGTGTGCACCCAATGCAAATCTGCTGACATTCTTTTTATCAGGTTTTACGGTTACCCTTAGTCTCGCTGAGAGATGGACCGCTTAGTAGCCTGGATCCCTATTGCTGAAGAGGGGAGAAGCTGCTTTCCATAGTATTCTATATGAGTCTCGCAAATATAGAATAATCCCCCTTAGCTGTAGTACAGCTAGGATACCCTTCTGCCCACAAAAACGAGTCAACGCTGCGATTGAGGGTCAACCAAGAACTCAGGACTGGGATGCCCAGCCTGCTTTTTATTGAGGTTACATGCACACAGGGCACTCCCAGGGGGGAAGCATAAAATCCCCATCACACATTTAGATAGAGAGCAATGTCCTTTGACAGGCCACAATAGGATTACAGTACTTCAGATAACAAGTTACAAGTTCATCTTATCAATTAGCAGTCTGACTCTGGAGGTGATTAGACAATGGGATTGTTTATCACTAAACTTAGAGCTGAGGCCAGCAAACTTGTATTTAGACAATAGTTTCTAAAAGCTGAAAATTTTTTAACTCTTTATGAAATAATACTTGTTACGGTTTTATTGGAGCCCTTCTTAGGCGCTGGCTTGGCTCGTTCAGGCATTGCTGCTGGGAAATAAGCTCTTCACAACAAAATAACTAATGCTTCTGTAACAGTGCTCCCTTTCTGTGGAACACTCTGGCAGACACGGTCTGACCCCTTTTCGGGGCAGACTAAGGCTGTCCAGACCGCTGGTTATGTGGGGCTGAGGTCGGTTTGTCTGGACAACCCGTCGGCGTTGCCATTCTGTTTCCCAGGTCTGTAAGTAATGGTGAAATTGAAGGGTTGCAACGATAAACTCCAACGTAATAGCCTGCCGTTATCTCCAGAGACCCGGTTCAGCCACACCAACGGGTTATGGTCGGTGACCAGAGTGAACTCCTGCCCATATAAATAGGGAGTCAATTTCTTTAATGCCCACACCAAAGCCAAACACTCATTTTCGACCACTGCATAGCTGACTTCGCGGGGCAGGAGCTTCCGGCTGATGTAGGCAACTGGATGCTCCCCTCCATCTTCGCCTACTTGGCTGAGGACGACTCCCAGCCCGAACATGGAAGCATCTGTATGGACGATAAAACGTTTGTTAAGGTCTGGGGCCGCCAAGACAGGAGCGTTAATTAGAGCATTTTTGAGAGCCTGGAAAGCCGTTTCACAGTGGGGAGACCACAGGACCTGTCGAGGTAAGTTCTTCTTGGTCAAGTCAGTCAGGGGTTTGGCAAGTGTGCTGTAGTCTGGTACGAACCGTCTATAGTACCCTGCCGTGCCCAGGAAGGCTAGGACCTGAGTCTTAGTGATGGGGGTGGGCCAATTGGCGACAGCTTCTATCTTGGCCGGCTCTGGTCGCTGCTTTCCACACCCCACCCGGTGACCCAGGTACTGTACCTCGGCCATCCCAAAGTGGCATTTTTCTGGCTTCAGAGTCAGGCCAGCAGCCCGGATCTGATCCAGAACCATTGCTACGTGAGCTAAGTGGTCCTCCCAGGACTCACTGTGGATCGCTATGTCGTCCAGGTAGGCGCAAGCAAAACTCTGGAAGCCATCCAGGAGCCTATCCACCAAGCGCTGGAATGTAGCTGGGGCATTCTTCATCCCAAACGGCATTACCCTAAACTGATATAAGCCGAATGGGGTGATGAATGCCAACTTGGGGATAGCCTCCGGGGCCAGGGGAATCTGCCAGTAACCTTTGCAGAGGTCAATAGTGGTCAGGTAATTTCCCCTGGCTATACGATCGAGTAGCTCGTCTACCCTGGGCATAGGGTAAGCGTCTGTCACGGTTTTTTCATTGAGCCTCCGATAGTCTACACAGAACCGGGTGGTCCCATCTTTCTTGGGCACCAAGACAACTGGGGAGGCCCAGGGACTATCGGAGGGCTCAATTACCCTGAGTTGGAGCATCTCATCGATCTCCTTCTTCATTCCTGTCCTAACTGCTTCGGGGATTCGGTACGGAGCCTGGCGCAAGGGAGCTTGTCCCGGAGTATCTACCTGGTGGGTGGTTAAAGTAGTGTACCCTGGCTTCGGGGGGAAGGTGAGGTGTTTGGACTGTAGGAGTTGGTTGAGCTGCTCCCTTTCAGTGGGGCTAAGTCGGTCTCCTATCTGAACCTGAGCCACTATACCTGTGGGGAGACTCTTTTCTAATAGTAATAATCGCGTTCTCTGGTCGCTCAAAATATTCCTTAAGCATGTTTACATGGAATGTCTTTCTAAGATTGTTGTCGTGGCAGCTAGCTATCACATAAGTGGTGTCTCCCCTTTTCTCTACGATCTGGTAGGGACCCTGCCAGGACGCCTGCAATTTGTCTGTCTTCACCGGCTTAAGTACTAACACCTTTTGTCCTATGGTGAAGATTCTCTTTCGGGCCCCCCGATCGTACCATACTTTCTGTCTTCTCTGGGCCGACTGGAGATTAGCCCGCACGGATTTGGCTAATTGCTCCATTCGGTCCCTGAGTTCCAGCACGTATGGCACAATGGGGACACCGTCAGTCTCCATCTCTCCCTCCCAGTGCTCCCTGATCAGGTTTACGGGTCCCCGTACCTTTCTTCCGTAGAGCAACTCGAAGGGAGAGAACCCTGTCGTTTCCTGGGGCACCTCCCGATAAGCAAAAAGGAGGTGCGGCAGGAAGCGTTCCCAGTCTCTGTATTCCTGAGTGAACGTCTTGAGCATTTGCTTGAGGGTCCCATTGAACCTCTCACACAGCCCGTTCGTCTGGGGGTGGTATGGGGAGCTCAGGAGGGACTTAATTTTGCAAACCTGCCAGAGTTGTTGGGTCAATTCAGCCGTAAATTGGGTGCCTCGGTCGGATAGGATTTCTTTTGGAAATCCTACCCGGGAGAATACCTGTACTAGTGCATTCGCTACCATATCCGCTTGTATGTTGGATAGGGCGACAGCCTCTGGGTACCTGGTAGCGTAGTCCACTACGGTAAGAATGTAGCGCTTACCGGAGGGACTAGGGGTAGCCAGTGTAGCCAGTGGTCCCACTAGGTCAATAGCAACCCGGCTGAAGGGTTCCTCTACAATGGGCATATTTACTAGATGGGCTTTAGGGTGATCGCCTCGCCTTCCTACTAGTTGACACACATCGCAGGTGTTACAGTAAGTTCTAACGTCAGCGTGTACCCCTGGCCAAAAGAACGTGTGAGTAATGCGGTGTAGGGTACGGGTTACGGCTAGGTGGCCTCCAAAGGGGATGTCGTGGCCTATCTTGAGGATTTCTTGACGGTATTTGTGGGGCACTACCAGCTGTCGCCTACGCTGTCCCCTTTTCTCTGTCCAGCGGTATAGTTTCCCTTTTTCCCATAAGAATGTTTCGTTATCTGCCCCGCCCCCTCCGGTCTCTGCTCGTTCCCAGTACTTTTGTAAGGTCGGGTCAGTCTTAGACTCTGTCTCGAAAGCATCTGGGGTGTCCCAGGGTATGAGGCCTAACATGTCAGGCAAGGTCGGGGTAGGTCTTACCTGTGTCTCCCGCACTGGTAAGAGCTCTCGCTCCGTCCGGGCTTGGGCCCGTTTAGTCACTGGGTCTGCCTCGTTGTTGCATACTGGAGCATAGGCAGAAGTCATGGGGCCCAAATCGTTGCCCAGTAGTACTTCGGCAGGTAAATTATCCATTATGCCCACGTTCACAGCCCCCTTTCCAGCTCCCCAATCAAGATACACTTTAGCTGTTGGAATTTTGTACACATCCCCCCCCGCCACTCTAACGGCCACAGTCTGTCTGGATCGCTTGTGCTCTGGCACCAAATGACTCTTTACCAGCGTGATAGTAGCCCCTGTGTCTCTCAATCCCTTGGTAGATCGCCCCTCGAGCCATACCTTCTGCCGATGGTGCTGGCAGTTATCTGAGGCAGCATATACAGGGTCCGCCTCGTGAAGCGGCCCCAAATATTCCTCCATAGGGGCCTCTTGGTTAACACAGAGGGCCCGGGCCGGACGATATGACCCAGAGGGGTAATTGTAATTCCTGGGTGTCTGGTGCGTATTAAGGGGGCAGCTAGCCATGAAATGCCCTGGTTGCTTGCATCGGTGGCAAGTCGGTCTGGGATGCTCAGAGCTGTTATTGGGTGGTCCTGAGTGTCGGGCGGGCCCTGTGGGCACCGGGGTTCGGAATTCAGCACAAGGGGGTGCACGGTAAACCTCTCTGGGTTCGACCCGTGCTGGAGCTCGGTAGTTCGTGGGTTCGTGAAGACGGGAGTCATAATGTTCATCGGCCAATTTGGCTGCTTCTTCTAAGGTAGAAGGCCGCCTGTCTCGCAGCCATTCCTTCCCTTGCTGTTCCATGCCATTATAAAAATGTTCTAAGAGAAACAATTGTAAAATTTCCTCACCAGTCACCGCTTTACTTCCGCTCATCCAGTGATTTCCCGCTCTCCGCATTTGGTGCGCCCATTCCATATGGGTATCGTTAGGCTTCTTTTTCGTGCCCCGAAACTGTCGGCGATACGTGTCCGGAGTTACCGCGTACCGTCGCAACAGTGTCTCCTTAACTAGCTCATACTGTGTCACTTCCTCAGCACCCAGAGTACGAAAGGCTTCCAGGGCTCGCCCGGATAGTTTCCCAGACAATATCGTGGGCCACTCTCTGTTGGGAATCTGGTGCAGGGCGCATTGCCTTTTGAAGTGCGCCAAATATTCATCAATCCCTGTCTCGGTCTCTAGGAAGGGTCGAAATGCCGCATAGGGTATCTTGGGCCTCCCAGCATTTTCAACAGGGATGATTACCTGCGGGGCTTCAGCATTGCGGTGTGCGTTCGCTAGGTTGAGTTTGTGGGCTCGAGTCCTTCGTATATCCTCGTCCGCTTCCGCCATCAACTGCTGTACCAATTCCATGGAGGGGTTCGGCCCGTACAATGAGAGCCTCTCCCGAACAATCCTGGTTTTTTCGTCACTAATCGTGGTCGGTGTTTCCACCATTGTGAAGCTCTGATCCAGTTCGGTCAATTCTGCGATCAGCTCTCTCCTCGGCCGGTTGCTGGCGTACCCCCCTCTGCTTTCAAGTAAATCCTTTAGGGTTGTACGCTTCAATTTTTCGTAAGCGCTCTCCATCTGTTCTGTACCTCTCCTAGGAAATCCAGGAAAATCCCACCGCTGCCGCCAAATGTTACGGTTACCCTTAGTCTCGCTGAGAGATGGACCGCTTAGTAGCCTGGATCCCTATTGCTGAAGAGGGGAGAAGCTGCTTTCCATAGTATTCTATATGAGTCTCGCAAATATAGAATAATCCCCCTTAGCTTTAGTACAGTTAGGATACCCTTCTGCCCACAAAAACGAGTCAACGCTGCGATTGAGGGTCAACCAAGAACTCAGGACTGGGATGCCCAGCCTGCTTTTTATTGAGGTTACATGCACACAGGGCACTCCCAGGGGGGGAAGCATAAAATCCTCCATCACACATTTAGATAGAGAGCAATGTCCTTTGACAGGCCACAATAGGATTACAGTACTTCAGATAACAAGTTACAAGTTCATCTTATCAATTAGCAGTCTGACTCTGGAGGTGATTAGAAAATGGGATTGTTTATCACTAAACTTAGAGCTGAGGCCAGCAAACTTGTATTTAGACAATAGTTTCTAAAAGCTGAAAAAAAGTTAACTCTTTATGAAATGATACTTGTTACGGTTTTCTTGGAGCCCTTCTTAGGCACTGGCTTGGCTGTTTCAGGCATTGCTGCTGGGAAATAAGCTCTTCACAACAAAATAACTAATGCTTCTGTAACATCAGGTCCAATGCGGGCATTGCCCCCAAATCATTCCCCCCGAGGTGCAGCACTAAATTATTAGACCGCCCCCACCTTCTGTGCGCCTCCTGCAAGAGCGCCGGCAAATCAGCCCACAACAATCCCCTGCGCCCTAACCACCGGAAGCTTGCCTTGGACATTGGGAATCCAAGCTGCTGTCCCTCTGGCGACCGCAGCGCCCTGATGTGAGCCCAGTGGACGTATGAATGCCCTACTATCCACACGCGAACTGGCGGGGCTTTCTCATATACAACACCTGATAAAACAGAGTACACCATCATGAACTAATCCGCAAAATTTGACCAAAATTAAAGAACCCCAGCCACCAGCAACTCCCAGCCCCGAACTGCTACTTAATTTAGCCCCTTTGTCGGTCTAATGTATGTTTTATATTGTGTAGACTTCCATCTACCGAGGCGTTTAATCTCAGCTGCTGGGAGGCACTTCTGTGCCACGCTAGTCGCTGCGCCTATTCCAACGGAATGCAGAGCAATCCTTTTGGTGTCCAACCCTGCTTTCTCATTCGCCTTAGCGAGCACCCTACGGAATTGGAACACAGACAATGCTGACCCGTCCTCATGCACAAAGAAGAGCTCACCTCCCGCCAGTCGCGCAGACAAGTATTGTTCAACACAACTGACCGGACAACTGTCAACACAATCTTGCTTTGTAAGTGGCAACCACGCTCCTCTACCTTTTTGGTCAGTTTTGGACCTTGGCACGAACAATAGAAGACCCCTGTCCGTCACCCGGACGTGCTCCAACCTTACTCCCACTGAGCCTTTCACCTTAGCAGACGCCACGAGCTCACCCACTCGGAGGGCTCCCGCAAATGCCACAGCAAAGGCTGCCCTAAACAGCAGCTTCTCATATTCAGATTTACATACAAAAGCCAAGCTCCAGGCTAACAGCCTCAGCCTGTCCTGCGTTATGGGCTCCCTCCGGTCCTTCGGCCGGGGAGCCACCCTTCCCCACCCTTTCAACACCTTCCTAACCAGGAAGGCTCCAGAGTGGTCTGCATGACCCAAAGCTTTGTTAAAAAATGCGACAGCCGACAGTCTCCCTGCCGCACCAGCCCTACTGACCCGTCACGCCTCAGCTGCACCAACCAGTCTAAAATCTGCACCCTAGTGGCCCTTTGTACCTGCACTCCCCTTTGTAGACAGAAAGCTTCACAGCCACTCCAGTGGCTCCTGTATGCCGACCATGTCCTGGGCGCCAAAGATGCCTTAACTAACGGTAAGATGCTTGCCCAATCTCCAACAACTGCCAAAGAAAAATTGGGCATGTTAGACCCTCAACCTCCGCCATGGGAGCTGCTTCCCTAAACTGCCCCATTTAAATCGAGAGAGTGCATCAGCGATAACGTTATGCACTCCCGGGACGTGTTTGGCGGTGAAGTGTATGTTGCGCTGTAAGCAGAGCAACACCAAGTGCCTCAAATAGCACACGACTGCTGGTGACGACGCCGACAACCTGTTAATGGCGTACACCACACTCATGTTGTCTGTCCAGAACACCACCGACCTATTGGCTAACCTCTCTCCCCAAATTTCAATAGCCACCACTATGGGGAATAACATAGTAACATAGTAACATAGTAGATAAGGTTGAAAAAAGACTGAAGTCCATCGAGTTCAACCTATACAAATCTAAAATACTTACAAAAAGCTCCAGTTAAGCTTAAATAACCCCATTAAAATGTGACCCATTTAATACTAGCAATCATATCCATGAATTTTGTTTATATACAGAAATTTATCCAGACTATTTTTAAATGTATCTATGGTATTGGCATTCACTACCTCCTTTGGTAATGAGTTCCACAATTGTATTGCTCTTACAGTGAAAAAACGTTTCCGTTGCAGGAGATTAAATCTCCTTTCCTCCAACCTTAAATTATGACCTCTTGTCAGAACCAATTTTCTTGGAATAAAAAGAGCTTCTGCCATCTCTGTATATGGGCCTTGAATATATTTATATAAAGTAATCATGTCACCTCTCAAGCGCCTTTTTTCTAAAGAGAACAGACCCAGTTTGGCTAGCCTCTCCTCATAGGTTAATTTCTCCAATCCCCTTATTAGCTTTGTGGCCCTTCTCTGAACTTTTTCTAGTTCTGCAATATCTTTTTTAGCAATCGGTCCCCAGAACTGCACTCCAAACTCAAGGTGAGGTCTTACCAGGGCTTTATATAATGACAGAATTATGCTTTCCTCCCTTGAATCAATGCCTCTTTTAATACATGCTAGTATCTTATTAGCCTTTGAAGCCGCTGCCCTGCATTGTGCACTCATCTTTAGCTTGTTATCTATTACTACTCCCAAATCCCTTTCCTCCTGTGTTTGGCTAAGTCTTGTCCCATTTAAAAAATACATAGCCTGCTTATTTTTACTTCCAAAATGTAGAACCTTACATTTTTCCGTATTAAATCTCATTTTCCATTCACTTGCCCATAGTTCTAATTTTAGCAAATCCCTTTGCAAAGAGAGTTCATCCAGCTCTGACCTAATGACCTTACTTAACTTAGTATCATCTGCAAAAATAGAGATGTCGCTATTTAATCCTTGCTCCAAGTCATTTATAAAAATATTAAAAAGAACAGGGCCCAGTACTGATCCCTGGGGGACGCCACTGATTACTTTTGTCCAATCTGAGTATGATCCATTTACTGCTACTCGTTGCTCCCTATCTTTTATCCAGTTATTTATCCATGAGCTAACATTTTCTGCTATTCCCAGTCCCTTAATTTTGTGCATTAATCTCTCATGTGGCACTGTATCAAATGCCTTTGCAAAATCTAAGTATATCACATCAACTGATTCCCCTTTATCTATATTTTTACTTACTTCCTCGTAGAATCTAATTAGATTAGTTTGACATGATCTATTTCTCCTAAAGCCATGCTGATTAGAACTCATAATCTTGTTTACACGAATATGCTCATCAATATAATCCCTTATAATCCCTTCAAATATCTTCCCCACTATTGATGTCAGACTAACTGGTCTATAGCTTCCTGGATCATCCCTGCTTCCCTTTTTGAAGAGTGGCACCACATCAGCTTTACGCCAATCCTGGGGTACCATGCCTGAGGATAATGAGTCTTGAAAAATTAAGCTCTAACAAAGTCAGATTTTTTATGCTACCTGACTCCACCCACTCCCGAGGCCACAGAGCCGCGCTCCACTCCCCGTCCAAATATGCCCAATAACCGAAGCTGCCCGCTGCGTCCGTGAACAGGTTCAGCAAACGGTTAGATACCGACGGGCGTCTCCATAAGCACACACCGTTAAAGCTCTGAAGGAAATGATCCCAGACTGCCAGATCTTCCCTTACCTCAGATGTGACGCGTACCCATTTGGTGTGGCCAGTAGGGCCCTTCAAGAGGCCCTCCAACCGACGGTTAAAAACCCGTCCCATAGGTATAACTCTCCCTGCGAAATTCAGCAAACCCAGTAAGGACTGGACACCCCTGACGGTGACCTTGTCCCTACCGCTGGCTGCCCGTACCGCCGCCAGCATACGCGTCACCTTCTCCAATGGTAACCTGCATATCTCCTGCACTGTGTCGATTTCAATTCCCAAGAAAGTGAGACACGTGCACGGGCCCTGTGTTTTATCGTCCGCAAGCGGGAAGCCAAAACGCCTCATCATATCCTGCATAACACCCATGAGCTGTTCACACTCTGTTGAACCTGTTCTCTCTACCAATAAGAAATCATCAAGGTAGTGGGCCAATGCTCCCCCCCCTGAAGCCTTGTATACCACCCAATGGAGGAAAGAGCTGAAGCATTCGAACAGCGAGCAAGACAGGGAGCACCCCATCGGCAAGCAATGATCCACATAATATGCCCCCTCAAACTTCATGCCCATCAGTCTGAAGGCCGAGGGATGCAAGGGCAGCAGCCTAAATGCTGACTCGATGTCCAGTTTCGCTAAAATCGCACCCGAACTGTATGCCCTAACCACGTCCAGCGCCTTATCAAATGATTGATAATGTACCAAACTCATCTCGGGGTCAATAGCCTCATTGACCGAGCTCCCTTTCGGAAAGGACAGGTGATGTATCAACCTGAACTTCCCTTCCTCCGTTTTTGGTACTACCCCCAAAGGTGAGATCACCAGATCTCCCAATGGACAGTCCGCGAATGGGCCAGAGACCCTGCCCAATGCGACTTCCTTAGCCAATTTTTCCCTCACTACATGCGGGAATTCGTAGGCTGTTTTCAGGTTCCTATGCACCGCAGAACCCCTAACCATCCCAGTAATTGGAATGTGAAACCCATCTCCAACCCTGACCTGAGCAATTCTGCCGCCTCCCAGTCAGGGTAGTTAGCCAGCCATATTTGCATGGCCGATAACCTAAGCGGGGTTGGGGCCCTTGACCGTAAATCCAGGCTTAGGAGCTGGTTTGATCTGTCCCTGCTCCCTCAATTTTCCACACTCCGCTCCTGGGTGTGGTCCCGCGCAGAGTTTGCAGATGTGCCGAAAGGAGCAGTTACTCCCCCTGTCACACTGCTTGTCTTGGAACTTCCAACATTCCCTACCCCGTCTACCAAGCCGAGCCCCTTGGCGTTGCTGCATCTGGGAACCTCCCTCCAGCCCCAGTTTAGACCACAGGTGCATGTCCTGCGTGCCAAAATGCAGCAAAGGGTTACCAACCATCTTTCTCCTGAAGGCCATGTCATACTCCCTCCATGTGCCTTCCTTAAACCTCGTGTGTATATCCTCCACTGTCTCCTGGTACTTAAACAGGTTGTGCCCCTGTAAGGGCCACCTGTCTACATAGCACGCTGCCAAGACACGGAAGCATTTAAGCCATTCCTCGTATATGTCTCTGCCCTACGCACCCTCTTAGGGCCAGACCCATCAGCCGCCCTTTCTTTCGCCCTATAAGCGTCCAGGGAGAGATCAAACACGTTAATGTATTTACCCTCCTGAATCTTCTTTACGACCTTCTGCTTTAGATGTCCATAAAGTGAGTGTACTAAACAGGGGTAAGTGTCCCCTTGTGCCGCCACCTTATGGGGCCCACTGGGGCCATAGCGCCCCCTGGTCCCTGTGACCCTTGAACCTCCATCGCCTGGCCTTTGATCCCTGCCCTGTCCTTCGCCTGCGCCAACGCCATCTTCTTTATCCATCTGAACATTCTGCGCTGCCCCTTTCCCACAAGGCCTAGGTCCTCCCCACTGTCTGAACCAGACCCACTTGTGGAAGACCCTGTGTCAGTGTGCATAATGTCAGGTGCATTGCACTCACCATCTCCTGGCGTCTCTGCTCCTGATGGCCCCTGCTGCGTCGCACCCAGTTGACTGTTGCTGGGCCCCGCCACCACCAGGGCGCTAGTTGATCCTGAATCCATCCGAGCTGATGACTGTTCCGGCACCTGATGGGACAAAACAACTTGGGGAGTACTCAGGTCTACAGGAGGTGCATCAACAGAAGCACCCATCCTCTCCCCCCCTTGTCTCTCACCCCCGTGCATGCCCAAAGCTCTAGCCACAGCACTCCTAATAGCCTGTTTCTGCAGTGCCTCCTCCTGGGCGTGATCACTAAACCCAGGCAGGGGCCTAGCGCCATGAACCTCACACAGCGCTGCTTCTACTGCCCTTCTAATTATGTCCTCATTCACCCCTTTCTGAATGTGCACCATATCATACTGCCTATTACGCTCCATACCACCCTGTCTCAAACGTTCCCCAGCCACAACCTGGCCTGACTGCTGATAACCATGCGTTATCCCCGCATGGGCCCACCCCCCATGCTGGCCATACCCAGCCTGGAAACCATGTGGCAGACCTGACCTATACGTTGGCCTATCATCTCATCTCCTTCATCCATCCTTGCCACCATTTGTGCATCATTTGCAAAACTTCCCATATGTCCTCTATATTTGCCCCTCTCACTTGCCGCAGCAAACTCCTGAGGCCTCTGCCCAACACGTACATTCAATTGTGCCTGCGCTTGTGCGCTAGTGCTAGGCCTCTCATCCTCTCTCATTATCACCTCAGAGTCCCTCCGCACCTGACTGGGATTCACCCCTGCTTGCACATGTGCACCAGCCCTGGGCCTGTCAGTCAGCCTCTCATCTGCGCCACACGCCTGCCGCGTCCTGCTTGGTCCCGCCACCTCTGCAGCGTGAGGTAAGGGCCCCCTCTCACACATCGCAGGCCCCGTTGCTGCCCCTCCCGCGACCGGTAGTCTCCCCAAGTTACCTGTGGAGCTCCGGTCGTGTGAGGGCGTCTCTTCCGGCTCTTTCCTGCTTCCAAGATGGCGGCCGCTGCTCTCCTCCTCCTCCTCAGACAAAATCTCAGAGGAGTTCTCACGTGAGCCGCCATCAGAGGGAGCCATGACCGCTGCGCACTCTGCAATGCTAGTAATAGGCCTCACGCTCCCTACCTCACCGCCGGCCACCACAACGGCCCCCGAGCCCTGCGCCTGGCCCACCGCGGCCATCCCTGATAAGGACTGCGCAAGGGCTAGGACCGCCGCCATGGCTTCCGGCGGCAAGGCTGCAAACTGCTCCCTAATGCCTGGTCCCAATGGGCCCTGTCTACACTGCGAGACCTCGTGGCCACCGCTGGGCCCACCTTGATCCTCCCTATCTGCCTCCCCTGACCTCTGGGCCTGAGCATCCGCATTGGGGCATCCCTCCAGGGCCCCCTCACCCTAGGCCTGCAAACTGGGGCCTCCATCCCCCAACCCAACCCCTTTCTTCCCCTTCCCCTTATTGAAACGCCTGGCTGGTGGGGACTTTTGGGGTGTGGGGGGTACCAGATCCTCAGACTCAGGTTCCTGTCTTTGCTTTGCAGGTCCCTTCTTCCTGGCAGACAGCTCCACCACCTCCCTGTAACGCTTGGGAGGTACAGATTTCCTCCTGGATCTCTCCATGCTCCACTCTTTGCAGCAAAACTTCAAAAACCTTCTCCTTGAAGTCTGGAAACCGAAAGAGGCTGAAATCACTGCTGCAGGACCCTAGAAAGGTAAGAACAGACACCGCCTCTCCACATGCAACATTGTAACAAAACATAGCTTAGCATTTCTCCAGACTTCAAGTTGGTAATCCCTTAATGTTGTTACTGGCCCACTAGAGGGCCCTCCACTATCATATTTTATATCACGTGTGCTTTTTACGAGCATCGGGTTAGCGCACAAGTGAAAACAGTTTCTACTTCTAACACAAACGCTTACCTCTAGCGCATTTAACGCTCGTGCGGCAGCGTTAAATAATGCTACAATAGTAATCTCAAGTTTAGGCCCACAGTCATATTGTGAGATCATATATCGTATTTTAGTAAAATCATATACTCCCTGTAATCGTGACACTCTTAGACTAATTCTGTTGTTATTTATCATTTGTGGTCAGCTTGTTCCTTGTTGTCATTTGGACATTTTGAAATCTAATGTGGTAAGGTGGAATTTTATTGTTATATAGATTTACAGGATTGATATAAGAGGGGGATAAAGTCTAAAGGTAAAGTTACTCTATGGAATGGCCTAACTGTATAAGCAAATATAAATCTATGTCTTTATTTAAATCATAATGTATTATGTATTTTCTGATGTAAATGTTTTGTATTATTTTTGTAAATATGTAATTTTATGTTGTATTTTTTTATCAATAAAAAATACCTTGCATTTGAGATTTTAAAAATTCTCTATCCAAAGAACTTCATTAAAGATACATGAAACACAAAATTTTTCTTTCATGATCCAGATAGATAATACAATTTTTTTTTTAAATGTTTCCAATTTACTTCTTTTATCAAATTTTTCATTCTCATGGTTTTTTTTGTTGAAGAGATATCTAGATAGGTAGCGTGCATGCGCTATCCTTCACAGCTCAACGGGGAGCTACACATGCTTTTGGAGGTTCCACTTCCTAGTACCCGCTAGATTCGTCACGCCTCCAGTCTATTGATTTTTCTTTAATTCTCTTTGTACCCAAAACTTAAAATTACACTATGTGTTAAATCTTTTTTTCTTTTAAATACATAGTAATTATTGGGTGATATGAATAA